>NW_027142350.1:0-1200000 GCF_036365525.1 Heterodontus francisci | reverse complement strand
AACACAGACACACACTTACACCAAGTAACAAAGACTGCCAATGACACCAAGTAAAAAAGACATACACTGACACCAAGTAACAAAGACTTACACTTACACCAACTAACAAAGGCACACACTTACACCAAGTAACACTGACATACACTGACACCAAGTAACAAAGACATAAACTTACGCCAAGTAACAAAGTCACACACTTACACCAAGTAACAAAGACATACACTGACAACAAGTACCAAAGACATACACTTACACCAAGTCATACAGACATACACTGACACAAAGTAACAACTACATATACTGACACCAAGCAACAAAGACACAAACTTACAACAAGTAACAAAGACAAACACTGACACCAAGTATCAAAGACATACACTGACACCAATTAACAAAGACATACACTTACACCAAGTAACAAAGACATTTACTGACACCCAGTAACACAGACACACACTTACACCAAGTAACAAAGACAGACACTGATACCCCGTAACACAGACAGACACTTACACCAAGTCACAAAGACATACACTGACACCAATTAACAAAGACATACACTTACACCAAGTAACAAAGACATTTACTGACACCCAGTAACACAGACACACACTTGCACCAAGTAACAAAGACAGACACTGATACCCCGTAACACAGACAGACACTTACACCAAGTCACAAAGACATACACTGACACCCAGTAACAAAGACATACGCTGACAACAAGTAACAAAGACAAACACTGACACCAAGTAACAAAGGCATACAGTTACACAAAGTAACAATGACATACACTGACACCAAGTAACAAAGACATAAACTGAGACCCAGTAACACAGACTCACACTTACACGAAGTAACAAAGACATACACTGACACCCAGTAACACAGACACACACTTACAGCAAGTATCACAGACATACACAGACACCAACTAACAAAGACATACACTGATACCCAGAAACACAGACAAACACTTCCACCACGTAACAAAGACATACACTGACACCAAGTAACAAAGGCATACACTTACACCAAGTAACAATGACGTGCACTGGCACCAAGAAACAAAGACGTACACTTACACCAAGTAACAAAGACATGCACTGACACCAAGTAACAAAGACATACACTTACACCAAGTAACACAGACATACACTGACACCAAGTAACAAAGACATACACTGACACCAAGTAACAAAGACATACACTTCCACCATGTGACAAAGACATACACTGACACCAAGTAACAAAGACAAACACTAATACCCAGTAACACAGACACACACTTACACCAAGTAACACAGACATACACAGACACCAAGTAACAAAGACATACACTGACACCAAGTAACAAAGTCATACACTGACACCAAGTTACACAGACCTACACTGACACTAAGTAACAAAGTCATACACTGACACCCAGCAACACAGACACACTCTTACACCAAGTAACAAAGTCAGACACTGATACCCAGTAACACAGGCACACTCTTACACCGAGTAACAAAGACTTACACTGATACCCAGTAACGCAGACACACACTTACACCAAGGGACAAAGACATACACTGACACCAAGTAACAAAGACATACACATACACCAAGTCACACAGACATACACTGACACCAAGTAACAAAGACATACAATTACACCAACTAGCAAAGACACACACTTACACCAAGTAACACAGACATACACTGACACCAAGTAACAAAGACATACACTTACGCCAATTAACAAAGACACACACTTACAACAAGTAACAAAGACATACACTGACACCAAGTAACAAAGACATACACTGACACCAAGTCATACAGACATACACTGACACCAAGTAACAACTACATATACTGACACCAAGTAACAAAGACACAAACTTACAACAAGTAACACAGACATACACTTACACCAAGTAACAAAGACATACACTGATACCCAGTAACACAGACACACACTTACACCAAGTAAAAAGACATACACTGACACCCAGTAACACAGACACACACTTACACCAAGTAACAATGACAGACACTGATTCCCAGTAACACAGACACACACTTACACCAAGTCACAAAGACATAAACTGACACCCAGTAACAAAGACATACACTAACACCCAGTAACAAAGACAAACAATGACACCAAGTAACAAATGCACACACTGACACCAAGTAACAAAGACATACACTGATACCCAAAAACACAGACACACACTTAAACAAAGTAACAAAGACATACACTGATAGCAATTAAGAAAGACATACACTGATACCCAGTGACACAGGCACACACTTACACCAAGTAACAAAGACATGCACTGACACCAAGTAACAAAGACATACACTTACACCAAGTAACAAAGACATACACTTACACCAAGTAAAAAAGACATACATTGACACCAAGTAACAAAGACATACACTAACACCAACCAACAAAGACACACATTTACACCAAGTAACACAGACATACACTGACAACAAGTAACAAAGACATACACGTACGCCAAGTAACAAAGACACACACTTACACCAAGTAACAAAGATATACACTGACACCAAGTAACAAAGACATACACTTACACCAAGTCATACAGACATGCACTGACACCAAGTAACAACTACATATACTGACACCAAGCAACAAAGACACAAACTTACAACATGTAACACAGACAAACACTGACACCAAGTATCACAGACATACACAGACACCAACTAACAAAGACATACACTGATACCCAGAAACACAGACAAAAACTTACACCACGTAACAAAGACATACACTGAAACCAAGTAACAAAGGCATACACTTACACCAAGTAAATATGACGTGCACTGGCACCAAGTAACAAAGACGTACACTTACACCAAGTAACAAAGACATGCACTGAGACCAAGTAACAAAGACATACACTTACACCAAGTAACACAGACATACACTGACACCAAGTAACAAAGACATACACTGACACCAAGTAACAAAGACATACACTTACACCATGTGACAAAGACATGCACTGACACCAAGTAACAAAGACATACACTGATACCCAGTAACACAGACACACACTTACACCAAGTAACACAGACATACACTGACACCATTTAACAAATACATACACTGACACCAAGTAACAAAGATATGCACTGATACCCAGTAACACAGACACACACTTACACCAAGTAACAAATACAGACAATGACACCAAGTAAAAAAGACATACACTGACACCAAGTAACAAAGACTTACACTTACACCAACTAACAAAGGCACACACTTACACCAAGTAACACTGACATGCACTGACACCAAGTAACAAAGACATAAACTTACGCCAAGTAACAAAGTCACACACTTACACCAAGTAACAAAGACATACACTGACAACAAGTACCAAAGACATACACTTACACCAAGTCATACAGACATACACTGACACAAAGTAACAACTACATATACTGACACCAAGCAACAAAGACACAAACTTACAACAAGTAACAAAGACAAACACTGACACCAAGTATCAAAGACATACACTGACACCAATTAACAAAGACATACACTTACACCAAGTAACAAAGGCATACAGTTACACCAAGTAACAATGACATTTACTGACACCCAGTAACACAGACACACACTTACACCAAGTAACAAAGACAGACACTGATACCCCGTAACACAGACAGACACTTACACCAAGTCACAAAGACATACACTGACACCCAGTAACAAAGACATACGCTGACAACAAGTAACAAAGACATACACTGACACCAAGTAACAAAGGCATACAGTTACACCAAGTAACAATGACATACACTGACACCAAGTAACAAAGACATAAACTGAGACCCAGTAACACAGACTCACACTTACACGAAGTAACAAAGACATACACTGACACCCAGTAACACAGACACACACTTACAGCAAGTATCACAGACATACACAGACACCAACTAACAAAGACATACACTGATACCCAGAAACACAGACAAACACTTACACCACGTAACAAAGACATACACTGACACCAAGTAACAAAGGCATACACTTACACCAAGTAACAATGACGTGCACTGGCACCAAGAAACAAAGACGTACACTTACACCAAGTAACAAAGACATGCACTGACACCAAGTAACAAAGACATACACTTACACCAAGTAACACAGACATACACTGACACCAAGTAACAAAGACATACACTGACACCAAGTAACAAAGACATACAGTTCCACCATGTGACAAAGACATACACTGACACCAAGTAACAAAGACATACACTAATACCCAGTAACACAGACACACACTTACACCATTTAACACAGACATACACAGACACCAAGTAACAAAGACATACACTGACACCAAGTAACAAAGTCATACACTGACACCAAGCAACAAAGACACACAGTTACACCAAGTAACACGGACATACACTGACACCAAGTAACAAAGACATACACTGATACCCAGTAACAAAGACACACACTTACACCAAGTTACACAGACCTACACTGACACTAAGTAACAAAGTCATACACTGACACCCAGCAACACAGACACACTCTTACACCAAGTAACAAAGTCAGACACTGATACCCAGTAACACAGGCACACTCTTACACCAAGTAACAAAGACTTACACTGATACCCAGTAACGCAGACACACACTTACACCAAGGGACAAAGACATACACTGACACCAAGTAACAAAGACATACACTTACACCAAGTCACACAGACATACACTGACACCAAGTAACAAAGACATACAATTACACCAACTAGCAAAGACACACACTTACACCAAGTAACACAGACATACACTGACACCAAGTAACAAAGACATACACTTACGCCAATTAACAAAGACACACACTTACACCAAGTAACAAAGACATACACTGACACCAAGTAACAAAGACATACACTGACACCAAGTCATACAGACATACACTGACACCAAGTAACAACTACATATACTGAAACCAAGTAACAAAGACACAAACTTACAACAAGTAACACAGACATACACTTACACCAAGTAACAAAGACATACACTGATACCCAGTAACACAGACACACACTTACACCAAGTAACAAAGACATACACTGACACCCAGTAACACAGACACACACTTACACCAAGTAACAATGACAGACACTGATTCCCAGTAACACAGACACACACTTACACCAAGTCACAAAGACATAAACTGACACCCAGTAACAAAGACATACACTAACACCCAGTAACAAAGACAAACAATGACACCAAGTAACAAAGGCACACACTGACACCAAGTAACAAAGGCATACACTGATACCCAAAAACACAGACACACACTTACACCAAGTAACAAAGACATACTCTGACACAAAGTAACAAAGACATTCACTGATGCCCAGTAACACAGACACACACTTCCACCAAGTAACAAAGACATACACTGATACCCAGTAGCACAGACACACACGGACACCAAGTAACAAAGACATACACTGACACCCAGTAACAAAAACATACACTGACACCCAGTAACAAAAACATGCACTGACACCAAGCAACAAAGACATGCACTGAAACCAAGTAACAAAGACGTACACTTACACCAAGTAACAAAGACATACAATTACACCAAGTAACAAAGACATACACTGACACCAAGTAACAAAGACATACACTTAGAACAAGTAACAAATACATTCACTGATCCCCAGTAACACAGACACACACTTACACCAAGTAACAAAGAAATACACTGACACCAAGTAACAAACACATACAGTTACACCAAGTAACAAAGACATACACTGACACCAAGTAACAAAGACATACACTGATACCCAGTAACACAGACACAGACTTACACCAAGTAACACAGACATACACTGACACCAAGTAACAAAGACATACACTGACACCAAGTAACAAAGACGTACACTGATACCCAGTAACACAGACACACACTTACACCAATTAACATAGACATACACTGACACCAAGTAACAAAGACATGCACTTACACCAAGTAACAAAGACATGCACTGACACCAAGTAACAAAGACATACACTTACACCAAGTAACAAAGACATACACTGACACCAAGTAACAAAGACATACACTTAGACCAAGTAACACAGACATACACTGACAAAAAGTAACAAAGGCATACACTGACACCCAGGAACACGGACACACACTTGCACCAAGTAACAAAGACAGAAACTGAGACACAGTAACACAGACACACACTTACACCAAGTCACAAAGACATACACTGACACCCAGTAACAAAGACAAACACTGACCCCCAGTAACAAAGACACACACTGACACCAAGTAACAAAGACACACACTGACACCAAGTAACAAAGACATACACAGACACCAAGTAACGAAGACATACACTGATGCCCAGTAACACAGACACACACTTGCACCAAGTATCACAGACATACACAGACACCCAGTAACAAAGACATACACTTACACCAAGTCACACAGACATACACTGACACCAAGTAAGAAAGACATACAATTACACCAACTAACAAAGACACACACTTACACCAAGTAACACAGACATACACTGACACCAAGTAACAAAGACATACACTTACGCCAAGTAACAAAGACACACACTTACACCAAGTAACAAAGACATACACTGACACCAAGTAACGAAGACATACACTTACACCAAGTCATACAGACATACACTGACACCAAGTAACAACTACATATACTGACACCAAGTAACAAAGACACAAACTTACAACAAGTAACAATGACATACACTGACACCAAGTATCAAAGACATACACTGACACCAAGTAACAAAGACATACACTTACACCAGGTAACAAAGACATACACTGACACCCAGTAACACAGACACACACTTACACCAAGTAACAAAGACAGACACTGATACCCAGTAACACAGACACACACTTACACCAAGTCACAAAGACATACACTGACACCCAGTAACAAAGACATACAGTGACACCAAGTAACAACGACACACACTGACACCAAGTAACAAAGACACACACTGACACCAAGTAACAAAGACATACACTGACACCAAGTAACAAAGACATACACTGAGACCCAGTAACACAGACACACACTTACACGAAGTAACAAAGACATACACTGATACCCAGTAATACAGACACACACTTACACCAAGTATCAAAGACAGACACAGACACCAACTAACAAAGACATACACTGATACCCAGTAACACAGACACACACTTACACCACGTAACAAAGACATAAACTGACACCAAGTAACAAAGGCATACACTTACACCAAGTAACAAAGACACACACTTACACCAAGTAACACAGACATACACTGACACCAAGTAACAAAGACATACACTTACGCCAATTAACAAAGACACACACTTACAACAAGTAACAAAGACATACACTGACACCAAGTAACAAAGACATACACTGACACCAAGTCATACAGACATACACTGACACCAAGTAACAACTACATATACTGACACCAAGTAACAAAGACACAAACTTACAACAAGTAACACAGACATACACTTACACCAAGTAACAAAGACATACACTGATACCCAGTAACACAGACACACACTTACACCAAGTAAAAAGACATACACTGACACCCAGTAACACAGACACACACTTACACCAAGTAACAATGACAGACACTGATTCCCAGTAACACAGACACACACTTACACCAAGTCACAAAGACATAAACTGACACCCAGTAACAAAGACATACACTAACACCCAGTAACAAAGACAAACAATGACACCAAGTAACAAAGGCACACACTGACACCAAGTAACAAAGACATACACTGATACCCAAAAACACAGACACACACTTAAACAAAGTAACAAAGACATACACTGATAGCAATTAAGAAAGACATACACTGATACCCAGTGACACAGGCACACACTTACACCAAGTAACAAAGACATGCACTGACACCAAGTAACAAAGACATACACTTACACCAAGTAACAAAGACATACACTTACACCAAGTAAAAAAGACATACATTGACACCAAGTAACAAAGACATACACTAACACCAACTAACAAAGACACACACTTACACCAAGTAACACAGACATACACTGACAACAAGTAACAAAGACATACACGTACGCCAAGTAACAAAGACACACAATTACACCAAGTAACAAAGATATACACTGACACCAAGTAACAAAGACATACACTTACACCAAGTCATACAGACATGCACTGACACCAAGTAACAACTACATATACTGACACCAAGCAACAAAGACACAAACTTACAACATGTAACACAGACAAACACTGACACCAAGTATCACAGACATACACAGACACCAACTAACAAAGACATACACTGATACCCAGAAACACAGACAAAAACTTACACCACGTAACAAAGACATACACTGAAACCAAGTAACAAAGGCATACACTTACACCAAGTAAAAATGACGTGCACTGGCACCAAGTAACAAAGACGTACACTTACACCAAGTAACAAAGACATGCACTGAGACCAAGTAACAAAGACATACACTTACACCAAGTAACACAGACATACACTGACACCAAGTAACAAAGACATACACTGACACCAAGTAACAAAGACATAGACTTACACCATGTGACAAAGACATGCACTGACACCAAGTAACAAAGACATACACTGATACCCAGTAACACAGACACACACTTACACCAAGTAACACAGACATACACTGACACCATTTAACAAATACATACACTGACACCAAGTAACAAAGATATGCACTGATACCCAGTAACACAGACACACACTTACACCAAGTAACAAAGACAGACAATGACACCAAGTAAAAAAGACATACACTGACACCAAGTAACAAAGACTTACACTTACACCAACTAACAAAGGCACACACTTACACCAAGTAACACTGACATGCACTGACACCAAGTAACAAAGACATAAACTTACGCCAAGTAACAAAGTCACACACTTACACCAAGTAACAAAGACATACACTGACAACAAGTACCAAAGACATACACTTACACCAAGTCATACAGACATACACTGACACAAAGTAACAACTACATATACTGACACCAAGCAACAAAGACACAAACTTACAACAAGTAACAAAGACAAACACTGACACCAAGTATCAAAGACATACACTGACACCAATTAACAAAGACATACACTTACACCAAGTAACAAAGACATTTACTGACACCCAGTAACACAGACACACACTTACACCAAGAAACAAAGACAGACACTGATACCCCGTAACACAGACAGACACTTACACCAAGTCACAAAGACATACACTGACACCCAGTAACAGAGACATACGCTGACAACAAGTAACAAAGACATACACTGACACCAAGTAACAAAGGCATACAGTTACACCAAGTAACAATGACATACACTGACACCAAGTAACAAAGACATAAACTGAGACCCAGTAACACAGACTCACACTTACACGAAGTAACAAAGACATACACTGACACCCAGTAACACAGACACACACTTACAGCAAGTATCACAGACATACACAGACACCAACTAACAAAGACATACACTGATACCCAGAAACACAGACAAACACTTACACCACGTAACAAAGACATACACTGACACCAAGTAACAAAGGCATAAACTTACACCAAGTAACAATGACGTGCACTGGCACCAAGAAACAAAGACGTACACTTACACCAAGTAACAAAGACATGCACTGACACCAAGTAACAAAGACATACACTTACACCAAGTAACACAGACATACACTGACACCAAGTAACAAAGACATACACTGACACCAAGTAACAAAGACATACAGTTCCACCATGTGACAAAGACATACACTGACACCAAGTAACAAAGACATACACTAATACCCAGTAACACAGACACACACTTACACCATTTAACACAGACATACACAGACACCAAGTAACAAAGACATACACTGACACCAAGTAACAAAGTCATACACTGACACCAAGCAACAAAGACACACAGTTACACCAAGTAACACGGACATACACTGACACCAAGTAACAAAGACATACACTGATACCCAGTAACAAAGACACACACTTACACCAAGTTACACAGACCTACACTGACACTAAGTAACAAAGTCATACACTGACACCCAGCAACACAGACACACTCTTACACCAAGTAACAAAGTCAGACACTGATACCCAGTAACACAGGCACACTCTTACACCAAGTAACAAAGACTTACACTGATACCCAGTAACGCAGACACACACTTACACCAAGGGACAAAGACATACACTGACACCAAGTAACAGAGACATACACTTACACCAAGTCACACAGACATACACTGACACCAAGTAACAAAGACATACAATTACACCAACTAGCAAAGACACACACTTACACCAAGTAACACAGACATACACTGACACCAAGTAACAAAGACATACACTTACGCCAATTAACAAAGACACACACTTACACCAAGTAACAAAGACATACACTGACACCAAGTAACAAAGACATACACTGACACCAAGTCATACAGACATACACTGACACCAAGTAACAACTACATAAACTGAAACCAAGTAACAAAGACACAAACTTACAACAAGTAACACAGACATACACTTACACCAAGTAACAAAGACATACACTGATACCCAGTAACACAGACACACACTTACACCAAGTAACAAAGACATACACTGACACCCAGTAACACAGACACACACTTACACCAAGTAACAATGACAGACACTGATTCCCAGTAACACAGACACACACTTACACCAAGTCACAAAGACATAAACTGACACCCAGTAACAAAGACATACACTAACACCCAGTAACAAAGACAAACAATGACACCAAGTAACAAAGGCACACACTGACACCAAGTAACAAAGGCATACACTGATACGTAAAAACACAGACACACACTTACACCAAGTAACAAAGACATACTCTGACACAAAGTAACAAAGACATTCACTGATGCCCAGTAACACAGACACACACTTCCACCAAGTAACAAAGACATACACTGATACCCAGTAGCACAGACACACACGGACACCAAGTAACAAAGACATACACTGACACCCAGTAACAAAAACATACACTGACACCCAGTAACAAAAACATGCACTGACACCAAGCAACAAAGACATGCACTGAAACCAAGTAACAAAGACGTACACTTACACCAAGTAACAAAGACATACACTTTCACCAAGTAACAAAGACATACACTGACACCAAGTAACAAAGACATACACTTAGAACAAGTAACAAATACATTCACTGATCCCCAGTAACACAGACACACACTTACACCAAGTAACAAAGAAATACACTGACACCAAGTAACAAACACATACACTTACACCAAGTAACAAAGACATACACTGACACCAAGTAACAAAGACATACACTGATACCCAGTAACACAGACACAGACTTACACCAAGTAACACAGACATACACTGACACCAAGTAACAAAGACATACACTGACACCAAGTAACAAAGACGTACACTGATACCCAGTAACACAGACACACACTTACAGCAAGTATCACAGACATACACTGACACCAAGTAACAAAGGCATACACTTACACCAAGTAACAATGACGTGCAGTGGCACCAAGAAACAAAGACGTACACTTACACCAAGTAACAAAGACATGCACTGACACCAAGTAACAAAGACATACACTTACACCAAGTAACACAGACATACACTGACACCAAGTAACAAAGACATACACTGACACCAAGTAACAAAGACATACAGTTCCACCATGTGACAAAGACATACACTGACACCAAGTAACAAAGACATACACTAATACCCAGTAACACAGACACACACTTACACCATTTAACACAGACATACACAGACACCAAGTAACAAAGACATACACTGACACCAAGTAACAAAGTCATACACTGACACCAAGCCACAAAGACACACAGTTACACCAAGTAACACGGACATACACTGACACCATGTAACAAAGACATACACTGATACCCAGTAACAAAGACACACACTTACACCAAGTTACACAGACCTACACTGACACTAAGTAACAAAGTCATACACTGACACCCAGCAACAAAGACACACTCTTACACCAAGTAACAAAGTCAGACACTGATACCCAGTAACACAGGCACACTCTTACACCAAGTAACAAAGACTTACACTGATACCCAGTAACGCAGACACACACTTACACCAAGGGACAAAGACATACACTGACACCAAGTAACAAAGACATACACTTACACCAAGTCACACAGACATACACTGACACCAAGTAACAAAGACATACAATTACACCAACTAGCAAAGACACACACTTACACCAAGTAACACAGACATACACTGACACCAAGTAACAAAGACATACACTTACGCCAATTAACAAAGACACACACTTACACCAAGTAACAAAGACATACACTGACACCAAGTAACAAAGACATACACTGACACCAAGTCATACAGACATACACTGACACCAAGTAACAACTACATATACTGAAACCAAGTAACAAAGACACAAACTTACAACAAGTAACACAGACATACACTTACACCAAGTAACAAAGACATACACTGATACCCAGTAACACAGACACACACTTACACCAAGTAACAAAGACATACACTGACACCCAGTAACACAGACACACACTTACACCAAGTAACAATGACAGACACTGATTCCCAGTAACACAGACACACACTTACACCAAGTCACAAAGACATAAACTGACACCCAGTAACAAAGACATACACTAACACCCAGTAACAAAGACAAACAATGACACCAAGTAACAAAGGCACACACTGACACCAAGTAACAAAGGCATACACTGATACCCAAAAACACAGACACACACTTACACCAAGTCACAAAGACATAAACTGACACCCAGTAACAAAGACATACACTAACACCCAGTAACAAAGACAAACAATGACACCAAGTAACAAAGGCACACACTGACACCAAGTAACAAAGACATACACTGACACCAAGTAACAAAGACGTACACTGATACCCAGTAACACAGACACACACTTACACCAATTAACATAGACATACACTGACACCAAGTAACAAAGACATGCACTTACACCAAGTAACAAAGACATGCACTGACACCAAGTAACAAAGACATACACTTACACCAAGTAACAAAGACATACACTGACACCAAGTAACAAAGACATACACTTAGACCAAGTAACACAGACATACACTGACAAAAAGTAACAAAGGCATACACTGACACCCAGGAACACAGACACACACTTGCACCAAGTAACAAAGACAGAAACTGAGACACAGTAACACAGACACACACTTACACCAAGTCACAAAGACATACACTGACACCCAGTAACAAAGACAAACACTGACCCCCAGTAACAAAGACACACACTGACACCAAGTAACAAAGACACACACTGACACCAAGTAACAAAGACATACACAGACACCAAGTAACGAAGACATACACTGATGCCCAGTAACACAGACACACACTTGCACCAAGTATCACAGACATACACAGACACCAAGTAACAAAGACATACACTTACACCAAGTCACACAGACATACACTGACACCAAGTAAGAAAGACATACAATTACACCAACTAACAAAGACACACACTTACACCAAGTAACACAGACATACACTGACACCAAGTAACAAAGACATACACTTACGCCAAGTAACAAAGACACACACTTACACCAAGTAACAAAGACATACACTGACACCAAGTAACGAAGACATACACTTACACCAAGTCATACAGACATACACTGACACCAAGTAACAACTACATATACTGACACCAAGTAACAAAGACACAAACTTACAACAAGTAACAATGACATACACTGACACCAAGTATCAAAGACATACACTGACACCAAGTAACAAAGACATACACTTACACCAGGTAACAAAGACATACACTGACACCCAGTAACACAGACACACACTTACACCAAGTAACAAAGACAGACACTGATACCCAGTAACACAGACACACACTTACACCAAGTCACAAAGACATACACTGACACCCAGTAACAAAGACATACAGTGACACCCAGTAACAACGACACACACTGACACCAAGTAACAAAGACACACACTGACACCAAGTAACAAAGACATACACTGACACCAAGTAACAAAGACATACACTGAGACCCAGTAACACAGACACACACTTACACGAAGTAACAAAGACATACACTGATACCCAGTAATACAGACACACACTTACACCAAGTATCACAGACATACACAGACACCAACTAACAAAGACATACACTGATACCCAGTAACACAGACACACACTTACACCACGTAACAAAGACATAAACTGACACCAAGTAACAAAGGCATACACTTACACCAAGTAACAAAGACAGACACTTACGCCAAGTAACAAAGACATACACTGACACCAAGTAACAAAGACATACACTGATACCCAGTAACACAGACACACACTTACACCAAGTAACACAGACATACACTGACAACGAGTAACAAAGACATACACTGGCACCAAGTAACAAAGACATACACTGACACCCAGTAACACAGACACAGACTTACACCAAGTAACAAAGACAGACAATGACACCAAGTGACAAAGACATACACTGGTACCCAGTAACACAGACACACACTTACACCAGGTAACAGAGACATACACTGACACCAAGTAACAAAGACATACACTTACACCAAGTAACAAAGACATACACTGACACCAAGTAACAAAGACATACACTTAGACAAATTAACACAGACAGAAACTGATACCCAGTAACACAGACACACATTTACACTAAGTCACAAAGACATACACTGACACCCAGTAACAAAGACAAACACTGACCCCCAGTAACAAAGACACACACTGACACAAAGTAACAAAGACACACACTGACACCAACAAAGGCATACACAGACATCAAGTAACGAAGACATACACTGATAACCAGTAACACAGACAAACACTTACACCAAGTATCACAGACATACACAGACACCAAGTAACAAAGACCTACACTGATACCCAGTGACACAGACACACTCTTACACGAAGTCACAAAGACACACACTGATACCCAGGAACACAGACACACACTTACACCAAGTATCACAGACATACACAGACACCAACTAACAAAGACATACACTGATACCCAGAAACACAGACAAACACTTACACCACGTAACGAAGACATACACTGACACCAAGTAACAAATACATACACTTAGACCAAATAACACAGACATACACTGGCACCAAGCAACAGAGATATACACTTACAAAAACTAACAAAGACACACACTTCCACCATGTGACACAGACATACACTTACACTAAGAAACAAAGACATGCACTTAAACCAAGTAAGAAAGACACACACTTACACCAAGTAACACAGACCTACACTGACACCAAGTAACAAAGACATACACTGACACCCAGCAACACAGACACACTATTACACCAAGTAACAAAGACAGACACTGATACCCAGTAAGACAGGCACACACTTACACCAAGTATCAAAGACATGCACTGACACCAAGTAGCAAAGACATACACTTACACCATTTAACAAAGACATACACTTACACGAAGTAACAAAGACATACACTGATACCCAGTAACACAGACACACACTTACACCAGGTAGCACAGACATACACAGACACCAACTAACAAAGACATACACTGATACCAAGTAACACAGACACACACTTACACCACGTAACAAAGACATACACTGACACCAAGTAACAAAGGCATACACTTACACCAAGTAACAAAGACGTGCACTGTCACCAAGTAACAAAGACGTACACTTACACCAAGTAACAAAGACAGACACTTACGCCAAGTAACAAAGACATATACTGACACCAAGTAACAAAGACATACACTGATACCCAGTAACACAGACACACACTTACACCAAGTAACACAGACATACACTGACAACTAGTAACAAAGACATACACTGGCACCAAGTAACAAAGACACACACTGACACCCAGTAACACAGACACACACTTACACCAAGTAACAAAGACAGACAATGACACCAAGTGACAAAGACATACACTGATACCCAGTAACACAGACACACACTTACACCAAGTAACAGAGACATACACTGACACCAAGTAACAAAGACATACACTTACACCAAGTGACAAAGACATACACTGACACCAAGTAACAAAGACATACACTTAGACCAATTAACACAGACATACACTGACACCAAGTAACAAAGGCATACACTGACACCCAGGAACACAGACACACACTTACACCAAGTAACAAAGAAAGAAACTGATACCCAGTAACACAGACACACACTTACACTAAGTCACAAAGACATACACTGACACCCAGTAACAAAGACAAACACTGACCCCCAGTAACAAAGACACACACTGACACAAAGTAACAAAGACACACACTGACACCAACAAAGACATACACAGACACCAAGTAACGAAGACATACACTGATAACCAGTAACACAGACAAACACTTACACCAAGTATCACAGACATACACAGACACCAAGTAACAAAGACCTACACTGATACCCAGTGACACAGACACACTCTTACACGAAGTAACAAAGACACACACTGATACCCAGGAACACAGACACACACTTACACCAAGTATCACAGACATACACAGACACCAACTAACAAAGACATACACTGATACCCAGAAACACAGACAAGCACTTACACCACGTAACGAAGACATACACTGACACCAAGTAACAAATACATACACTTACACCAAATAACACAGACATACACTGGCACCAAGCAACAGAGATATACACTAACACCAACTAACAAAGACACACACTTCCACCATGTTACACAGACATACACTTACACTAAGAAACAAAGACATGCACTTACACCAAGTAAGAAAGACACACACCTACACCAAGTAACACAAACCTAAACTGACACCAAGTAACAAAGACATACACTGACACCCAGCAACACAGACACACTCTTACACCAAGTAACAAAGACAGACACTGATACCCAGTAACACAGGCACACACTTACACCAAGTATCAAAGACATGCACTGACACCAAGTAGCAAAGACATACACTTACACCATTTAACAAAGACATACACTTGCACCAAGTAACAAAGACATACACTGACACCAAGTAACAAAGACACACAGTTACACCAAGTAACACAGGCATACACTGACACCAAGTAACAAAGACATACACTGACACCCAGCAACACAGACACACTCTTACACCAAGTAACAAAGACAGACACTGATACCCAGTAACACAGACACACACTTACACCAAGTAACAAAGACATACACTGATACCCAGCAACACAGACACAAACTTACACCAAGTAACAAAGAAAGACACTGATACCCAGTAACACAGACATACATTTACACCAAGTATCAAAGACAAACAGACACCAAGTAACAAAGACACACAGTTACACCAAGTAACACAGACATACACTGACACCAAGTAACAAAGACATACACTGATACCCAGTAACACAGACACACACTTACACCAAGTAACAAAGACAGACACTGATACCCAGTAACACAGACACACACTTACACCAAGTAACCGAGACATACACTGACACCAAGTAACAAAGACATACACTTACACCAAGTGACAAAGACATACACTGACACCAAGTAACAAAGACATACACTTAGACCAATTAACACAGACATACACTGACACCAAGTAACAAAGGCATACACTGACACCCAGGAACACAGACATGCACTTACACCAAGTAACAAAGAGAGAAACTGATACCCAGTAACACAGACACACACTTACACTAAGTCACAAAGACATACACTGACACCCAGTAACAAAGACAAACACTGACCCCCAGTAACAAAGACACACACTGACACAAAGTAACAAAGACACACACTGACACCAACAAAGACATACACAGACACCAAGTAACGAAGACATACACTGATAACCAGTAACACAGACAAACACTTACACCAAGTATCACAGACATACACAGACACCAAGTAACAAAGACCTACACTGATACCCAGTGACACAGACACACTCTTACACGAAGTAACAAAGACACACACTGATACCCAGGAACACAGACACACACTTACACCAAGTATCACAGACATACACAGACACCAACTAACAAAGACATACACTGATACCCAGAAACACAGACAAACACTTACACCACGTAACGAAGACATACACTGACACCAAGTAACAAATACATACACTTACACCAAATAACACAGACATACACTGGCACCAAGCAACAGAGATATACACTTACACCAACTAACAAAGACACACACTTCCACCATGTTACACAGACATACACTTACACTAAGAAACAAAGACATGCACTTACACCAAGTAAGAAAGACACACACTTACACCAAGTAACACAGACCTACACTGACACCAAGTAACAAAGACATACGCTGACACCCAGCAACACAGACACACTCTTACACCAAGTAACAAAGACAGACACTGATACCCAGTAACACAGGCACACACTTACACCAAGTATCAAAGACATGCACTGACACCAAGTAGCAAAGACATACACTTACACCATTTAACAAAGACATACACTTGCACCAAGTAACAAAGACATACACTGACACCAAGTAACAAAGACACACAGTTACACCAAGTAACACAGGCATACACTGACACCAAGTAACAAAGACATACACTGACACCCAGCAACACAGACACACTCTTACACCAAGTAACAGAGACATACACTGACACCAAGTAACAAAGACATACACTTACACCAAGTGACAAAGACATACACTGACACCAAGTAACAAAGACATACACTTAGACCAATTAACACAGACATACACTGACACCAAGTAACAAAGGCATACACCGACACCCAGGAACACAGACACACACTTACACCAAGTAACAAAGAAAGAAACTGATACCCAGTAACACAGACACACACTTACACTAAGCCACAAAGACATACACTGACACCCAGTAACAAAGACAAACACTGACCCCCAGTAACAAAGACACACACTGACACAAAGTAACGAAGACATACACTGATAAACAGTAACACAGACAAACACTTACACCAAGTATCACAGACATACACAGACACCAAGTAACAAAGACCTACACTGATACCCAGTGACACAGACACACTCTTACACGAAGTAACAAAGACACACACTGATACCCAGGAACGCAGACACACACTTACACCAAGTATCACAGACATACACAGACACCAACTAACAAAGACATACACTGATACCCAGAAACACAGACAAACACTTACACCACGTAACGAAGACATACACTGACACCAAGTAACAAATACGTACACTTACACCAAATAACACAGACATACACTGGCACCAAGCAACAGAGATATACACTAACACCAACTAACAAAGACACACACTTCCACCATGTTACACAGACATACACGTACACTAAGAAACAAAGACATGCACTTACACCAAGTAAGAAAGACACACACTTACACCAAGTAACACAAACCTACACTGACACCAAGTAACAAAGACATACACTGACACCCAGCAACACAGACACACTCTTACACCAAGTAACAAAGACAGACACTGATACCCAGTAACACAGGCACACACTTACACCAAGTATCAAAGACATGCACTGACACCAAGTAGCAAAGACATACACTTACACCATTTAACAAAGACATACACTTGCACCAAGTAACAAAGACATACACTGACACCAAGTAACAAAGACACACAGTTACACCAAGTAACACAGGCATACACTGACACCAAGTAACAAAGACATACACTGACACCCAGCAACACAGACACACTCTTACACCAAGTAACAAAGACAGACACTGATACCCAGTAACACAGACAAACACTTACACCAAGTAACAAAGACATACACTGATACCCAGCAACACAGACATACACTGACACCAAGTAACAAAGAAAGACACTGATACCCAGTAACACAGACACACACTTACACCAAGTAACAAAGACAGACACTGATACCCAGTAACACAGACACACACTTACACCAAGTAACCGAGACATACACTGACACCAAGTAACAAAGACATACACTTACACCAAGTGACAAAGACATACACTGACACCAAGTAACAAAGACACACAGTTACACCAAGTAACACAGGCATACACTGATACCAAGTAACAAAGACATACACTGACACCCAGCAACACAGACACACTCTTACACCAAGTAACAAAGACAGACACTGATACCCAGTAACACAGACAAACACTTACACCAAGTAACAAAGACACACAGTTACACCAAGTAACACAGACATACTCTGACACCAAGTAACAAAGACATACACTGATACCCAGTAACACAGACACACACTTACACCAAGTAACAAAGACAGACACTGATACCCAGTAACACAGACACACACTTACACCAAGTAACCGAGACATACACTGACACCAAGTAACAAAGACATACACTTACACCAAGTGACAAAGACATACACTGACACCAAGTAACAAAGACACACACTTAGACCAATTGACACAGACATACACTGACACCAAGTAACAAAGGCATACACTGACACCAAGTGACAAAGACATACACTGACACCAAGTAACAAAGACATACACTTAGACCAATTGACACAGACACACACTTACACCAAGTAACAAAGAAAGAAACTGATACCCAGTAACACAGACACACACTTACACTAAGTCACAAAGACATACACTGACACCCAGTAACAAAGACAAACACTGACCCCCAGTAACAAAGACACACACTGACACAAAGTAACAAAGACACACACTAACACCAACAAAGACATACACAGACACCAAGTAAAGAAGACATACACTGATAACCAGTAACACAGACAAACACTTACACCAAGTATCACAGACATACACAGACACCAAGTAACAAAGACCTACACTGATACCCAGTGACACAGACACACTCTTACACGAAGTAACAAAGACACACACTGATACCCAGGAACACAGACACACACTTACACCAAGTATCACAGACATACACAGACACCAACTAACAAAGACATACACTGACACCAAGTAACAAATACATACACTTACACCAAATAACACAGACATACACTGGCACCAAGCAACAGAGATATACACTTACACCAACTAACAAAGACACACACTTCCACCATGTTACACAGACATACACTTACACTAAGAATTAAAGACATGCACTTACACCAAGTAAGAAAGACACACACTTACACCAAGTAACACAGACCTACACTGACAACAAGTAACAAAGACATACACTGACACCCAGCAACACAGACACACTCTTACACCAAGTAACAAAGACAGACACTGATACCCAGTAACACAGGCACACACTTACACCAAGTATCAAAGACATGCACTGACACCAAGTAGCAAAGACATACACTTACACCATTTAACAAAGACATACAATTGCAACAAGTAACAAAGACATACACTGACACCAAGTAACAAAGACACACAGTTACACCAAGTAACACAGGCATACACTGACACCAAGTAACAAAGACATACACTGACACCCAGCAACACAGACACACTCTTACACCAAGTAACAAAGACAGACACTGATACCCAGTAACACAGACACACACTTACACCAAGTAACAAAGACATACACTGATACCCAGCAACACAGACACAAACTTACACCAAGTAACAAAGAAAGTCACTGATACCCAGTAACACAGACATACATTTACACCAAGTATCAAAGACAAACACTGACACCAAGTAACAAAGACACACAGTTACACCAAGTAACACAGACATACACTGACACCAAGTAACAAAGACATACACTGATACCCAGTAACACAGACACACACTTACACCAAGTAACAAAGACAGACACTGAGACCCAGTAACACAGACACACACTTACACCAGGTCACAAAGACACACACTGACATCCAGTAACAAAGACAGACACTGAAACTCAGTAACACAGACACACACTTACACCAAGTAACAAAGACAGAGACTGAAACCCAGCAGCACAGACACACACTGACACCCAGTAACAAAGACATACACTGCACCCAGTGAGAAAGAAGCGCACTGACACACAGTAACAAAGACATACACTGATACCCAGTAACAAAGACATACACTGACACCAATTAACAAAGACACACACTGATACCCAGTAATACAGACACACACTTACACCAAGTAACAAAGACATACAGTGACACCAAGTAACAAAGACATGCACTGACACCAAGTAACAAAGGCAGAAACTGACACCAAGTAACAATGACAAACACTTGACACCCAGGAACACAGATACACACTGACACCCAGTAACAATGAGAAAAACTGACACCAAGTAACAAAGACATCCACTTACACCAAGTACAAAGACATACACTGACACCAAGTAACAAAGACATACAATTGTACCCAGTAACACAGACACGCTCTGACACCCAGTAACAAAGACATACACTGACACCAAGTAACAAAGACAGACACTGCTACCCAGTAACACAGACACACACTTACACCAAGTAACAAAGTCATGCACTTACACCAAGTAAGAAAGACACATACTTACACCAAGTAACACAGACAGACACTGATACCCAGTTACAAAGACATGCACTGACACCCTGTAACAAAGACTCACACTGACACCAAGTAACAAAGACATACACCTACACCAAGTAACAAAGACATACACTGACACCCAGTAACAAAGACACGCACTGACACCCAGTAACAAAGACGCACACTGACACCAAGTAACAAAGACATGCACTGATACCCAGTAACACAGACACACACTTAAACAAAGTAACAAAGACATACACTGATACCAATTAAGAAAGACATACACTGATACCCAGTGACACAGGCACACACTTACACCAAGTAACAAAGACATGCACTGACACCAAGTAACAAAGACATACACTTACACCAAGTAACAAAGACATACACTTACACCAAGTAAAAAAGACATACATTGACACCAAGTAACAAAGACAGACACTAACACCAACTAACAAAGACACACTCTTACACCAAGTAACACAGACATACACTGACAACAAGTAACAAAGACATACACGTACGCCAAGTAACAAAGACACACACTTACACCAAGTAACAAAGATATACACTGACACCAAGTAACAAAGACATACACTTACACCAAGTCATACAGACATGCACTGACACCAAGTAACAACTACATATACTGACACCAAGCAACAAAGACACAAACTTACAACATGTAACACAGACAAACACTGACACCAAGTATCACAGACATACACAGACACCAACTAACAAAGACATACACTGATACCCAGAAACACAGACAAACACTTACACCACGTAACAAAGACATACACTGAAACCAAGTAACAAAGGCATACACTTTCTTTTGGGCCTCCTTATCTCAAAAGATATACTGAGACCAAGCATCAAAGACACAAACTTACAACATGTAACACAGACAAACACTTACACCAAGTAACAAAGACATACACTGATACCCAGTAACACAGACACACACTTACACCAAGTAACACAGACATACACTGACACCATTTAACAAATACATACACTGACACCAAGTAACAAAGATATGCACTGATACCCAGTAACACAGACACACACTTACACCAAGTAACAAAGACAGACACTGACACCAAGTAACAAAGACTTACACTTACACCAACTAACAAAGGCACACACTTACACCAAGTAACACTGACATACACTGACACCAAGTAACAAAGACATAAACTTACGCCAAGTAACAAAGTCACACACTTACACCAAGTAACAAAGACATACACTGACAACAAGTACCAAAGACATACACTTACACCAAGTCATACAGACATACACTGACACAAAGTAACAACTACATATACTGACACCAAGCAACAAAGACACAAACTTACAACAAGTAACAAAGACAAACACTGACACCAAGTATCAAAGACATACACTGACACCAATTAACAAAGACATACACTTACACCAAGTAACAAAGACATTTAGTGACACCCAGTAACACAGACACACACTTACACCAAGTAACAAAGACAGACACTGATACCCAGTAACACAGACAGACACTTACACCAAGTCACAAAGACATACACTGACACCCAGTAACAAAGACATACGCTGACAACAAGTAACAAAGACATACACTGACACCAAGTAACAAAGGCATACAGTTACACCAAGTAACAATGACATACACTGACACCAAGTAACAAAGACATAAACTGAGACCCAGTAACACAGACTCACACTTACACGAAGTAACAAAGACATACACTGACACCCAGTAACACAGACACACACTTACAGCAAGTATCACAGACATACACAGACACCAACTAACAAAGACATACACTGATACCCAGAAACACAGACAAACACTTACACCACGTAACAAAGACATACACTGACACCAAGTAACAAAGGCATACACTTACACCAAGTAACAATGACGTGCACTGGCACCAAGAAACAAAGACGTACACTTACACCAAGTAACAAAGACATGCACTGACACCAAGTAACAAAGACATACACTTACACCAAGTAACACAGACATACACTGACACCAAGTAACAAAGACATACACTGACACCAAGTAACAAAGACATACACTTCCACCATGTGACAAAGACATACACTGACACCAAGTAACAAAGACATACACTAATACCCAGTAACACAGACACACACTTACACCAAGTAACACAGACATACACAGACACCAAGTAACAAAGACATACACTGACACCAAGTAACAAAGTCATACACTGACACCAAGTAACAAAGACACACAGTTACACCAAGTAACACGGACATACACTGACACCAAGTAACAAAGACATACACTGATACCCAGTAACAAAGACACACACTTACACCAAGTTACACAGACCTACACTGACACTAAGTAACAAAGTCATACACTGACACCCAGCAACACAGACACACTCTTACACCAAGTAACAAAGTCAGACACTGATACCCAGTAACACAGGCACACACTTACACCAAGTATCAAACACATGCACTGACACCAAGTTGCAAAGACATACACTTACACCAAGTGACAAAGACATACACTTACACCAGGTAACAAAGACATACACTGACACCAAGTAACAAAGACACACAGTTACACCAAGTAACAAAGACACACAGTTACACCAAGTAACACGGGCATACACTGACACCAAGTAACAAAGACATACACAGATACCCAGTAACACAGACACACACTTACACCAAGTAACAAAGACAGACACTGATACCAAGTAACAAAGGCATACACTTACACCAAGTAACAATGACGTGCACTGGCACCAAGAAACAAAGACGTACACTTACACCAAGTAACAAAGACATGCACTGACACCAAGTAACAAAGGCATACACTTACACCAAGTAACAATGACGTGCACTGGCACCAAGAAACAAAGACGTACACTTACACCAAGTAACAAAGACATGCACTGACACCAAGTAACAAAGACATACACTTACACCACGTAACACAGACATACACTGACACCCAGCAACACAGACACACTCTTACACCAAGTAATAAAGTCAGACACTGATACCCAGTAACACAGGCACACACTTACACCAAGTATCAAACACATGCACTGACACCAAGTAGCAAAGACATACACTTACACCAAGTGACAAAGACATACACTTACACCAAGTAACAAAGACATACACTGACACCAAGTAACAAAGTCATACACTGATACCCAGTAACACAGACACACACTTACACCAAGTAACAAAGACAGACAATGACACCAAGTAACAAAGACATACACTGATACCCAGTAACACAGACACACACTTACACCAAGTAACAGAGACATACACTGACACCAAGTTAGAAAGACATACACTTACACCAAGGAACAAAGACATACACTGACACCAAGTAACAAAGACATACACTTAGACCAAGAAACACAGACATACACTGACACCAAGTAACAAAGGCATACACTGACTGCCAGGAACACAGACACACACTTACACCAAGTAACAAAGACAGAAACTGATACCAAGTAACGAAGACATACACTGATACCCAGTAACACAGACACACACTTACACCAAGTATCACAGACACACACAGACACCAAGTACCAAAGACTTACACTGATACCCAGAAACACAGACAAACACTGACACCTGACACCACGTAACAAAGTCATACACTGACACCAAATAACACAGACATAAACTGACACCAAGCAACAAAGATATACACTTACACCAACTAACAATGACACAGACTTACACCAAGTTACACAGACCTACACTGAAACTAAGTCACAAAGACATACACTGACACCCAGCAACACAGACACACTCTTACACCAAGTAACAAAGTCAGACACTGATGCCCAGTAACACAGGCACACACGTACACCAAGTATCAATCACATGCACTGACACCAAGTAGCAAAGACATACACTTACACCAAGTGACAAAGACATACACTTACACCAAGTAACAAAGACATACACTGACACCAAGTAACAAAGACACACAGTTACACCAAGTAACAAAGACACACAGTTACACCAAGTAACACGGGCATACACTGACACCAAGTAACAAAGACATACACTGATACCCAGTAACACAGACACACACTTACACCAAGTAACAAAGACAGACACTGATACCCAGTAACACAGACACACACTTACACCAGTTCACAAAGACACACACTGACATCCAGTAACAAAGACAGACACTGAAACCCAGTAACACAGACACACACTTACACCAAGTATCAAACACATGCACTGACACCAAGTAGCAAAGACATACACTTACACCAAGTAACAAAGACATACACTTACACCAAGTAACAAAGACATACACTGACACCAAGTAACAAAGACACACAGTTACACCAAGTAACACGGACATACACTGACACCAAGTAACAAAGACAAACACTGATACCCAGTAACACAGACACACACTTACACCAAGTAACAAAGACAGACACTGATACCCAGTAACACAGACACACACTTACACCAGGTCACAAAGACACACACTGACATCCAGTAACAAAGACAGACACTGAAACCCAGTAACACAGACACACACTTGCACCAAGTAACAAAGACAGAGAATGAAACCCAGCAACACAGGCACACACTTACACCAAGTCACAAAGACACACACTGACACCCAGTAACAAATACATACACTGCACCCAGTGAGAAAGAAACACACTGACACACAGTAACAAAGACATACACTGATACCCAGTAACAAAGACAGACACTGACACCAATTCACCAAGACATACACTGATACCCAGTAATACAGACACACACTTACACCAAGCAACAAAGACATACACTGACACCAAGGAACAAAGACATACACTGACACAAAGTAACAAAGACAGACTCTTACTCGAAGTAACAAAGACAGACACTGACACCAAGTAACAATGACAAACACTGACACCCAGGAACACAGATACACACTGACACACAGTAACAAAGAGAAAAACTGACACCAAGTAACAAAGACACACACTGACACCAAGTAGCACAGACATACACTGACACCAAGTAACAAAGACATCCACTTACACCAAGTGCAAAGACATACACTGACACCAAGTAACAAAGACATACAATTATACCCAGTAACACAGACACGCTCTGACACCCAGTAACAATGACATACAGTGACACCAAGTAACAAAGACAGACACTGATACCCAGTAACACAGACAAACACTTACACCAAGTAACAAAGACATGCACTTACACCAAGTAAGAAAGACACACACTTACACCAAGTAACACAGACCTACGCTGACACCAAGTAACAAAGACATATACTGATTCCCAGCAACACAGACACACTCTTACACCAAGTAACAAAGACAGACACTGATACCCAGTAACAAAGACATGCACTGACACCCAGTAACAAAGACTCACACTGACACCAAGTAACAAAGGCATACACTTACACCAAGTAACAAAGACATACACTGACACCCAGTAACAAAGACACGCACTGACACCCAGTAACAAAGACACACACTGACACCAAGTAACAAAGACATGCACTGATACCCTGTCACACAGACACACACTTACAAAAAGTAACAAAGACATACACTGATACCAATTAAGAAAGACATACACTGATATCCAGTAACACAGACACACACTTACACCAAGTAACAAAGACATACACTTACACCAAGTAAAAAGGACATACACTGACACCAAGTAACAAAGACATACACTGATACCCAGCAACACAGACATACACTTACTCCAAGTATCAAAGACATACACTGACACCAAGTAGCAAAGACATACACTTACACCAAGTAACAAAGACATACACTGACACCAAGTAACAAAGACATGCACTGACACCAAGTAACAAAGACATACACTTACACCAAGTAACACAGACATACACTGACACCAAGTAACAAAGACACACACTTACACCAAGTACACAGACATACACTGAAAGCAAGTAACAAAGACAAACACTGACAACAAGTAAATCAGACACACACTTACGCCAAGTAACAAAGACAGACACTGATACCCAGTAACAAAGACATACACTGATACCCAGTAACACAGACATACACTTACTCCAAGTATCAAAGACATACACTGACACCAAGTAGCAAAGACATACACTTACACCAAGTAACAAAGACATACACTGACACCAAGTAACAAAGACATACACTTACACCAAGTAACACAGACATACACTGACACCAAGTAACAAAGACATACACTTACACCAAGTAACAAACACTTGCACTGACACCAAGTAACAAAGACATACACTGATAGCCAGTAACACAGACACACACTTACACAAAGTAACACAGGCATACACTGACTCCAAGTAACAAAGACACACACTGATACCCAGTAACACAGACACACACTTACACCAAGTAACAAAGACAGACAATGACACCAAGTAACAAAGACATACACTGATACCCATTAACACAGACACACACTTACACCAAGTAACAGAGACATACACTGACAACAAGTAACAAAGGCATACACTTACAACAAGTACACAGACATACACTGACAGCAAGTAACAAAGACAAACACTGACAGCAAGTAACACAGACACACACTTACGCCAAGTAACAAAGACAGACACTGATACCCAGTAACAAAGACATACACTGATACCCAGTAACACAGACATACACTTACTCCAAGTAACACAGACATACACTGACAGCAAGTAACGAAGACATACACTGACAGCAAGTAACACAGACACACACTTACACCAAGTAACAAAGACAGACACTGATACCCAGTAACAAAGACATACACTGATTCCCAGTAACACAGACATACACTTACTCCAAGTATCAAAGACATACACTGACACCAAGTAGCAAAGACATACACTGATACCCAGTAACACAGACAAACACTTACTCCAAGTATCAAAGACATACACTGACACCAAGTAGCAAAGACATACACTTACACCAAGTAACAAAGACATACACTGACACCAAGTAACAAAGACATACACTTACACCAAGTAACACAGACATACACTGACACCAAGTAACAAAGACATACACTTACACCAAGTAACAAAGACTTACACTGACACCAAGTAACAAAGACATACACTGATACCCAGTAACACAGACAAACACTGATACCCAGTAACACAGACACACACTTACACCAAGTAACAAAGACAGACACTGATACCCAGTAACACAGACACATACTTACACCAGGTCACAAAGACACACACTGACATCCAGTAACAAAGACAGACACTGAAACCCAGTAACACAGACACACACTTACACCAAGTAACAAAGACAGAGAATGAAACCCAGCAACACAGGCACACACTTACACCAAGTCACAAAGACACACACTGACACCCAGTAACAAAGACATACACTGCACCCAGTGAGAAAGAAACACACTGACACACAGTAACAAAGACATACACTGATACCCAGTAACAAAGACAGACACTGACACCAATTCACCAAGACATACACTGATACTCAGTAATACAGACACACACTTACACCAAGCATCAAAGACATACACTGACACCAAGGAACAAAGACATACACTGACACAAAGTAACAAAGACAGACTCTTACTCGAAGTAACAAAGACAGACACTGACACCAAGTAACAATGACAAACACTGACACCCAGGAACACAGATACACACTGACACACAGTAACAAAGAGAAAAACTGACACCAAGTAACAAAGACACACACTGACACCAAGTAGCACAGACATACACTGACACCAAGTAACAAAGACATACACTTACACCAAGTAACAAACACTTGCACTGACACCAAGTAACAAAGACATACACTGATAGCCAGTAACACAGACACACACTTACACAAAGTAACACAGGCATACACTGACTCCAAGTAACAAAGACACACACTGATACCCAGTAACACAGACACACACTTACACCAAGTAACAAAGACAGACAATGACACCAAGTAACAAAGACATACACTGATACCCATTAACACAGACACACACTTACACCAAGTAACAGAGACATACACTGACAACAAGTAACAAAGGCATACACTTACAACAAGTACACAGACATACACTGACAGCAAGTAACAAAGACAAACACTGACAGCAAGTAACACAGACACACACTTACGCCAAGTAACAAAGACAGACACTGATACCCAGTAACAAAGACATACACTGATACCCAGTAACACAGACATACACTTACTCCAAGTATCAAAGACATACACTGACACCAAGTAGCAAAGACATACACTTACACCAAGTAACAAAGACATACACTGACACCAAGTAACAAAGACATACACTTACACCAAGTAACACAGACATACACTGACACCAAGTAACAAAGACATATACTTACACCAAGTAACAAACACTTGCACTGACACCAAGTAACAAAGACATACACTGATAGCCAGTAACACAGACACACACTTACACGAAGTAACACAGGCATACACTGACTCCAAGTAACAAAGACACACACTGATACCCAGTAACACAGACACACACTTACACCAAGTAACAAAGACAGACAACGACACCAAGTAACAAAGACATACACTGATACCCACTAACACAGACACACACTTACACCAAGTAACAGAGACATACACTGACAACAAGTAACAAAGGCATACACTTACAACAAGTAACAAAGACATGCACTGACACCAAGTAACAAAGACGGACACTTACACCAAGTAACAAAGACATACACTGACACCAAGTAACAAAGACATACACTTACACCAAGCAACACAGACATACACTGACTCCAAGTAACAAAGACACACACTTACACCAAGTACACAGACATACACTGACAGCAAGTAACGAAGACATACACTGACAGCAAGTAACACAGACACACACTTACACCAAGTAACAAAGACAGACACTGATACCCAGTAACAAAGACATACACTGATTCCCAGTAACACAGACATACACTTACTCCAAGTATCAAAGACATACACTGACACCAAGTAGCAAAGACATACACTGATACCCAGTAACACAGACATACACTTACTCCAAGTATCAAAGACATACACTGACACCAAGTAGCAAAGACATACACTTACACCAAGTAACAAAGACATACACTGACACCAAGTAACAAAGACATACACTTACACCAAGTAACACAGACATACACTGACACCAAGTAACAAAGACATACACTTACACCAAGTAACAAAGACTTACACTGACACCAAGTAACAAAGACATACACTGATACCCAGTAACACAGACACACACTTACACCAAGTAACACAGACATACACTGACTCCAAGTAACAAAGACATACACTGATACCCAGTAACACAGACACACACTTACACCAAGTAACAAAGACAGACAATGACACAAAGTAACAAAGACATACACTGATACACATTAACACAGACACACACTTACACCAAGTAACAAAGACACACACTTACGCCAAGTACACAGACATACACTGACAGCAAGTAACAAAGAAATACACTGACAGCAAGTAACACAGACACACACTTACACCAAGTAACAAAGACAGACACTGACACCCAGTAACAAAGACAAACACTGATACCCAGTAACACAGACACACACTAACACCAAGTCACAAAGACATACACTGACACCCAGTAACAAAGAAACACACTGACACCCAGTAACAGAGACACACACTTACACCAAGTAACACAGACATACACTGACAGCAAGTATCAAAGACATACACTGACACCAAGTATCAAAGACATACACTGACACCAAGTAACAAAGACATACACTTACACCAAGTAACAAAGACATACACTGATACCCAGTAACACAGACACACAATTACACCAAGTAACAAAGACAGACACTGAAACCCAGTAACAGAGACACTCACTTACACCAAGTCACAAAGACATACACTGACACCCATCAACGAAGGCATCCACTGACACAAATTAACAAAGACATTCACTGATACCCAGAAACACAGACACACACTTACACCAAGTAACAAAGACATACACTGATACCCAGCCACACAGACACACACTTACACCAAGTATCACAGACGTACACAGACACCAAGTAACAAAGACATACACTGGTACACAGTAACACAGACACACACTGAGACCATGTAACAAAGACATACACTGACACCAAGTAACAAAGACATACACTGACAACAAGTAACAAAGACATACACTTACACCAAGTAACACAGGCATACACTGACACCAAGTAACAAAGACACACACTTGGACCAAGTAACACAGACATACACTGACACCAAGTAACAAAGACATACACTGATACCCAGTATCACAGACACACACTTACACCAAGTAACAAAGACATACACTTACACCAAGTAACAAAGACATACACTGATACCCAGGAACACAGACACACACTTACACCAAGTAACAAATACAGACACTGAAACCCAGTAACAGAGACACTCACTTACACCAAGTCACAAAGACATACACTGACACGCAGCAACGAAGACATACACTGACAGCCAGTAACAAAGACACACACTGACACCAGGTAACAAAGACACACACTGACACCAAGTAACAAAGACATCCACGGACACAAATTAACAAAGACATACACTGATGCCCAGTAACACAGACACACACTTACACCAAGTAACAAAGACATACACTGATACCCAGCCACACAGACACACACTTACACCAAGTATCACAGACATACACAGACACCAAGTAACACAGACATACACTGATACCCAGTAACACAGACACACACTTACACCATGTAACAAAGACATACACTGACACCAAGTAACAAAGACATACACTGACAACAAGTAACAAATACATACACTTACACCAAGTAACACAGACATACACTGACACCAAGTAACAAAGACACACACTTAGACCATGTAACACAAACATACACTGACACCAAGTAACAAAGACATACACTGATACCCCGTATCACAGACACACACTTACACCAAGTAACAATGACAGACACTGATTCCCAGTAACACAGACACACACTTGCACCAAGTCACAAAGACATAAACTGACACCCAGTAACAAAGACACACAATAACACCCAGTAACAAAGGCACACACTGACACCAAGTAACAAAGACATGCACTGATACCCAGGATCACAGACACACACTTACACCAAGTAACAAAAACTTACACTGACACCAAGTAACAAAGACATACATTGATACCCAGTAACACAGACACACACTTACACCATGGAACAAAGACATACACTGACACCAAGTAACAAAGACATACACTGACACCAAGTAACACAGACATACACTGACACCAAGTAACAAAGACATACACTGATACCCAGTAACACAGACACACACTTACACCAAGTAACAATGACAGACACTGATTCCCAGTAACACAGACACACACTTACACCAAGTCACAAAGACATAACCTGACACCCAGTAACAAAGACACACAATGACACCAAGTAACAAAGGCACACACTGACACCAAGTAACAAGGACATACACTGATACCCAGTAACACAGACACACACTTACACCAAGTAACAAAGACATACACTGACACCAAGTAACAAAGCCATTCACTGATACCCAGGAACACAGACACACACTTACACCAAGTAACAAAGACATACACTGTCACCAAGTAACAAAGACATACACTGAAACCCAGTAGCACAGACACACACTTTCACCAAGTAACAAAGGCATACACTGATACTCAGTTACACAGACACACACTTACACCAAGTAACAACGACATTCACTGACACCAAGTAACAAAGGCATACACTGACACCAAGTGACAAAGTCATACACTGACACCCAGTAACAAAGACATACACTTGCACCAAGTACCAAAGACATACACTTACACAAAGGAACAAAGAAATACACTTACACCAAGTAACAAAGACATACACTGATACCCAGTAACACAGACACACAATTACACCAAGTAACAAAGACAGACACTGAAACCCAGTAACAGAGACACTCACTTACACCAAGTCACAAAGACATACACTGACACCCAGCAACGAAGACATTCACTGACACAAATTAACAAAGACATTCACTGATACCCAGAAACACAGACACACACTTACACCAAGTAACAAAGACATACACTGATACCCAGCCACACAGACACACACTTACACCAAGTATCACAGACGTACACAGACACCAAGTAACAAAGACATACACTGATACCCAGTAACACAGACACACACTGAGACCATGTAACAAAGACATACACTGACACCAAGTAACAAAGACATACACTGACAACAAGTAACAAAGACATACACTTACACCAAGTCACAAAGACATACACTGACACCCAGCAACGAAGAAATACACTGACAGCCAGTAACAAAGACAAACACTGACACCAAGTAACAAAGACACACACTGACACCAAGTAACAAAGACACACACTTAGACCAAGTAACACAGACATACACTGACACCAAGTAACAAAGACATACACTGATACCCAGTATCACAGACACACACTTACACCAAGTAACAAAGACATACACTTACACCAAGTAACAAAGACATACACTGATACCCAGGAACACAGACACACACTTACACCAAGTAACAAATACAGACACTGAAACCCAGTAACAGAGACACTCACTTACACCAAGTCACAAAGACATACACTGACACCCAGCAACGAAGACATACACTGACAGCCAGTAACAAAGACACACACTGACACCAAGTAACAAAGACACACACTGACACCAAGTAACAAAGACATCCACGGACACAAATTAACAAAGACATACACTGATGCCCAGTAACACAGACACACACTTACACCAAGTAACAAAGACATACACTGATACCCAGCCACACAGACACACACTTACACCAAGTATCACAGACATACACAGACACCAAGTAACAAAGACATACACTGATACCCAGTAACACAGACACACACTTACACCATGTAACAAAGACATACACTGACACCAAGTAACAAAGACATACACTGACAACAAGTAACAAAGACATACACTTACACCAAGTAACACAGACATACACTGACACCAAGTAACAAAGACACACACTTAGACCATGTAACACAAACATACACAGACACCAAGTAACAAAGACATACACTGATACCCCGTATCACAGACACAAACTTACACCAAGTAACAATGACAGACACTGATTCCCAGTAACACAGACACACACTTGCACCAAGTCACAAAGACATAAACTGACACCCAGTAACAAAGACACACAATGACACCCAGTAACAAAGGCACACACTGACACCAAGTAACAAAGACATGCACTGATACCCAGGATCACAGACACACACTTACACCAAGTAACAAAGACTTACACTGACACCAAGTAACAAAGACATAGATTGATACCCAGTAACACAGACACACACTTACACCATGGAACAAAGACATACACTGACACCAAGTAACAAAGACATACACTGACACCAAGTAACACAGACATACACTGACACCAAGTAACAAAGACATACACTGATACCCAGTAACACAGACACACACTTACACCAAGTAACAATGACAGACACTGATTCCCAGTAACACAGACACACACTTACACCAAGTCACAAAGACATAACCTGACACCCAGTAACAAAGATACACAATGACACCAAGTAACAAAGGCACACACTGACACCAAGTAACAAGGACATACACTGATACCCAGTAACACAGACACACACTTACACCAAGTAACAAAGACATACACTGACACCAATTAACAAAGCCATTCACTGATACCCAGTAACACAGACACACACTTACACCAAGTAACAAAGACATACACTGTCACCAAGTAACAAAGACATACACTGAAACCCAGTAGCACAGACACACACTTTCACCAAGTAACAAAGGCATATACTGATACTCATTTACACAGACACACACTTACACCAAGTAACAAAGACATTCACTGACACCAAGTAACAAAGGCATACACTGACACCAAGTGACAAAGTCATACACTGACACCCAGTAACAAAGACATACACTTGCACCAATTACCAAAGACATACACTTACACAAAGTAACAAAGACATACACTGACAACAAGTAGCAAAGACATGCACTGATACCCAGTAACACAGACACACACTTACACCAAGTAACACAGACATACACTGACATGAAGTAACAAAGACAGACACTGACACCAAGTAACAAAGATATACACTGACAACCAGTAACACAGACACACACTTACACCAAGTAACAAAGACAGACACAGACACCAAGTAACAAAGACATACACTGATACCCAGTAACACAGACACACACTTACACCAAGTAACAGAGACATACACTGAAACCAAGTAACAAAGACATACACTTACACCAAGTAACAAAGACATGCACTGACACCAAGTAACAAAGACATACACTGATACCCAGTAACACAGACACACAGTTCCACCAAGTAACAAAGACAGACACTGAAACCCAGTAACAGAGACACTCACTTACACCAAGTCACAAAGACATACACTGACACCCAGAAACAAAGACATACACTGACACACAGTAACAAAGACACACACTGACACCAAGTAACAAAGACACACACTGATACCCAGTAACACAGACATACACTTACTCCAAGTATCAAAGACAGACACTGACACCAAGTAGCAAAGACATACACTTAAACCAAGTAACAAAGACATACACTGACAGCAAGTAACAAAGACATACACTTACACCAAGTAACAAAGACATACACTGACACCAAGTAACAAAGACATACACTTACACCAAGAAACAAAGACAGACAATGACACCAAGTAACAAAGACATACACTGATACCCAGTAACACAGACACACACTTACACCAAGTAACAGAGACATACACTGAAACCAAGTAACAAAGACATACACTTACACCAAGTAACAAAGACATGCACTGACACCAAGTAACAAAGACATACACAGATACCCAGTAACACAGACACACACATACACCAAGTAACAAAGACAGTCACTGAAACCCAGTAACAGAGACACTCACTTACACCAAGTCACAAAGACATACACTGACACCCAGCAACAAAGACATACACTGACACACAGTAACAAAGACACACACTGACACCAAGTAACAAAGACAGACCCTGATACCCAGTAACACAGACATACACTTACTCCAAGTATCAAAGACAGACACTGACACCAAGTAGCAAAGACATACACTGACACACAGTAACAAAGACACACACTGACACCAAGTGACAAAGACACACACTTACACCATGTACACAGACATACACTGACAGCAAGTAACAAAGACATACACTGATACCCAGTAACACAGACACACACTAACACCAAGTCACAAAGGCATACACTGACACCCAGTAACAAAGAAACACACTGACACCAAGTAACGAAGACACACACTGACACCAAGTATCCAAAGACATACACAGACACCAAGTAACAAAGACATACACAGACAACAAGTAACAAAGACACAAACTTACTCCAGGTAACACAGACATACACTGACACCAAGTATCAAAGACATACACTGACACCAAGTATCGAAGACTTACACTGACACCAAGTTATAAAGACATACACTTACACCAAGTAACAAAGACATACAATGATACCCAGTAACACAGACACACACTTACACCAAGTAACAAAGACAGACACTGAAACGCAGTAACAGAGACACTCACTTACACCAAGTCACAAAGACATACACTGACACCCAGCAACAAAGACATACACTGACACCAAGTAACAAAGACACACACTGGCACCAAGTAACAAAGACATCCACGGACACAAATTAACAAAGACATACACTGATACCCAGTAACACAGACACACACTAACACCAAGTAACAAAGACATACTCTGATACCCAGCCGCACAGATACACACTTACACCAAGTATCACAGACATACACAGACACCAAGTAACAAAGACATACACTGATACCCAGTAACACAGACACACAATTACATCATGTAACAAAGACATACACTGATACCCAGCCGCACAGATACACACTTACACCAAGTATCACAGACATACACTGACCCCAAGTAACAAAGACATACACTTACACCAAGTAACACAGACATACACTGACACCAAGTAAGAAATACACACACTTTGACCAAGTAACGCAGACATACGCTGACACCAAGTCACAAAGACACACAATGACACCCAGTAACAAAGACATACACTGACACCTTGTCACAAAGACATACACTGAAACACAGACACACACTTACACCAAGTAACACAGACATACACTGACACCAAGTAACAAAGACATACACTGACACCAAATAACAAAGACAGACACTTACACCAAGTAACAAAGACATACACTGACACCAAGTAACAAAGACATACACTTCCACCAAGTAACACAGACATACACTGACACCAAGTAACAAATACACACACTTTGACCAAGTAACGCAGACATACGCTGACACCAAGTCACAAAGACACACAATGACACCCAGTAACAAAGACATACACTGACACCTAGTCACAAAGACATACACTGAAACACAGACACACACTTACACCAAGTAACACAGACATACACTGACACCAAGTAACAAAGACATACACTGACACCAAATAACAAAGACAGACACTTACACCAAGTAACAAAGACATACACTGACACCAAGTAACACAGACATACACTGACACCAAGTAACAAAGACATACACTTACACCAAGTAACAAAGACAGACAATGACACCAAGTAACAAAGACATACACTGATACCCATTAACACAGACACACACTTACACCAAGTAACAGAGACATACACTGACACCAAGTAACAAAGGCATAGACTGACACCAAGTAACAAAGACATGCACTGACACCAAGTAACAAAGACGTACACTTACACCAAGTAGCAAAGACATACACTGACACCAAGTAACAAAAACATACACTTACACAAAGTAACACAGACGTACACTGACACCAAGTAACAAAGACACACACTTACACCATGTACACAGACATACACAGACAGCAAGTAACAAAGACATACACTGATACCCATTAACACAGACACACACTTACACCAAGTCACGAAGACATAAACTGACACCCAGTAACAAAGACATACACTCACACCCAGTAACAAAGACACACAATGACACCAAGTAACAAAGGCACACACTGACACCAAGTAACAAAGACATACACTGATACCCAGTAACACAGACACACACTTACACCAAGTAACAAAGACATACACTGACACCAAGTAACAAAGCCATTCACTGATACCCAGTAACAGAGACACACACTTACATCAAGTAACAAAGACATACACTTACACCAAGTAACAAAGGCATACACTGAAACTCAGTTACACAGACACACACTTACACCAAGTAACAAAGACATTCACTGACAGCAAGTAACAAAGGCATACACTGACACCCAGTAACAAAGTCATACACTGACACCCAGTAACAAAGACATACACTTACACCAAGTAACAAAGACATACACTTACACAAAATAAGAACGACATACACTGACAACAAGTAACAAAGACATACACTGACACCCAGTAACAAAGACATACACTGACACCAAGTAACAAAGACATACACTGACACGAAGTAACACAGACACAGACTTACACCAAGTAACAAAGACATACACTGATACCCAGTAACACAGACACACACTTACACCAAGTAACAAAGACACACACTTACACCAAGTAACACAGATATACACTGACACCAAGTAACAAAGACATGCACTGACACCCAGTAACAAAGACACACACGGACACCCAGTAACAAAGACACACACTTACACCAAGTAACACAGACACACACTGACTCCCATTAAAACAGACACACACTTACACCAAGTAACACAGACATACACTGACACCAAGTAACAAAGACATACACTGATACCCAGTAACACAGACACACACTTACACCAAGTAACACAGACATACACTGACACCAAGTAACAAAGACATACAATGATACCCAGGAACACAGACACACACTTACACCAAGTAACACAGACACACACTTACACCAAGTAACAAAGACATACGGTTACACCAAGTAACACAGACATACACTGACACCAAGAAACAAAGACAGACAATTACACCAAGTAACAAAGACACACACTTACACCAAGTAACAAAGACGGACTCTGATACCCAATAACACAGACACACAATGACACCCAGTTAGAAACATGCTCTGAACCACAGTAACACGGACACACACTGACCCCCAGTAACACAGACATTCACTGACACCAAGTCAGAAAGACACACAATGACACCCAGTAACAAAGACATACACTGACACCTAGTCACAAAGACATACACTGATACACAGACACACACTTACACCAAGTAACACAGACATACACTGACACCAAGTAACAAAGACATACACTGACACCAAATAACAAAGACAGACACTTTCACCAAGTAACAAAGACATACACTGATACCCAGTAACACAGACACACACTTACACCAAGTAACAAAGACATACACTTACACCAAGTAACAGAGACATACACTGACACCAAGGAACAAAGACATACACTTACACCAAGTAACAAAGACTTACACTGACACCAAGTAACAAAGACATACACTGATAACCAGTAACACAGACACACATTTACACCAAGTAACTAGGACAAACACTGATACCCAGTAACACAGACACACACTTACATCAAATAACAAAGACATACACTGACACCAAGTAACAAAGACATAGACTGACACCCAGTAACACAGACACACAAGGGCACCAAGTAACAAAGTCATACACTGACACCAAGTAGCAAAGACATACACTTACACCAAGTAACAAAGACATACACTTACACCAAGTAACAAAGACATACACTGACACCAAGTAACAGAGACATACACTGACACCAAGTAACAAAGACATACACTTACACCAAGTAACAAAGACTTACACTGACACCAAGTAACAAAGACGTTCACTGATACCCTGCAACACAGACACACACTTACACCAAGTAACACAGACATACACTGGCTCCAAGTAACAAAGACATACCCTGATACCCGTTAGCACAGACACACACTTACACCAAGTAACAGAGACATACACTGACACCTAGTAACAAAGGCATACACTTACACCAAGTAACAAAGACACGCACTGACACCAAGTAACAAAGACGGAAACTTACACCAAGTAACAAAGACATACACTTACACCAAGTAATGCAGACATACACTGACACCAAGTAACAAAGACACGCACTGACACCAAGTAACAAAGACGGAAACTTACACCAAGTAACAAAGACATACACTGACACCAAGAAACAAAGACATACACTTACACCAAGTAACACAGACATACACTGACACCAAGTAACAAAGACAAACACTTACACCAAGTACACAGACATACACTGACACCAAGTAACAAAGACATACACTTACAACAAGTAACAAAGACTTACACTGACACCAAGTAACAAAGACATACACTGATACCCAGCAACACAGAGACACACTTAGACCAAGTAACACAGACATACACAGACACCAAGTAACAAAGACATACACTGCTACCCAGTAACACAGACACACACTTACACCAAGTAACAAAGACATACACTGATACCCAGTAACACAGACACAGACTTACACCAAGTAACACAGACATACACTGACACCAAGTAACAAAGACATACACTGATACCCAGTAACACAGACACACACTGACACCCGGTAACACAAACAAACACACTGACACCAAGTAACACAGACACACACTGACACCAAGTAACACAGACACACACTGACACCCAGTAACACACACTGATACACAGTAACAAAGACAGACACTGATACCAAGTCACAAAGTCATACACTGATTCCCAGTAATGCAGACACTGACACCAAGTAACACAGACACACACTGGGCGGCACAGTGGCGCAGTGGATAGCACTGCAGCCTCACAGCTCCAGGTCCACGGGTTCGATTCTGGGTACTGCCTGTGCGGAGTTTGCAAATTCTCCCTGTATCTGCGTGGGTTTCCTCTGGGTGCTCCGGTTTCCTCCCACATGCCAAAGACTTGCAGTTTGATAGGTTAATTGGCCATTATAATGCCCCTAGTATAGGTCGGGGGTAGGGAAATATATAGGGACCGGTGAGGATGTTTTTGGAATATGGGATTCGTGTAGGATTAGTATAAATGGGTGGTTGATGGTCGGCACAGACTCGGTGGGCCGAAGAGCCTGTTTCAGTGCTGTATCTCTAAACTAAACTTAATACTGACACCTCGTGCCACAGACACACACTGATACCAAGTCACAAAGACATACACTGGCACCAAGTAACACAGACACACACTGACACCCGGTAACAGGCACTGATATACAGTAACACAGACATACACTGATACCCAGTAACAAAGACACATACTGACACCAAGTAACACAGACATAAACTGACACCAAGTAACAAAGACATACACTTTCACCATCTAACAAAGACAGACAATTACACCAAGTAACAAAGACATACACTTTCACCAAGTAACAAAGACAGACAATTACACAAAGTAACAAAGACATACACTTACACCAAGTATTTTGACAAACTCTTGCACCAAGGAACAAAGACATACACTGATACACAGTAACAAAGACATACACTGATACCCAGTAACACAGACGCACACTTACACCAAGTAACAAAGACATACAATGACACCAAGTCAAAAAGACATACACTTACACCAAGTAACAAAGACATACACTGACACCCAGGAACACAGACACACACTTACACCAAGTAAAAAAGACATACACTTACACCAAGTATTTTGACATACACTGCCACCAAGTAACAAAGACATACACTGATACACAGTAACACAGACACACACTTCCACCAAGTAACAAAGACATACACTGACACAAAGTCTCAAAGACACACACTGACACCCAGTAACAAAGACATACACTGACACCAAGTAACAAAGACATACACTGATACCCAGTAACACAGACACACACTTACACCAAGTAAGAAAGACATACACTGACACCAAGTCACAAAGACACACACTGACACCCAGTAACAAAGACATACACTGACACCAAGTCACAAAGACAGACTCTGATACCCAGTAACAAAGACATACACTGATACCCAGTAACACAGACATACACTTACTCCAATTATCAAAGTCATACACTGACACCACGTAGCAAAGACATACACTTACACCAAGTAACAAAGACATACACTGATACCCAGTAACACAGACACACACTAACACCAAGTAACAAAGACATACACTGATGGTCGGCGCAGACTCGGTGGGCCGAAGAGCCTGTTTCAGTGCTGTATCTCTAAACTAAACTTAATACTGACACCTAGTGCAACAGACACACACTGATACCAAGTCACAAAGACATACACTGCCACCCGGTAACACAAACAAACAGACTGACACCAAGTAATACAGGCACAAACTGACACCAAGTAACACAGACACACACTTACACCAAGTAACAAAGACACATAATTACACCAAGTAACACAGACATACACTGACACCAAGTAACACAGACATACACTTTCACCAAGTAACAAAGACAGACAATTACACCAAGTAACAACGACATACACTTACACCAAGTATTTTGACAAACTCTTGCACCAAGGAACAAAGACATACACTGATACCCAGTAACAAAGACAAACATTGATAACCAGTAACACAGAGACACACTGAACCCCAGTAACACAGACATACACAGACACCAAGTAACAAAGACTGACACTGACACCAAGTAACAGAGACATACACCGACACCAAGTAACAAAGACATGCACTGATACCCAGTAACACAGACGCACACTTACGCGCAAGAAACAAAGACATACACTTACACCAAGTAACACAGACATACTTACACCAAGTATTTTGACATACACTTACACAAAGTATTTTGACATACACTTACACCAAGTAACAAAGACATACACTGACACCAAGTAACAAAGACACACACTGACACCCAGTAACAAAGACATACACTGACACCAAGTCACAAAGACATACACTGATACCAAGTAACAAAGACATACAATTACACCAAGTAACAAAGACACACACTTACACCAAGTAACACAGACATACACTGACACCATGTAACAAAGACATGCACTGATACCCAGTAACACAGACGCACACCTACACCAAGTAACAAAGACATACACTGATACCCAGTAACACAGACACACTCTTACACCAAGTAACAAAGACATACACTGACACCAAGTCACAAAGACACACACTGACACCCAGTAACAAAGACATACACTGACACCAAGTCACAAAGACATACACTGATACCCAGTAACAAAGACATACACTGATACCCAGTAACACAGACGCACACTTACACCAAGTAACAAAGACATACACTTACACCAATTAACACAGACATACACTTACACGAAGTATTTTGACATACACTTACACCAAGTAACAAAGACATACACTGACACCCAGTAACAAAGACATCCACTTACACCAAGTAACAAAGACACGCACTGACACCCAGGAACACAGACACACTCTGACACCAAGTAACAAAGACGCACACTTACACCAGGTAACACAGATATACACTGACACCAAGTAACAAAGACACATGCTATCACCAAGTAACAAAGACATACTCTTCCACCAAGTATTTTGACATACACAGCCACCAAGTAACAAAGACATACACTGATACCCAGTAACACAGACACACACTTACACCAAGTAACAAAGACACATACTGATACCAAGTACCACAGACACACACTGACACCCGTTAACACAAACAAACAGACTGACACCAAGTAATACAGGCACACACTGACACCAAGTAACACAGACACACACTGACACCCAGTAACACACACTGATACCAAGTCACAAAGTCACACACTGATTCCCAGTAACACAGACACAAACTGACACCAAGTAACAAATGCAGACACTGACACCAAGTAACACAGACACACACTGGGCGGCACAGTGGCGCAGTGGTTAGCACTGCAGCCTCACAGCTCCAGGGACACGGGTTCGATTCTGGGTACTGCCTGTGCGGAGTTTGCAAGTTCTCCCTGTGTCTGCGTGGGTTTCCTCCGGGTGCTCCGGTTTCCTCCCACATGCCAAAGACTTGCAGGTTGATAGGTTAATTGGCCATTATAAATTGCCCCTAGTATAGGTAGGGGGTAGGGAAATATATAGGGACCGGTGGGGATGTTATTGGAATATGGGATTCGTGGAGGATTAGTATAAATGGGTGGTTGATGGTCGGCGCAGACTCGGTGGGCCGAAGAGCCTGTTTCAGTGCTGTTTCTCTAAACTAAACTTAATACTGACACCTAGTGCAACAGACACACACTGATACCAAGTCACAAAGACATACACTGCCACCCGGTAACACAAACAAACAGACTGACACCAAGTAATACAGGCACAAACTGACACCAAGTAACACAGACACACACTTACACCAAGTAACAAAGACACATACTTACACCAAGTAACACAGACATACACTGACACCAAGTAACATAGACATACACTTTCACCAAGTAACAAAGACAGACAATTACACCAAGTAACAACGACATACACTTACACCAAGTATTTTGACAAACTCTTGCACCAAGGAACAAAGACATACACTGATACCCAGTAACAAAGACATACATTGATACCCAGTAACACAGAGACACACTGAACCCCAGTAACACAGACATACACTGACACCAAGTAACAAAGACTGACACTGACACCAAGTAACAAAGACATACACCGACACCAAGTAACAAAGACATGCACTGATACCCAGTAACACAGACGCACACTTACGCGCAAGAAACAAAGACATACAATTACACCAAGTAACACAGACATACTTACACCAAGTATTTTGACATACACTTACACAAAGTATTTTGACATACACTTACACCAAGTAACAAAGACATAGACTGACACCAAGTAACAAAGACACACACTGACACCCAGTAACAAAGACATACACTGACACCAAGTCACAAAGACATACACTGATACCAAGTAACAAAGACATACAATTACACCAAGTAACAAAGACACACGCTTACACCAAGTAACACAGACATACACTGACACCATGTAACAAAGACATGCACTGATACCCAGTAACACAGACGCCCACTTACACCAAGTAACAAAGACATACACTGACACCAAGTCACAAAGACACACACTGACACCCAGTAACAAAGACATACACTGACACCAAGTCACAAAGACATGCACTGATACCAAGTAACAAAGACATACAATTACACCAAGTAACAAAGACACACACTTTCACCAAGTCACACAGACATACACTGACACCAAGTAACAAAGACATACACTGTCACCCAGTAACACAGACACACACTTACACCAAGTAACAAAGACATACACTTACACCAAGTAACACAAACACACACTTACACCAAGTTACAAAGACATAAACTGACACCAAGTAACAAAGACACACAATTACACCAGGTAACAAAGACAGACATAGACACCAAGTAACAAAGACAGACACTGATACCCAGGAACACAGACACACACTTACACCAATTAACACAGCCATACACTGACACCAAGTAACAAAGACATACACTGACACCCAGTAACAAAGACATACACTGACACCAAGTCACAAAGACATAAACTGATACCCAGTCACAAAGTCACACACTTACACCAAGTAACAAAGACATACACAGATACCAAGTAACACAGACACACACTTACACCAAGTAACAAAGACATACACTGACACCAAGTAACAAAGACATACACTTACACCAAGTAACACAGACATACACTGACAGCAAGTAACAAAGACATACAATTACACCAAGTAACAAAGACACACACTTACACCAAGTAACACAGACATACACTGACACAAAGAAACAAAGACATACAATTACATAAAGTAACACAGACGCACACTGACACCCAGTAACACAATCAAACACACACTGACACCCAGTAACATAGAGAAACACTGACACACAGTAACAAAGTCATACACAGACAGACACTGACACCAAGTAACAAAGACTAACAGAGACACACACTGACACCAAGTCACAAAGACATACACTGACACCCAGTAACAAAGACATACACTGACACCAAGTAACAAAGACATACACTGATACCTAGTAAAACAGACACTTACTTACACCAAGTAACAAAGACATACACTGACACCAAGTCACAAAGACACACACTGACACCATGTAACAAAGACATGCACTGATACCCAGTAACAAAGACATACACTGACACCAAGTAACAAAGACATACACTGACACCAAGAAACAAAGACATACTCTGATACCCAGTAACACAGACACACACTTACACCAAGTAACAAAGACATACACTGACACCCAGTAACAAAGACAGACACTGATACCAAGTCACAAAGACATACACTGATACCCAGTAACACAGAAACACACTTACACCAAGTAAGAAAGACAAACACTGACACCAAGTAACAAAGACATCCACTGACACCAAGAAACAAAGACATGCAATTACAAAAAGTAACACAGACACACACTGACACCCAGTAACACAAACAAACACACACTGACTCCCAGTAACATAGAGAAACACTGACACACAGTAACAAAGACATACACAGACAGACACTGACACCAAGTAACAAAGACTAACAGAGACACACACTGACACCAAGTCACAAAGACATACACTGACACCCAGTAACAAAGACATACACTGACACCAAGTCACAAAGACATACACTGATACCCAGTAACGCAGACACACACTTCCACAATGTAACAAAGACAAACAATGACACCAAGTAACAAAGACATATACTTACACAAAGTAACACAGACATACACTGACACCAAGTAACAAAGACATACAATTACACCATGTAACAAAGACACAAACTTACACCAAGCAACACAGACATACACTGACACCAAGTAACAAAGACATGCATTGACACCCAGTAACACAGACACACACATACACCAAGTAACGACGACATACACTGACACCAAGTAACAAAGACATACACTGTTACCCAGTAACACAGACACACACTTACACCAAGTAACAAAGACATACACAGATAACAAGTAACACAGGCACACACTTACACCAAGTAACACAGACACACACTGACACCAAGTCACAAAGACATACACTGACACCCAGTAACAAAGACATACAATGACACCAAGTCACAAAGACATACACTGATACCCAGTAACGCAGACACACACTTCCACAATGTAACAAAGACAAACACTGACACCAAGTAACAAAGACATATACTTACACAAAGTAACACAGACATACACTGACACCAAGTAACAAAGACATAAACTGATACCCAGTCACAAAGTCACACACTTACACCAAGTAACAAAGACATACACAGATACCAAGTAACACAGACACACACTTACACCAAGTAACAAAGACATACACTGACACCAAGTAACAAAGACATACACTTACACCAAGTAACACAGACATACACTGACAGCAAGTAACAAAGACATACAATTACACCAAGTAACAAAGACACACACTTACACCAAGTAACACAGACATACACTGACACAAAGAAACAAAGACATACAATTACATAAAGTAACACAGACGCACACTGACACCCAGTAACACAATCAAACACACACTGACACCCAGTAACATAGAGAAACACTGACACACAGTAACAAAGTCATACACAGACAGACACTGACACCAAGTAACAAAGACTAACAGAGACACACACTGACACCAAGTCACAAAGACATACACTGACACCCAGTAACAAAGACATACACTGACACCAAGTAACAAAGACATACACTGATACCTAGTAAAACAGACACTTACTTACACCAAGTAACAAAGACATACACTGACACCAAGTCACAAAGACACACACTGACACCATGTAACAAAGACATGCACTGATACCCAGTAACAAAGACATACACTGACACCAAGTAACAAAGACATACACTGACACCAAGAAACAAAGACATACTCTGATACCCAGTAACACAGACACACACTTACACCAAGTAACAAAGACATACACTGACACCCAGTAACAAAGACAGACACTGATACCAAGTCACAAAGACATACACTGATACCCAGTAACACAGAAACACACTTACACCAAGTAAGAAAGACAAACACTGACACCAAGTAACAAAGACATCCACTGACACCAAGAAACAAAGACATACAATTACAAAAAGTAACACAGACACACACTGACACCCAGTAACACAAACAAACACACACTGACTCCCAGTAACATAGAGAAACACTGACACACAGTAACAAAGACATACACAGACAGACACTGACACCAAGTAACAAAGACTAACAGAGACACACACTGACACCAAGTCACAAAGACATACACTGACACCCAGTAACAAAGACATACACTGACACCAAGTCACAAAGACATACACTGATACCCAGTAACGCAGACACACACTTCCACAATGTAACAAAGATAAACACTGACACCAAGTAACAAAGACATATACTTACACAAAGTAACACAGACATACACTGACACCAAGTAACAAAGACATACAATTACACCATGTAACAAAGACACAAACTTACACCAAGCAACACAGACATACACTGACACCAAGTAACAAAGACATGCATTGACACCCAGTAACACAGACACACACATACACCAAGTAACGACGACATACACTGACACCAAGTAACAAAGACATACACTGTTACCCAGTAACACAGACACACACTTACACCAAGTAACAAAGACATACACAGATAACAAGTAACACAGGCACACACTTACACCAAGTAACACAGACACACACTGACACCAAGTCACAAAGACATACACTGACACCCAGTAACAAAGACATACACTGACACCAAGTCACAAAGACATACACTGATACCCAGTAACGCAGACACACACTTCCACAATGTAACAAAGACAAACACTGACACCAAGTAACAAAGACATATACTTACACAAAGTAACACAGACATACACTGACACCAAGTAACAAAGACATACAATTACACCATGTAACAAAGACACAAACTTACACCAAGCAACACAGACATACACTGACACCAAGGAACAAAGACATGCATTGACACCCAGTAACACAGACACACACATACACCAAGTAACGACGACATACACTGACACCAAGTAACAAAGACATACACTGTTACCCAGTAACACAGACACACACTTACACCAAGTAACAAAGACATACACAGATAACAAGTAACACAGGCACACACTTACACCAAGTAACACAGACACACACTTACACCAACTAACAAAGACAGACACTTACACCAAGTAACAAAGACACACACGTACACCAAGTAACACAGACATACACTGACACCAAGTAACAAAGACAGACAATTACACCAAGTAACAAAGACATACACTTACACCAAGTATTTTGACATACACTGACACCAAGTAACAAAGACATACACTGATACCCAGTAACATAGACACACACTGACACCCAGTAACAAAAACATACACTGACACCAAGTCACAAAGACATACACTAATACCAAGTAACAAAGACATACAATTACACCAAGTAACAAAGACACACACTTACACCAAGTAACACAGACATACACTGACACCATGTAACAAAGACATGCACTGATACCCAGCAACACAGACGCACACCTACACCAAGTAACGAAGACATACACTGATACCCAGTAACACAGACACACACTGACACCCAGTAACAAAGACATACACTGACACCAAGTCACAAAGACATGCACTGATACCAAGTAACAAAGACATACAATTACACCAAGTAACAAAGACACACACTTACACCAAGTAACACAGACATACACTGACACCAAGTAACAAAGACATACACTGTCACCCAGTAACACAGACACACACTTACACCAAGTAACAAAGACAGACATAGACACCAAGTAACAAAGACAGACACTGATACCCAGTAACACAGACACACACTTACACCAAGTAACAAAGACATACACTTACACCAAGTAACACAAACACACACTTACATCAAGTTACAAAGACATAAACTGACACCAAGTAACAAGGACATACAATTACACCAAGTAACAAAGACAGACATAGACACCAAGTAACAAAGACAGACACTGATACCCAGTAACACAGACACACACTTAAACCAATTAACACAGCCATACACTGACACCAAGTAACAAAGACATACACTGACACCCAGTAACAAAGACATACACTGACACCAAGTCACAAAGACATACACTGATACCCAGTAAAACAGTCGCACACTTACACCAAGTAACAAAGACACACACTGACAACATGTAACAAAGACATGCACTGATACCCAGTAACAAAGACATACACTGACACCAAGTAACAAAGACATACACTGACACCAAGAAACAAAGACATGCACTGATACCCAGTAACACAGACACACACTTACACCAAGTAACAAAGACATACACTGACACCCAGTAACAAAGACATACACTGACACCAAGTCACAAAGACATACACTGATACCCAGTAACACAGACACACACTTACACCAAGTAAGAAAGACAAACACTGACACCAAGTAACAAAGACATCCACTGACACCAAGTAACAAAGACATACACTGACACCCAGTAACAAAGACATACACTGACACCAAGTCACAAAGACATACACTGATACCCAGTAACACAGTCAGACACTTACACCAAGTAACAAAGACATACACAGATACCAAGTAACAAAGACACACACTTACACCAAGAAACACAGACACACACTTACACCAAGTAACAAAGACATATACTGACACCAAGTAACAAAGACATACACTTACACCAAGTAACACAGACATACACTGACACCAAGTCAGAAAGACATATACTTACACAAAGTAACACAGACATACACTGACACCAAGTAACAAAGTCATACCCTTACACCATGTAACAAAGACACACACTTACACCAAGCAACACAGACATACACTGACACCAAGTAACAAAGACATACACTGACACCCAGTAACACAGACACACACATACACCAAGTAACGACGACATACACTGACACCAAGTAACAAAGACATACACTGTTACCCAGTAACACAGACACACAATTACACCAAGTAACAAAGACATACACAGATAACAAGTAACACAGGCACACACTTACACCAAGTAACACAGACAAACACTTACACCAAGTAACAAAGACATACACTGACACCAAGTAACATAGACATACACTTACACCAAGTAACACAGACATACAGTGACAACAAGAAACAAAGACATACAATTACAACAAGTAACAAAGACACACACTTACACCAAGTAACACAGACATGCACTGACACCATGTAACAAAGACATGCACTGATACCCAGTAACACAGACACACACTTACACCAAGTAACAAAGACATACACTGATACCTAGTAACACAGACACACACTTACACCAAGTAACAAAGACATGCATTGATACCCAGTGACAAAGACATACACTGAAACCAAGTAACAAAGACATACACTGACACCAGGAAACAAAGACATACACTGATACCCAGCAACACAGGCAAAGACTTACACCAAGTAACAAAGACATACACTGACACCCAGTAACAAAGACATACACTGACACCAAGTAACAAAGACATACAGTGATACCTAGTAAAACAGACACACACTTACACCAAGTCACAATGACTAACAGAGACACACACTGACACCAAGTAACAAAGACATACACTGACACCCAGTAACAAAGACATACAATGACACAAAGTCACAAAGACACATACTGACACCATGTAACAAAGACATGCACTGATACCCAGTAACAAAGACATACACTGACACCAAGTAACAAAGACATACACTGACACCAAGAAACAAAGACATACACTGATACCCAGTAACACAGGCACACACTTACACCAAGTAACAAAGACATACACTGACACCCAGGAACAAAGACATACACTGACACCAAGTCACAAAGACATGCACTGATACCCAGTAACACAGACACACACTTGCACCAAGTAAGAAAGACAAACACTGACACCAAGTAACAAAGACATCCACTGACACCAAGAAACAAAGACATACAATTACAAAAAGTAACACACACACACACTGACACCCAGTAACACAAACAAACACACACTGACTCCCAGTAACATAGAGAAACACTGACACACAGTAACAAAGACATACACAGACAGACACTGACACCAAGTAACAAAGACATACAATTACAACAAGTAACAAAGACACACACTTACACCAAGTAACACAGACATACACTGACACCATGTAACAAAGACATGCACTGATACCCAGTAACACAGACACACACTTACACCAAGTAACAAAGACATACACTGATACCTAGTAACACAGACACACACTTACACCAAGTAACAAAGACATGCATTGATACCCAGTAACAAAGACATACACTGAAACCAAGTAACAAAGACATACACTGTCACCAAGAAACAAAGACATACACTGATACCCAGCAACACAGACACACACTTACATCAAGTAACAAAGACATACACTGACACCCAGTAACAAAGACATACACTGGCACCAAGTAACAAAGACATACACTGATACCTAGTAAAACAGACACACACTTACACCAAGTAACAAAGACTAACAGAGACACACACAGACACCAAGTCACACAGACATACACTGACACCCAGTAACAAAGACATACAATGACACCAAGTCACAAAGACACATACTGACACCATGTAACAAAGACATGCACTGATACCCAGTAACAAAGACATACACTGACACCAAGTAACAAAGACATACACTGACACCAAGAAACAAAGACATACACTGATACCCAGTAACACAGACACACACTTACACCAAGTAACAAAGACATACACTGACACCCAGGAACAAAGACATACACTGACACCAAGTCACAAAGACATGCACTGATACCCAGTAACACAGACACACACTTGCACCAAGTAAGAAAGACAAACACTTACACCAAGTAACAAAGACATCCACTGACACCAAGAAACAAAGACTTACAATTACACAAAGTAACACAGACACACACTGACACCCAGTAACACAAACAAACACACACTGACTCCCAGTAACATAGAGAAACACTGACACACAGTAACAAAGACATACACAGACAGACACTGACACCAAGTAACAAAGACAAACAGAGACACACACTGACACCAAGTAACAACGACATACACTGACACCAAGAAACAAAGACATACACTGACACCTAGTAAAACAGACACACACTTACACCAAGTAACAAAGACTAACAGAGACACACACTGACACCAAGTCACAAAGACATACACTGACACCCAGTAACAAAGACATACACTGACACCTAGTAAAACAGACACACACTTACACCAAGTAACAAAGACTAACAGAGACACACACTGACACCAAGTCACAAAGACATACACTGACACCCAGTAACAAAGACATACACTGACACCAAGTAACAAAGACATACACTGATACCTAGTAAAACAGACACACACTTACACCAAGTAACAAAGACAGACACTGACACCAAGTCACAAAGACACACACTGACACCATGTAACAAAGACATGCACTGATACCCAGTAACAAAGACATACACTGACACCAAGTAACAAAGACATACACTGACACCAAGAAACAAAGACATACACTGATACCCAGTAACACAGACACACAATTACACCAAGTAACAAAGACATACACTGACACCCAGTAACAAAGACATACACTGACACCAAGTCACAAAGACATACACTGATACCCAGTAACACAGACACACACTTGCGCCAAGTAAGAAAGACAAACACTGACACCAAGTAACAAAATCATCCACTGACACCAAGAAACAAAGACATACAATTACAAAAAGTAACACAGACACACACTGACACCCAGTAACACAAACAAACACACACTGACTCCCAGTAACATAGAGAAACACTGACACACTGTAACAAAGACATACACAGATAGACACTGACACCAAGTAACAAAGACAAACAGAGACACACACTGACACCAAGTCACAAAGACATACACTGACACCCAGTAACAAAGACATACACTGACACCAAGTCACAAAGACATACACTGATACCCAGTAACGCAGACACACACTTCCACAATGTAACAAAGCCAAACACTGACACCAAGTAACAAAGACATATACTTACACAAAGTAACACAGACATACACTGACACCAAGTAACAAAGACATACACTTACACCATGTAACAAAGACACACTCTTACACCAAGCATCACAGACATACACTGACACCAAGTAACGACGACATACACTGACACCAAGTAACAAAGACATACACTGTTACCCAGTAACACAGACACACACTTACACCAAGTAACAAAAACATACACAGATAACAAGTAACACAGGCACACACTTACACCAAGTAACACAGACACACACTTACACCAAGTAACAAAGACATACACTGACACCAAGTAACAAAGACATTCACTTACACCAAGTAACACAGACATACACTGACACCAAGTAACAAAGACATACAATTACACCAAGTAACAAAGACATACACTTACACCAAGTATTTTGACATACACTGACACCAAGTAACAAAGACATACACTGATACCCAGTAACACAGACACACAATTACACCAAGTAACAAAGACACACACTGACACCCAGTAACAAAGACATACACTGACACCAAGTCACAAAGACATACACTGATACCAAGTAACAAAGACATACAATTACACCAAGTAACAAAGACACACACTTACACCAAGTAACACAGACATATACTGACACCATGTAACAAAGACATGCACTGATACCCAGTAACACAGACGCACACCTACACCAAGTAACAAAGACATACACTGACACCAAGTCACAAAAACACACACTGACACCCAGTAACAAAGACATACACTGACACCAAGTCACAAAGACATGCACTGATACCAAGTAACAAAGACATACAATTACACCAAGTAACAAAGACACGCACTTGCACCAAGTAACACAGACATACACTGACACCAAGTAACAACGACATACACTGTCACCCAGTAACACAGACACACACTTACACCAAGTAACAAAGACAGACATAGACACCAAGTAACAAAGACAGACACTGATACCCAGTAACACAGACACACACTTACACCAAGTAACAAAGACATACACTTACACCAAGTAACACAAACAAACACTTACACCAAGTTACAAAGACATAAACTGACAACAAGTAACAAGGACATACAATTACACCAAGTCACAAAGACAGACATAGACACCAAGTAACAAAGACAGACACTGATACCCAGTAACAAAGACATATACTTACACAAAGTAACACAGACATACACTGACACCAAGTAACAAAGACATACACTTACACCATGTAACAAAACACACACTTACACCAAGCAACACAGACATACACTGACACCAAGTAACAAAGACATACACTGACACCCAGTAACAAAGACATACAATGACACAAAGTCACAAAGACACATACTGACACCATGTAACAAAGACATGCACTGATACCCAGTAACAAAGACATACACTGACACCAAGTAACAAAGACATACACTGACACCAAGAAACAAAGACATACACTGATACCCAGTAACACAGACACACACTTACACCAAGTAACAAAGACATACACTGACACCCAGGAACAAAGACATACACTGACACCAAGTCACAAAGACATGCACTGATACCCAGTAACACAGACACACACTTGCACCAAGTAAGAAAGACAAACACTGACACCAAGTAACAAAGACATCCACTGACACCAAGAAACAAAGACATACAATTACAAAAAGTAACACACACACACACTGACACCCAGTAACACAAACAAACACACACTGACTCCCAGTAACATAGAGAAACACTGACACACAGTAACAAAGACATACACAGACAGACACTGACACCAAGTAACAAAGACATACAATTACAACAAGTAACAAAGACACACACTTACACCAAGTAACACAGACATACACTGACACCATGTAACAAAGACATGCACTGATACCCAGTAACACAGACACACACTTACACCAAGTAACAAAGACATACACTGATACCTAGTAACACAGACACACACTTACACCAAGTAACAAAGACATGCATTGATACCCAGTAACAAAGACATACACTGAAACCAAGTAACAAAGACATACACTGTCACCAAGAAACAAAGACATACACTGATACCCAGCAACACAGACACACACTTACATCAAGTAACAAAGACATACACTGACACCCAGTAACAAAGACATACACTGACACCAAGTAACAAAGACATACACTGATACCTAGTAAAACAGACACACACTTACACCAAGTAACAAAGACTAACAGAGACACACACAGACACCAAGTCACACAGACATACACTGACACCCAGTAACAAAGACATACAATGACACCAAGTCACAAAGACTCATACTGACACCATGTAACAAAGACATGCACTGATACCCAGTAACAAAGACATACACTGACACCAAGTAACAAAGACATACACTGACACCAAGAAACAAAGACATACACTGATACCCAGTAACACAGACACACACTTACACCAAGTAACAAAGACATACACTGACACCCAGGAACAAAGACATACACTGACACCAAGTCACAAAGACATGCACTGATACCCAGTAACACAGACACACACTTGCACCAAGTAAGAAAGACAAACACTGACACCAAGTAACAAAGACATCCACTGACACCAAGAAACAAAGACTTACAATTACACAAAGTAACACAGACACACACTGACACCCAGTAACACAAACAAACACACACTGACTCCCAGTAACATAGAGAAACACTGACACACAGTAACAAAGACATACACAGACAGACACTGACACCAAGTAACAAAGACAAACAGAGACACACACTGACACCAAGTAACAACGACATACACTGACACCAAGAAACAAAGACATACACTGACACCTAGTAAAACAGACACACACTTACACCAAGTAACAAAGACTAACAGAGACACACACTGACACCAAGTCACAAAGACATACACTGACACCCAGTAACAAAGACATACACTGACACCTAGTAAAACAGACACACACTTACACCAAGTAACAAAGACTAACAGAGACACACACTGACACCAAGTCACAAAGACATACACTGACACCCAGTAACAAAGACATACACTGACACCAAGTAACAAAGACATACACTGATACCTAGTAAAACAGACACACACTTACACCAAGTAACAAAGACAGACACTGACACCAAGTCACAAAGACACACACTGACACCATGTAACAAAGACATGCACTGATACCCAGTAACAAAGACATACACTGACACCAAGTAACAAAGACATACACTGACACCAAGAAACAAAGACATACACTGATACCCAGTAACACAGACACACAATTACACCAAGTAACAAAGACATACACTGACACCCAGTAACAAAGACATACACTGACACCAAGTCACAAAGACATACACTGATACCCAGTAACACAGACACACACTTGCACCAAGTAAGAAAGACAAACACTGACACCAAGTAACAAAAACATCCACTGACACCAAGAAACAAAGACATACAATTACAAAAAGTAACACAGACACACACTGACACCCAGTAACACAAACAAACACACACTGACTCCCAGTAACATAGAGAAACACTGACACACTGTAACAAAGACATACACAGACAGACACTGACACCAAGTAACAAAGACAAACAGAGACACACACTGACACCAAGTCACAAAGACATACACTGACACCCAGTAACAAAGACATACACTGACACCAAGTCACAAAGACATACACTGATACCCAGTAACGCAGACACACACTTCCACAATGTAACAAAGCCAAACACTGACACCAAGTAACAAAGACATATACTTACACAAAGTAACACAGACATACACTGACACCAAGTAACAAAGACATACACTTACACCATGTAACAAAGACACACTTTTACACCAAGCATCACAGACATACACTGACACCAAGTAACGACGACATACACTGACACCAAGTAACAAAGACATACACTGTTACCCAGTAACACAGACACACACTTACACCAAGTAACAAAGACATACACAGATAACAAGTAACACAGGCACACACTTACACCAAGTAACACAGACACACACTTACACCAAGTAACAAAGACATACACTGACACCAAGTAACAAAGACATACACTTACACCAAGTAACACAGACATACACTGACACCAAGTAACAAAGACATACAATTACACCAAGTAACAAAGACATACACTTACACCAAGTATTTTGACATACACTGACACCAAGTAACAAAGACATACACTGATACCCAGTAACACAGACACACAATTACACCAAGTAACAAAGACACACACTGACACCCAGTAACAAAGACATACACTGACACCAAGTCACAAAGACATACACTGATACCAAGTAACAAAGACATACAATTACACCAAGTAACAAAGACACACACTTACACCAAGTAACACAGACATATACTGACACCATGTAACAAAGACATGCACTGATACCCAGTAACACAGACGCACACCTACACCAAGTAACAAAGACATACACTGACACCAAGTCACAAAAACACACACTGACACCCAGTAACAAAGACATACACTGACACCAAGTCACAAAGACATGCACTGATACCAAGTAACAAAGACATACAATTACACCAAGTAACAAAGACACGCACTTGCACCAAGTAACACAGACATACACTGACACCAAGTAACAACGACATACACTGTCACCCAGTAACACAGACACACACTTACACCAAGTAACAAAGACAGACATAGACACCAAGTAACAAAGACAGACACTGATACCCAGTAACACAGACACACACTTACACCAAGTAACAAAGACATACACTTACACCAAGTAACACAAACAAACACTTACACCAAGTTACAAAGACATAAACTGACAACAAGTAACAAGGACATACAATTACACCAAGTCACAAAGACAGACATAGACACCAAGTAACAAAGACAGACACTGATACCCAGTAACAAAGACATATACTTACACAAAGTAACACAGACATACACTGACACCAAGTAACAAAGACATACACTTACACCATGTAACAAAACACACACTTACACCAAGCAACACAGACATACACTGACACCAAGTAACAAAGACATACACTGACACCCAGTAACAAAGACATTCACTTACACCAAGTATTTTGACATACACTGACACCAAGTAACAAAGACATACACTGACACTCAGTAACACAGACACACAATTACACCAAGTAACAAAGACATACACTGACACCAAGTAACAAAGACACACACTGACACCCAGTAACAAAGACATACACTGACACCAAGTCACTGAGACATACACTGATACCAAGTAACAAAGACATACAATTACACCAAGTAACAAAGACACACACTTACACCAAGTAACAAAGACATACACTGATACCCAGTAACACAGACGCACACCTACACCAAGTAACAAAGACATACACTGATACCCAGTAACACAGACACACACTTACACCAAGTAACAAAGACATACACTGACACCAAGTCACAAAAACACACACTGACACCCAGTAACAAAGACATGCACTGACACCAAGTCACAAAGACATGCACTGATACCAAGTAACAAAGACATACAATTACACCAAGTAACAAAGACACACACTTATACCATGTAACACAGACATACACTGACACCATGTAACAAAGACATGCACTGATACCCAGTAACACAGACGCACACCTACACCAAGTAACAAAGACATGCACTGATACCCAGTAACACAGATGCACACCTACACCAAGTAACAAAGACATGCACTGATACCTAGTAACACAGACGCACACCTACACCAAGCAACAAAGACATACACTGTCACCCAGTAACACAGACACACACTTACACCAAGTAACAAAGACAGACATGGACAACAAGTAACAAAGACAGACACTGATACCCAGTAACACAGACACACACTTACACCAAGTAACAAAGACATACACTTACACCAAGTAACACAAACACACACTTACACCAAGTTACAAAGACATAAACTGACACCAGGTAACAAGGACATACAATTACACCAAGTAACAAAGACAGACATAGACACCAAGTAACAAAGTCAGACACTGATACCCAGTAACACAGACACACACTTACACCAATTAACACAGCATAACACTGACACCAAGTAACAAAGACATACACTTACACCCAGTAACACAGACACACACATACACCAAGTAACAAAGACATACACTGATACCCAGTAACACAGTCACACACTTACACCAAGTAACAAAGACATACACAGATACCAAGTAACACAGACACACACCTACACCAAGCAACACAGACACACACTTACACCAAGTAACAAAGACATACACTGACACCAAGTAACAAAGACACACACTTACACCAAGTAACAAAGACATACACTGATACCTAGTAACACAGACACACACTTACACCAAGTAACAAAGACATGCATTGATACCCAGTAACAAAGACATACACTGAAACCAAGTAACAAAGATATACACTGACACCAAGAAACAAAGACATACACTGATACCCAGCAACACAGACACACACTTACACCAAGTAACAAAGACATACACTGACACCAAGTCACAAAGACATACACTGCTTCCCAGTAACACAGACACACACTTACACCAAGTAAGAAAGACAAAGTCTGACACCAAGTAACAAAGACATCCACTGACACCAAGTAACAAAGACACACACTTACACCAAGCAACACAGACATACACTGACACAAAGTAACACTGACACACACTGACACCTAGTAACACAGACACACACATACACCAAGTAACGACGACATACACTGACTCCCAGTAACAAATACATACACTGATACCCAGTAACACAGACACACACTTACACCAAGTAACAAAGACACACACTTACACCAAGTAACACAGACATACACTGACACCAAGTCACAAAGACATACACTGACACCAAGTAACAAAGACATAAGCTGACACCCAGTAACCAAGACATACACTGACACAAAGTCACAAAGACATACAGTGACACCCAGTAACAAAGACATACACTGACACCAAGTCACAAAGACATATACTGACACCAAGTAACAAAGACATAAACTGACACCCAGTAACCAAGACATACACTGACACCAAGTCACAAAGACATACAGTGACACCCAGAAACAAAGACATACACTGACACCAAGTCACAAAGACATACACTGATACCCAGTAACAAAGTCACACACTTACGCCAAGTAACAAAGACATACACAGATACCAAGTAACACAGACACACACTTACACCAAGAAACACAGACACACACTTACACCAAGTAACAAAGACATACACTGACACCAAGTAACAAAGACATACACTTACACCAAGTAACACAGACATACACTGACAGCAAGTAACAAAGACCTACAATTACACCAAGTAACAAAGACACACACTTATACCATGTAACACAGACATACACTGACACCATGTAACAAAGACATGCACTGATACCGAGTAACACAGACACACACTTACACCATGTAACAAAGACATACACTGATACCTAGTAACACAGACAGACACTTACACCAAGTAACAAAGACATGCATTGATACCCAGTAACAAAGACATACACTGAAACCAAGTAACAAAGACATACACTGAAACCAAGTAACAAAGACATACACTGACACCAAGAAACAAAGACATACACTGATACCCAGCAACACAGACACACACTTACACCAAGTAACAAAGACATACACTGACACCAAGTCACAAAGACATACACTGCTTCCCAGTAACACAGACACACACTTACACCAAGTAAGAAAGACAAAGTCTGACACCAAGTAGCAAAGACATCCAATGACACCAAGTAACAAAGACACACACTTACACCAAGCAACACAGACATACACTGACACCAAGTAACACTGACACACACTGACACCTAGTAACACAGACTCACACATACACCAAGTAAAAAAGACACACACTTACACCAAGTAACAAAGACATACACTGACACCAAGTCACAAAGACATACACTGACACCAAGTAACAAAGACATAAACTGACACCCAGTAACCAAGACATACACTGATACCAAGTCACAAAGACATACAGTGACACCCAGAAACAAAGACATACACTGACACCAAGTCACAAAGACATACACTGATACCCAGTAACAAAGTCACACACTTACACCAAGTAACAAAGACATACACAGATACCAAGTAACACAGACACACACTTACACCAAGAAACACAGACACACACTTACACCAAGTAACAAAGACATACACTGACACCAAGTAACAAAGACATACACTTACACCAAGTAACACAGACATACACTGACAGCAAGTAACAAAGATCTACAATTACACCAAGTAACAAAGACACACACTTACACCAAGTAACAAAGACATACACTGACAGCAAGAAACAAAGACATACAATAACATAAAGTAACACAGACACACACTGACACCCAGTAACACAAACAAACACACACTGACACCCAGTAACATAGAGAAACACTGACACACAGTAACAAAGTCATACACAGACAGACACTGACACCAAGTAACAAAGACTAACAGAGACATACACTGACACCAAGTCACAAAGACATACACTGACACCCAGTAACAAAGACATACACTGACACCAAGTAACAAAGACATACACTGATACCTAGTAAAACAGACACACACTTACACCAAGTGACAAAGACATACACTGACACCAAGTCACAAAGACACACACTGACACCATGTAACAAAGACATGCACTGATACCCAGTAACAAAGACATACACTGACACCAAGTAACAAAGACATACACTGACACCAAGAAACAAAGACATACACTGATACCCAGTAACACAGACACACACTTACACCAAGTAACAAAGACATACACTGACACCCAGTAACACCGACACACACTTACACCAAGTAAGAAAGACAAACACTGACACCAAGTAACAAAGACATACAATTACAAAAAGTAACACAGACACACACTGACACCCAGTAACACAAACAAACGCACACTGACTCCCAGTAACATAGAGAAACACTGACACACAGTAACAAAGACATACACAGACAGACACTGACACCAAGTAACAAAGACATACACTGACACCAAGAAACAAAGACATACACTGATACCCAGTAACACAGACACACACTTACACCAAGTAACAAAGACATACACTGACACCCAGTAACAAAGACATACACTGACACCAAGTCACAAAGACATACACTGATACCCAGTAACACAGACACACACTTACACCAAGTAAGAAAGACAAACACTGACACCAAGTAACAAAGACATACAATTCCACAATGTAACAAAGACAAACACTGACACCAAGTAACAAAGACATATACTTACACAAAGTAACACAGACATACACTGACACCAAGTAACAAAGACAGACACTTACACCATGTAACAAAGACACACACTTACACCAAGCTACACAGACATACACTGACACCAAGTAACAAAGACATACACTGACACCCAGTAACACAGACACACACATACACCAAGTAACGACGACATACACTGACACCAAGTAACAAAGACATACACTGTTACCCAGTAACACAGACACACAGTTACACCAAGTAACAAAGACATACACAGATACCAAGTAACACAGACACACACTTACACCAAGTAACAAAGACATACACTTACACCAAGTAACAAAGACAAACACTTACACCAAGTAACACAGACATACACTGACACCAAGTAACAAAGACAGACAATTACACCAAGTAACAAAGACATACACTTACACCAAGTATTTTGACATACACTGTCACCAAGTAACAAAGACATACACTGATACCCAGCAACACAGACACACAATTACACCAAGTAACAAAGACATACACTGACACCAAGTAACAAAGACACACACTGACACACAGTAACAAAGACATACACTGACACCAAGTCACAAAGACATACACTGATACCAAGAAACAAAGACATACAATTACACCAAGTAACAAAGACACACACTTACACCAGGTAACACAGACATACACTGACACCATGTAACAAAGACATGCACTGATACCCAGTAACACAGACGCACACCTACACCAAGTAACAAAGACATACACTGATACCCAGTACCACAGACACACACTTACACCAAGTAACAAAGACATACACTGACACCAAGTCACAAAGACACACACTGACACCCAGTAACAAAGACATACACTGACACCAAGTCACAAAGACATGCACTGATACCAAGTAACAAAGACATACAATTACACCAAGTAACAAAGACACACACTTACACCAAGTAACACAGACATACACTGACACCAAGTAACAAAGACATACAATTACAAAAAGTAACACAGACACACACTGACACCCAGTAACACAAACAAACACACACTGACTCCCAGTAACATAGAGAAACACTGACACACAGTAACAAAGACAAACACAGACAGACACTGACACCAAGTAACAAAGACTAACAGAGACACACACTGACACCAAGTCACAAAGACATACACTGACACCCAGTAACAAAGGCATACACTGACACCAAGTCACAAAGACATACACTGATACCCAGTAATGCAGACACACACTTCCACAATGTAACAAAGACAAACACTGACACCAAGTAACAAAGACATATACTTACACAAAGTAACACAGACATACACTGACACCAAGTAACAAAGACATACACTTACACCATGTAACAAAGACACACCCTTACACCAAGCAGCACAGACATACACTGACACCAAGTAACAAAGACATACACTGGCACCTAGTAACACAGACACACACATACACCAAGTAACGACGACATACACTGACACCAAGTAACAAAGACATACACTGTTACCCAGTAACACAGACACACAGTTACACCAAGTAACAAAGACATACACAGATAACAAGTAACACAGGCACACACTTACACCAAGTAACACAGACACACACTTACACCAAGTAACAAAGACATACATTTACACCAAGTAACAAAGACACACACTTACACCAAGTAACACAGACATACACTGACACCAAGTAACAAATACAGACAATTACACCAAGTAACAAAGACATACACTTACACCAAGTATTTTGACATACACTGACACCAAGTAACAAAGACATACACTGATACCCAGTAACACAGACACACAATTACACCAAGTAACAAAGACATACACTGACACCAAGTAACAAAGACACACACTGACACCCAGTAACAAAGAAATACACTGACACCAAGTCACAAAAACATACACTGATACCAAGTAACAAAGACATACAATTACACCAAGTAACAAAGACACACACTTACACCAAGTAACACAGACATACACTGACACCATGTAACAAAGGCATGCACTGATACCCAGTAACACAGACGCACACCTACACCAAGTAACAAAGACATACACTGATACCCAGTAACACAGACACACACTTACACCAAGTAACAAAGACATACACTGACACCAAGTCACAAAGACACACACTGACACCAAGTAACAAAGACATACACTGACACCAAGTCACAAAGACATGCACTGATACCAACTAACAAAGACATACAATTACACCAAGTAACACAGACACACACTTACACCAAGTAACAAAGACAGACATAGACACCAAGTAACAAAGACAGACACTGATACCCAGTAACACAGACACACACTTACACCAAGTAACAAAGACATACATTTACACCAAGTAACACAAACACACACTTACACCAAGTTACAAAGACATAAACTGACACCAAGTAACAAGGACATACAATTACACCAAGAAACAAAGACAGACATAGACACCAAGTAACAAAGTCAGACACTGATACCCAGTAACACAGACACACACTTACACCAATTAACACAGCCATACACTGACACCAAGCAACAAAGACATACACTGACAGCCAGAAACAAAGACATACACTGACACCAAGTCACAAAGACATACACTGATACCCAGTAACACAGTCACACACTTACACCAAGTAACAAAGACATACACAGATACCAAGTAACACAGAGACACACTTACACCAAGAAACACAGACACACACTTGCACCAAGTAACAAAGACATACACTTACACCAAGTAACACAGACATACACAGACAGCAAGTAACAAAGACATACAAGTACACCAAGTAACAAAGACACACACTTACACCAAGTAACACAGACATACACTGACACCAAGAAACAAAGACATACAATTACATAAAGTAACACAGACACACACTGACACCCAGTAACACAAACGAACACACACTGACACCCAGTAACATAGAGAAACACTGACACACAGTAACAAAGTCATACACAGACAGACACTGACACCAAGTAACAAAGACTAACAGAGACACACAATGACACCAAGTCACAAAGACATACACTGACACCCAGTAACAAAGACATACACTGACACCAATTAACAAAGACATACACTGATACCCAGTAACACAGACACACACTTACACCAAGTAACAAAGACATACACTGACACCCAGTAACAAAGACATACACTGACACCAAGTCACAAAGACATACACTGATACCCAGTAACACAGACACACACTTACACCAAGTAAGAAAGACAAACACTGACACCAAGTAACAAAGACATCCACTGACACCAAGAAACAAAGACATACAATTACAACAAGTAACACAGACACACACTGACACCAAGTAACAAAGACATATACTTATACAATGTAACACAGACATACACTGACACCAAGTAACAAAGACATACACTTACATCATGTAACAAAGACACACACTTACACCAAGTAACAAAGACATACACTGAAACCAAGTAACAAAGACATACACTTACACCAAGTAACACAGACATACACTGACAACAAGTAACAAAGACATACAATTACACCAAATATCAAAGACACACACTTACACCAAGTAACACAGACATACACTGACACCATGTGACAAAGACATGCAATGATACCCAGTAACACAGACACACACTTACACAAAGTAACAAAGACATACACTGATACCTAGTAACACAGACACACACTTACACCAAGTAACAAAGACATGCATTGATACCCAGTAACAAAGACATACACTGACACCAAGTAACAAAGACATACACTGACATCAAGAAACAAAGACATACACTGATACCCAGCAACACAGACACACACTTACACCAAATAACAAAGACATACACTGACACCAAGTCACAAAGACATACACTGCTTCCCAGTAACACAGACACACACTTACACCAAGTAAGAAAGACAAACTCTGACACGAAGTAACAAAGACATCCACTGACACCAAGTAACAAAGACACACACTTACACCAAGCAACACAGACATACACTGACACCAAGTAACACTGACACACACTGACATCTAGTAACACAGACACACACATACACCAGGTAACGACGACATACACTGACTCCAAGTAACAAAGACATACACTGATACCCAGTAACACAGACACACACTTACACCAAGTAACAAAGACACACACTTACACCAAGTAACACAGACATACAGTGACACCAAGTCACAAAGACATACACTGACACCAAGTAACAAAGACATAAGCTGACACCCAGTAACCAAGACATACACTGACACAAAGTCACAAAGACATACAGTGACACCCAGTAACAAAGACATACACTGACACCAAGTCACAAAGACATACACTGACACCAAGTAACAAAGACATAAACTGACACCCAGTAACCAAGACATACACTGACACAAAGTCACAAAGACATACAGTGACACCCAGTAACAAAGACATACACTGACACCAAGTCACAAAGACATACACTGACACCAAGTAACAAAGACATAAACTGATACCCAGTAACACAGACACACACTTACACCAAGTAACAAAGACATACATTGATACCAAGTAACACAGACACACAGTTACACCAAGAAACAAAGACATACAATTACACCAAGTAACAAAGACATACACTGATACCCAGTAACACAGACACACACTTACACCTAGTAACAAAGACAAACACTGACACCAAGTAACAAAGACATCCACTGACACAAAGAAACAAAGACATATACTTACACCAAGTAACACAGACAGACACTGACACCCAGTAACTCAAACAAACACGCACTGACACCCAGTAACATGGAGAAACACTGACACACAGTAACAAAGACATACAGTGACACCCAGTAACAAAGACATACACTGACACCAAGTCACAAAGACATACACTTGCACCAAGTAACAAAGACATGAACTGACACCCAGTAACCAAGACATACACTGACACAAAGTCACAAAGACATACAGTGACACCCAGTAACAAATACATACACTGACACCAGGTCACAAAGACATAAACTGATACCCAGTAACACAGACACACACTTACACCAAGTAACTAATACATACACTGAAACCAAGTAACAAAGACATACACTTACACCAAGTAACAAAGACATACACTGACACCAAGAAACAAAGACATACAATTACATAAAGTAACACAGACACACACTGACACCCAGTAACACAAACAAACACACACTGACACCCAGTAACATAGAGAAACACTGACACACAGTAACAAAGTCATACACAGACAGACACTGACACCAAGTAACAAAGACTAACAGAGACACACACTGACACCAAGTCACAAAGACATACACTGACACCCAGTAACAAAGACATACACTGACACCAAGTAACAAAGACATACACTGATACCTAGTAAAACAGACACACACTTACGCCAAGTAACAAAGACATACACTGACACCAAGTCACAAAGACACACACTGACACCATGTAACAAAGACATGCACTGATACCCAGTAACAAAGACATACACTGACACCAAGAAACAAAGACATACACTGATACCCAGTAACACAGACACACACTTACACCAAGTAACAAAGACATACACTTACACCAAGTAACACAGACATACACTGACACCAAGTAACAAAGACATACAATTTCTCCAAGTAACAAAGACACACACTTACACCAAGTAACGCAGACATACACTGACACCAAGGAACAAAGACATACATTGTTACCCAGGATCACAGACACACACTTACAATAAGTAACAAAGACATACACTGATACCAAGTAACACAGACACACAGTTACACCAAGTAACACAGAAATACACTGACACCAAGAAACAAAGACATACAATTACACCAAGTAACAAAGACATACACTGATACCCAGTAACACAGACACACACTTACAATAAGTAACAAAGACAAACACTGACACCAAGTAACAAAGACATACACTGACACAAAGAAACAAAGACATAAACTTACACCAAGTAACACAGACACACACTGACACCCAGTAACACAAACAAACACGCACTGACACCCAGTAACATGGAGAAACACTGACACACAGTAATAAAGACATGCAGTGACACCCAGTAACAAAGACATACACTGACACCAAGTCACAAAGACATACACTGACACCAATTAACAAAGACATAAACTGACACCCAGTAACCAAGACATACACTGTCACAAAGTCACAAAGACATACAGTGACACCCAGTAACAAAGACATACACTGATACCAAGTCACAAAGACATACACTGATACCCAGTAACACAGACACACACTTACACCAAGTAACAAATACATGCACTGACACCAAGTAACAAAGACATACACTTAAACCAAGTAACAAAGACACACACTTACACCAAGTAACACAGACATACACTGACACCAAGAAACAAAGACATACAATTACATAAAGTAACACAGACACACACTGACACCCAGTAACAAAAACAAACACACACTGACACCCAGTAACATAGGGAAACACTGACACACAGTAACAAAGTCATACACAGACAGACACTGACACCAAGTAACAAAGACTAACAGAGACACACTCTGACACCAAGTCACAAAGACATACACTGACACCCAGTAACAAAGACATACACTGACACCAAGTAACAAAGACATACACTGATACCTAGTAAAACAGACACACACTTACACCAAGTAACAAAGACATACACTGGCACCAAGTCACAAAGACACACACTGACACCATGTAACAAAGACATGCACTGATACCCTGTAACAAAGACATTCACTGACACCAAGTAACAAAGACATCCACTGACACCAAGAAACAAAGACATACAATTACAAAAAGTAACACAGACACACACTGACACCCAGTAACACAAAGAAACACACACTGACTCCCAGTAACATTGAGAAACACTGACACACAGTAACAAAGACATACACAGACAGACATTGACACCAAGTAACAAAGACAAACAGAGACACACACTGACACCAAGGCACAAAGACATACACTGGCACCCAGTATCCAAGACATACACTGACACCAAGTCACAAAGCCATACACTGATACCCAGTAACGCAGACACACACTTCCACAATGTAACAAAGACAAACACTGACACCAAGTAACAAAGACATATACTTACACAAAGTAACACAGACATACACTGACACCAAGTAACAAAGACATACACTTACACCATGTAACAAAGACACACACTTACGCCAAGCAACACAGACATACACTGTCACCAAGTAACAAAGACATACACTGACACCAAGTAACAAAGACATACACTGTTACCCAGTAACACAGACACACACTTACACCAAGTAACAAAGACATACACAGATAACAAGTAACACAGGCACACACTTACACCAAGTAACACAGACACACACTTACACCAAGTAACAAAGACATACAGTGACACCAAGTAACAAAGACATACACTTACACCAAGTAACACAGACATACACTGACAACAAGTAACAAAGACATACAATTACACCAAGTAACAAAGACACACACTTACACCAAGTAACACAGACACACACTGACACCATGTAACAAAGACATGCACTGATACCCAGTAACACAGACACACACTTACACCAAGTAACAAAGACTTACACTGATACCTAGCAACACAGACACACACTTACACCAAGTAACAAAGACATGCATTGATACCCAGTAACAAAGACATCCACTGACACCAAGTAACAAAGACATACACTGACACCCAGTAACAAAGACATACACTGACACCAAGTCACAAAGACATACACTGCTTCCCAGTAACACAGACACACACTTACACCAAGTAAGAAAGACAAACTCTGACACCAAGTAACACTGACACACACTGACATCTAGTAACACAGACACACACATACACCAAGTAACAAATACATACACTGACACCAAGTAACAAAGACATACACTTACACCAAGTAACAAAGAGACACACTTACACCAAGTAACAAAGACATACACTGACACCAAGAAACAAAGACATACAATTACATAAAGTAACACAGACACACACTGACACCCAGTAACACAAACAAACACACACTGACACCCAGTAACATAGAGAAACACTGACACACAGTAACAAAGTCATACACAGACAGACACTGACACCAAGTAACAAAGACTAACAGAGACACACACTGACACCAAGTCACAAAGACATACACTGACACCCAGTAACAAAGACATACACTGACACCAAGTAACAAAGACATACACTGATACCTAGTAAAACAGACACACACTTACACCAAGTAACGCAGACATACACTGACACCAAGTCACAAAGACAGACACTGACACCATGTATCAAAGACATGCACTGATACCCAGTAACAAAGACATACACTGATACCCAGTAACAAAGACATACACTGACACCAAGAAACAAAGACATACACTGATACCCAGTAACACAGACACGCACTTACACCAAGTAACAAAGACATACACTTACACCAAGTAACACAGACATACACTGACACCAAGTAACAAAGACATACAATTACTCCAAGTAACAAAGACACACACTTACACCAAGTAACGCAGACATACACTGACACCAAGTAACAAAGACATACATTGTTACCCAGGATCACAGACACACACTTACAATAAGTAACAAAGACATACACTGATACCAAGTAACACAGACACACAGTTACACCAAGTAACACAGACATACACTGACACCAAGAAACAAAGACATAAAATTACACCAAGTAACAAAGACAAACACTGACACCAAGTAACAAAGACATCCACTGACACAAATAAACAAAGACATAAACTTACACCAAGAAACACAGACACACACTGACACCCAGTAACACAAACAAACACGCACTGACACCCAGTAACATGGAGAAACACTGACACACAGTCACAAAGACATACAGTGACACCCAGTAACAAAGACATACACTGACACCAAGTCACAAAGACATACACTGACACCAAGTAACAAAGACATCAACTGACACCCAGTAACCAAGACATACACTGACACAAAGTCACAAAGACATACAGTGACACCCAGTAACAAAGACATACACTGACACCAAGTCACAAAGACATACACTGATACCCAGTAACACAGACACACACTTGCACCAAGTAACAAATACCTACACTGACACAAAGTAACAAAGGCATACACTTATACCAAGTAACAAAGACACACACTTACACCAAGTAACACAGACATGCACTGACACCAAGAAACAAAGACATACAATTACATAAAGTAACACAGACACACACTGACACCCAGTAACACAAACAAACACGCACTGACACCCAGTAACATAGGGAAACACTGACACACAGTAACAAAGTCATACACAGACAGACACTGACACCAAGTAACAAAGACTAACAGAGACACACACTGACACCAAGTCACAAAGACATACACTGACACCCAGTAACAAAGACAATCACTGATACCTAGTAAAACAGACACACACTTACACCAAGTAACAAAGACATACACTGGCACCAAGTCACAAAGACACACACTGACACCATGTAACAAAGACATGCACTGATACCCAGTAACAAAGACATACACTGACACCAAGTAACAAAGACATACACTGACACCAAGAAACAAAGACATACACTGATACCCAGTAACACAGACACACACTTACACCAAGTAACAAAGACATACACCGACACCAAGTAACAAAGACATCCACTAACACAAAGAAACAAAGACATACAATTACAAAAAGTAACACAGACACACACTGACACCCAGTAACATAAACAAACACACACTGACTCCCAGTAACATTAGAGAAACACTGACACACAGTAACAAAGACATACACAGACAGACACTGACACCAAGTAACAAAGGCAAACAGAGACACACACTGACACCAAGTCACAAAGACATACACTGACAGCCAGTAACCAAGACATACACTGACACCAAGTCACAAAGACATACACTGATACCCAGTAACGCAGACACACACTTCCACAATGTAACAAAGACAAACACTGACACCAAGTAACAAAGACATATACTTACACAAAGTAACACAGACATACACTGACACCAAGTAACAAAGACATACACTTACACCATGTAACAAAGACACACACTTACACCAAGTCACACAGACATACATTGACACCAAGTAACAAAGACATACACTGACACCCAGTAACACAGACACACACATACACCAAGTAACGACGACATACACTGACACCAAGTAACAAAGACATACACTGTTACCCAGTAACACAGACACACACCTACACCAAGTAACAAAGACATACACAGATAACAAGTAACACAGGCACACACTTACACCAAGTAACACAGACACACACTTACACCAAGTAACAAAGACATACACTGACACCAAGTAACAAAGACATACACTTACACCATGTAACACAGACATACACTGACAACAAGTAACAAAGACATACAATTACACCAAGTAACAAAGATACACACTTACACCAAGTAACACAGACATACACTGACACCATGTAACAAAGACATGCAATGATACCCAGTAACACAGACACACACTTACAACAAGTAACAAAGACATAGACTGATACCTAGCAACACAGACACACACTTACACCAAGTAACAAAGACATGCATTGATACCCAGTAACAAAGACATACACTGACACCAAGTAACAAAGACATACACTGACACCAAGAATCAAAGACATACACTGATACCCAGCAACACAGACACACACTTACACCAAGTAACAAAGACATACACTGACACCCAGTAACAAAGACATAAACTGACACCAAGTCACAAAGACATACACTGCTTCCCAGTAACACAGACACACACTTACACAAAGTAAGAAAGACAAACTCTGACACCAAGTAACAAAGACATCCACTGACACCAAGTAACAAAGACACACACTTACACCAAGCAACACAGACATACACTGACACCAAGTAACACTGACACACACTGACATCTAGTAACACAGACACACACATACACCAAGTAACGACGACATACACTGACACCAAGTAACAAAGACATACACTGTTACCCAGTAACACAGACACACAATTACACCACGTAACAAAGACATACACAGATAACAAGTAACACAGGCACACACTTACACCAAGTAACACAGACACACACTTACACCAAGTAACAAAGACATACACTGACACCAAGTAACAAAGACATACACTTACACCAAGTAACACAGACATACACTGACAACAAGTAACAAAGACATACAATTACACCAAGTAACAAAGATACACACTTACACCAAGTAACACAGACATACACTGACACCATGTAACAAAGACATGCAATGATACCCAGTAACACAGACACACACTTACAACAAGTAACAAAGACATAGACTGATACCTAGCAACACAGACACACACTTACACCAAGTAACAAAGACATGCATTGATACCCAGTAACAAAGACATACACTGACACCAAGTAACAAAGACATACACTGACACCAAGAATCAAAGACATACACTGATACCCAGCAACACAGACACACACTTACACCAAGTAACAAAGACATACACTGACACCCAGTAACAAAGACATAAACTGACACCAAGTCACAAAGACATACACTGCTTCCCAGTAACACAGACACACACTTACACAAAGTAAGAAAGACAAACTCTGACACCAAGTAACAAAGACATCCACTGACACCAAGTAACAAAGACACACACTTACACCAAGCAACACAGACATACACTGACACCAAGTAACACTGACACACACTGACATCTAGTAACACAGACACACACATACACCAAGTAACGACGACATACACTGACTCCAAGTAACAAAGACATACACTGATACCCAGTAACACAGACACACACTTACACCAAGTAACAAAGACACACACTTACACCAAGTAACACAGACATGCAATGACACCAAGTCACAAAGACATACACTGACACCCAGTAACAAAGACATAAACTGACACCAAGTCACAAAGACATACACTGCTTCCCAGTAACACAGACACACACTTACACAAAGTAAGAAAGACAAACTCTGACACCAAGTAACAAAGACATCCACTGACACCAAGTAACAAAGACACACACTTACACCAAGCAACACAGACATACACTGACACCAAGTAACACTGACACACACTGACATCTAGTAACACAGACACACACATACACCAAGTAACGACGACATACACTGACTCCAAGTAACAAAGACATACACTGATACCCAGTAACACAGACACACACTTACACCAAGTAACAAAGACACACACTTACACCAAGTAACACAGACATGCAATGACACCAAGTCACAAAGACATACACTGACACCAAGTAACAAAGACATAAGCTGACACCCAGTAACCAAGACATACACTGAGACAAAGTCACAAAGACATACAGTGACACCCAGTAACAAAGACATACACTGACACCAAGTCACAAAGACATACTCTGACACCAAGTAACAAAGACATAAACTGACACCCAGTAACCAAGACATACACTGACACAAAGTCACAGAGACATACAGTGACACCCAGTAACAAAGACATAAACTGATACCCAGTAACAAAGACACACACTTACACCAAGTAACAAATACATACACTGACACCAAGTAACAAAGACATACACTTACACCAAGTAACACAGACATACACTGACACCAAGTAACAAAGACATACACTTACTCCAAGTAACAAAGACACACACTTACACCAAGTAACGCAGACATACACTGACACCAAGTAACAAAGACATGCACTGATACCCAGTAACACAGACACGCACTTACACCAAGTAAAAAAGACATACCCTGATACCCAGTAACACAGACACACACTTACACCAAGTAACAAAGACATACACTGACACCAAGTCACAAAGACACACAGTGACACCCAGTATCAAAGACATACACTGACACCAAGTCACCAAAACATACACTGATACCAAGTAACAAAGACATGCACTTACACCAAGTAACACAGACATACAATTACACCAAGTATCAAAAACACACACTTGCACCAAGTAACACAGACACACACTTACACCAAGTAACAAAGACATACACTGATTCCAAGTAACACAGACACACACTTACACCAAGTAACACAGACACACACTTACACCAAGTAACAAAGACATACACTGACACCAAGTAACAAAGACATACACTTACACCACGTAACACAGACATACACTGACACCAAGTAACAAAGACATACAATTACACCAAGTAACAAAGACACACACTTACACCAAGTAACACAGACATACACTGACACCAAGTAACAAAGACGTACACTGACACCCAGTAACAAATACATACACTGACACCAAGTCACAAAGACATACACTGATACCCAGTAACACAGACACACACTTACACCAAGTAACAAAGACAAACACTGACACCAAGTAACAAAGACATCCACTGACACAAAGAAACAAAGACATAAACTTACACCAAGTAACACAGACAAACACTGACACCCAGTAACACAAACAAACACGCACTGACACCCAGGAACATGGAGAAACACTGACACACAGTAACAAAGACATACACAGACAGACACTGACACCAAGTAACAAAGACTAACAGAGACACACACTGACACCAAGTCACAAAGACATACACTGACACCAAGTCACAAAGACATACACTGATACCCAGGAACACAGACACACACTTCCACAAAGAAACAAAGACAAACACTGACACCAAGTAACAAAGACATACACTTACACCAAGTAACACAGACATACACTGACACAAAGTAACAAAGACATACAATTACTCCAAGTAACAAAGACACACACTTACACCAAGTAACGCAGACATACACTGACACCAAGTAACAAAGACATACATTGTTACCCAGTAACACAGACTCACCCTTACACCAAGTAACAAAGACATACACTGATACCAAGTAACACAGACACACAGTTACACCAAGTAACACAGACATACACTGACACCAAGAAACAAAGACATACAATTACACCAAGTAACAAAGACATACACTGATACCCAGTAACACAGACACACACTTACACCAAGTAACAAAGACAAACACTGGCACCAAGTAACAAAGACATCCACTGACACAAAGAAACAAAGACATAAACTTACACCAAGTAACACAGACACACACTGACACCCAGTAACACAAACAAACACGCACTGACACCCAGTAACATGGAGAAACACTGACACACAGTAACAAAGAAATACAGTGATACCCAGTAACACAGAAACACACTTACAACAAGTAACAAAGACATACACTGATACCTAGCAACACAGACACACACTTACACCAAGTAACAAAGACATGCATTGATACCCAGTAACAAAGACATACACTGACACCAAGTAACAAAGACATACACTGACACCAAGAATCAAAGACATACACTGATACCCAGCAACACAGACACACACTTACACCAAGTAACAAAGACATACACTGACACCCAGTAACAAAGACATAAACTGACACCAAGTCACAAAGACATACACTGCTTCCCAGTACCACAGACACACACTTACACCAAGTAAGAAAGACAAACTCTGACACAAAATAACAAAGACATCCACTGACACCAAGTAACAAAGACACACACTTACACCAAGCAACACAGACATACACTGACACCAAGTAACACTGACACACACTGACATCTAGTAACACAGACACACACTTACACCAAGTAACGACGACATACACTGACTCCAAGTAGCAAAGACATACACTGATACCCAGTAACACAGACACACACTTACACCAAGTAACAAAGACACACACTTACACCAAGTAACACAGACATGCACTGACAACAAGTCACAAAGACATACACTGACACCAAGTAACAAAGACATAAGCTGGCACCCAGTAACCAAGACATACACTGACACAAAGTCACAAAGACATACAGTGACACCCAGTAACAAAGACATACACTGACACCAAGTCACAAAGACATACAATGACACCAAGTAACAAAGACATAAACTGATACCCAGTAACACAGACACACACTTACACCAAGTAACAAATACATACAATGACACCAAGTAACAAAGACATACACTTACACCAAGTAACACAGACATACACTGACACCAAGTAACAAAGACATACACTTACTCCAAGTAACAAAGACACACACTTACACCAAGTAACGCAGACATACACTGACACCAAGTAACAAAGACATGCACTGATACCCAGTAACACAGACACACACTTACACCAAGTAAAAAAGACATACACTGATACCCAGTAACACAGACACACACTTACACCAAGTAAAAAAGACATACACTGACACCAAGTCACAAAGACACACACTGACACCCAGTATCAAAGACATACACTGACACCAAGTCACCAAAACATACACTGATACCAAGTAACAAAGACATGCACTTACACCAAGTAACACAGACATACAATTACACCAAGTATCAAAAACACACACTTGCACCAAGTAACACAGACACACACTTACACCAAGTAACAAAGACATACACTAATTCCAAGTAACACAGACACACACTTACACCAAGTAACACAGACACACACTTACACCAAGTAACAAAGACATACACTGACACCAAGTAACAAAGACATACACTTACACCACGTAACACAGACATACACTGACACCAAGTAACAAAGACATACAATTACACCAGGTAACAAAGACACACACTTACACCAAGTAGCACAGACATACACTGACACCAAGTAACAAAGACGTACACTGACACCCAGTAACAAATACATACACTGACACCAAGTCACAAAGACATACACTGATACCCAGTAAGACAGACACACACTTACACCAAGTAACAAAGACAAACACTGACACCAAGTAACAAAGACATCCACTGACACAAAGAAACAAAGACATAAACTTACACCAAGTAACACAGACAAACACTGACACCCAGTAACACAAACAAACACGCACTGACACCCAGTAACATGGAGAAACACTGACACACAGTAGCAAAGACATACACAGACAGACACTGACACCAAGTAACAAAGACTAACAGAGACACACACTGACACCAAGTCACAAAGACATACACTGACACCAAGTCACAAAGACATACACTGATACCCAGGAATACAGACACACACTTCCACAAAGAAACAAAGACAAACACTGACACCAAGTAACAAAGACATACACTTACACCAAGTAACAAAGACATACACTGACACAAAGTAACAAAGACATACATTGTTACCCAGTAACACAGACACACCCTTACACCAAGTAACAAAGACATACACTGATACCAAGTAACACAGACACACAGTTACACCAAGTAACACAGACATACACTGACACCAAGAAACAAAGACATACAATTACACCAAGTAACAAAGACATACACTGAAACCCAGTAACACAGACACACACTTACACCAAGTAACAAAGACAAACACTGGCACCAAGTAACAAAGACATCCACTGACACAAAGAAACAAAGACATAAACTTACACCAAGTAACACAGACACACACTGACACCCAGTAACACAAACAAACACGCACTGACACCCAGTAACATGGAGAAACACTGACACACAGTAACAAAGAAATACAGTGACACCCAGTAACAAAGACATACACTGACACCAAGTCACAAAGACATACACTGACACCAAGTAACAAAGACATAAACTGACACCCAGTAACCAAGACATACACTGACACAAAGTCACAAAGACATACAGTGACACCCAGTAACAAAGACATACACTGACACCAAGTCACAAAGACATACACTGATACCCAGTAACACAGACACACACTTACACCAAGTAACAAATACATACACTGACACCAAGTAACAAAGACATACAATTACTCCAAGTAACAAAGACACACACTTACACCAAGTAACGCAGACATACAATGACACCAAGTAACAAAGACATACACTGTTACCCAGTAACACAGACACACACTTACACCAAGTAACAAAGACATACACTGATACCAAGTAACACAGACACACACTTACACCAAGTAACACAGACATACACTGACACCATGTAACAAAGACATGCACTGATACCCAGTAACACAGACACACACTTACACCAAGTAAAAAAGACATACACTTACACAAAGTAACACAGACATACACTGACACCAAGTATCAAAGACATACACTTACACCAAGTAACAAAGACACAGACTTACACCAAGCAACACAGACATACACTGACACCAAGTAACAAAGACATACACTGACACCCAGTAACACAGACACACACTTACACCAAAAACAACGACATACACTGACACCAAGTAACAAAGACATACACTGATACCCAGTAACACAGACACACACTAACACCAAGTAACAAGGACACACACTTACACGAAGTAACACAGACATACACTGACACCAAGTAACAAAGACATACACTGACACCAAGTAACAAAGACATAAACGGACACCCAGTATCAAAGACATACACTGACACAAAGTCACAAAGACATACAATGACACCCAGTAACAAAGACATACACTGACACCAAGTCACAAAGACATATACTGACACGAAGTAACAAAGACATACACTGATACCCAGTAACACAGACACACACTTACACCAAGTAACAAAGACATACAATGACACCAAGTAACAAAGACAGACACTTACACCAAGTAACACAGACATACACTGACACCAAGTAACAAAGACATACAATTGCACCAAGTAACAAAGACACACACTTACACCAAGTAACACAGACATACACTGACACCAAGTAACAAAGACATGCACTGTTACCCAGTAACGCAGACACACACTTACACCAAGTAACAAAGACATACACTGATATCAAGTAACACAGACAAACACTTACACCAAGTAACACAAACACACACTTACACTAAGTAACAAAGACATACACTGACACCAAGTAACAAAGACATACAATTACACCAAGTAACAAAGACAGACACTTACACCAATTAACACAGACATACACTGACACCAAGTAACAAAGACATACACTGTTACCCAGTAACACAGACACACACTTACACCAAGTAACAAAGACATACACTGATACCAAGTAACACAAACACACACTTACACCAAGTAACACAGACACACACTTACACCAAGTAACAAAGACATACACTGAAACCAAGTAACAAAGACATACACTTACACAAAGTAACACAGACATACACTGACACCAAGTAACAAAGACATACAATTACACCAAGTAACAAAGACACACACTTGCACCAAGAAACACAGACATACACTGTCACCATGTAGCAAAGACATTCACTGATACCCAGTAACACAGACACACACTTACACCAAGTAACAAAGATATACACTGATATCCAGTAACACAGACACACACTTACACCAAGTAACAAAGACATACACTGACACCAAGTAACAAAGACATACACTGACACCAAGTCACAAAGACAGACACTGACACACGGTAACAAAGACAAACACTGATACCCAGTAACACAGACACACACTTACACCAAGTAACAAAGCCATACACTGACACCAAGTAACAAAGACAGACACTTCCACCAAGTAACACAGACATACACTGACACCAAGTAACAAAGACATACAATTGCACCAAGTAACAAAGACATACACTTACACCAAGTAACACAGACATACACTGACACAAAGTAACAAAGACATACAATTACTCCAAGTAACAAAGACACACACTTACACCAAGTAACGCAGACATACACTGACACCAAGTAACAAAGACATACATTGTTACCCAGTAACACAGACTCACCCTTACACCAAGTAACAAAGACATACACTGATACCAAGTAACACAGACACACAGTTACACCAAGTAACACAGACATACACTGACACCAAGAAACAAAGACATACAATTACACCAAGTAACAAAGAAATACACTGATACCCAGTAACACAGACACACACTTACACCAAGTAACAAAGACAAACACTGGCACCAAGTAACAAAGACATCCACTGACACAAAGAAACAAAGACATAAACTTACACCAAGTAACACAGACACACACTGACACCCAGTAACACAAACAAACACGCACTGACACCCAGTAACATGGAGAAACACTGACACACAGTAACAAAGAAATACAGTGATACCCAGTAACACAGAAACACACTTACAACAAGTAACAAAGACATACACTGATACCTAGCAACACAGACACACACTTACACCAAGTAACAAAGACATGCATTGATACCCAGTAACAAAGACATACACTGACACCAAGTAACAAAGGCATACACTGACACCAAGAATCAAAGACATACACTGATACCCAGCAACACAGACACACACTTACACCAAGTAACAAAGACATACACTGACACCCAGTAACAAAGACATAAACTGACACCAAGTCACAAAGACATACACTGCTTCCCAGTACCACAGACACACACTTACACCAAGTAAGAAAGACAAACTCTGACACAAAATAACAAAGACATCCACTGACACCAAGTAACAAAGACACACACTTACACCAAGCAACACAGACATACACTGACACCAAGTAACACTGACACACACTGACATCTAGTAACACAGACACACACTTACACCAAGTAACGACGACATACACTGACTCCAAGTAGCAAAGACATACACTGATACCCAGTAACACAGACACACACTTACACCAAGTAACAAAGACACACACTTACACCAAGTAACACAGACATGCACTGACAACAAGTCACAAAGACATACACTGACACCAAGTAACAAAGACATAAGCTGGCACCCAGTAACCAAGACATACACTGACACAAAGTCACAAAGACATACAGTGACACCCAGTAACAAAGACATACACTGACACCAAGTCACAAAGACATACAATGACACCAAGTAACAAAGACATAAACTGATACCCAGTAACACAGACACACACTTACACCAAGTAACAAATACATACAATGACACCAAGTAACAAAGACATACACTTACACCAAGTAACACAGACATACACTGACACCAAGTAACAAAGACATACACTTACTCCAAGTAACAAAGACACACACTTACACCAAGTAACGCAGACATACACTGACACCAAGTAACAAAGACATGCACTGATACCCAGTAACACAGACACACACTTACACCAAGTAAAAAAGACATACACTGATACCCAGTAACACAGACACACACTTACACCAAGTAAAAAAGACATACACTGACACCAAGTCACAAAGACACACACTGACACCCAGTATCAAAGACATACACTGACACCAAGTCACCAAAACATACACTGATACCAAGTAACAAAGACATGCACTTACACCAAGTAACACAGACATACAATTACACCAAGTATCAAAAACACACACTTGCACCAAGTAACACAGACACACACTTACACCAAGTAACAAAGACATACACTAATTCCAAGTAACACAGACACACACTTACACCAAGTAACACAGACACACACTTACACCAAGTAACAAAGACATACACTGACACCAAGTAACAAAGACATACACTTACACCACGTAACACAGACATACACTGACACCAAGTAACAAAGACATACAATTACACCAGGTAACAAAGACACACACTTACACCAAGTAGCACAGACATACACTGACACCAAGTAACAAAGACGTACACTGACACCCAGTAACAAATACATACACTGACACCAAGTCACAAAGACATACACTGATACCCAGTAAGACAGACACACACTTACACCAAGTAACAAAGACAAACACTGACACCAAGTAACAAAGACATCCACTGACACAAAGAAACAAAGACATAAACTTACACCAAGTAACACAGACAAACACTGACACCCAGTAACACAAACAAACACGCACTGACACCCAGTAACATGGAGAAACACTGACACACAGTAACAAAGACATACACAGACAGACACTGACACCAAGTAACAAAGACTAACAGAGACACACACTGACACCAAGTCACAAAGACATACACTGACACCAAGTCACAAAGACATACACTGATACCCAGGAATACAGACACACACTTCCACAAAGAAACAAAGACAAACACTGACACCAAGTAACAAAGACATACACTTACACCAAGTAACAAAGACATACACTGACACAAAGTAACAAAGACATACATTGTTACCCAGTAACACAGACACACCCTTACACCAAGTAACAAAGACATACACTGATACCAAGTAACACAGACACACAGTTACACCAAGTAACACAGACATACACTGACACCAAGAAACAAAGACATACAATTACACCAAGTAACAAAGACATACACTGAAACCCAGTAACACAGACACACACTTACACCAAGTAACAAAGACAAACACTGGCACCAAGTAACAAAGACATCCACTGACACAAAGAAACAAAGACATAAACTTACACCAAGTAACACAGACACACACTGACACCCAGTAACACAAACAAACACGCACTGACACCCAGTAACATGGAGAAACACTGACACACAGTAACAAAGAAATACAGTGACACCCAGTAACAAAGACATACACTGACACCAAGTCACAAAGACATACACTGACACCAAGTAACAAAGACATAAACTGACACCCAGTAACCAAGACATACACTGACACAAAGTCACAAAGACATACAGTGACACCCAGTAACAAAGACATACACTGACACCAAGTCACAAAGACATACACTGATACCCAGTAACACAGACACACACTTACACCAAGTAACAAATACATACACTGACACCAAGTAACAAAGACATACAATTACTCCAAGTAACAAAGACACACACTTACACCAAGTAACGCAGACATACAATGACACCAAGTAACAAAGACATACACTGTTACCCAGTAACACAGACACACACTTACACCAAGTAACAAAGACATACACTGATACCAAGTAACACAGACACACACTTACACCAAGTAACACAGACATACACTGACACCATGTAACAAAGACATGCACTGATACCCAGTAACACAGACACACACTTACACCAAGTAAAAAAGACATACACTTACACAAAGTAACACAGACATACACTGACACCAAGTATCAAAGACATACACTTACACCAAGTAACAAAGACACAGACTTACACCAAGCAACACAGACATACACTGACACCAAGTAACAAAGACATACACTGACACCCAGTAACACAAACACACACTTACACCAAAAAACAACGACATACACTGACACCAAGTAACAAAGACATACACTGATACCCAGTAACACAGACACACACTAACACCAAGTAACAAGGACACACACTTACACGAAGTAACACAGACATACACTGACACCAAGTAACAAAGACATACACTGACACCAAGTAACAAAGACATAAACGGACACCCAGTATCAAAGACATACACTGACACAAAGTCACAAAGACATACAGTGACACCCAGTAACAAAGACATACACTGACACCAAGTCACAAAGACATATACTGACACGAAGTAACAAAGACATACACTGATACCCAGTAACACAGACACACACTTACACCAAGTAACAAAGACATACAATGACACCAAGTAACAAAGACAGACACTTACACCAAGTAACACAGACATACACTGACACCAAGTAACAAAGACATACAATTGCACCAAGTAACAAAGACACACACTTACACCAAGTAACACAGACATACACTGACACCAAGTAACAAAGACATGCACTGTTACCCAGTAACGCAGACACACACTTACACCAAGTAACAAAGACATACACTGATATCAAGTAACACAGACAAACACTTACACCAAGTAACACAAACACACACTTACACTAAGTAACAAAGACATACACTGACACCAAGTAACAAAGACATACAATTACACCAAGTAACAAAGACAGACACTTACACCAATTAACACAGACATACACTGACACCAAGTAACAAAGACATACACTGTTACCCAGTAACACAGACACACACTTACACCAAGTAACAAAGACATACACTGATACCAAGTAACACAAACACACACTTACACCAAGTAACACAGACACACACTTACACCAAGTAACAAGGACATACACTGAAACCAAGTAACAAAGACATACACTTACACAAAGTAACACAGACATACACTGACACCAAGTAACAAAGACATACAATTACACCAAGTAACAAAGACACACACTTGCACCAAGAAACACAGACATACACTGTCACCATGTAGCAAAGACATTCACTGATACCCAGTAACACAGACACACACTTACACCAAGTAACAAAGATATACACTGATACCCAGTAACACAGACACACACTTACACCAAGTAACAAAGACATACACTGACACCAAGTAACAAAGACATACACTGACACCAAGTCACAAAGACAGACACTGACACACGGTAACAAAGACAAACACTGATACCCAGTAACACAGACACACACTTACACCAAGTAACAAAGCCATACACTGACACCAAGTAACAAAGACAGACACTTCCACCAAGTAACACAGACATACACTGACACCAAGTAACAAAGACATACAATTGCACCAAGTAACAAAGACACACACTTACACCAAGTACCACAGACATACACTGACACAAAGTAACAAAGACATGCACTGTTACCCAGTAACAAAGACACACACTTACACCAAGTAACAAAGACATACACTGATATCAAGTAACACAGACAAACACTTACACCAAGTAACACAAACACTCACTTACACTAAGTAACAAAGACATACACTGACACCAAGTAACAAGGACATACAATTACACCAAGTAACAAAGACACACACTTACACCAATTAACACAGACATACACTGACACCAAGTAACAAAGACATACACTGTTACCCAGTAACACAGACACACTCTTACACCAAGTAACAAAGACATACACTGATGCCAAGTAACACAAACACACACTTACACCAAGTAACACAGACACACAATTACACCAAGTAACAAAGACATACACTGACACCAAGTAACAAAGACATACACTGATACCCAGCAACACAGACACACACTTACACCAAGTAACAAAGACACACACTTACACCAAGTAACACAGACATACACTGACACCAAGTAACAAAGACATACACTGACACCAAGTAACAAAGACATACACTGACACCCAGTAACAAAGACATACACTGACACAATGTCACAAAGACATACAGTGTCACCCAGTAACAAAGACATACACTGACACCAAGGAACAAAGACTTACACTGATACCCAGTAACACAGACACACACTTACACCAAGTAACAAAGACACTGACACACGGTAACAAAGACAAGCACTGACTCCAAGGAACGAAGGCAGCCACTGACACCCAGTAACAAAGACAGACACTGACACCAAGTCACTAATAATTACACTGACACCAAGTAACAAAGAAATACAGTTACACCAAGTAACAAAGACATACAATGACACCAAGTAACAAAGACATACAGTTACACCAAGTAACAAAGACACACACTTACACCAAGTAACACAGACATACAATTACACCAAGTAACAAAGACATACACTGTTACCCAGTAACACAGACACACACTTACACCAAGTAACAACGACATACAATGACACCAAGTAACAAAGAGATACACTGATACCCAGAAACACAGACACACACTTACACCAAGTAACAAATACACACACTTACACAAAGTAACACAGACAAACACTGACACCAAGTAACAAAGACATACACTGACACCAAGTAACACAGACATACACTGACACCAAGTAACAAAGACATACAATTACACCAAGCAACAAAGACACACACTTACACCAAGTAACACAGACATACACTGACACCAAGTAACAAAGACATACACTGACACCAAGTAACAAAGATATACACTGTTACCCAGTAACACAGATACACACTTACACCAAGTAACAAAGATATACACTGATACCCAGTAACACAGACACACACTTACACCAAGTAACAAAGACATACACTGACACCAAGTAACAAAGACATACACTGACACCAAGTCACAAAGAAAGACACTGACACACCGTAACAAAGACAAGCACTGACTCCAAGGAACGAAGGCAGCCACTGACACCCAGTAACAAAGACAGACACTGACACTAAGTCACAAATAATTACACTGACACCAAGTAACAAAGAAATATAGTTACACCAAGTAACAAAGACATACAATGACACCAATGACACCAAGTAACAAAGACATACAGTTACACCAAGTAACAAAGACACACACTTACACCAAGTAACACAGACATACACTGACACCAAGTAACAAAGACATACACTGTTACCCAGTAACACAGACACACACTTACACCAAGTAACAACGACATACAATGACACCAAGTAACAAAGAGATACACTGATACCCAGAAACACAGACACACACTTACACCAAGTAACAAAGACACACACTTACACAAAGTAACACAGACAAACACTGACACCAAGTAACAAAGACATACACTGACACCCAGTAACATAGACATAAACTGACACCCAGTAACAAAGACATACAATTACACCAAGCAACAAAGACACACATTTACACCAAGTAACACAGACATACACTGACACCAAGAAACAAAGACATACACTGTTACCCAGTAACACAGACACACACTTACACCAAGTAACAAAGACATACAATGATACCAAGTAACACAGACACGCACTTACACCAAGTAACACAGACACACACTTACACCAAGTAACAAAGACATACAATGACACCAAGTAACAAAGACATACACTGACACCAAGTAACAAAGACATACACTTACACCAAGTAACACAGACATACACTGACACCAAGTAACAAAGACATACAATTACATCAAGTAACAAAGACACACACTTACCACAAGAAACACAGACATACACTGACACCAAGTAACAAAGACATACACTGTTACCCAGTAACACAGATACACACTTACATCAAGTAACAAAGACATACACTTATAGCAAGTAACACAGACACACACTTACACCAAGTAACACAAACACTCACTCACACCAAGTAACAAAGACATACACTGACACCAAGTAACAAAGACATACAATTACACCAAGTAACAAAGACACACACTTACACCAAGTAACACAGACATACACTGACACCAAGTAACAATGCCATACACTGTTACCCAGTAACACAGACACACATTAACACCAAGTAACAAAGACATACAGTGATACCAAGTAACACAGACACACACTTACACCAACTAACACAGACACACACTTACACCAAGTAACAAAGACATACACTGACACCAAGTAACAAAGACATACACTTACACCAAGAAACACAGACATACACTGACACCAAGGAACAAAGATATACACTGATACCCAGTAACACAGACACACACTTACACCAATTAACAAAGACATACACTGAAACCAAGTAACAAAGTCATACACTGACACCAAGTCACAAAGTCATACACTGACACCAAGTAACAAAGACATGCACTTACACCACGTAACACAGACACACACATACACCAGGTAACAAAGACATACACTGACACCAAGTCACAAAGACACACACTGACACCCAGTAACAAAGACATACACTGACACCAAGTAACAAAGACATACACTGATACCCAGTAACTCAGACACACAATTACACCAAGTAACACAGAAATACACTGACACCAAGTAACAAAGACATACACTGATACCCAGTAACACAGACACACACTTACGCCAAGTAACAAAGACAGACACTGATACCCAGTAACAAACACACACACTTACACCAAGTAACAAAGACATACACTGACATCAAGTAACAAAGACATAAACTGACACCCAGCAACACAGACACACACGGACACCAAGTAACAAAGACACAGACTTACACCAAGTAACACAGACACACACTGACACCCAGTAACACAGACACACACTTACACCAAGTAAAAAAGACATACACTGACACCAAGTAACAAAGAAATACACTTAAACCAAGTAACAAAGACAGACACTGACACCAAGTAACAAAGACATACACTGATACCCAGTAACACAGGCACACACTTACACCAAGTAACAAAGGCATACACTGATACCCAGTAACACAGACGCACACTTACACCAAGTAGCACAGACATACACTGACACCAAGTAACACAGACACACTCTTACACCAAGTAACAAAGACATACAATTACACCAAGTAACAAAGACACACACTTGCACCAAGTAACACAGACATACACTGTCACCATGTAGCAAAGACATTCACTGATACCCAGTAACACAGACACACACTTACACCAAGTAACAAAGACATACACTGACACCAAGTAACAAAGACATACACTGACACCAAGTCACAAAGACAGACACTGACACACGGTAACAAAGACAAACACTGACACCAAGTAACGAAGACAGACACTGACACTCAGAAACAAAGACAGACACTGACACCAAGTCACAAACAATTACACTGACACCAAGTAACAAAGATATACTCTTACACCAAGTAACACAGACACACACTTACACCAAGTAACACAGACATACACTGACACCAAGTAACAAAGACATACACAGTTACTCAGTAACACAGACACACACTTACACCAGGCAGCAAAGAGATATACTGATACCAAGTAACAAAGACATACACTGATACCCAGTAACACAGACACACACTTACACCAAGTAACAAAGACACACACTTACACCAAGTAACACAGACATACACTGACACCAAGTAACAAAGACATACACTGACACCAAGTAACAAAGACATAAACTGACACCCAGTAACAAAGACATACACTGACACAAAGTCACAAAGACATACAGTGTCACCCAGTAATAAAGGCATACACTGACACCAAGGAACAAAGACTTACACTGATACCCAGTAACACAGACACACACTTACACCAAGTAACAAAGACATACACTGACACCAAGTAACACAGACATACACTGACACCAAGTAACAAAGACATACAATTACACCAAGCAACAAAGACACACACTTACACAAAGTAACACAGACATACACTGACACCAAGTAACAAAGACATACAATAACACCAATTCACAAAGAAAGACACTGACACACGGTAACAAAGACAAGCACTGACACCAAGGAACGAAGGCAGCCGCTGACACTCAGTAACAAAGACAGACACTGACACCAAGTCACAAATAATTACACTGACACCAAGTAACAAAGAAATACAGTTACACCAAGTAACAAAGACATACAATGACACCAAGTAACAAAGACATAAACTGACACCCAGTAACAAAGACATACACTGACACAAAGTCACAAAGACATACAGTGTCACCCAGTAATAAAGGCATACACTGACACCAAGGAACAAAGACTTACACTGATACCCAGTAACACAGACACACACTTACACCAAGTAACAAAGACATACACTGACACCAAGTAACACAGACATACACTGACACCAAGTAACAAAGACATACAATTACACCAAGCAACAAAGACACACACTTACACAAAGTAACACAGACATACACTGACACCAAGTAACAAAGACATACAATAACACCAATTCACAAAGAAAGACACTGACACACGGTAACAAAGACAAGCACTGACACCAAGGAACGAAGGCAGCCGCTGACACTCAGTAACAAAGACAGACACTGACACCAAGTCACAAATAATTACACTGACACCAAGTAACAAAGAAATACAGTTACACCAAGTAACAAAGACATACAATGACACCAAGTAACAAAGACATACAGTTACACCAAGTAACAAAGACACACACTTACACCAAGTAACACAGACATACACTGACACCAAGTAACAAAGACATACACTGTTACCCAGCAACACAGACACACACTTACACCAAGTAACAACGACATACAATGACACCAAGTAACAAAGACATACACTGATAGCCAGTAACACAGACACACACTTACACCAAGTAACAAAGACACACACTTACACAAAGTAACACAGACAAACACTGACACCAAGTAACAAAGACATACACTGACACCAAGTAACATAGACATAAACTGACACCAAGTAACAAAGGCATACACTGACACAAAGTCACAAAGACATACACTGACACCAAGTAACAAAGACATACTCTTACACCAAGTAACACTGACATACACTGACACCAAGTAACAAAGACATACACTGATAGCTAGTAACACAGACACACACTTACACCAAGTAACACAAACACTCACTTACACCAAGTAACAAAGACATACACTGACACCAAGTAACAAAGACATACAATTACACCAAGCAACAAAGAGACACACTTACACCAAGTAACACTGACATAAACTGACACCAAGAAACAAAGACATACACTGCTCCCCAGTAACACAGACACACACTTACACCAAGTAACAAAGACATACAACGATACCAAGTAACACAGACACGCACTTACACCAAGTAACACAGACACACACTTACACCAAGTAACAAAGACATACAATGACACCAAGTAACAAAGACATACACTGACACCAAGTAACAAAGACAGACACTTACACCAAGTAACACAGACATACACTGACACCAAGTAACAAAGACATACAATTACATCAAGTAACAAACACACACACTTACTCCAAGTAACACAGACATACACTGACACCAAGTAACAAAGACATACACTGTTACCCAGTAACACAGATACACACTCACACCAAGTAACAAAGACATACACTGACACCAAGTAACAAAGACATAAAATTACACCAAGTAACAAAGACACACACTTACACCAAGTAACACAGCCATACACTGTTACCCAGTAACACAGACACACATTAACAAAAAGTAATAAAGCCATACAATGATACCAAGTAACACAGACACACACTTACACCAACTAACACAGACACACACTTACACCAAGTAGCAAAGACATACACTGACACCAAGTAACAAAGACATACACTTACACCAAGTAACACAGACATACACTGACACCAAGGAACAAAGATATACACTGATACCCAGTAACACAGACACACACTTACACCAATTAACAAAGACATACAATGAAACCAAGTAACACAGACACACAATTACACCAAGTAACACAGACATACACTGACACCAAATCACAAAGACATACACTGATACCCAGTAACACAGTCACACAATTACACCAAGTAACACAGACATACACTGACACCAAGTAACAAATACATACACTGATACCCAGTAACACAGACACACACTTACTCCAAGTAACAAAGACAGACACTGACATCAAGTAACAAAGACATAAACTGGCACCCAGCAACACAGACACACACGGACACCAAGTAACAAAGACACAGACATACACCAAGTAACACAGACACACACTGACACCCAGTAACACAGACACACACTTACACCAAGTAAAAAAGACATACACTGACACCAAGTAACAAAGACATACACTTAATCCAAGTAACAAAGACAGACACTGACACCAAGTAACAAAGACATACACTGATACCCAGTAACACAGACACACACTTACACCAAGTAACAAAGACATACACTGATACCCAGTAACACAGACGCACACTTACATCAAGTAGCACAGACATACACTGACACCAAGTAACAAAGACAGACACTGACACCCAGTAACACAGACACACTCTTACACCAAGTAACAAAGACATACACTGACACCCAGTAACAAAGACATACACTGACACCCAGTAACACAGACACACACAGACACCAAGTAACAAAGTCTTACACTTACAGGAAGTAACACAGACTCTCACTGACACCCAGTAACTCAAACAAAAACACTGACACCAAGTGACACAGACATACACTGACACCAAGCAACAAAGACATACACTGACACCAAGTAACACAGACACACACTTACACCAAGTAACACAGACATAGACTGACACAAAGGAACAAAGACATACACTTACACCAAGAAACACAGACATACAGTGACACCAAGTCACAAAGACACACACTGAGCCCCAGTAACAAAGACATACACTGACACCAAGTCACAAAGACATACACTGATACTTTTAACACAGACACACACTTACACCAAGTAACACAGACATACACCTGACACCAAGTAACAAAGACATACACTGATACCCAGTAACACAGACACGCACTTACACCAAGTAAAAAAGACAGACACTGATACCCAGTAACACAGACACACACTTACACCAAGTAACAGAGACATAAACTGAAACCAAGTTACAAAGACATACACTGATACCCAAAACACAGACACACACTTACACCAAGTAACAAAGACATACACTGACACCAAGTCACCAAGACACACACTGACACCCAGTAACAAAGACATACACTGACACCAAGTCTCAAAGACATACACTGATACCCAGTAACACACACACACAATTACACCAAGTAACACAGACATACACTGCCACCAAGTAACAAAGACATACACTGATACCCAGTAACGCAGGCACACACTTACACCAAGTAACAAAGACAGACACTGATACCCAGTAACACAAACACACACTTACACCAAGTAACAAAGACATACAATGACTTCAAGTAACAAAGACATAAACTGACACCCAGTAACACAGACACACACGGACACCAAGTAACAAAGACACACATTCACAACATGTAACACAGGCAAACACTGTCTCCCAGTAACACAGACACACACTTACACCAAGTAACAAAGACATACACTGACACCAAGTAACAAAGACATACACTTACACCAAGTAACAAAGACATACACTGACACCAAGTAACAAAGACATACACTGATACCCAGTAACACAGACACACACTTACACCAAGTAACAAAGACATACACTAATACCCAGTAACACAGACACACACATACACCAATTAACAAAAGACATACACTGACACCAAGTCACAAAGACATACACTGATACCCAGTGACACAGACATACAATTACACCAGGTAACACAGACACACACATACACCAATTAACAAAGACATACACTGACACCAAGTCACAAAGACATACACTGATACCCAGTGACACAGACATACAATTACACCAGGTAACACAGACATACACTGACACCAAGCAACAAAGACATACACTGAAATCAAGTAACAAAGACATAAACTGACACCCAGCAACACAGACACACACGGACACCAAGTAACAAAGACACACACTTACACCAAGTAACACAGACACACACTGAAACCCAGAAACACAGACACAAACTTACACAAAGTAACAAAGACATACACTGACACCAAGTAACAAAGACATACACTTACACCAAGTAACAAAGACATACACTGACACCAAGTAACAAAGAGATACACTGATACCCAGGAACACAGACACACACTTACACCAAGTAACAAAGACAGACACTGATACCCAGTAACACACACACACACTTACACAAAGTAACAAAGACATACACTGAAATGAAGTAACAAAGACATAAACTGACACCCAGCAACACAGACAAACACGGACACCAAGTAACAAAGACACACACTTACACCAAGTAACACAGACACACACTGACACCCAGAAACACAGACACACACTTACACCAAGTAACAAAGAAATACACTGACACCAAGTAACAAAGACATACACTTACACCAAGTAACAAAGACATACACTGACACCAAGTAACAAAGACATACACTGATTCCCAGTAACACAGACACACACTTACACCAAGTAACAAAGACATACACTGATACCCAGTAACACAGACACACACTGAGACCAAGTAGCACAGACATACACTGACACCAAGTAACAAAGACATACACTGATACCCAATAACACAGACACACACTTACACCAAGTAACAAAGACAGACACTGACACCCAGTAACACAAACACACACTTACACCAAGTAACAAAGACATACACTGAGACACAGTAACAAAGACATACACTGACACCCAGTAACACAGACACACACAGACACCAAGTAACAAAGTCCCACACTTACACCAAGTAACACAGACACACACTGACACCCAGTAACTCAAACAAACACACTGACACCAAGTGACACAGACATACACTGACACCAAGTAACAAAGACATACACTGACACCAAGTAACAAAGACACACACTTACACCAAGTAACAAAGACATAAACTGACACCCAGTAACACAGACACACACGGACACCAAGTAACAAAGACACACATTTACACCAAGTAACACAGGCACACACTGACACCCAGTAACACAGACACACACTGACACCAAGTGACAAAGACATACACTTACACCAAGTAACAAAGACATACACTGACACCAAGTATCAAAGACATACACTGAAACCCAGTAACACAGACACACACTTACACCAAGTAACAAAGACATGCACTGATACCCAGTAACACAGACACACACTTACACCAAGTAACAAAGACATACACTGATACCCAGTAACACAGACACACACATACACCAAGTAACAAAGACATACACTGACACCAAGTCACAAAGACATACACTGATACCCAGTAACACACACACACACTTACACCAAGCAACAAAGACATACACTGAAATCAAGTAACAAAGGCATAAACTGACACCCAGCAACACAGACACACACGGACACCAACTAACAAAGACACACACTTACACCAAGTAACACAGACACACACTGAAACCCAGAAACACAGACACACACTTACACCAAGTAACAAAGACATACACTGACACCAAGTAACAAAGACATACACTTACACCAAGTAACAAAGACATACACTGACACCAAGTAACAAAGACATACACTGATACCCAGTAACACAGACACACACTTACACCAAGTAACAAAGACAGACACTGATACCCAGTAACACACACACACACTTACACAAAGTAACAAAGACATACACTGAAATGAAGTAACAAAGACATAAACTGACACCCAGCAACACAGACAAACACGGACACCAAGTAACAAAGACACACACTTACACCAAGTAACACAGACACACACTGACACCCAGAAACACAGACACACACTTACACCAAGTAACAAAGACATACACTGACACCAAGTAACAAAGACATACACTTACACCAAGTAACAAAGACATACACTGATTCCCAGTAACACAGACACACACTTACACCAAGTAACAAAGACATACACTGATACCCAGTAACACAGACACACACTGACACCAGGTAGCACAGACATACACTGACACCAAGTAACAAAGACATACACTGATACCCAATAACACAGACACACACTTACACCAAGTAACAAAGACAGACACTGACACCCAGTAACACAGACACACACTTACACCAAGTAACAAAGACATACACTGAGACACAGTAACAAAGACATACACTGACACCCAGTAACACAGACACACACAGACACCAAGTAACAAAGTCCCACACTTACACCAAGTAACAAAGACATACACTGACACCAAGTAACACAGACACACACCTACACCAAGTAACACAAACACACACTTACACCAAGTAACAAAGACATACACTGACACCAAGTAACAAAGACACACACTTACACCAAGTAACAAAGACATAAACTGACACCCAGTAACACAGACACACACGGACACCAAGTAACAAAGACACACATTTACACCAAGTAACACAGGCACACACTGACACCCAGTAACACAGACACACACTGACACCAAGTGACAAAGACATACACTTACACCAAGTAACAAAGGCATACACTGACACCAAGTATCAAAGACATACACTGAAACCCAGTAACACAGACACACACTTACACCAAGTAACAAAGATATGCACTGATACCCAGTAACACAGACACACACTTACACCAAGTAACAAAGACATACACTGATACCCAGTATCACAGACACACACATACACCAAGTAACAAAGACATACACAGACACCAAGTCACAAAGACATACTCTGATACCCAGTAACACAGACGCACAATTACACCAAGTAACAAAGACATACACTGAAATCAAGTAACAAAGACATAAACTGACACCGAGCAACACAGACACACACGGACACCAAGTAACAAAGACACACACTTACACCAAGTAACACAGACACACACTTACACCAAGTAACAAAGACATACACTGACACCAAGTAACAAAGACATACACTTACACCAAGTAACAAAGACATACACTGACACCAAGTAACAAAGACATACACTGATACCCAGTAACACAGACACACTCTTACACCAAATAACAAAGACAGACACTGATACCCAGTAACACACACACACACACTTACACCAAGTAACAAAGACATACACTGAAATCAAGTAACAAAGACATAAACTGACACCCAGCAACACAGAAAATCACGGACACCAAGTAACAAAGACACACACTTACACCAAGTAACACAGACACACACTGAAACCCAGAAACACAGACTCACACTTACACCAAGTAACAAAGACATACACTGATACCAAGTAACAAAGACATACACTTACACCAAGTAACAAAGACATACACTGATACCCAGTCGCACAGACACACACTTACAGCAAGTAGCACAGACATACACTGACACCAAGTAACAAAGACATACACTGATACCCAGTAACACAGACACACACTTACACCAAGTAACAAAGACAGACACCGACACTCCAGTAACACAGACACACACTTACACCAAGTAACAAAGACATACACTGAGACACAGTAACAAAGACATACACTGACACCCAGTAACACAGACACACACAGACACCAAGTAACAAAGTCCCACACTTACACCAAGTAACACAGACACACACTGACACCCAGTAACACAAACAAACACACTGACACCAAGTGACACAGACATACACTGACACCAAGTAACAAAGACATACACTGACACCAAGAAACACAGACACACACTTACACCAGGTAACACAAACACACACTTACACCAAGTAACAAAGACATACACTGACACCAAGTAACAAAGACACACACTTACACCAAGTAACACAGACATAGACTGACACCAAGTAACAAAGACATACACTTACACCAAGTAACACAGACATATAGTGACACCAAGTCACAAAGACACACACTGACACCCAGTAACAAAGACATACACTGACACCAAGTCACAAAGACATACACTGATACCCAGTAACACAGACACACACTTACACCAAGTAACACAGACATACACCTGACACCAAGTAACAAAGTCATACACTGATACCCAGTAACACAGACACACACTTACACCAAGTAACAGAGACATAAACTGACACCAAGTAACAAAGACATACACTGATACCCAGAAACACAGACACACACTTACACCAAGTAACAAAGACATACACTGATACCCAGTAACACAGACACACACATACACCATGCAACAAAGACATACACTGACACCAAGTCACAAAGACATACACTGATACCCAGTAACACAGACACACAATTACACCAAGTAACACAGACATACACTGACACCAAGTAACAAATACATACACTGATACCCAGTAACACAGACACACACTTACACCAAGTAACAAAGACAGACACTGATACCCAGTAACACACACACACACGTACACCAAGTAACAAAGACATACACTGAAATCAAGTAACAAAGACATAAACTGACACCCAGCAACACAGACACACACGGACACCAAGTAACAAAGACACACACTTACACCAAGTAACACAGACACACACTGACACCCAGAAACACAGACACACACTTACACCAAGTAACAAAGACATACACTGACACCAAGTAACAAAGACATACACTTACACCAAGTAACAAAGACATACACTGACACCAAGTAACAAAGACATAAACTGACACCCAGCAACACAGACAAACACGGACACCAAGTAACAAAGACACACACTTACACCAAGTCACACAGACACACACTGACACCCAGAAACACAGACACACACTTACACCAAGTAACAAAGACATACACTGACACCAAGTAACAAAGACATACACTTACACCAAGTAACAAAGACATACACTGACACCAAGTAACAAAGACATACACTGATTCCCAGTAACACAGACACACACTTACACCAAGTAACAAAGATATGCACTGACAGCAAGTAACAAAGACATACACTGACACCAAGTAACAAAGACATACATTTACACCAAGTAACACAGGCGCACACTGACATCCAGTAACACAGACACACACTTACACCAAGAAACAAAGACATACACTGACACCAAGTAACAAAGACATACACTGAAACCCAGTAACACAGACACACACTTACACCAAGTAACAAAGACATACACTGATACCCAGTAACACAGACACACAATTACACCAAGTAACAAAGACATACACTGATACCCAGTAACACAGACACACACATACACCAAGTAACAAAGACATACACTGACACCAAGTCACAAAGACATACACTGATACCCAGTAACACAGACACACAATTACACCAAGTAACAAAGACATGCACTGAAATCAAGTAACAAAGACATAAACTGACACCGAGCAACACAGACACACACGGACACCAAGTAACAAAGACACACACTTACACCAAGTAACACAGACACACACTGACACCCAGACACACAGAAACACACTTACACCAAGTAACAAAGACATACACTGACACCAAGTAACAAAGACATACACTTACACCAAGTAACAAAGACATACACTGACACCAAGTAACAAAGACATACACTGATACCCAGTAACACAGACACACTCTTACACCAAATAACAAAGACAGACACTGATACCCAGTAACACACACACACACTTACACCAAGTAACAAAGACATACACTGAAATCAAGTAACAAAGACATAAACTGACACCCAGCAACACAGAAAATCAAGGACACAAAGTAACAAAGACACACACTTATACCAAGTAACACAGACACACACTGAAACCCAGAAACACAGACTCACACTTACACCAAGTAACAATGACATACACTGATACCAAGTAACAAAGACATACACTTACACCAAGTAATAAAGACATACACTGATTCCCTGTAACACAGACACACACTTACAACAAGTAACAAAGACATACACTGATACCCAGTAACACAGACACACACTTACACCAAGTAGCACAGACATACACTGACACCAAGTAACAAAGACATACACTGATACCCAGTAACACAGACACACACTTACACCAAGTAACAAAGACAGACACTGACACCCAGTAACACAGACACACACTTACACCAAGTAACAAAGATATACACTGAGACACAGTAACAAAGACATACACTGACACCCAGTAACACAGACACACACAGACACCAAGTAACAAAGTCCCACACTTACACCAAGTAACACAGACACACACTGACACCCAGTAACACAAACAAACACACTGACACCAAGTGACACAGACATACACTGACACCAAGTAACAAAGACATACACTGACACCAAGTAACACAGACACACACTTACACCAGGTAACACAAACACACACTTACACCAAGTAACAAAGACATACACTGACACCAAGTAACAAAGACACACACTTACACCAAGTAACACAGACATAGACTGACACCAAGTAACAAAGACATACACTTACACCAAGTAACACAGACATATAGTGACACCAAGTCACAAAGACACACACTGACACCCAGTAACAAAGACATACACTGACACCAAGTCACAAAGACATACACTGTTACCCAGTAACACAGACACACACTTACACCAAGTAACACAGACATACACCTGACACCAAGTAACAAAGACATACACTGATACCCAGTAACACAGACACACACTTACACCAAGTAACAGAGACATAAACTGACACCAAGTAACAAATACATACACTGATACCCAGTAACACAGACACACACTTACACCAAGTAACAAAGACAGACACTGATACCCAGTAACACACACACACACGTACACCAAGTAACAAAGACATACACTGAAATCAAGTAACAAAGAAATAAACTGACACCCAGCAACACAGACACACACGGACACCAAGTAACAAAGACACACACTTACACCAAGTAACACAGACACACACTGACACCCAGAAACACAGACACACACTTACACCATGTAACACAGACATACACTGACACCAAGTAACAAATACATACACTGATACCCAGTAACACAGACACACACTTACACCAAGTAACAAAGACATACACTGATACCCAGTAACACACACACACACTTACACCAAGTTACAAAGACATACACTGAAATCAAGTAACAAAGACATAAACTGACACCCAGCAACACAGACAAACACGGACACCAAGTAACAAAGACACACACTGACACCAAGTCACACAGACACACACTGACACCCAGAAACACAGACACATACTTACACCAAGTAACAAAGACATACACTGACACCAAGTAACAAAGACATACACTTACACCAAGTAACAAAGACATACACTGACACCAAGTAACAAAGACATACACTGATTCCCAGTAACACAGACACACACTTACACCAAGTAACAAAGATATACACTGACACCAAGTAACAAAGACATACACTGACACCAAGTAACAAAGACATACATTTACACCAAGTAACACAGGCGCACACTGACACCAAGTAACACAGACACACACTTACACCAAGTAACAAAGACATACACTGACACGAAGTAACAAAGACATACACTGAAACCCAGCGACACAGACACACACTTACACCAAGTAACAAAGACATACACTGATACCCAGTAACACAGACACACACTTACACCAAGTAACAAAGACATACACTGATACCCAGTAACACAGACACACACATACACCAAGTAACAAAGACATACACTGACACCAAATCACAAAGACATACACTGATACCCAGTAACACAGACACACAATTACACCAAGTAACACAGACATACACTGACACCAAGTAACAAATACATACACTGATACCCAGTAACACAGACACACTTACACCAAGTAACAAAGACAGACACTGATACCCAGTAACACACACACACACTTACACCAAGTAACAAAGACATACACTGAAATCAAGTAACAAAGACATAAACTGACACCCAGCAACACAGACACACATGGACACCAAGTAACAAAGACACACACTTACACCAAGTAACACAGACACACACTGACACCCAGAAACACAGACACACACTTACACCAAGTAACAAAGACATACACTGACACCAAGTAACAAAGACATACACTTACACCAAGTAACAAAGTCATACACTGACACCAAGTAACAAAGACATACACTGATACCCAGTAAAACAGACACACACTTACACCAAGTAACAAAGACAGACACTGATACCCAGTAACACACACACACACTTACAACAAGTAACAAAGACATGCACTGAAATCAGGTAACAAAGACATAAACTGACACCCAGCAACACAGACACACACGGACACCAAGTAACAAAGACACACACTTACACCAAGTAACACAGACACACACTGAAACCCAGAAACACAGACACACACTTACACCAAGTAACAAAGACATACACTGACACCAAGTAACAAAGACATACACTTACACCAAGTAACAAAGACATACACTGATTCCCAGTAACACAGACACACACTTACAACAAGTAACAAAGACATACACTGATACCCAGTAACACAGACACACACTGATACCCAGTAACACAGACACACACTTACACTAAGTAACAAAGACAGACACTGACATCCAGTAACACAGACACACACTTACACCAAGTAACAAAGACATACACTGAGACACAGTAACAAAGACATACGCTGACACCCAGTAACACAGACACACACAGACACCAAGTAACAAAGACATACACTTACAGCAAGTAACAAAGACATACACTGATTCCCTGTAACACAGACACACACTTACAACAAGTAACAAAGACATACACTGATACCCAGTAACACAGACACACACTTACACCAAGTAGCACAGACATACACTGACACCAAGTAACAAAGACATACACTGATACCCAGTAACACAGACACACACTTGCACCAAGTAACAAAGACAGACACTGACACCCAGTAACACAGACACACACTGACACCAAGTAACAAAGACATACACTGAGACACAGTAACAAAGACATACACTGACACCCAGTAACACAGACACACACAGACAACAAGTAACAAAGTCCCACACTTACACCAAGTAACACAGACACACACTGACACCCAGTAACACAAACAAACACACTGACACCAAGTGACACAGACATACACTGACACCAAGTAACAAAGACATACACTGACACCAAGTAACACAGACACACACTTACACCAGGTAACACAAACACACACTTACACCAAGTAACAAAGACATACACTGACACCAAGTAACAAAGACACACACTTACACCAAGTAACACAGACATAGACTGACACCAAGTAACAAAGACATACACTTACACCAAGTAAGACAGACATATAGTGACACCAAGTCAAAAAGACACACACTGACACCCAGTAACAAAGACATACACTGACACCAAGTCACAAAGTCATACACTGATACCCAGTTACACAGACTCACACTTTCACCAAGTAACACAGACATACACCTGACACCAAGTAACAAAGACATACACTGAAATCAAGTAACAAAGACATAAACTGACACCCAGCAACACAGACACACATGGACACCAAGTAACAAAGACACACACTTACACCAAGTAACACAGACACACACTGACACCCAGAAACACAGACACACACTGACACCAATTAACAAAGACATACACTGACACCAAGTAACAAAGACATACACTTACACCAAGTAACAAAGACATACACTGAGACACAGTAACAAAGACATACACTGACACCCAGAAACACAGACACACACTGACACCAATTAACAAAGACATACACTGACACCAAGTAACAAAGACATACACTTACACCAAGTAACAAAGACATACACTGATTCCCAGTAACACAGACACACACTTACAACAAGTAACAAAGACATACACTGATACCCAGTAACACAGACACACACTGATACCCAGTAACACAGACACACACTTACACTAAGTAACAAAGACAGACACTGACACCCAGTAACACAGACACACACTTACACCAAGTAACAAAGACATACACTGAGACACAGTAACAAAGACATACACTGACACCCAGTAACACAGACACACACAGACACCAAGTAACAAAGACATACACTTACAGCAAGTAACAAAGACATACACTGATTCCCTGTAACACAGACACACACTTACAACAAGTAACAAAGACATACACTGATACCTAGTAACACAGACAAACACTTACACCAAGTAGCACAGACATACACTGACAGCAAGTAACAAAGACATACACTGATACCCAGTAACACAGACACACACTTACACCAAGTAACAAAGACAGACACTGACACCCAGTAACACAGACACACACTTACACCAAGTAACAAAGACATACACTGAGACACAGTAACAAAGACATACACTGACACCCAGTAACACAGACACACACAGACAACAAGTAACAAAGTCCCACACTTACACCAAGTAACACAGACACACACTGACACCCAGTAACACAAACAAACACACAGACACCAAGTAACACAGACACACACTTACACCAGGTAACACAAACACACACTTACACCAAGTAACAAAGACATACACTGACACCAAGTAACAAAGACACACACTTAAACCAAGTAACACAGACATAGACTGACACCAAGTAACAAAGACATACACTTACACCAAGTAACACAGACATATATTGACACCAAGTCACAAAGACACACACTGACACCCAGTAACAAAGACATACACTGACACCAAGTCACAAAGACATACACTGATACCCAGTTACACAGACACACACTTACACCAAGTAACACAGACATACACCTGACACCAAGTAACAAAGACATACACTGATACCCAGTAACACAGACATGCACTTACACCAAGTAAAAAAGACAGACACTGATACCCAGTAACACAGACACACACTTACACCAAGTAACAAAGACATAAACTGACACCCAGTAACAAAGACATACACTGACACCCAGTAACACAGACACACGTGGACACCAAGTAACAAAGACACACACTTACACCAAGTAACACAGACACACACTGACACCCAGTACCACAAACAAACACACTGACACCAAGTAACACAGACACACACATACACCAAGTAACAAAGACATACACTGACACCAAGTCACAAAGACATACACTGATACCCAGTAACACAGACACACAATTACACCAAGTAACAAAGACATGCACTGAAATCAAGTAACAAAGACATAAACTGACACCGAGCAACACAGACACACACGGACACCAAGTAACAAAGACACACACTTACACCAAGTAACACAGACACACACTGACACCCAGAAACACAGAAACACACTTACACCAAGTAACAAAGACATACACTGATACCCAGTAACACAGACACACACATACACCAAGTAACAAAGACATACACTGACACCAAGTCACAAAGACATACACTGATACCCAGTAACACAGACACACAATTACACCAAGTAACAAAGACATGCACTGAAATCAAGTAACAAAGACATAAACTGACACCGAGCAACACAGACACACACGGACACCAAGTAACAAAGACACACACTTACACCAAGTAACACAGACACACACTGACACCCAGACACACAGAAACACACTTACACCAAGTAACAAAGACATACACTGACACCAAGTAACAAAGACATACACTTACACCAAGTAACAAAGACATACACTGACACCAAGTAACAAAGACATACACTGATACCCAGTAACACAGACACACTCTTACACCAAATAACAAAGACAGACACTGATACCCAGTAACACACACACACACTTACACCAAGTAACAAAGACATACACTGAAATCAAGTAACAAAGACATAAACTGACACCCAGCAACACAGAAAATCAAGGACACAAAGTAACAAAGACACACACTTATACCAAGTAACACAGTTACACACTGAAACCCAGAAACACAGACTCACACTTACACCAAGTAACAATGACATACACTGATACCAAGTAACAAAGACATACACTTACACCAAGTAATAAAGACATACCCTGATTCCCTGTAACACAGACACACACTTACAACAAGTAACAAAGACATACACTGATACCCAGTAACACAGACACACACTTACACCAAGTAGCACAGACATACACTGACACCAAGTAACAAAGACATACACTGATACCCAGTAACACAGACACACACTTACACCAAGTAACAAAGACAGACACTGACACCCAGTAACACAGACACACACTTACACCAAGTAACAAAGATATACACTGAGACACAGTAACAAAGACATACACTGACACCCAGTAACACAGACACACACAGACACCAAGTAACAAAGTCCCACACTTACACCAAGTAACACAGACACACACTGACACCCAGTAACACAAACAAACACACTGACACCAAGTGACACAGACATACACTGACACCAAGTAACAAAGACATACACTGACACCAAGTAACACAGACACACACTTACACCAGGTAACACAAACACACACTTACACCAAGTAACAAAGACATACACTGACACCAAGTAACAAAGACACACACTTACACCAAGTAACACAGACATAGACTGACACCAAGTAACAAAGACATACACTTACACCAAGTAACACAGACATATAGTGACACCAAGTCACAAAGACACACACTGACACCCAGTAACAAAGACATACACTGACACCAAGTCACAAAGACATACACTGTTACCCAGTAACACAGACACACACTTACACCAAGTAACACAGACATACACCTGACACCAAGTAACAAAGACATACACTGATACCCAGTAACACAGACACACACTTACACCAAGTAACAGAGACATAAACTGACACCAAGTAACAAATACATACACTGATACCCAGTAACACAGACACACACTTACACCAAGTAACAAAGACAGACACTGATACCCAGTAACACACACACACACGTACACCAAGTAACAAAGACATACACTGAAATCAAGTAACAAAGAAATAAACTGACACCCAGCAACACAGACACACACGGACACCAAGTAACAAAGACACACACTTACACCAAGTAACACAGACACACACTGACACCCAGAAACACAGACACACACTTACACCATGTAACACAGACATACACTGACACCAAGTAACAAATACATACACTGATACCCAGTAACACAGACACACACTTACACCAAGTAACAAAGACATACACTGAAATCAAGTAACAAAGACATAAACTGACACCCAGCAACACAGACAAACACGGACACCAAGTAACAAAGACACACACTGACACCAAGTCACACAGACACACACTGACACCCAGAAACACAGACACACACTTACACCAAGTAACAAAGACATACACTGACACCAAGTAACAAAGACATACACTTACACCAAGTAACAAAGACATACACTGACACCAAGTAACAAAGACATACACTGATTCCCAGTAACACAGACACACACTTACACCAAGTAACAAAGATATACACTGACACCAAGTAACAAAGACATACACTGACACCAAGTAACAAAGACATACATTTACACCAAGTAACACAGGCGCACACTGACACCAAGTAACACAGACACACACTTACACCAAGTAACAAAGACATACACTGACACGAAGTAACAAAGACATACACTGAAACCCAGTGACACAGACACACACTTACACCAAGTAACAAAGACATACACTGATACCCAGTAACACAGACACACACATACACCAAGTAACAAAGACATACACTGACACCAAGTCACAAAGACATACACTGATACCCAGTAACACAGACACACAATTACACCAAGTAACACAGACATACACTGACACCAAGTAACAAATACATACACTGATACCCAGTAACACAGACACACTTACACCAAGTAACAAAGACAGACACTGATACCCAGTAACACACACACACACTTACACCAAGTAACAAAGACATACACTGAAATCAAGTAACAAAGACATAAACTGACACCCAGCAACACAGACACACATGGACACCAAGTAACAAAGACACACACTTACACCAAGTAACACAGACACACACTGACACCCAGAAACACAGACACACACTTACACCAAGTAACAAAGACATACACTGACACCAAGTAACAAAGACATACACTTACACCAAGTAACAAAGTCATACACTGACACCAAGTAACAAAGACATACACTGATACCCAGTAAAACAGACACACACTTACACCAAGTAACAAAGACAGACACTGATACCCAGTAACACACACACACACTTACAACAAGTAACAAAGACATGCACTGAAATCAGGTAACAAAGACATAAACTGACACCCAGCAACACAGACACACACGGACACCAAGTAACAAAGACACACACTTACACCAAGTAACACAGACACACACTGAAACCCAGAAACACAGACACACACTTACACCAAGTAACAAAGACATACACTGACACCAAGTAACAAAGACATACACTTACACCAAGTAACAAAGACATACACTGATTCCCAGTAACACAGACACACACTTACAACAAGTAACAAAGACATACACTGATACCCAGTAACACAGACACACACTGATACCCAGTAACACAGACACACACTTACACTAAGTAACAAAGACAGACACTGACATCCAGTAACACAGACACACACTTACACCAAGTAACAAAGACATACACTGAGACACAGTAACAAAGACATACGCTGACACCCAGTAACACAGACACACACAGACACCAAGTAACAAAGACATACACTTACAGCAAGTAACAAAGACATACACTGATTCCCTGTAACACAGACACACACTTACAACAAGTAACAAAGACATACACTGATACCCAGTAACACAGACACACACTTAGACCAAGTAGCACAGACATACACTGACACAAAGTAACAAAGACATACACTGATACCCAGTAACACAGACACACACTTGCACCAAGTAACAAAGACAGACACTGACACCCAGTAACACAGACACACACTGACACCAAGTAACAAAGACATACACTGAGACACAGTAACAAAGACATACACTGACACCCAGTAACACAGACACACACAGACAACAAGTAACAAAGTCCCACACTTACACCAAGTAACACAGACACACACTGACACCCAGTAACACAAACAAACACACTGACACCAAGTGACACAGACATACACTGACACCAAGTAACAAAGACATACACTGACACCAAGTAACACAGACACACACTTACACCAGGTAACACAAACACACACTTACACCAAGTAACAAAGACATACACTGACACCAAGTAACAAAGACACACACTTACACCAAGTAACACAGACATAGACTGACACCAAGTAACAAAGACATACACTTACACCAAGTAACACAGACATATAGTGACACCAAGTCAAAAAGACAAACACTGACACCCAGTAACAAAGACATACACTGACACCAAGTCACAAAGACATACACTGATACCCAGTTACACAGACTCACACTTACACCAAGTAACACAGACATACACCTGACACCAAGTAACAAAGACATACACTGAAATCAAGTAACAAAGACATAAACTGACACCCAGCAACACAGACACACATGGACACCAAGTAACAAAGACACACACTTACACCAAGTAACACAGACACACACTGACACCCAGAAACACAGACACACACTGACACCAATTAACAAAGACATACACTGACACCAAGTAACAAAGACATACACTTACACCAAGTAACAAAGTCATACACTGACACCAAGTAACAAAGACATACACTGATACCCAGTAAAACAGACACACACTTACACCAAGTAACAAAGACAGACACTGATACCCAGTAACACACACACACACTTACACCAAGTAACAAAGACATGCACTGAAATCAGGTAACAAAGACATAAACTGACACCCAGCAACACAGACACACACGGACACCAAGTAACAAAGACACACACTTACACCAAGTAACACAGACACACACTGAAACCCAGAAACACAGACACACACTTACACCAAGTAACAAAGACATACACTGACACCAAGTAACAAAGACATACACTTACACCAAGTAACAAAGACATACACTGATTCCCAGTAACACAGACACACACTTACAACAAGTAACAAAGACATACACTGATACCCAGTAACACAGACACACACTGATACCCAGTAACACAGACACACACTTACACTAAGTAACAAAGACAGACACTGACACCCAGTAACACAGACACACACTTACACCAAGTAACAAAGACATACACTGAGACACAGTAACAAAGACATACACTGACACCCAGTAACACAGACACACACAGACACCAAGTAACAAAGACATACACTTACAGCAAGTAACAAAGACATACACTGATTCCCTGTAACACAGACACACACTTACAACAAGTAACAAAGACATACACTGATACCCAGTAACACAGACAAACACTTACACCAAGTAGCACAGACATACACTGACAGCAAGTAACAAAGACATACACTGATACCCAGTAACACAGACACACACTTACACCAAGTAACAAAGACAGACACTGACACCCAGTAACACAGACACACACTTACACCAAGTAACAAAGACATACACTGAGACACAGTAACAAAGACATACACTGACACCCAGTAACACAGACACACACAGACAACAAGTAACAAAGTCCCACACTTACACCAAGTAACACAGACACACACTGACACCCAGTAACACAAACAAACACACAGACACCAAGTGACACAGACAACACTGACACCAAGTAACAAAGACATACACTGACACCAAGTAACACAGACACACACTTACACCAGGTAACACAAACACACACTTACACCAAGTAACAAAGACATACACTGACACCAAGTAACAAAGACACACACTTAAACCAAGTAACACAGACATAGACTGACACCAAGTAAGAAAGACATACACTTACACCAAGTAACACAGACATATATTGACACCAAGTCACAAAGACACACACTGACACCCAGTAACAAAGACATACACTGACACCAAGTCACAAAGACATACACTGATACCCAGTTACACAGACACACACTTACACCAAGTAACACAGACATACACCTGACACCAAGTAACAAAGACATACACTGATACCCAGTAACACAGACATGCACTTACACCAAGTAAAAAAGACAGACACTGATACCCAGTAACACAGACACACACTTACACCAAGTAACAGAGACATAAACTGACACCAAGTAACAAAGACATACACTGATACCCAGAAACACAGACACACACTTACACCAAGTAACAAAGACATAAACTGATACCCAGTAACACAGACACACACATACACCATGCAACAAAGACATACACTGACACCAAGTCACAAAGACATACACTGATACCCAGTAACACAGACACACAATTACACCAAGTAACACAGACATACACTGACACCAAGTAACAAAGACATACACTGATACCCAGTAACACAGACACACACTTACACCAAGTATCAAAGACAGACACTGATACCCAGTAACACACACACACACGTACACCAAGTAACAAAGACACACACTTACACCAAGTAACACAGACACACACTGGCACCCAGAAACACAGACACGCACTTTCACCAAGTAACAAAGACATACACTGACACCAAGTAACAAAGACATACACTTACAACCAGTAACACAGACACACACGGACACCAAGTAACAAAGACAGACACTGAAATCAAGTAACAAAGACATAAACTGACACCCAGCAACACAGACACACATGGACACCAAGTAACAAAGACACACACTTACACCAAGTAACACAGACACACACTGACACCCAGAAACACAGACACACACTTACACCAAGTAACAAAGACATACACTGACACCAAGTAACAAAGACATACACTTACACGAAGTAACAAAGACATACACTGACACCAAGTAACAAAGTGATACACTGATACCCAGTAACACAGAGACACACTTCCACCAAGTAACAAAGACAGACACTGATACCCAGTAACACACACACACACTTACACCAAGTAACAAAGACATACACTGAAATCAAGTAACAAAGACATAAACTGACACCCAGCAACACAGACACACATGGACAGCAAGTAACAAAGACACACACTTACACCAAGTAACACAGACACACACTGACACCCAGAAACACAGACACACACTTACACCAAGTAACAAAGACATACACTGACACCAAGTAACAAATACATACACTTACACCAAGTAACAAAGACATACACTGACACCAAGTAACAAAGACATACACTGATACCCAGTAACACAGACACACACTTACACCAAGTAACAAAGACAGACACTGATACCCAGTAACACACACACACACTTACACCAAGTAACAAAGACATGCACTGAAATCAAGTAACAAAGACATAAACTGACACCCAGCAACACAGACACACACGGACACCAAGTAACAAAGACACACACTTACACCAAGTAACACAGACACACACTGAAACCCAGAAACACAGACACACACTTACACCAAGTAACAAAGACATACACTGACACCAAGTAACAAAGACTCACACTTACACCAAGTAACAAAGACATACACTGATTCCCAGTAACACAGACACACACTTACACTAAGTAACAAAGACAGACACTGACACCCAGTAACACAGACACACACTGACACCAAGTAACAATGTCCCACACTTACACCAAGTAACACAGACACACACTGACACCCAGTAACACAAACAAACACACTGACACCAAGTGACACAGACATACACTGACACCAAGTAACAAAGACATACACTGATACCAAGTAACAAAGACACACACTTACACCAAGTAACACAAACACACACTTACACCAAGTAACAAAGACATACACTGACACCAAGTAACAAAGACACACACTTACACCAAGTAACACAGACATAGACTGACACCAAGTAACAAAGACTTACACTTACACCAAGTAACACAGACATATAGTGACACCAAGTCACAAAGACACACACTGACACCCAGTAACAAAGACATACACGGACACCAAGTCACAAAGACATACACTGATACCCAGTAACACAGGCACACACTTACACCAAGTAATACAGACATACACCTGACACCAAGTAACAAAGACCTACACTGATACCCAGTAGCACAGACACACACTTACACCAAGTGAAAAAATAGACACTGATACCCAGTAACACAGACACACACTTACACCATGTAACAGAGACATAAACTGACACCAAGTAACAAAGACATACACTGATACCCAGAAACACAGACACACACTTACACCAAGTAACAAAGACATACACTGACACCAAGTCACGAAGACACACACTGACACCCATTAACAAAGACATTCACTGACACCAAGTATTTTGACACATATTTACACCAAGTAACAATGACATACACTGATACCCAGTAACACAGACACACACTTACACCAAGTAACAAAGACATACATGGACACCAAGTCACAAAGACACACACTGACACCCAGTAACAAAGACATACACTGACACCAAGTCAAAAAGACATACACTGATACCCAGTAACACAGACACACAATTACACCAAGTAACACAGACATACACTGACACCAAGTAACAAAGACATACACTGATATCCAGTAACACAGGCACACACTTACACCAAGTAACAAAGACAGACACTGATACCCAGTAACACAGACACACACTTACACAAAGTAACAAAGACATGCACTGACTTCAAGTGACAAAGACATAAACTGACACCCAGTAACACAGACACACACGGACACCAAGTAACAAAGACACACACTTACACCAAGCAACACAGACACACACTGACACCCAGTAACACAGACACACACTTACACAAAGTAACAAATACATACACTGACACCAAGTAACAAAGACATACACTTACACCAAGTAACAAAGACATACACTGACACCAAGTAACAAAGACATACACTGAAACCCAGTAACACAGACACACAGTTACACCAAGTAACAAAGACATACACTGATACCCAGTAACACAGACACACACTTACACCAAGTAGCACAGACATACACTGACACCAAGTAACAAAGACATACACTGATATCCAGTAACACAGACACACACTTACACCAAGTAACAAAGACAGACACTGACACCCAGTAACAAAGACCTACACTGACACCCAGTAACAAAGACACACACGGACACCAAGTACCAAAGACACACACTTACACCAAGTAACACAGACACACACTGACACCCAGTAACACAAACAAACACACTGATACCAACTGACACAGACATACACTGACACCAAGTAACAAAGATATACACTGACACCAAGTAACACGGACACACACTAACACCAAGTAACACAAACGCACTCTTACACCAAGTAACAAAGACATACACTGACACCAAGTAACAAAGACACACACTTACACCAAGTAACACAGACACAGACTGACACCAGGTAACAAAGACATACACTTACACTAAGTAACACAGACATACACTGACACCAAGTCACAAAGACACACACTTACACCAAGTAACACAGACACAGACTGACACCAGGTAACAAAGACATACACTTACACTAAGTAACACAGACATACACTGACACCAAGTCACAAAGACACACACTGACACCCAGTAACAAAGACATACACTTACACCAAGTAACAAAGACATACACTGACACCAAGTAACAAAGACATACACTGATTCCCAGTAACACAGACACACACTTACACCAAGTAACAAAGACATACACTGATACCCAGTAACACAGACACACACTGACACCAGGTAGCACAGACATACACTGACACCAAGTAACAAAGACATACACTGATACCCAATAACACAGACACACACTTACACCAAGTAACAAAGACAGACACTGACACCCAGTAACACAGACACACACTTACACCAAGTAACAAAGACATACACTGAGACACAGTAACAAAGACATACACTGACACCCAGTAACACAGACACACACAGACACCAAGTAACAAAGTCCCACACTTACACCAAGTAACACAGACACACACTGACACCCAGTAACTCAAACAAACACACTGACACCAAGTGACACAGACATACACTGACACCAAGTAACAAAGACATACACTGACACCAAGTAACACAGACACACACCTACACCAAGTAACACAAACACACACTTACACCAAGTAACAAAGACATACACTGACACCAAGTAACAAAGACACACACTTACACCAAGTAACAAAGACATAAACTGACACCCAGTAACACAGACACACACGGACACCAAGTAACAAAGACATACACTTACACCAAGTAACAAAGGCATACACTGACACCAAGTATCAAAGACATACACTGAAACCCAGTAACACAGACACACACTTACACCAAGTAACAAAGACATGCACTGATACCCAGTAACACAGACACACACTTACACCAAGTAACAAAGACATACACTGATACCCAGTATCACAGACACACACATACACCAAGTAACAAAGACATACACTGACACCAAGTCACAAAGACATACTCTGATACCCAGTAACACAGACACACAATTACACCAAGTAACAAAGACATACACTGAAATCAAGTAACAAAGACATAAACTGACACCGAGCAACACAGACACACACGGACACCAAGTAACAAAGACACACACTTACACCAAGTAACACAGACACACACTTACACCAAGTAACAAAGACATACACTGACACCAAGTAACAAAGACATACACTTACACCAAGTAACAAAGACATACACTGACACCAAGTAACAAAGACATACACTGATACCCAGTAACACAGACACACTCTTACACCAAATAACAAAGACAGACACTGATACCCAGTAACACACACACACACTTACACCAAGTAACAAAGACATACACTGAAATCAAGTAACAAAGACATAAACTGACACCCAGCAACACAGAAAATCACGGACACCAAGTAACAAAGACACACACTTACACCAAGTAACACAGACACACACTGAAACCCAGAAACACAGACTCACACTTACACCAAGTAACAAAGACATACACTGATACCAAGTAACAAAGACATACACTTACACCAAGTAACAAAGACATACACTGATACCCAGTAGCACAGACACACACTTACAGCAAGTAGCACAGACATACACTGACACCAAGTAACAAAGACATACACTGATACCCAGTAACACAGACACACACTTACACCAAGTAACAAAGACAGACACCGACACTCCAGTAACACAGACACACACTTACACCAAGTAACAAAGACATACACTGAGACACAGTAACAAAGACATACACTGACACCCAGTAACACAGACACACACAGACACCAAGTAACAAAGTCCCACACTTACACCAAGTAACACAGACACACACTGACACCCAGTAACACAAACAAACACACTGACACCAAGTGACACAGACATACACTGACACCAAGTAACAAAGACATACACTGACACCAAGAAACACAGACACACACTTACACCAGGTAACACAAACACACACTTACACCAAGTAACAAAGACATACACTGACACCAAGTAACAAAGACACACACTTACACCAAGTAACACAGACATAGACTGACACCAAGTAACAAAGACATACACTTACACCAAGTAACACAGACATATAGTGACACCAAGTCACAAAGACACACACTGACACCCAGTAACACAGACACACAATTACACCAAGTAACACAGACATACACTGACACCAAGTAACAAATACATACACTGATACCCAGTAACACAGACACACACTTACACCAAGTAACAAAGACAGACACTGACACCCAGGAACACACACACACACGTACACCAAGTAACAAAGACATACACTGAAATCAAGTAACAAAGACATAAACTGACACCCAGCAACACAGACACACACGGACACCAAGTAACAAAGACACACACTTACACCAAGTAACACAGACACACACTGACACCCAGAAACACAGACACACACTTACACCAAGTAACAAAGACATACACTGACACCAAGTAACAAAGACATACACTTACACCAAGTAACAAAGACATACACTGACACCAAGTAACAAAGACATAAACTGACACCCAGCAACACAGACAAACACGGACACCAAGTAACAAAGACACACACTTACACCAAGTCACACAGACACACACTGACACCCAGAAACACAGACACACACTTACACCAAGTAACAAAGACATACACTGACACCAAGTAACAAAGACATACACTTACACCAAGTAACAAAGACATACACTGACACCAAGTAACAAAGACATACACTGATTCCCAGTAACACAGGCACACACTTACACCAAGTAACAAAGATATACACTGACAGCAAGTAACAAAGACATACACTGACACCAAGTAACAAAGACATACATTTACACCAAGTAACACAGGCGCACACTGACACCCAGTAACACAGACACACACTTACACCAAGAAACAAAGACATACACTGACACCAAGTAACAAAGACATACACTGAAACCCAGTAACACAGACACACACTTACACCAAGTAACAAAGACATACACTGATACCCAGTAACACAGACACACAATTACACCAAGTAACAAAGACATACACTGATACCCAGTAACACAGACACACACATACACCAAGTAACAAAGACATACACTGACACCAAGTCACAAAGACATACACTGATACCCAGTAACACAGACACACAATTACACCAAGTAACAAAGACATGCACTGAAATCAAGTAACAAAGACATAAACTGACACCGAGCAACACAGACACACACGGACACCAAGTAACAAAGACACACACTTACACCAAGTAACACAGACACACACTGACACCCAGAAACACAGAAACACACTTACACCAAGTAACAAAGACATACACTGACACCAAGTAACAAAGACATACACTTACACCAAGTAACAAAGACATACACTGACACCAAGTAACAAAGACATACACTGATACCCAGTAACACAGACACACTCTTACACCAAATAACAAAGACAGACACTGATACCCAGTAACACACACACACACTTACACCAAGTAACAAAGACATACACTGAAATCAAGTAACAAAGACATAAACTGACACCCAGCAACACAGAAAATCAAGGACACAAAGTAACAAAGACACACACTTATACCAAGTAACGCAGACACACACTTACACCCAGTAAAAAAGACATACACTGACACCAAGTCACAAAGACATACACTGACACAAAGTAACAAAGACATACACTTACACCAAGTAACAAAGACATACACTGAAACCATGTAGCAAAGACATACGCTGATATCCAGTAACAAAGACATACACTTACACCAAGTAACAGAGACATACACTGACACCAAGTAACAAAGACAGACACTGACACCAAGTACCAAAAACACAAACTTACACCAAGTAACACAGACATGCACTGACACCAAGTATCAAAGACATAAACTGACACCAAGTAACAAAGACATGCACTTACACCAAGTAACAAAGACAGACACTGATACCCAGTAACACAGACACACTCTTCCACCAGGTCACAAAGACACACACTGACACGAAATAACAAAGACAGACAATTACACCAAGTAACAAAGACATACACTTACTCCAAGTATTTTGACATGCACTGACACCTAGTAACAAAGACATACACTGATACCCAGTAACACAGACACACACTTACACCAGGTCACAAAGATACACACTGACACCAAATAACAAAGACAGACAATTACACCAAGTAACACAGACATACACTGACACCAAATAACAAAGACATGCACTTACACCAAGCAACACAGACATACACTGACACCAAGTAACAAAGACATGCACTTACACCAAGTAACAAAGACAGACTCTGATACCCAGTAACACAGACAAACACACGTACACCAAGTAACACAGAAATCCACTGACACCAAGTAACAAAGACAGACAATTACACCAAGTAACAAAGACATCCACTTACACCAAGTATTTTGACATACACTGACACCAAGTAACGCAGACACACACTTACACCCAGTAAAAAAGACATACACTGACACCAAGTCACAAAGACAGACACTTACACCAAGTAACAAAGACATACACTGACACAAAGTAACAAAGACATACACTTACACCAAGTAAAAAAGACATACACTGACACCATGTAACAAAGACATACACTGATACCCAGTAACAAAGACATACACTGACACCAAGTAACAAAGACATACACTGACACCAAGTAACAAAGACATACACTGATTCCCAGTAACACAGGCACACACTTACACCAAGTAACAAAGATATACACTGACAGCAAGTAACAAAGACATACACTGACACCAAGTAACAAAGACATACATTTACACCAAGTAACACAGGCGCACACTGACACCCAGTAACACAGACACACACTTACACCAAGAAACAAAGACATACACTGACACCAAGTAACAAAGACATACACTGAAACCCAGTAACACAGACACACACTTACACCAAGTAACAAAGACATACACTGATACCCAGTAACACAGACACACAATTACACCAAGTAACAAAGACATACACTGATACCCAGTAACACAGACACACACATACACCAAGTAACAAAGACATACACTGACACCAAGTCACAAAGACATACACTGATACCCAGTAACACAGACACACAATTACACCAAGTAACAAAGACATGCACTGAAATCAAGTAACAAAGACATAAACTGACACCGAGCAACACAGACACACACGGACACCAAGTAACAAAGACACACACTTACACCAAGTAACACAGACACACACTGACACCCAGAAACACAGAAACACACTTACACCAAGTAACAAAGACATACACTGACACCAAGTAACAAAGACATACACTTACACCAAGTAACAAAGACATACACTGACACCAAGTAACAAAGACATACACTGATACCCAGTAACACAGACACACTCTTACACCAAATAACAAAGACAGACACTGATACCCAGTAACACACACACACACTTACACCAAGTAACAAAGACATACACTGAAATCAAGTAACAAAGACATAAACTGACACCCAGCAACACAGAAAATCAAGGACACAAAGTAACAAAGACACACACTTATACCAAGTAACGCAGACACACACTTACACCCAGTAAAAAAGACATACACTGACACCAAGTCACAAAGACATACACTGACACAAAGTAACAAAGACATACACTTACACCAAGTAACAAAGACATACACTGAAACCATGTAGCAAAGACATACGCTGATATCCAGTAACAAAGACATACACTTACACCAAGTAACAGAGACATACACTGACACCAAGTAACAAAGACAGACACTGACACCAAGTACCAAAAACACAAACTTACACCAAGTAACACAGACATGCACTGACACCAAGTATCAAAGACATAAACTGACACCAAGTAACAAAGACATGCACTTACACCAAGTAACAAAGACAGACACTGATACCCAGTAACACAGACACACTCTTCCACCAGGTCACAAAGACACACACTGACACGAAATAACAAAGACAGACAATTACACCAAGTAACAAAGACATACACTTACTCCAAGTATTTTGACATGCACTGACACCTAGTAACAAAGACATACACTGATACCCAGTAACACAGACACACACTTACACCAGGTCACAAAGATACACACTGACACCAAATAACAAAGACAGACAATTACACCAAGTAACACAGACATACACTGACACCAAATAACAAAGACATGCACTTACACCAAGCAACACAGACATACACTGACACCAAGTAACAAAGACATGCACTTACACCAAGTAACAAAGACAGACTCTGATACCCAGTAACACAGACAAACACACGTACACCAAGTAACACAGAAATCCACTGACACCAAGTAACAAAGACAGACAATTACACCAAGTAACAAAGACATCCACTTACACCAAGTATTTTGACATACACTGACACCAAGTAACGCAGACACACACTTACACCCAGTAAAAAAGACATACACTGACACCAAGTCACAAAGACAGACACTTACACCAAGTAACAAAGACATACACTGACACAAAGTAACAAAGACATACACTTACACCAAGTAAAAAAGACATACACTGACACCATGTAACAAAGACATACACTGATACCCAGTAACAAAGACATACACTGACACCAAGTAACAAAGACATACACTTACACCAAGTAACAGAGACATACACTGACACCAAGTAACAAAGACAGACACTGATACGAAGTAACAAAGACACAAACTTACACCAAGTAACACAGACATACACTGACACCAAGTAAAAAGACATACACTGACACCAAGTTACAAAGACACACACTTACACCAAGTAACACAGACATACACTGACACCAAGTAACAAAGACAGACAATTACACCAAGTAACAAAGACATACAATTACACCAAGGATTTTGACATACACTGACACCAAGTAACAAAGACATACACTGATACCCAGTAACACAGACACACACTTGCACCAAGTAACACAGACATACAATGACACCAAGTAACAAAGACATCCACTGATACCCAGTAACAAAGACACACACTTACACCAAGTCAAAAAGACAGACACTGATACGCAGTAACACAGACACACAAATACACCAAGTAACAAAGACATACACTGACACCCAGTGACAAAGACATACACTGACACCCAGTAACACAGACACACAAGGACACCAAGTAACAAAGACACACACTTACACCAAGTAACACAGACACACACTGACCCCCAGGAACACAGACAAACACACTTGCACCAAGTATTTTGACATACACTGACACCAAGTAACAAAGACATACACTGAGACCCAGTAACGCAGACACACACTTACACCCAGTAAAAAAGACATCCACTGAAACCAAGTCACAAAGACATATACTGATGCCCAGTAACAAAGACACACACTGACACCAAGTAACAAAGACATACTCTGACACCAAGTAACAAAGACATACACTTACACCAAGTAACAAAGACACACACTTACACCAAGTAACACAGACATACACTGACACCAAGTAACAAAGACATACACTTACACCAAGTAACAAAGACACACACTTACACCAAGTAACACAGACAAGCAATGACACCAAGTAAAATGACATACACTGATACCCAGTAACACAGACAAACAGGGACACCAAGTAACAAAGACACACACTTACACCAAGTAACACAGACACACACTGACACCCAGTAACACAGACAAACACACTTACACCAAGTATTTTGACATACACTGACACCAAGTAACAAAGACATACACTGATACCCAGTAACGCAGACACACACTTACACCCAGTAAAAAAGACATACACTGAAACCAAGACACAAAGACATACACTTACACCAAGTAACAAAGACATACACTGACACCAAGTAACAAAGACATACAATTACACCAAGTAACAAAGACACACACTTACACCAAGTAACACAGAGATACACTGACACCAAGTATCAAAGACAGACAATTACACCAAGTAACAAAGACATACACTTACACCAAGTATTTTGACATACTCTGACACCAAGTAACAAAGACATACACTGATACCCAGTAACGCAGGCACACACTTACACCCAGTAAAAAATACATACACTGACACCAAGTCACAAAGACATACACTTACACCAAGTAACAAAGACATACACTGACACAAAGTAACAAAGACATGCACTTACACCAAGTAACAAAGACATACACTGACACCATGTAACAAAGACATACTCTGATACCCAGTAACAAAGACATACAATGACACCAAGTAACACAGACATACACTGACACCAGGTAACAAAGACAGACACTGACACCAAGTAACAAAGACACAAACTTACACCAAGTAACACAGACATACACTGACACCAATTATCAAAGACATACACTGACACCAAGTAACAAAGACATGCACTTACACCAAGTAACAAAGACAGACTCTGATACCCAGTAACACAGACACACACTTACAACAGGTCACAAAGACACGCACTGACACCCAGTAACAAAGACACACACCGATATCCAGTAACACAGACACACACTTACACCAAGTCAAAAATACATACACTGATACCCAGTAACACAGACACACACTTACACCAAGTAACAAAGACATACACTGATACCCAGTAACACATTGGCGCAGTGGTTAGCACCGCAGCCTCACAGCTCCAGGGATCCGGGTTCGATTCTGGGTACTGCCTGTGCGCAGTTTGCAAGTTCTTCTTGTGTCTGCGTGGGTTTCCTCCCGGTGCTCCGGTTTCCTCCCAGATGCGAAAGACTTGCAGGTTGATAGGTTAATTGGCCATCATAAATTGCCCCTGGTATAGGTAGGTGGTAGGGAAATATATAGGAATAGGAGGGGATGTGATAGGAATACGGGATTAGTGTCGGATTATTATAATTGGGTGGATGATGGTCGGCACAGACTCGGTGGCCCGAAGGGCCTGTTATAAGTGCTGTATCTCTAAACTAAACTAAATATTGACAGGTAGTATCACTGACACCCAGTAACACAGAGAAACACTGATACAAAGTAACAAAGACACACACTGACACCCAGTAACACAGACAAACACACTTGCACCAAGTATTTTGACAGACACTGACACCAAGTAACAAAGACATACACTGAGACCCAGGAACGCAGACACACACTTACACCCAGTAAAAAAGACATCCACTGAAACCAAGTCACAATGACATACACTGATGCCCAGTAACAAAGACACACACTGACACCAAGTAACAAAGACATACACTTACACCAAGTAACAAAGACACACACTTACACCAAGTAACACTGACATACACTGACACCAAGGAACAAAGACATACACTTACACCAAGTAACAAAGACTCACACTTACACCAAGTAACACAGACATACAATGACACCAAGTAACAATGACATACACTGATACCCAGTAACACAAACAAACAAGGACACCAAGTAACAAAGACACACACTTACACCAAGTAACACAGACACACACTGACACCCAGTAACACAGACAAACACTTGCACCAAGTAACACAGACATACAATGACACCAAGTAACAAAGACATGCACTGATACCCAGTAACAAAGACACACACTTACACCAAGTAAAAAGGACAGACACTGATACGCAGTAACACAGACACACACTTACACGAAGTAACAAAGACATACACTGACACCCAGTGACAAAGACATACACTGACACCAAGTAACAAAGACATACACTTACAAAAAGTAACAGAGACATACACTGACACCAAGTAACAAAGACAGACACTGATACGAAGTAACAAAGACACAAACTTACACCAAGTAACACAGACATACACTGACACCAAGTAAAAAGACATACACTGACACCAAGTTACAAAGACACACACTTACACCAAGTAACACAGACATACACTGACACCATGTAACAAAGACATACGCTGATACCATGTAACAAAGACATACGCTGATACCCAGTAACAAAGACATACACTGACACCAAGTAACCAAGACATACACTGATACCCAGTACCACAGACATACACTTACACCAAGTCACAAAGACATACACTGATTGTCACAAAGACATACACTGATGCCCAGTAACAAAGACACACACTTACACCAAGTAACACAGACATACACTGACACTAAGTAACAAAGACAGACAATTACACCAAGTAACAAAGACATACACTGACACCATGTAACAAAGATATACACTGATACCCAGTAACAAAGACATACACTGACACCAAGTCACAAAGACATACACTGACACCAAGTAACAGAGACATACACTGACACGAAGTAACAAAGACAGACACTGACACCAAGTACCAAAAACACAAACTTACACCAAGTAACACAGACATACACTGACACCAAGTATCAAAGACATACACTGACACCAAGTAACAAAGACATGCACTTACACCAAGTAATAAAGACAGACACTGATACCCAGTAACACAGACATACACTTACACCAGGTCACAAAGACACACACTGACACCCATTAACAAAGACAGACACTGATATCCAGTAACACAGACACACACTTACACCAAGTAACACAGACATACACTGACACCAAATAACAAAAACAGACAATTACACCAAGTAACAAAGACATACACTTACACCAAGTGTTTTGACATACACTGACACCTAGTAACAAAGACATACACTGATACCCAGTAACGCAGACACACACTTACACCCAGTAAAAAAGACATACACTGACACCAAGTCACAAAGACATGCACTTACACCAAGTAACAAAGACATACACTGACACAAAGTAACAAAGACAGACACTTACACCAAGTAACAAAGACATACACTGACACCATGTAACAAAGACATACACTGACACCCAGTAACAAAGACATACACTGACACCAAGTAACAAAGACATACACTGATACCCAGTAACACAGGCTCACACTAGGGGTGGGGGGCACATTGGCGCAGTGGTTAGCACCGCAGCCTCACAGCTCCAGGGACCCGGGTTCGATTCTGGGTACTGCCTGTGTGGAGTTTGCAAGTTCTCCCTGTGTCTGCGTGGGTTGCCTCCCGGTGCTCCGGTTTCCTCCCACATGCCAAAGACATGCAGGTTGATAGGTTAATTGGCCGTCATAAATTGCCCCTAGTATAGGTAGGTGGTAGGGAAATATATTGGGATAGGTGGGGATGTGATAGGAATCCGGGATCAGTGTAGGATTAGTATAAATGGGTTGTTGAAGGTCGGCACAGACTTGGTGGGCCGAAGGGCCTGTTTAAGTGCTGTGTCTCTAAACTAAACTAAATAATGACACCTAGTGTCACAGACACACACTGACACCCAGTAAAAAAGACAGACACTGACACCAAGTCACAAAGACACACACTGATTGTCACAAAGACATACACTGATGCCCAGTAACAAAGACACACACTTACACCAAGTAACACAGACATACACTGACACTAAGTAACAAAGACAGACAATTACACCAAGTAACAAAGACATACACTGATACCCAGTAACAAAGACATACACTGACACCAAGTCACAAAGACATACACTGACACCAAGTAACAGAGACATACACTGACACGAAGTAACAAAGACAGACACTGACACCAAGTACCAAAAACACAAACTTACACCAAGTAACACAGACATACACTGACACCAAGTATCAAAGACATACACTGACACCAAGTAACAAAGACATGCACTTACACCAATTAATAAAGACAGACACTGATACCCAGTAACACAGACACACACTTACACCAGGTCACAAAGACACACACTGACACCAAATAACAAAAACAGACAATTACACCAAGTAACAAAGACATACACTTACACCAAGTGTTTTGACATACACTGACACCTAGTAACAAAGACATACACTGATACCCAGTAACGCAGACACACACTTACACCCAGTAAAAAAGACATACACTGACACCAAGTCACAAAGACATACACTTACACCAAGTAACAAAGACATACACTGACACAAAGTAACAAAGACAGACACTTACACCAAGTAACAAAGACATACACTGACACCATGTAACAAAGACATACACTGATACCCAGTAACAAAGACATACACTGACACCAAGTAACAAAGACATACACTTACACCATGTAACAGAGACATACACTGACACCAAGTAACAAAGACATACACTGATACCCAGTAACGCAGACACACACTTACACCCAGTAAAAAAGACATACACTGACACCAAGTCACAAAGACATACACTTACACCAAGTTACAAAGACATACACTGACACAAAGTAACAAAGACATACACTTACACCAAGTAACAAAGACATACACTGACACCATGTAACAAAGACATACGCTGATACCCAGTAACAAAGACATACACTGACACCAAGTAACCAAGACATACACTGATACCCAGTAACACAGGCTCACACTAGGGGTGGGGGGCACATTGGCGCAGTGGTTAGCACCGCAGCCTCACAGCTCCAGGGACCCGGGTTCGATTCTGAGTACTGCCTGTGTGGAGTTTGCAAGTTCTACCTGTGTCTGCGTGAGTTGCCTCCCGGTGCTCCGGTTTCCTCCCACATGCCAAAGACATGCAGGTTGATAGGTTAATTGGCCGTCATAAATTGCCCCTAGTATAGGTAGGTGGTAGGGAAATATATTGGGATAGGTGGGGATGTGATAGGAATCCGGGATTAGTGTAGGATTAGTATAAATGGGTTGTTGATGGTCGGCACAGACTCGGTGGGCCGAAGGGCCTGTTTAAGTGCTGTATCTCTAAACTAAACTAAATAATGACACCTAGTGTCACAGACACACACTGACACCCAGTAACACAGACACACACTGACACCCAGTAAAAAAGACATATACTGATTGTCACAAAGACATACACTGATGCCCAGTAACAAAGACACACACTTACACCAAGTAACACAGACATACACTGACACTAAGTAACAAAGACAGACAATTACACCAAGTAACAAATACACACACTTACACCAAGTATTTTGACATACACTGACACCAAGTAACAAAGACATACACTGATACCCAGTAACGCAGACACACACTTACACCCAGTAACACAGACAGACACTGACACCCAGTCACAAAGACATACACTGACACCAAGTTACAAAGACATACACTGATTGTCACAAAGACATACACTGATGCCCAGTAACAAAGACACACACTTACACCAAGTAACACATATATACACTGACACCAAGTAACAAAGACAGACAATTACACCAAGTAACAAAGACACACACTTACACCAAGTATTTTGACATACACTGACACCAAGTTACAAAGACATACACTGATACCCAGTAACGCAGACACGCACTTACACCAAGTAAAAAAGACATACACTGACACAAAGTAACAAAGACATACACTTACACCAAGTAACAAAGACATACACTGACACCATGTAACAAAGACATACACTGATACCCAGTAACAAAGACATACACTGACACCAAGTCACAAAGACATACACTGACACCAAGTAACAGAGACATACACTGACACGAAGTAACAAAGACAGACACTGACACCAAGTACCAAAAACACAAACTTACACCAAGTAACACAGACATACACTGACACCAAGTATCAAAGAGATACACTGACACCAAGTAACAAAGACATGCACTTACACCAAGTAACAAAGACATACACTGATACCCAGTAACACAGACACACACTTACACCAGGTCACAAAGACACACACTGACACCCAGTAACAAAGACAGACACTGATATCCAGTAACACAGACACACACTTACACCAAGCAACACAGACATACACTGACACCAAATAACAAAAACAGACAATTACACCAAGTAACAAAGACATACACTTACACCAAGTGTTTTGACATACACTGACACCTAGTAACAAAGACATACACTGATACCCAGTAACGCAGACACACACTTACACCCAGTAAAAAAGACATACACTGAAACCAAGTCACAAAGACATACACTTACACCAAGTAACAAAGACATACACTGACACCATGTAACAAAGACATACACTGATACCCAATAACAAAGACATACACTGACACCAAGTAACAAAGACATACACTTACACCTTGTAACAGAGACATACACTGACACCAAGTAACAAAGACATACACTGATACCCAGTAACGCAGACACACACTTACACCCAGTAAAAAAGACATACACTGACACCAAGTCACAAAGACATACACTTACACCAAGTTACAAAGACATACACTGACACAAAGTAACAAAGACATACACTTACACCAAGTAACAAAGACATACACTGACACCATGTAACAAAGACATACGCTGATACCCAGTAACAAAGACATACACTGACACCAAGTAACAAAGACATACACTGATACCCAGTAACACAGGCTCACACTAGGGGTGGGGGGCACATTGGCGCAGTGGTTAGCACCGCAGCCTCACAGCTCCAGGTACCCGGGTTCGATTCTGGGTACTGCCTGTGTGGAGTTTGCAAGTTCTCCCTGTGTCTGCGTGGGTTGCCTCCCGGTGCACCGGTTTCCTCCCACATGCCAAAGACATGCAGGTTGATAGGTTAATTGGCCGTCATAAATTGCCCCTAGTATAGGTAGGTGGTAGGGAAATATATTGGGATAGGTGGGGATGTGATAGGAATCCGGGATTAGTGTAGGATTAGTATAAATGGGTTGTTGATGGTCGGCACAGACTCGGTGGGGCGAAGGGCCTGTTTAAGTGCTGTATCTCTAAACTAAACTAAATAATGACACCTAGTGTCACAGACACACACTGACATCCAGTAACACAAACAAACACACACTGACACCCAGTAAAAAAGACATGCACTGACACCAAGTCACAAAGACATACACTGATTGTCACAAAGACATACACTGATGCCCAGTAACAAAGACACACACTTACACCAAGTAACACAGACATACACTGACACTAAGTAACAAAGACAGACAATTACACCAAGTAACAAATACACACACTTACACCAAGTATTTTGACATACACTGACACCAAGTAACAAAGACATACACTGATACCCAGTAACGCAGACACACACTTACACCCAGTAAAAAAGACATACACTGACACCAAGTCACAAAGACATACACTTACAACAAGTAACAAAGACATACACTGACACCAAGTAACAAAGACAGACAATTACACCAAGTAACAAAGACATACACTTACACCAAGTATTTTGACATACACTGACACAAAGTAACAAAGACATACACTGATACCCAGTAACACAGATACACACTTACACCAAGTAACACAGACATACAATGACACCAAGTCACAAAGACATGCACTGATACCCAGTAACAAAGACACACACTTACACCAAGTAAAAAAGACAGACACTGATACCCAGTAACACAGACACACACTTACACCAAGTAACAAAGACATACACTGACACCCAGTAACAAAGACATGCACTGACACCCAGTAACACAGACACACAAGGACACCAAGTAACAAAGACACACACTTACACCAAGTAACACAGACACACACTGACACCCAGTAACACAGACAAACACACTGACACCAAGTAACACAGACATACACTGACACCAAGTAACAAAGACATACACTGATACCAAGTCACAAAGACATACACTGATGCCCAGTAACAAAGACACACACTTACACCAAGTAACACAGACACACACTTACACCAGGTCACAAAGACACACACTTACACCAAATAACAAAGACAGACAATTGCACCAAGTAACAAAGACATACACTTACACCAAGTATTTTGACATGCACTGACACCTAGTAACAAAGACATACACTGATACCCAGTAACACAGACACACACTTACACCAGGTCACAAAGATACACACTGACACCAAATAACAAAGACAGACAATTACACCAAGTAACAAAGACATACACTTACACCAAGTATCAAAGACATACACTGACAGCAAGTAACAAAGACATGCACTTACACCAAGTAACAAAGACAGACACTGATACCCAGTAACACAGACACACACTTACACCAAGTAACACAGACATACACTGACACCAAATAACAAAGACAGACAATTACACCAAGTAACAAAGACATACATTTACACCAGGTATTTTGACATACACTGACACCGAGTAACAAAGACATACACTGAAAGCCAGTAACGCAGACACACACTTACACCCAGTAAAAAAGACATACACTGACACCAAGTCACAAAGACATACACTTACACCAAGTAACAAAGACATACACTGACACAAAGTAACAAAGACATACACTGACACCATGTAACAAAGACATACACTGATACCCAGTAACAAAGGCATACACTGACACCAAGTAACAAAGACATACACTTAAACCAAGTAACAGAGACATACACTGACACCAAGTAACAAAGACATACACTGATACCCAGTAACGCAGACACACACTTACACCCAGTAAAAAAGACATACACTGACACCAAGTCACAAAGACATACATTTACACCAAGCAACAAAGACATACACTGACACAAAGTAACAAAGACATACACTTACACCAAGTAGCAAAGACATACACTGACACCATGTAACAAAGACATACGCTGATACCCAGTAACAAAGACATACACTGACACCAAGTCACAAAGACATACACTTACACCAAGTAACAGAGACATACACTGACACCAAGTAACAAAGACAGACACTGACACCAAGTACCAAAAATACAAACTTACACCAAGTAACACAGACATACACTGACACCAAGTATCAAAGACATACACTGATACCCAGTAACACAGACACACACTTACACCAAGTAACACAGACATACAATGACACCAAGTAACAAAGACATGCACTGATACCCAGTAACAAAGACACACACTTACACCAAGTAAAAAAGACAGACACTGATACCCAGTAACACAGACACACACTTACACCAAGTAACAAAGACATACACTGACACCCCGTAACAAAGGCATACACTGGCACCCAGTAACACAGACACACAAGGACACCAAGCAACAAAGACACACACTTACACCAAGTAACTCAGACACACACTGACACCCAGTAACACAGACAAACACTCTGACACCAAGTAACACAGACATACAATGACACCAAGTATTTTGACATACACTGACACAAAGTAACAAAGACATACACTGATACCCAGTAACACAGACACACACTTACACCAAGGAACACAGACATACAATGACACCAAGTAACAAAGACATGCACTGATACCCAGTAACAAAGACACACACTTACACCAAGTAAAAAAGACAGACACTGATACCCAGTAACACAGACACACACTTAAACCAAGTACCAAACGCATACACTGACACCAAGTAACAAAGCCACACACTTACACCAAGTAACAAAGACACACATTTACACCAAGTAACACAGACATACACTGACACCAAGTAACAAAGGCAGACAATTACACCAAGTAACAAAGACATACAATTACACCAAGTATTTTGACATACACTGACACAAGGTAACAAAGACATACACTGATACCCAGTAACACAGACACACACTTACACCAAGTAACACAGACATACAATGACACCAAGTAACAAAGACATACACTGACACCCAGTAAAAAAGACAGACACTGATACCCAGTAACACAGACACACACTTAAACCAAGTAACAAAGACATACACTGGCACCCAGTAACACAGACACACACTGACACCCAGTAAAAAAGACATACACTGACACCAAGTCACAAAGACATACACTGATACCAAGTCACAAAGACATACACTGATGCCCAGTAACAAAGACACACACTTACACCAAGTAACACAGACATACACCGACACCCAGTAACACAAACAAACACACACTGATACCCAGTAACAGAGACACACACTGACACCCAGTAAAAAAGACATACACTGACACCAAGTCACAAAGACATACACTGATACCAAGGCACAAAGACATACACTTACACCAAGTAACACAGACGTACACTGACACCAAGTAACAAAGACAGACAATTACACCAAGTAACAAAGACACACACTTACACCAAGTATTTTGACATACACTGACACCAAGTAACAAAGACATACACTGATACCCAGTAACGCAGACACACACTTACACCCAGTAAAAAAGACATACACTGACACCAAGTCACAAAGACATACACTTACACCAAGTAACAAAGACATACACTGACACAAAGTAACAAAGACATACACTTACACCAAGTAACAAAGACAGACACTGACACCATGTAACAAAGACATACACTGATACCCAGTAACAAAGACATACACTGACACCAAGTAACAAAGACATACACTTACACGAAGTAACAGAGACATACACTGACACCAAGTAACAAAGACATACACTTACACCCAGTAACAAAGACATACACTGACACCCAGTAACAAAGACACACACTGACACCATGTAACACAGACATACACTGACACCAAGTATCAAAGACATACACTGACACCAAGTAACAAAGACATGCACTTACACCAAGTAACAAAGACAGACACTGATACCCAGTAACGCAGACACACACTTACACCCAGTAAAAAAGACATACACTGACACCAAGTCACAAAGACATACACTGACACAAAGTAACAAAGACATACACTTACACCAAGTAACAAAGACATACACTGAAACCATGTAGCAAAGACATACGCTGATATCCAGTAACAAAGACATACACTTACACCAAGTAACAGAGACATACACTGACACCAAGTAACAAAGACAGACACTGACACCAAGTACCAAAAACACAAACTTACACCAAGTAACACAGACATGCACTGACACCAAGTATCAAAGACATAAACTGACACCAAGTAACAAAGACATGCACTTACACCAAGTAACAAAGACAGACACTGATACCCAGTAACACAGACACACACTTCCACTAGGTCACAAAGACACACACTGACACCAAATAACAAAGACAGACAATTACGCCAAGTAACAAAGACATACACCTACACCAAGTATTTTGACATGCACTGACACCTAGTAACAAAGACATACACAGATACCCAGTAACACAGACACACACTTACACCAGGTCACAAAGATACACACTGACACCAAATAACAAAGACAGACAATTACACCAAGTAACACAGACATACACTGACACCAAATAACAAAGACATGCACTTACACCAAGTAACACAGACATACACTGACACCAATTAACAAAGACATGCACTTACACCAAGTAACAAAGACAGACTCTGATACCCAGTAACACAGACAAACACACGTACACCAAGTAACACAGACATACACTGACACCAAGTAACAAAGACAGACAATTACACCAAGTAACAAAGACATACACTTACACCAAGTATTTTGACATACACTGACACCAAGTAACAAAGACATACACTGATACCCAGTAACGCAGACACACACTTACACCCAGTAAAAAAGACATACACTGACACCAAGTCACAAAGACAGACACTTACACCAAGTAACAAAGACATACACTGACACAAAGTAACAAAGACATACACTTACACCAAGTAAAAAAGACATACACTGACACCATGTAACAAAGACATACACTGATACCCAGTAAAAAGACATACACTGACACCAAGTAACAAAGACATACACTTACACCAAGTAACAGAGACATACACTGACACCAAGTAACAAAGACAGACACTGATACGAAGTAACAAAGACACAAACTTACACCAAGTAACAGAGACATACACTGACACCAAGTAAAAAGACATACACTGACACCAAGTTACAAAGACACACACTTACACCAAGTAACACAGACATACACTGACACCAAGTAACAAAGACAGACAATTACACCAAGTAACAAAGACATCCACTGATACCCAGTAACAAAGACACACACTTACACCAAGTCAAAAAGACAGACACTGATACGCAGTAACACAGACACACACATACACCAAGTAACAAAGACATACACTGACACCCAGTGACAAAGACATACACTGACACCCAGTAACACAGACACACAAGGACACCAAGTAACAAAGACACACACTTACACCAAGTAACACAGACACACACTGACCCCCAGTAACACAGACAAACACACTTGCACCAAGTATTTTGACATACACTGACACCAAGTAACAAAGACATACACTGAGACCCAGTAACGCAGACACACACTTACACCCAGTAAAAAAGACATCCACTGAAACCAAGTCACAAAGACATATACTGATGCCCAGTAACAAAGACACACACTGACACCAAGTAACAAAGACATACTCTGACACCAAGTAACAAAGACATACACTTACACCAAGTAACAAAGACACACACTTACACCAAGTAACACAGACATACACTGACACCAAGTAACAAAGACATACACTTACACCAAGTAACAAAGACACACACTTACACCAAGTAACACAGACATACAATGACACCAAGTAACAATGACATACACTGATACCCAGTAACACAGACAAACAGGGACACCAAGTAACAAAGACACACATTTACACCAAGTAACACAGACACACACTGACACCCAGTAACACAGACAAACACTCTTACACCAAGTATTTTGACATACACTGACACCAAGTAACAAAGACATACACTGATACCCAGTAACGCAGACACACACTTACACCCAGTAAAAAAGACATACACTGAAACCAAGTCACAAAGACATACACTGATATCAAGTCACAAAGACATACACTGATGCCCAGGAACAAAGAAACACACTGACACCAAGTAAAAAAGACATACTCTGACACCAATTATCAAAGACATACACTTACACCAAGTAACAAAGACACACACTTACACCAAGTAACACAGACATACACTGACACCAAGTAACAAAGACATATACTTACACCAAGTAACAAAGACACACACTTACACCAAGTAACACAGAGATACACTGACACCAAGTATCAAAGACAGACAATTACACCAAGTAACAAAGACATACACTTACACCAAGTATTTTGACATACTCTGACACCAAGTAACAAAGACATACACTGATACCCAGTAACGCAGGCACACACTTACACCCAGTAAAAAATACATACACTGACACCAAGTCACAAAGACATACACTTACACCAAGCAACAAAGACATACACTGACACAAAGTAACAAAGACATACACTTACACCAAGTAACAAAGACATACACTGACACCATGTAACAAAGACATACACTGATACCCAGTAACAAAGACATAGAATGACACCAAGTAACACAGACATACACTGACACCAAGTAACAAAGACAGACACTGACACCAAGTATCAAAGACACAAACTTACACCATGTAACACAGACATACACTGACACCAAGTATCAAAGACATACACTGACACCAAGTAAAAAAGACATACACTGAAACCAAGTCACAAAGACATACACTGATACCAAGTCACAAAGACATACACTGATGCCCAGTAACAAAGACACACACTGACACCAAGTAAAAAAGACATACTCTGACACCAAGTAACAAATACATACAATGATACACAGTAACACAGACACACACTTACACCAAGTAACACAGACATACAATGACACCAAGTATCAAAGACATGCACTGATACCCAGTAGCACAGACACACTCTGACACCAAGTAAAAAAGAAAGGCACTGATACCCAGTAACACAGACACACACTTACACCAAGTAACAAAGACATACACTGACACCCAGTAACAAAGACATACACTGACACCCAGTAACAAAGACATACACTGACACACAGTATCACAGAAACACACTTACACCAAGTAACACAGACATACACTGATACCCAGTAACACAGACACACACTTACAACAGGTCACAAAGACACGCACTGACACCCAGTAACAAAGACACACACCGATATCCAGTAACACAGACACACACTTACACCAAGTCAAAAATACATACACTGATACCCAGTAACACAGAAACACACTTACACCAAGTAACAAAGACATACACTGACACCCAGTAACAAAGACATACACTGACACACAGTATCACAGACACACACTTACACCAAGTAACACAGACATACACTGATACCCAGTAACACAGACACACACTTGCAACAGGTCACAAAGACACGCACTGACACCCAGTAACAAAGACACACACCGATATCCAGTAACACAGACACACACTTACAGCAAGTCAAAAATACATACACTGATACCCAGTAACACAGACACACACTTACACCAAGTAACAAAGACATAATCTGATACCCAGTAACACATTGGCGCAGTGGTTAGCACCGCAGCCTCACAGCTCCAGGGATCCGGGTTCGATTCTGGGAACTGCCTGTGCGGAGTTTGCAAGTTCTTCTTGTGTCTGCGTGGGTTTCCTCCCGGTGCTCCGGTTTCCTCCCAGATGCCAAAGACTTGCAGGTTGATAGGTTAATTGGCCATCATAAATTGCCCCTGGTATAGGTAGGTGGTAGGGAAATATATAGGGATAGGTGGGGATGTGATAGGAATACGGGATTAGTGTCGGATTATTATAATTGGGTGGATGATGGTCGGCACAGACTCGGTGGCCCGAAGGGCCTGTTTTAAGTGCTGTATCTCTAAACTAAACTAAATATTGACAGCTAGTATCACAGACACACACTGACACCCAGTACCACAAACAAACACACACTGACACCCAGTAACACAGAGAAACACTGATACAAAGTAACAAAGACACACACTGACACCAAGTAACACAGACACACACTGACACCCAGTAACACAGACAAACACACTTGCACCAAGTATTTTGACAGACACTGACACCAAGTAACAAAGACATACACTGAGACGCAGTAACGCAGACACACACTTACACCCAGTAAAAAAGACATCCACTGAAACCAAGTCACAAAGACATACACTGATGCCCAGTAACAAAGACACACACTGACACCAAGTAACAAAGACATACACTTGCACCAAGTAACAAAGACACACACTTACACCAAGTAACACTGACATACACTGACACCAAGTAACAAAGACATACACTTACACCAAGTAACAAAGACACACACTTACACCAAGTAACACAGACATACAATGACACCAAGTAACAATGACATACACTGATACCCAGTAACACAGACAAACAAGGACACCAAGTAACAAAGACACACACTTAAACCGAGTAACACAGACACACACTGACACCCAGTAACACAGACAAACACTTGCACCAAGTAACACAGACATACAATGACACCAAGTAACAAAGACATGCACTGATACCCAGTAACAAAGACACACACTTACACCAAGTAAAAAGGACAGACACTGATACGCAGTAACACAGACACACACTTACACCAAGTAACAAAGACATACACTGACACCCAGTGACAAAGACATACACTGACACCAAGTAACAAAGACATACACTTACACCAAGTAACAGAGACATACACTGACACCAAGTAACAAAGACAGACACTGATACGAAGTAACAAAGACACAAACTTACACCAAGTAACACAGACATACACTGACACCAAGTAAAAAGACATACACTGACACCAAGTTACAAAGACACACACTTACACCAAGTAACACAGACATACACTGACACCAAGTAACAAAGACAGACAATTACACCAAGTAACAAAGACATACACTTACACCAAGTATTTTGACATACACTGACACCAAGTAACAAAGACATACACTGATACCCAGTAACACAGACACACACTTGCACCAAGTAACACAGACATACAATGACACCAAGTAACAAAGACATGCACTGATACCCAGTAACAAAGACACACACTTACACCAAGTCAAAAAGACAGACACTGATACGCAGTAACACAGACACACACATACACCAAGTAACAAAGACATACACTGACACCCAGTGACAAAGACATACACTGACACCCAGTAACACTGACACACAAGGACACCAAGTAACAAAGACACACACTTACACCAAGTAACACAGACACACACTGACACCCAGTAACACAGACAAACACACTTGCACCAAGTATTTTGACATACACTGACACCAAGTAACAAAGACATACACTGAGACCCAGTAACGCAGACACACACTTACACCCAGTAAAAAAGACATCCACTGAAACCAAGTCACAAAGACATACACTGATGCCCAGTAACAAAGACACACACTGACACCAAGTAACAAATACATACTCTGACACCAAGTAACAAAGACATACACTTACACCAAGTAACAAAGACACACACTTACACCAAGTAACACTGACATACACTGACACCAAGTAACAAAGACATACACTTACACCAAGTAACAAAGACACACACTTACACCAAGTAACACAGACATACAATGACACCAAGTAACAATGACATACACTGATACCCAGTAACACAGACAAACAAGGACACCAAGTAACAAAGACACACACTTACACCAAGTAACACAGATACACACGGACACCCAGTAACACAGACAAACACACTTACACCAAGTATTTTGACATACACTGACACCAAGTAACAAAGTCATACACTGATACCCAGTAACGCAGACACACACTTACACCCAGTAAAAAAGACATACACTGAAACCAAGTCACAAAGACATACACTGATACCAAGTCACAAAGTCATACACTGATGCCCAGTAACAAAGACACACACTGACACCAAGTAAAAAAGACATACTCTGACACCAAGTAACAAAGACATACAATTACACCAAGTAACAAAGACACACACTTGCACCAAGTAACACAGACATACACTGACACCAAGTAATAAAGACATACACTTACACCAAGTGACAAAGACACACACTTACACCAAGTAACAAAGACAGACAATTACACCAAGTAACAAAGACATACACTTACACCAAGTATTTTGACATACACTGACACCAAGTAACAAAGACATACACTGATACCCAGTAACGCAGGCACACTCTTACACCCAGTAAAAAATACATACACTGACACCAAGTCACAAAGACATACACTTACACCAAGTAACAAAGACATACACTGACACAAAGTAACAAAGACATACACTTACACCAAGTAACAAAGACATACACTGACACCATGTAACAAAGACATACACTGATACCCAGTAACAAAGACATACACTGACACCAAGTAACACAGACATACACTGACACCAAGTAACACAGACACACACTTGCACCAAGTAACACAGACATACAATGACACCAAGTAACAAAGACATGCACTGATACCCAGTAACAAAGACACACACTTACACCAAGTAAAAAAGACAGACACTGATACCCAGTAACATAGACACGCATTTACACCAAGTAACAAAGGCATACACTGACACCCAGTGACAAAGACATACACTGACACCCAGTAACACAGACACACAAGGACACCAAATAACAAAGACACACACTTACACCAAGTAACACAGACACACACTGACACCCAGTAACACAGACAAACACACGTACACCAAGTAACACAGACATACACTGACACCAAGTAACAAAGACAGACAATTACACCAAGTAACAAAGACATACACTTACACCAAGTATTTTGACATACACTGACACCAAGTAACAAAGACATTCAGTGCAGCAGCTTTTTCGGGAGCAGCGTGTGAGCGAGTGAGCAGCGGGGAAAGTCCGTTTGAAAGTAAATTTATTTTCCTTTTGTTTTTCGGCGGAGGCCAGGGGCCTGCTGGGTAAGTAAAACACTATATATTTGGGCGGTTTCTGAACCCGAGACACCACACTTGTAGTGTCTCCCACCCGCCCTCCTCCTCTAACCAAAAAAAAGGACTCGGTGGGGTGTTTATAAGGTAAGGCTTTTTCGATTTCTCTGGTTTTATTGTGATTGGTAAAAACTTTTCGTTCCTTGTTCATTTAACTAAGTTTAAACTTAAGATTAAAAATGGCAGGAGATCTCAGACCCGTATCATGCTCCTCTTGCTCAATGTGGGAGCTCAGGGACATGGCTGATGACCCTGACTCCTTCACGTGCAGGAAGTGTGTCCAGTTGCAGCTCTTGTTAGACCGCATGACGGCTCTCGAGCTGCGGATGGACTCACTTTGGAGCATGCGCGATGCTGAGGAGGTCGTGGATAGCACGTTGAGTGAATTGGTCACACCGCAGATTAGGATTGCTGAGGGAGAAAGGGAATGGGTGACCAAAAGGCAGAGAAAGAGCAGGAAGGCAGCGCAGGAGTCCCCTGCGGTCATCTCCCTCCAAAACAAGTATACCGTTTTGGATACTGTTGAGGGAGATGGCTCACCAGGGGAAGGCAGCAGTAGCCAGGTCCATGGCACCGTGGCTGGCTCTGCTGTTCCGAAGGGCGGGAAAAAGAGTGGAAGGGCTATAGTCGTAGGGGATTCGATTGTAAGGGGAGTAGATAGGCGGTTCTGTGGTCGAAAACGAGGCTCCCGAATGGTATGTTGCCTCCCAGGTGCACGGGTCAGGGACGTCTCAGATCGGCTGCAGAACATTCTAAAGGGGGAGGGTGAACAGCCAGTTGTCATTGTGCACATAGGCACTAATGATATAGGTAAAAAACGGGATGAGGTCCTACATGCAGAGTTTAGGGAGTTAGGAGCCAAGTTAAAAAGTAGGACCTCAAAGGTAGTAATCTCAGGATTACTACCAGTGCCACGTGATAGTCAGAGTAAAAATGAAAGAATAGTCAGGATGAATGCGTGGCTTGAGAGATGGTGCAGGAAGGAGGGGTTCAGATTTTTGGGACATTGGGACCGGTTCTGGGGGAGGTGGGACTATTACAAATTGGACGGTCTACACCTGGGCCGCACTGGAACCAATGTCCTTGGAGGTGCTTTTGCTAACGCTGTTGGGGAGGGTTTAAACTAATGTGGCAGGGGGATGGGAACCAATTGAGGTCAGTTGACAGTAAGGAGGTAGTAACAAAAGCCTGTAAGGAACTAGATAATGAAGTCAGTGTGACTAAGGGGAAGAGCAGGCAGGGAGCAGATGATGAATATAAAGGGACTGGTGGTCTGAGGTGCATTTGTTTTAATGCAAGAAGTGTAATAGGTAAGGCAGATGAACTTAGGGCTTGGATTAGTACCTGGGAGTATGATGTTATTGCTATTACTGAGACTTGGTTGAGGGAAGGGCATGATTGGCAACTAAATATCCCAGGATATCGATGCTTCAGGCGGGATAGAGAGGGAGGTAAAAGGGGTGGAGGAGTTGCATTACTGGTCAAAGAGGATATCACAGCTGTGCTGAAGGAGGGCACTATGGAGGACTCGAGCAGTGAGGCAATATGGACAGAACTCAGAAATAGGAAGGGTGCGGTAACAATGTTGGGGCTGTACTACAGGCCTCCCAACAGCGAGCGTGAGATAGAGGTACAAATATGTAAACAGATTATGGAAAGATGTAGGAGCAACAGGGTGGTGGTGATAGGAGATTTTAATTTTCCCAACATTGACTGGGATTCGCTTAATGTTAGAGGTCCAGATGGAGCAGAATTTGTAAGGAGCATCCAGGAGGGTTTTCTAGAGCAGTATGTAAATAGTCCAACTCGGGAAGGGGCCATACTGGACCTGGTGTTGGGGAATGAGCCCGACCAGGTTGTTGAAGTTTCAGTAGGGGACTACTTTGGGAATAGTGATCACAATTCCGTAAGCTTTAAAATACTCATGGACAAAGACGAGAGTGGTCCAAAAGGGAGAGTGCTAAATTGGGGGAAGGCCAACTACACCAAAATTCGGCAGGAGCTGGGAAATGTAGATTGGGAGCAGCTGTTTGAAGGTAAATCCACATGTGATATGTGGGAGGCTTTTAAAGAGAGGTTGATTAGCGTCTAGGAGAGACATGATCCTGCGAAAATGAGGGATAGAAATGGCAAGATTAGGGAACCATGGATGACAGGTGAAATTGTGAGACTAGCTAAGAGGAAAAAGGAAGCATACATAAGGTCTAGGCGGCTGATGAAAGACGAAGCTTTGAAAGAATATCGGGAATGTAGGACCAATCTGAAACGAGGAATTAAGAGGGCTAAAAGGGGTCATGAAATATCTTTAGCAAACAGGGTTAAGGAAAATCCCAAAGCCTTTTATTCATATATAAGGAGAAATAGGGTAACTAGAGAAAGGATTGGCCCACTAAAGGACAAAGGAGGAATGTTATGCTTGGACTCAGAGAAAATGGGTGAGATTCTAAACGAGTACTTTGCATCGGTATTCACCGAGGAGAGGGACATGACGGATATTGAGGTTAGGAACAGATGTTTGATTACTCTAGGTCAAGTCGGCATAAGGAGGGAGGAAGTGTTGGGTATTCTAAAGGGCATTAAGGTGGACAAGTCCCCAGGTCCGGATGGGATCTATCCCAGGTTACAGAGGGAAGCGAGAGAGGAAATAGCTGGGGCCTTAACAGATATCTTTGCAGCATCCTTAAACACGGGTGAGGTCCCGGAGGACTGGAGAATTGCTAATGTTGTCCCCTTGTTTAAGAAGGGTAGCAGGGATAATCCAGGTAATTATAGACCGGTGAGCCTGACGTCAGTGGTAGGGAAGCTGCTGGAGAAGATACTGAGGGATAGGATCTATTCCCATTTGGAAGAAAATGGGCTCATCAGTGTAGGCAACATGGTTTTGTGCAGGGAAGGTCATGTCTTACCAACTTAATAGAATTCTTTGAGGAAGTGACAAAGTTGATTGATGAGGGAAGGGCTGTCGATGTCATATACATGGACTTCAGTAAGGCGTTTGATAAGGTTCCCCATGGCAGGCTGATGGAGAAAGTGAAGGCGCTTGGGGTCCAAGGTGTACTAGCTAGATGGATAAAGAACTGGCTGGGCAACAGGAGACAGAGAGTAGCAGTAGAAGGGAGTTTTTCAAAATGGAGACGTGTGACCAGTGGTGTTCCACAGGGATCCGTGCTGGGACCACTGTTGTTTGTGATATACATTAATGATTTGGAGGAAAGTATAGGTGGACTGATTAGCAAATTTGCAGACGACACTAAGATTGGTGGAGTAGCAGATAGTGAAGGGGACTGTCAGAGAATACAGCAGAATATAGATAGATTGGAGAGTTGGGCAGAGAAATGGCAGATGGAGTTCAATCAGGGCAAATGCGAGGTGATGCATTTTGGAAGATCCAATTCAAGAGTGAACTATACAGTAAATGGAAAAGTCCTGGGGAAAATTGATGTCCAGAGAGATTTGGGTGTTCAGGTCCACTGTTCCCTGAAGGTGGCAACGCAGGTAAATAGAGTGGTCAAGAAGGCATACGGCATGCTTTCCTTCATCGGACGGGGCATTGAGTACAAGAGTTGGCAGGTCATGTTACAGTTGTAAAGGACTTTGGTTCGGCCACATTTGGAATATTGCGTACAGTTCTGGTCGCCACATTATCAAAAGGATGTGGATGCTTTGGAAAGGGTGCAGAGGAGGTTCACCAGGATGTTGCCTGGTATGGAGGGCGCTAGCTATGAAGAGAGGTTGAGCAGATTAGGATTATTTTCAATAGAAAGACGGAGGTTGAGGGGGGACCTGATTGAGGTGTACAAAATCATGAGAGGTATAGACAGGGTGGATAGCAAGAGGCTTTTTCCCAGAGTGGGGGTTTCAATTACTAGAGGACACGAGTTCAAAGTGAAAGGGGAAAAGTTTAGGGGGGATATGCGTGGAAAGTTCTTCACGCAGAGGGTGGTGGGCACCTGGAACGCATTGCCAGCGGAGGTGGTAGATGCGGGCACGATGGAGTCTTTTAAGATGTATCTAGACAGATACATGAATGGGCAGGAAGAAAAGAGATACAGAACCTTAGAAAACAGGCGACATGTTTCGAGAGAGGATCTGGATCGGCGCAGGCTTGAAGGGCCGAAGGGCCTGTTCCTGTGCTGTAATTATCTTTGTTCTTTGTTTGTTCTTTGTATTTTGACATACACTGACACCAAGTAACAAAGACATACACTGATACCCAGTAACGCAGACACACACTTACACCCAGTAAAAAAGACATACACTGACACCAAGTCACAAAGACATACACTTACACCAAGTAACAAAGAAATACACTGATACCCAGTAACACATTGGCGCAGTGGTTAGCTCCGCAGCCTCACAGCTCCAGGGACCCGGGTTCGATTCTGGGTACTGCCTGTGCGGAGTTTGCAAGTTCTTCTTGTGTCTGCGTGGGTTTCCTCCAGGTGCTCCGGTTTCCTCCCACATGCCAAAGACTTGCAGGTTGATAGGTTAATTGGCCATCATAAATTGCCCCTGGTATAGGTAGGTGGTAGGGAAATATACAGGAATAGGTGGGGATGTGATAGGAATACGGGATTAGTGTAGGATTATTATAATTGGGTGGATGATGGTCGGCACAGACTCGGTGCCCGAAGGGCCTGTTTTCAGTGCTGTATCTCGAAACTAAACTAAATACTGACACCTAGTATCACAGACACACACTGACACCCAGTAACACAGAGAAACACTGATACAAAGTAACAAAGACACACACTGACACCCAGTAAAAAAGACATACCGGGACACCAAGTCACAAAGACATACACTGATGCCCAGTAACACAGAAACACACTGACACCAAGTAAAAAGACATACACTGACACCAAGTTACAAAGACACACACTTACACCAAGTAACACAGACAGACACTGGCACCAAGTAACAAAGACAGACAATTACACCAAGTAACAAAGACATACACTTACAACAAGTATTGTGACATACAATGACACCAAGTAACAAAGACATACACTGATACCCAGTAACACAGACACACACTTGCACCAAGTAACACAGACATACACTTACACCAAGTATTTTGACACACAATGACACCAAGTAACAAAGACATGCACTGATACCCAGTAACAAAGACACACACTTACACCAAGTAAAAAAGACAGACACTGATACGCAGTAACACAGACAAACACTTACACCAAGTAACAAAGACATACACTGACACCCAGTGACAAAGACATACACTGACACCCAGTAACACAGACACACAAGGACACCAAGTAACAAAGACACACACTTACACCAAGTAACACAGACACACACTGACACCCAGTAACACAGACAAACACACTTACACCAAGTATTTTGACATACACTGACACCAAGTAACAAAGACATACACTGATACCCAGTAACGCAGACACACACTTACACCCAGTAAAAAAGACATACACTGAAACCAAGTCACAAAGACATACACTGATGCCCAGTAACAAAGACACACACTGACACCAAGTAACAAAGACATACTCTGACACCAAGTAACAAAGACATACACTTACACCAAGTAACAAAGACACACACTTACACCAAGTAACACAGACATACACTGACACCAAGTAACAAAGACATACACTTACACCAAGTAACAAAGACACACACTTACACCAAGTAACACAGCCATACAATGACACCAAGTAACAATGACATGCACTGATACCCAGTAATACAGACAAACAAGGACACCAAGTAACAAAGACACACACTTACACCAAGTAACACAGACACACACTGACACCGAATAACACAGACAAACACACTTACACCAAGTATTTTGACATACACTGACACCAAGTAACAAAGACAAACACTGATACCCAGTAACGCAGACACACACTTACACCCAGTAAAAAAGACATACACTGAAACCAAGTCACAAAGTCATACACTGATACCAAGTCACAAAGACATACACTGATGCCCAGTAACAAAGACACACACTGACACCAAGTAAAAAAGACATACTCTGACACCAAGTAACAAAGACATACACTTACACCAAGTAACAAAGACACACACTTACACCAAGTAACACAGAAATACACTGACACCAAGTAACAAAGACAAAGACTTACACCAAGTAACAAAGACACACACTTACACCAAGTAACACAGACACACACTTACACCAGGTCACAAAGACATACTCTGACACCAAGTAACAAAGACATACACTTACACCAAGTAACAAAGACACACACTTACACCAAGTAACACAGACATACACTTACACCAAGTATCAAAGACATACACTTACACCAAGTAACAAAGACATGCACTTACACCAAGTAACAAAGACAGACACTGATACCCAGTAACACAGACACACACTTACACCAGGTCACAAAGACACACACTGACACCTAGTAACAAAGACAGACACTGATATCCAGTAACAAAGACACACACTTACACCAAGTAACACAGAAATACACTGACACCAAGTAACAAAGACAAAGACTTACACCAAGTAACAAAGACACACACTTACACCAAGTAACACAGACATACACTGACACCAAGTAACAAAGACATACACTGATACCCAGTAACGCAGACACACACTTACACCCAGTAAAAAATACATACACTGACACCAAGTCACAAAGACATACACTTACACCAAGTAACAAAGACATACACTGACAGAAAGTAACAAAGACATACACTTACACCAAGTAACAAAGACATACACTGACACCATGTAACAAAGACATACACTGATACCCAGTAACAAAGACATACACTGACACCAAGTAACAAAGACATACACTGACACCAAGTAACAGAGACATACACTGACACCAAGTAACAAAGACAGACACTGATACCAAGTAACAAAGACACAAACTTACACCAAGTAACACAGACATACACTGACACCAAGTATCAAAGACATACACTTACACCAAGTAACAAAGACATGCACTTACACCAAGTAACAAAGACAGACACTGATACCCAGTAACACAGACACACACTTACACCAGGTCACAAACTTACACCAAGTAACACAGACATACACTTACACCAAGTATCAAAGACATACACTTACACCAAGTAACAAAGACATGCACTTACACCAAGTAACAAAGACAGACACTGATACCCAGTAACACAGACACACACTTACACCAGGTCACAAAGACACACACTGACACCTAGTAACAAAGACAGACACTGATATCCAGTAACACAGACACACACTTACACCAAGTAACACAGACATACACTGACACCAAGTAACAAAGACAGACAATTACCCCAAGTAACAAAGACATACACTTACACCAAGTATTTTGACATACACTGACACCAAGTAACAAAGACATACACTTACACCAAGTAACAAAGACATACACTGAAACCATGTAACAAAGACATACACTGATACCCAGTAACAAAGACATACACTGACACCAAGTAACAAAGACATACACTGACACCAAGTAACAGAGACATACACTGACACCAAGTAACAAAGACAGACACTGATACCAAGTAACAAAGACACAAACGTACACCAAGTAACACAGACATACACTGACACCAAGTATCAAAGACATACACTTACACCAAGTAACAAAGACATGCACTTACACCAAGTAACAAAGACAGACACTGATACCCGGTAACACAGACACACACTTACACCAGGTCACAAAGGCACACACTGACACCCAGCAACAAAGACAGACACTGATATCCAGTAACACAGACACACACTTACACCAAGTAACACAGACATACACTGACACCAAGTACCAAAGACAGACAATTGCACCAAGTAACAAAGACATACACTTACACAAAGTATTTTGACATACACTGACACCAAGTAACAAAGACATACACTGATACCCAGTAATACAGGCACACACTTGGGGGGGTGGGGGGCACATTGGCGCAGTGGTTAGCACCGCAGTCTCGCAGTTCCAGGGACCCGGGTTTGATTCTGGGTACTGCCTTTGCGGAGTTTGCAAGTTCTCCCTGTGTCTGCGTGCGTTTCTTCCCGGTGAACCGGTTTCCTCCCACATGCCAAAGACTTGCAGGTTGATACGTTAATTGGCCATCATAAATTGCCCCTAGTATAGGTAGGTGGTAGGGGAATATATAGGGATAGGTGGGGATGTGATAGGAATACGGGATTAGTGTAGGATTAGTATAAATGGGTGGTTGATGGTCGGCACACACTCGGTGGGCCGAAGGGCCTGTTTCAGTGCTGTATCTCTAACAAAACTAAATACTGACACCAAGTGTCACAGACACACACTGACACCCAGTAACACAAACAAACACACACTGGCACCCAGTAACACAGAGAAACACTGATACACAGTAACAAAGACATACACTGACGCCAAGTAACACAGACACACACTGACACCCAGTATAAAAGACATACACTGACACCAAGTCACAAAGACATGCACTGATACCAAGTCACAAAGACATACACTGATGCCCAGTAACACAGACACACACTGACACCAAGTAACAAAGACATACACTGACACCAAGTAACAAAGCCACACACTTACACCAAATAACAAAGACACACACTTACACCAAGTAACACAGACATACACTGACACCAAGTAACAAAGACAGACAATTACACCAAGTAACACAGACATACACTGACACCAAGTAACAAAGACATACACTGATACCCAGTAATACAGGCACACACTTGCGGGGGTGGGGGGCACATTGGCGCAGTGGTTAGCACCGCAGCCTCGCAGCTCCAGGGACCCGGGTTTGATTCTGGGTACTGCCTGTGCGGAGTTTGCAAGTTCTCCCTGTGTCTGCGTGCGTTTACTCCCGGTGCTCCGGTTTCCTCCCACATGCCAAAGACTTGCAGGTTGATAGGTTAATTGGCCATCATAAATTGCCCCTAGTATAGGTAGGAGGTAGGGAAATATATAGGGATAGGTGGGGATGTGATAGGAATACGGGATTAGTGTAGGATTGGTATAAATGGGTGGTTGATGGTCGGCACACACTCGGTGGGCCGAAGGGCCTGTTTAAGTGCTGTTTCTCTAAACTAAACTTAATACTGACACCTAGTGTCACAGACACAAACTGACACCCAGTAACACAATCAAACACACACTGACACCCAGTAACACAGAGAAACAATGATACACCGTAACAAAGACATGCACTGACACCAAGTAACACAGACACACACTGACACCCAGTATAAAAGACATACACTGACACCAAGTCACAAAGACATACACTGATACCAAGTCACAAAGACATACAGTGATGCCCATTAACACAGACACACACTGACACCAAGTAACAAAGACAAACACTGAAACCAAGTAACAAAGACATACACTTACACCAAGTAACAAAGACACACACTTACACCAAGTAACACAGACATACACTGACACCAAGTAACAAAGACAGACAATTACACCAAGTAACAAAGACATACACTGATACCCAGTAACACAGACACACACTTACACCAAGTAACACAGACATGCAATGACACCAAGTAACAAAGACATGCACTGATGCCCAGTAACAAAGACACACACTTACACCAAGTAAAAAAGACAGACACTGATACCCAGTAACACAGACACACACTTACACCAAGTAACAAAGACATACACTGACACCCAGTAACAAAGACATACACTGACACCCAGTAACACAGACACACAAGGAAACCAAGTAACAAAGACACACACTTACACCAAGTAACACAGACACACACTGACACCCAGTAACACAGACAAACACAATGACACCCAGTAACACAGACAAACACACTGACACCAAGTAACACAGACATACACTGACACCAAGTAACAAAGACATACACTGAAACCCAGTAACACAGGCACACACTGGGGTTGGGGGGCACATTGGCGCAGTGGTTAGCACCGCAGCCTCACAGCTCCAGGGACCCGGGTTCGATTCTGGGTACTGCCTGTGCGGAGTTTGCAAGTTCTCCCTGTGTCTGCGTGGGTTGCCTCCCGGTGCTCCGGTTTCCTCCCACATGCCAAAGACTTGCAGGTTGATAGGTTAATTGGCCGTCATAAATTGCCCCTAGTACAGTTAGGTGGTAGGGAAATATATAGCGATAGGTGGGGATGTGATAGGAATACGGGATTAGTGTAGGATTAGTATAAATGCGTTGTTGATGGTCGGCACAGACTCTGTGGGCCGAAGGGCCTGTTTAAGTGCTGTATCTCTAAACTAAACTAAATACTGACACCTAGTGTCACAGACACACACTGACACCCAGTAACACAAACAAACACACACTGACACCCAGTAACACAGACACACATTGACACCCAGTAAAAAAGACATACACTGACACCAAGTCACAAAGACATACACTGATGCCCAGTAACAAAGACACACACTTACACCAAGTAAAAAAGACATACACTGACACCCAGTAACAAAGACATACACTGACACCCAGTAACACAGACACACAAGGAAACCAAGTAACAAAGACACACACTTACACCAAGTAACACAGACACACACTGACACCCAGTAACACAGACAAACACAATGACACCCAGTAACACAGACAAACACACTGACACCAAGTAACACAGACATACACTGACACCAAGTAACAAAGACATACACTGAAACCCAGTAACACAGGCACACACTGGGGTTGGGGGGCACATTGGCGCAGTGGTTAGCACCGCAGCCTCACAGCTCCAGGGACCCGGGTTCGATTCTGGGTGCTGCCTGTGCGGAGTTTGCAAGTTCTCCCTGTGTCTGCGTGGGTTGCCTCCCGGTGCTCCGGTTTCCTCCCACATGCCAAAGACTTGCAGGTTGATAGGTTAATTGGCCGTCATAAATTGCCCCTAGTACAGTTAGGTGGTAGGGAAATATATAGCGATAGGTGGGGATGTGATAGGAATACGGGATTAGTGTAGGATTAGTATAAATGGGTTGTTGATGGTCGGCACAGACTCTGTGGGCCGAAGGGCCTGTTTAAGTGCTGTATCTCTAAACTAAACTAAATACTGACACCTAGTGTCACAGACACACACTGACACCCAGTAACACAAACAAACACACACTGACACCCAGTAACACAGACACACATTGACACCCAGTAAAAAAGACATACACTGACACCAAGTCACAAAGACATACACTGATGCCCAGTAACAAAGACACACACTTACACCAAGTAACACAGACATCCACGGACACCAAGTAACAAAGACAGACAATTTCACCAAGTAACAAAGACATACACTTACACCAAGTATTTTGACATACACTGACACCAAGTAACAAAGACATACACTGATACCCAGTAACGCAGACACACACTTACACCCAGTAAAAAAAACAGACACTGACACCAAGTCACAAAGACATACACTGATACCAAATCACAAAGACATACACTGATGCCCAGTAACACAGACACACAGTGACACCAAGTAACAAAGACATACACTGACACCAAGTAACAAAGGCATACACTTACACCATGTAACAAAGACACACACTTACACCAAGTAACACAGATATACACTGACACCAAGTAACAAAGACAGACAATTACACCAAGTAACAAAGACATACACTTACTCCAAGTATTTTGACATACACTGACACCAAGTAACAAAGACACACACTGATACCCAGTAACACAGGCACACACTGGGGGGCATATTGGCGCAGTGGTTAGCACCGCAGCCTCACAGATCCAGGAACCCGGGTCGATTCTGCGTACTGCCTGTGCGGAGTTTGCAAGTTCTCCCTTTGTCTGCGTGCGTTTCCTCCCGGTGCTCCGGTTTCCTCCCATATGCCAAAGACTTGCAGGTTGATAGGTTAATTGGCCATCATAAATTGCCCCTAGTATAGGTAGGTAGTAGGGAAATATATAGGGATAGGTGGGGATGTGATAGGAATACGGGATTAGTGTAGGATTAGTATAAATGGGTGGTTGATGGTCGGTACACACTCGGTGGGCCGAAGGGCCTGTTTAAGTGCTGTATCTCTAAACTAAACTAAATACTGACACCTAGTGTCACAGACACACACTGACACCCAGTAACACAAACAAACACACACTGACACCCAGTAACACAGAGAAACAATGATACACAGTAACAAAGACATGCACTGACACCAAGTAACACAGACATACACTGACACCAAGTAACAAAGACAGACAATTACACCAAGTAACAAAGACATACACTTACACCAGGTATTTTGACATACACTGACACAAAGTAACAAAGACATACACTGATACCCAGTAACACAGACACACACTTACACCAAGTAACACAGACATACAATTACACCAAGTAACAAAGAAATGCACTGATACCCAGTAACAAAGACACACACTTACACCAATTAAAAAAGACAGACACTGATACCCAGTAACACAGACACACACTTTCACCAAGTAACAAAGACATACACTGACACCCAGTAACACAGACACACAAGGACACCAAGTAACAAAGACACACACTTACACCAAGGAACACAGACACACACTGACACCCAGTAACACAGACAAACACACTGACACCCAGTAACACAGACAAAGACACTGACACCAAGTAACACAGACAGACACTGACACCAAAAAACAAAGACATACACTGAAACCCAGAAACACAGGCACACGCTGGGGGTGGGGGGGGGGGGGTGCACATTGGCGCAGTGGTTAGCACCGCAGCCTCACAGCTCCAGGAACCCGGGTTCGATTCTGGGTACTGCCTGTGCGGAGTTTGCAAGTTCTCCCTGTGTCTGCGTGCGTTTCCTCCCGGTGCTCCTGTTTCCTCCCACAAGCCAAAGACATGCAGGTTGATAGGTTAATTGGCCATCATAAATTGCCCCTAGTATAGGTAGGAGGTAGGGAAATATATAGGGATAGGTGGCGATGTGATAGGAATACGGGATGAGTGAAGGATTAGTATAAATGGGTGGTTGATGGTCGGCACACACTCGGTGGGCCGAAGGGCCTGTTTAAGTGCTGTATCTCTAAACTAAACTAAATACTGACACCTAGTGTCACAGACACACACTGACACCCAGTAACACAAACAGACACTGACACCCAGTAACATAGAGAAACACTGATACACAGTAACAAAGTCATGCACTGACGCCAAGTAACACAGACACACACTGACACCCAGTAAAAAAGACATACACTGACACCAAGTCACAAAGACATACACTGATCCCAAGTCACAAAGACATACACTGATGCCCAGTAACACAGACACACACTGACACCAAGTAACAAAGACATACACTGACACCAAGTAACAAAGACAGACAATTACACCAAGTAACAAAGACATACACTTACACCAGGTATTTTGACATACACTGACACAAAGTAACAAAGACATACACTGATACCCAGTAACACAGACACACACTTACACCAAGTAACACAGACATACAATTACACCAAGTAACAAAGAAATGCACTGATACCCAGTAACAAAGACACACACTTACACCAAGTAAAAAAGACAGACACTGATACCCAGTAACACAGACACACACTTTCACCAAGTAACAAAGACATACACTGACACCCAGTAACACAGACACACAAGGACACCAAGTAACAAAGACACACACTTACACCAAGGAACACAGACACACACTGACACCCAGTAACACAGACAAACACACTGACACCCAGTAACACAGACAAAGACACTGACACCAAGTAACACAGACAGACACTGACACCAAAAAACAAAGACATACACTGAAACCCAGAAACACAGGCACACGCTGGGGGTGGGGGGGGGGGCACATTGGCGCAGTGGTTAGCACCGCATCCTCACAGCTCCAGGGACCCGGGTTCGATTCAGGGTACTGCCTGTGCGGAGTTTGCAAGTTCTCCCTGTGTCTGCGTGGGTTGCATCCCGGTGCTCCGGTTTCCTCCCACATGCCAAAGACTTGCAGGTTGATAGGTTAATTGGCCGTCATAAATTGCCCCTAGTACAGGTAGGTGGTAGGGAAATATATAGGGATAGGTGGGTATGTGATCGGAATACGGGATTAGTGTAGGATTAGTATAAATGGGTTGTTGATGGTCAGCACAGACTCTGTGGGCCGAAGGGCCTGTTTAAGTGCTGTATCTCTAAATAAAACTAATTACTGACACCTAGTGTCACAGACACACACTGACACCCAGTAACACAAACAAACACACACTGACACCCAGTAACACAGACACACACTGACACCCAGTAAAAAAGAAATACACTGACACCAAGTCACAAAGACATACACTGATACCAAGTCACAAAGACATACACTGATGCCCAGTAACAAAGACACACACTTACACCAAGTAACAAAGACATACACTGACACCCAGTCACACAGACAGACAATTACACCAAGTAACAAAGACATACACTTACAACAACTATTTTGACATACACTGACACCAAGTAACAAAGACATACACTGATAGCCAGTAACGCAGACACACACTTACACCCAGTAAAAAAGACATACACTGACACCAAATCACAAAGACATACACTGATACCAAGTCACAAAGACATACACTGATGCCCAGTAACACAGACACACACTGACACCAAGTAACAAAGACATACACTGACACCAAGTAACAAAGACATACACTTACACCAAGTAACAAAGACACACACTTACACCAAGTAACACAGACATACACTGACACCAAGTAACAAAGACAGACAATTACACCAAGTAACAAAGACATACACTTACACCAAGTATTTTGACATACACTGACACCAAGTAACAAAGACATACACTGATACCCAGTAACACAGGCACACACTGGGGAGCGGGTGGGTGCACATTGGCGCAGTGGTTAGCACCGCAGCCTCACAGCTCCAGGAACCCGGGTTCGATTCTGGGTACTGCCTGTGCGGAGTTTGCAAGTTCTCCCTGTGTCTGCGTGCGTTTCCTCCCGGTGCTCCTGTTTCCTCCCACAAGCCAAAGACATGCAGGTTGATAGGCTAATTGGCCATCATAAATTGCCCCTAGTATAGGTAGGAGGTAGGGAAATATATAGGGATAGGTGGCGATGTGATAGGAATACGGGATGAGTGAAGGATTAGTATAAATGGGTGGTTGATGGTCGGCACACACTCGGTGGGCCGAAGGGCCTGTTTAAGTGCTGTATCTCTAAACTAAACTAAATACTGACACCTAGTGTCACAGACACACACTGACACCCAGTAACACAAACAGACACTGACACCCAGTAACATAGAGAAACACTGATACACAGTAACAAAGTCATGCACTGACACCAAGTAACACAGACACACACTGACACCCAGTAAAAAAGACATACACTGACACCAAGTCACAAAGACATACACTGATCCCAAGTCACAAAGACATACACTGATGCCCAGTAACACAGACACACACTGACACCAAGTAACAAAGACATACACTTACACCAAGTAACAAAGACACACACTTACACTAAGTAACACAGACATACACTGACACCAAGTAACAAAGACAGACAATTACACCAAGTAACAAAGACATACACTTGCACCAAGTATTTTGACATACACTGACACAAAGTAACAAAGACATACACTGATACCCAGCAACACAGACACACACTTACACCAAGTAACACAGACAGACAATGACACCAAGTAACAAAGACATGCACTGATACCCAGTAACAAAGACACACACTTACACCAAGTAAAGAAGACAGACACTGATACCCAATAACAAAGACACACACTTACACCAAGTAACACAGACATACACTGACACCCAGTAACATAGGCAAACACACTGACACCAAGTAACACAGACATACACTTACACCAAGTAACAAAGACATACATTGAAACCCAGTAACACAGGCACACACTGGGAGTGGGGGGCACATTGGCGCAGTGGTTAGCACCGCAGCCTCACAGCTCCAGGGACTCGGGTTCGATTCTGGGTACTGCCTGTGCGGAGTTTGCAAGTTCTCCCTGTGTCTGCGTTGTTTGCCTCCCGGTGCTCCGGTTTCCTCCCACATGCCAAAGACTTGCAGGTTGATAGGTTAATTGGCCGTCATAAATTGCCCCTAGTACAGGTAGGTGGTAGGGAAATATATAGGGATAGGTGGGGATGTGAAAGGAATACGGGATTAGTGTAGGATTAGTATAAATGGGTTGTTGATGGTCGGCACAGACTCTGTGGGCCGAAGGGCCTGTTTAAGTGCTGTATCTCTAAACTAAACTAAATACTGACACCTATTGTCACAGACACACACTGACACCCAGTAACACAAACAAACACACACTGACACCCAGTAACACAGACACACACTGACACCCAGTAAAAAAGACATACACTGACACCAAGTCACAAAGACATACACTGATACCAAGTCACAAAGACATACACTGATGCCCAGTAACAAAGACACACACTTACACCAAGTAACACAGACATACACTGACACCAAGTAACAAAGGCAGACAATTACACCAAGTAACAAAGACATACACTTACACCAAGTATTTTGACATACACTGACACCAAGTAACAAAGACATACACTGATAGCCAGTAACGCAGACACACACTTACACCCAGTAAAAAAGACATGCACTGACACCAAGTCACAAAGACATACACTGATACCAAGTCACAAAGACATACACTGATGCCCAGTAACACAGACACACACTGACAGCAAGTAACACAGACATACACTTACACCAAGTAACAAAGACAGACAATTACACCAAGTAACAAAGACATACACTTACACCAAGTATTTTGACATACACTGACACCAAGTAACAAAGACATACACTGATACCCCGTAACACAGGCACACACTGGGGGTGGGCGGCACATTGGCGCAGTGGTTCGCACCGCAGCCTCACCGCTCCAGGAACCCGGGTTCGATTCTGGGTACTGCCTGTGCGGAGTTTGCAAGTTCTCCCTGTGTCTGCGTGCGTTTCCTCCCGGTGCTCCGGTTACCTCCCACATGCCAAAGTCTTGCAGGTTGATAGGTTAATTGGCCATCATAAATTGCCCCGAGTATAGGTAGGAGGAAGGGAAATATATAGGGATAGGTGCGGATGTGATAGGAATACGGGATTAGTGTAGGATGAGTATAAATGGGTGGTTGATGGTCGGCACACACTCGGTGGGCCGAAGTGCCTGTTTCAGTGCTGTTTCTCCAAACTAAACTAAATACTGACACCTAGTGTCACAGACACACACTGACACCCAGTAACACAAACAAACACACACTGACACCCAGTGACACAGAGAAACAATGAGACACAGTAACAAAGACATGCACTGACACCAAGTAACACAGACATACACTGATGCCCAGTAACACAGACACACACTGACACCAAGTAACAAAGACATACACTGACACCAAGTAACAAAGACATGCACTTACACCAAGTAACAAAGACACACACTTACACCAAGTAACAAAGACAGACAATTACACCATGTAACAAAGACATACACTTGCACCAAGTATTTTGACATACACTGACACAAAGTAACAAAGACATGCACTGATACCCAGTAACACAGATACACACTTACACCAAGTAACACAGACATACACTGATAGCCAGTAACACAGACACACACTGACACCCAGTAACACAGACAAACACAATGACACCCAGTAACACAGACAAACACACTGACACCAAGTAACACAGACATACACTGACACCAAGTAACAAAGACATACACTGAAACCCAGTAACACAGGCACACACTGGGGTTGGGGGGCACATTGGCGCAGTGGTTAGCACCGCAGCCTCACAGCTCCAGGGACCCGGGTTCGATTCTGGGTACTGCCTGTGCGGAGTTTGCAAGTTCTCCCTGTGTCTGCGTGGGTTGCCTCCCGGTGCTCCGGTTTCCTCCCACATGCCAAAGACTTGCAGGTTGATAGGTTAATTGGCCGTCATAAATTGCCCCTAGTACAGGTAGGTGGTAGGGAAATATATAGCGATAGGTGGGGATGTGATAGGAATACGGGATTAGTGTAGGATTAGTATAAATGGGTTGTTGATGGTCGGCACAGACTCTGTGGGCCGAAGGGCCTGTTTAAGTGCTGTATCTCTAAACTAAACTAAATACTGACACCTAGTGTCACAGACACACACTGACACCCAGTAACACAAACAAACACACACTGACACCCAGGAACACAGACACACATTGACACCCAGTAACAAAGACATGCACTGACACCAAGTAACACAGACATACACTGATGCCCAGTAACACAGACACACACTGACACCAAGCAACAAAGACAGACAATTTCACCAAGTAACAAAGACATACACTTACACCAAGTAACAAAGACATACACTGATAGCCAGTAACGCAGACACACACTTACACCCAGTAAAAAAAACATACACTGTTACCAAGTCACAAAGACATACACTGATACCAAATCACAAAGACATACACTGATGCCCAGTAACACAGACACACAGTGACACCAAGTAACAAAGACATACACTGACACCAAGTAAAAAAGGCATACACTTACACCAAGTAACAAAGACACACACTTACACCATGTAACACAGACATACACTGACACCAAGTAACATTGACAGACAATTACACCAAGTAACAAAGACATACACTGATACCAAGTAACAAAGACATACACTGATACCCAGTAACACAGGCACACACTGGGTGTGGGCGGCACATTGGCGTAGTGGTTCGCACCGCAGCCTCACAGCTCCAGGAACCCGGGTTCGATTCTGGGTACTGCCTGTGCGGAGTTTGCAAGTTCTCCCTGTGTCTGCGTGCGTTTCCTCCCGGTGCTCCGGTTACCTCCCACATGCCAAAGACTTGCAGGTAGATAGTTTAATTGGCCATCATAAATTGCCCCTAGTATAGGTAGGAGGAAGGGAAATATATAGGGACAGGTGCGGATGTGATAGGAATACGGGATTAGTGTAGGATGAGTATAAATGGGTGGTTGATGGTCGGCACACACTCGGTGGGCCGAAGTGCCTGTTTCAGTGCTGTATCTCCAAACTAAACTAAATACTGACACCTAGTGTCACAGACACACACTGACACCCAGTAACACAAACAAACACACACTGACACCCAGTGACACAGAGAAACAATGAGACACAGTAACAAAGACATGCACTGACACCAAGTAACACAGACATACACTGATGCCCAGTAACACAGACACACACAGACACCAAGTAACAAAGACACACACTTACACCAAGTAACAAAGACAGACAATTACACCATGTAACAAAGACATACATTTGCACCAAGTATTTTGACATACACTGACACAAAGTAACAAAGAAATGCACTGATACCCAGTAACACAGATACACACTTACACCAAGTAACACAGACATACAACGACACCAAGTAACAAAGACATGCACTGATACCCAGTAACAAAGACACACACTTACACCAAGTAAAAAAGACAGACATTGATACCCAGTAACACAGACACACACTTACACCAAGTAACAAAGACACACAAGGACACCAAGTAATCAAGACACTCACTTACACCATTAACACATTCACGCACTGACACCTAGTAACACAGACACACGAACTGACACCCAGGAACACAGACACACCCTTACACCCAGCAACACAGACACACAAGGACACCAAGTAACAAAGACACTCACTTACACCAAGTAACACATTCACACACTGACACCTAGTAACACAGACAAACGCACTGACACCCAGGAACAGAGACAAACACACTGACACCAAGTAACACAGACATACACTGACACCAAGTAACAAAGACATACACAGAAACCCAGTAACACAGGCAGACACTGGGGGTGGGGTGCACATTGGCGCAGTGGTTAGCACCGCAGCCTCACAGCTCCAGGGACTCGGGTTCGATTCTGGGTACTGCCTGTGCGGAGTTTGCAAGTTCTCCCTGTGTCTGCGTGGGTTGCCTCCCGGTGCTCCGGTTTCCTCCCACATGCCAAAGACTTGCAGGTTGATAGGTTAATTGGTCGTCATAAATTGCCCCTAGTACAGGTAGGTGGTAGGGAAATATATAGGGATAGGTGGGGATGTGATAGGAATACGGGATTAGTGTAGGATTAGTCTCAATGGGTGTTTGATGGTCGGCACAGACTCGGTGGGCCGAAGGGCCTGTTGAAGTGCTGCATCTCCAAACTAAACTAAATACTGACACCTTGTGTCACAGACAGACACAGACACCCAATACCACAAGCAAACACACACTGAAACCCAGTAACACAGAGAAACACTGATGCACTGTAACAAAGACATACACTGAAACGAAGTAACACAGACACACACTGACACCCAGGAAAAAAGACATACACTGACACCAAGTCACAAAGACATACACTGACGCCAAGTGCCAAAGACAGACAATTACATCAAGTAACAAAGACATACACTTACACCAAATATTTTGACATACACTGACACCAAGTAACAAAGACATACAATGATACACAGTAACACAGACACACACTTACACCAAGTAACACAGACATACAATGACACCAAGTATCAAAGACATGCACTGATACCCAGTAGCACAGACACACTCTGACACCAAGTAAAAAAGAAAGGCATTGATACCCAGTAACACAGACACACACTTACACCCAGTAACAAAGACATACACTGACACCCAGTAACAAAGACATACACTGACACACAGTATCACAGACACACACTTACACCAAGTAACACAGACATACACTGACACCAAGTAACACAGACTCACACTGACACCCAGTAACCAAGACATACACTGACACCCAGTAACAAAGACAAACACTGATACACAGTAACGCAGACACACACTTACACCCAGTAAAAAAGACATAAACTGACACCAAGTCACAAAGGCATACACTGATACCAGGTCACAAAGACATACACTGATGCCCAGGTACAAAGACACCCAGTTACACCAAGTAACACAGACATACACTGACACCAAGTAACAAAGACAGACAATTAGACCAAGTAACAAAGACATACACTTACACCAAGTATTTTGACATAAACTGACACCAAGTAACAAAGACATACAATGATACCCAGTCACGCAGACACACACTTACACCCAGTAACACAGACACACACTGACACCAAGTAACAAAGACATACACTGACACCAAGTAACAAAGACATACACTGACACCAAGTAACACAGACACACACTGCCACCCAGTAAAAAAGACATACACTGACACCAAGTCACAAAGACATACTCTGATACCAAGTCACAAAGACATACACTGATGCCCAGTAACACAGACAAAAATTGACACCAAGTAACAAAGACACACACTTACACCAAGTAACAAAGACATACACTGACACCCAGTAACAAAGACATACTCTGACACCCAGTAACACAGACACACACGGACACCAAGTAACAAAGACACACACTGACACCAAGTGACACAGACATACACTGACACCAAGTAACAAAGACAGACAATTACACCAAATAACAAAGACACACACTGACACCAAGTATTTTGACATTCTCTGACACCAAGTAACAAAGACATACACTGATACCCAGTAACACAGGCACACACTGGGGTTGGGTTGGGGGGGGGGGGCACATTGGCGCAGTGGTTGGCACCGCGGCCTCACAGCTCCAGGGACCCGGGTTCGATTCTGGGTACTGCCTGTGCGGAGTTTGCAAGTTCTCCCTGTGTCTGCGTGGGTTTCCTCCGGGTGCTCCGGTTTCCTCCCACATGCCAAAGACTTGCAGGTTGATAGGTTAATTGGCCATTATAAATTGCCCCTACTATAGGTAGGTGGTAGGGAAATATATAGGGATAGGTGGGGATGTGATCGGAATACGGGATTCGTGTAGGATTTGTATAAATGGGTTGTTGATGGTCGACACAGACCCGGTGGGCCGAAGGGCCTGTTTAAGTGCTGTATCTCTAAACTAAACTAAATACTGACACCGAGTGTCACAGACACACACTGACACCCAGTAACACAAACAAACACACACTGACACCCAGTAACACAGAAAACACTGATACACAGTAACAAAGACATACACTGAAACCGAGTAAGACAGACACACACTGACACCCAGTAAAGAAGACATACACTGACACCAAGTCACAAAGGCATACACTGATTCCAAGTCACAAAGACATACACTGATGCCCAGGAACAAAGACACCCACTTACACCAAGTAACACAGACATACACTGACACCAAGTATTTTGACATAAACTGACACCAAGTACAAAGACATACAATGATACCCAGTAACGCAGACACACACTTACACCCAGTAACACAGACACACACTGACACCAAGTAACAAAGACATACACTGACACCAAGTAACAAAGACATACACTGACACCAAGTAACACAGACACACACTGCCACCCAGTAAAAAAGACATACACTGACACCAAGTCACAAAGACATACTCTGATACCAAGTCACAAAGACATACACTGATGCCCAGTAACACATACACACATTGACACCAAGTAACAAAGACACACACTTACACCAAGTAACAAAGACATACACTGACACCCAGTAACAAAGACATACTCTGACACCCAGTAACACAGACACACACGGACACCAAGTAACAAAGACACACACTGACACCAAGTGACACAGACATACACTGACACCAAGTAACAAAGACAGACAATTACACCAAGTAACAAAGACATACACTGATACCCAGTAACACAGGCACACACTGGGGTGGGGGTGGGGGGGGGGGGGGGGTGGGGCACATTGGCGCAGTGGTTGGCACCGCGGCCTCACAGCTCCAGGGACCCGGGTTCGATTCTGGGTACTGCCTGTGCGGAGTTTGCAAGTTCTCCCTGTGTCTGCGTGGGTTTCCTCCGAGTGCTCCATTTTCCTCCCACATGCCAAAGACATGCAGGTTGATAGGTTAATTGGCCATTATAAATTGCCCCTACTATAGGTAGATGGTAGGGAAATATATAGGGATAGGTGGGGATGTGATAGGAATACGGGATTAGTGTAGGATTTGTATAAATGGGTTGTTGATGGTCGACACAGACCCGGTGGGCCGAAGGGCCTGTTTAAGTGCTGTATCTCTAAACTAAACTAAATACTGACACCTAGTGTCACAGACACACACTGACACCCAGTAACACAGAGAAACACTGATACACAGTAACAAAGACATACACTGACACCAAGTAACACAGACACTCACTGACACCCAGTAAAAAAGACATGCACTGACACAAAGTCACAAAGACATACACTGATACCAAGTCACAAAGACATACACTGATACCCAGTAACAAAGACACACACTTACACCAAGTAACACAGACATACACTGACATCAAGTAACAAAGACAGACAATTACACCAAGTAACAAAGACATACACTTACACCAAGTATTTTGACATCCACTGACACCAAGTAACAAAGACATACACTGATACCCAGTAACACAGGCACACACTTACACCAAGTAACACAGACATACAATGACACCAAGTAACAAAGACATGCACTGATACCCAGTAACGCAGACATACACTGACACCCAGTAACAAAGACATACTCTGACACCCAGTAACACAGACATGCACTGACATCAAGTAACAAAGGCACACACTTACACCAAGTAACACAGACATACACTGACAGCAAGTAACAAAGACATACACTGATACCCAGTAAAAAAGACATACACTGACACCAAATCACAAAGACATACACTGATGCAAAGTCACAAAGACATACACTGATGCCCAGTAACAAAGACACACACTTACACCAAGTAACACAGACATACACTGACATCAAGTAACAAAGACAGACAATTACACCAAGTAACAAAGACACACACTTACACCAGGTAACACAGACATACACTGACTCCAAGTAACATAGACAGACAATTACACCAAGTAACAAAGACATACACTTACACCAAGTATTTTGACATACACTGACACCAAGTAACAAAGACATGCACTAATACCCAGTAACACAGGCACACACTGGGGTGGGGGGGGCACATTGGCGCAGTGGTTAGCACCGCAGCCTCTCAGCTCCAGGGACCCGGGTTCGATTCTGGGTACTGCCTGTGCGGAGTTTGCAAGTTCTCCCTGTGTCTGCGTGGGTTTCCTCCGGGTGCTCCGGTCTCCTATCACATGCCAAAGACTTGCAGGTTGATAGGTTAATTGACCATTATATATTGCCCCTCGTACAGGTAGGTGGTAGCGAAATATATAGGGACCGGTGGGGATGTGATAGGAATACGGGATTAGTGTAGGATTAGTATAAATGGGTTGTTGATGGTCGGCAAAGACTCGGTGGGCCGAAGGGCCTGTTGAAGTGCTGTATCTCCAAACTAAACTAAATACTGACACCTAGTGTCACATACACACACTGACACCCAGTCACACAAACAAACATACACTGACACCCAGTAGCACAGAGAAACACTGATACACAGTAACAAAGAAATACACTGACACCAAGTAACACAGACACACACTGACACCCAGTAAAAAAGACATACACTGACACTAAGTCACCAAGACATACACTGATACCAAGTAACAAAGACATACACTGATACCCAGAAACACAAACACACACTTACACCAAGTAACACAGACATACACTGACACCAAGTAAAAAAGACAGACAATTACACCAAGTAACAAAGACATACACTTACACCAAGTATTTTGACATCCACTGACACCAAGTAACAAAGACATACACTGATACCCAGTAACACAGGCACACACTTACACCAAGTAACACAGACATACAATGACACCAAGTAACAAAGACATGCACTGATACCCAGTAACGCAGACCTACACTGACACCAAGTCACAAAGACATACACTGACACCAAGTCACAAAGACATACACTGATACCAAGTCACAAAGACATACACTGATGCCCAGTAACACAGACACACATTGACAACAAGTAAAAAAGACATGCACTGACACCAAGTAACAAAGACATACACTGACACCCAGTAACACAAACACATACACTGACACCAAGTAACACAGACATACACTGACACCAAGTAAAAAAGACATACACTTACACCAAGTATTTTGACATCCACTGACACCAAGTAACAAAGACATACACTGATACCCAGTAACACAGGCACACACTTACACCAAGTAACACAGACATACTATGACACCAAGTAACAAAGACATGCACTGATACCCAGTAACGCAGACATACACTGACAACCAGTCACAAAGACATACACTGATACAAAGTAACAAAGACATACACTGATACCCAGTAACACAGACACACACTTACACCATGTAACACAGACATACACTGACACCAAGTAACAAAGACATACACTTACACCAAGTATTTTGACATCCACTGACACCAAGTAACAAAGACATACACTGATATCCAGTAACACAGGCACACACTTACACCAAGTAACACAGACATACAATGACACCAAGTAACAAAGACATGCACAGATACCCAGTATCACAGACATAAACTGACACCAAGTAACAAAGACATACACTTACACCAAGTATTTTGACATCCACTGACACCAAGTAACAAAGACATACACTGATATCCAGTAACACAGGCACACACTTACACCAAGTAACACAGCCATACAATGACACCAAGTAACAAAGACATGCACAGATACCCAGTATCACAGACATAAACTGACACCCAGTCACAAAGACATACACTGATACCAAGTAACAAAGGCATACACTGATACGCAGTAACACAGACGCACACTTACACCAAGTAACACAGACATACACTGACACCAATTAACAAAGACATACACTTACACCAAGTATTTTGACATCCACTGACACGAAGTAACAAAGACATACACTGATACCCAGTAACACAGGCACACACTTACACGAAATAACACAGACATACAATGACACCAAGTAACAAAGACATGCACAGATACCCAGTAACACAGACATACACTGACACCCAGTAACACAGAGAAACACTGATACACAGTAACAAAGACAGACACTGATACCAAGTAACGCAGACACACACTGACACCCAGTAAAAAAGACAAACACTGACACCAGGTCACAAAGACATACACTGATACCAAGTCACAAAGACATACACTGATGCCCAGTAACAAAGACACACACTTACACCAAGTAACACAGACGTACACTGACATCAAGTAACAAAGACAGACAATTACACCAAGTAACAAAGACATACACTTACACCAGGTATTTTGACATACACTGACACCAAGTAACAAAGACATACACTGATACCCAGTAACGCAGACACACACTTACACCCAGTAACACAGACACACACTGACACCAAGAAACAAAGACATACACTGACACCAAGTAACAAAGACATACACTGACACCAAGTAACACAGACACACACTGACACCCAACAAAAAAGACATACACTGACACCAAGTCACAAAGACATACTCTGATACCAAGTCACAAAGACATACACTGATGCCCAGTAACACAGACACACATTGACACCAAGTAACAAAGACATACACTGACACCAAGTAACAAAGACATGCACTTACACCAAGTAACAAAGACACATACTTACACCAAGTAACACAGACATACATTGACACCAAGTAACAAAGACAGACAATTACACCAAGTAACAAAGACATACAATTACACCAAGTATTTTGACATACACTGACACCAAGTAACAAAGACATACACTGATACCAAGTAACACAGACACACACTTTCACCAAGTAACACAGACATACAATGACACCAAGTAACAAAGACATGCACTGATACCCAGTAACACAGACACACACTTACACCAAGTAACAAAGACAGACACTGATACCCAGTAACACAGACACACACTTGCACCAAGTAACATAGACATACACTGACACCCAGTAACAAAGACATACACTGACACCCAGTAACACAGACACACACGGACACCAAGTAACAAAGACACACACTTACACCAAGTAACAAAGACATACACTGACACCAAGTAACAAAGACATGCACTTACACCAAGTAACAAAGACACACACTTACACCAAGTAACAAAGACAGACAATTACACCATGTAACAAAGACATACATTTGCACCAAGTATTTTGACATACACTGACACAAAGTAACAAAGAAATGCACTGATACCCAGTAACACAGATACACACTTACACCAAGTAACACAGACATACAACGACACCAAGTAACAAAGACATGCACTGATACCCAGTAACAAAGACACACACTTACACCAAGTAAAAAAGACAGACATTGATACCCAGTAACACAGACACACACTTACACCAAGTAACAAAGACACACAAGGACACCAAGTAATCAAGACACTCACTTACACCATTAACACATTCACGCACTGACACCTAGTAACACAGACACACGAACTGACACCCAGGAACACAGACACACCCTTACACCCAGCAACACAGACACACAAGGACACCAAGTAACAAAGACACTCACTTACACCAAGTAACACATTCACACACTGACACCTAGTAACACAGACAAACGCACTGACACCCAGGAACAGAGACAAACACACTGACACCAAGTAACACAGACATACACTGACACCAAGTAACAAAGACATACACAGAAACCCAGTAACACAGGCAGACACTGGGGGTGGGGTGCACATTGGCGCAGTGGTTAGCACCGCAGCCTCACAGCTCCAGGGACTCGGGTTCGATTCTGGGTACTGCCTGTGCGGAGTTTGCAAGTTCTCCCTGTGTCTGCGTGGGTTGCCTCCCGGTGCTCCGGTTTCCTCCCACATGCCAAAGACTTGCAGGTTGATAGGTTAATTGGTCGTCATAAATTGCCCCTAGTACAGGTAGGTGGTAGGGAAATATATAGGGATAGGTGGGGATGTGATAGGAATACGGGATTAGTGTAGGATTAGTCTCAATGGGTGTTTGATGGTCGGCACAGACTCGGTGGGCCGAAGGGCCTGTTGAAGTGCTGCATCTCCAAACTAAACTAAATACTGACACCTTGTGTCACAGACAGACACAGACACCCAATACCACAAGCAAACACACACTGAAACCCAGTAACACAGAGAAACACTGATGCACTGTAACAAAGACATACACTGAAACGAAGTAACACAGACACACACTGACACCCAGGAAAAAAGACATACACTGACACCAAGTCACAAAGACATACACTGACGCCAAGTGCCAAAGACAGACAATTACATCAAGTAACAAAGACATACACTTACACCAAATATTTTGACATACACTGACACCAAGTAACAAAGACATACAATGATACACAGTAACACAGACACACACTTACACCAAGTAACACAGACATACAATGACACCAAGTATCAAAGACATGCACTGATACCCAGTAGCACAGACACACTCTGACACCAAGTAAAAAAGAAAGGCATTGATACCCAGTAACACAGACACACACTTACACCCAGTAACAAAGACATACACTGACACCCAGTAACAAAGACATACACTGACACACAGTATCACAGACACACACTTACACCAAGTAACACAGACATACACTGACACCAAGTAACACAGACTCACACTGACACCCAGTAACCAAGACATACACTGACACCCAGTAACAAAGACAAACACTGATACACAGTAACGCAGACACACACTTACACCCAGTAAAAAAGACATAAACTGACACCAAGTCACAAAGGCATACACTGATACCAGGTCACAAAGACATACACTGATGCCCAGGTACAAAGACACCCAGTTACACCAAGTAACACAGACATACACTGACACCAAGTAACAAAGACAGACAATTAGACCAAGTAACAAAGACATACACTTACACCAAGTATTTTGACATAAACTGACACCAAGTAACAAAGACATACAATGATACCCAGTCACGCAGACACACACTTACACCCAGTAACACAGACACACACTGACACCAAGTAACAAAGACATACACTGACACCAAGTAACAAAGACATACACTGACACCAAGTAACACAGACACACACTGCCACCCAGTAAAAAAGACATACACTGACACCAAGTCACAAAGACATACTCTGATACCAAGTCACAAAGACATACACTGATGCCCAGTAACACAGACAAAAATTGACACCAAGTAACAAAGACACACACTTACACCAAGTAACAAAGACATACACTGACACCCAGTAACAAAGACATACTCTGACACCCAGTAACACAGACACACACGGACACCAAGTAACAAAGACACACACTGACACCAAGTGACACAGACATACACTGACACCAAGTAACAAAGACAGACAATTACACCAAATAACAAAGACACACACTGACACCAAGTATTTTGACATTCTCTGACACCAAGTAACAAAGACATACACTGATACCCAGTAACACAGGCACACACTGGGGTTGGGTTGGGGGGGGGGGGCACATTGGCGCAGTGGTTGGCACCGCGGCCTCACAGCTCCAGGGACCCGGGTTCGATTCTGGGTACTGCCTGTGCGGAGTTTGCAAGTTCTCCCTGTGTCTGCGTGGGTTTCCTCCGGGTGCTCCGGTTTCCTCCCACATGCCAAAGACTTGCAGGTTGATAGGTTAATTGGCCATTATAAATTGCCCCTACTATAGGTAGGTGGTAGGGAAATATATAGGGATAGGTGGGGATGTGATCGGAATACGGGATTCGTGTAGGATTTGTATAAATGGGTTGTTGATGGTCGACACAGACCCGGTGGGCCGAAGGGCCTGTTTAAGTGCTGTATCTCTAAACTAAACTAAATACTGACACCGAGTGTCACAGACACACACTGACACCCAGTAACACAAACAAACACACACTGACACCCAGTAACACAGAAAACACTGATACACAGTAACAAAGACATACACTGAAACCGAGTAAGACAGACACACACTGACACCCAGTAAAGAAGACATACACTGACACCAAGTCACAAAGGCATACACTGATTCCAAGTCACAAAGACATACACTGATGCCCAGGAACAAAGACACCCACTTACACCAAGTAACACAGACATACACTGACACCAAGTATTTTGACATAAACTGACACCAAGTACAAAGACATACAATGATACCCAGTAACGCAGACACACACTTACACCCAGTAACACAGACACACACTGACACCAAGTAACAAAGACATACACTGACACCAAGTAACAAAGACATACACTGACACCAAGTAACACAGACACACACTGCCACCCAGTAAAAAAGACATACACTGACACCAAGTCACAAAGACATACTCTGATACCAAGTCACAAAGACATACACTGATGCCCAGTAACACATACACACATTGACACCAAGTAACAAAGACACACACTTACACCAAGTAACAAAGACATACACTGACACCCAGTAACAAAGACATACTCTGACACCCAGTAACACAGACACACACGGACACCAAGTAACAAAGACACACACTGACACCAAGTGACACAGACATACACTGACACCAAGTAACAAAGACAGACAATTACACCAAGTAACAAAGACATACACTGATACCCAGTAACACAGGCACACACTGGGGTGGGGGTGGGGGGGGGGGGGGTGGGGCACATTGGCGCAGTGGTTGGCACCGCGGCCTCACAGCTCCAGGGACCCGGGTTCGATTCTGGGTACTGCCTGTGCGGAGTTTGCAAGTTCTCCCTGTGTCTGCGTGGGTTTCCTCCGAGTGCTCCATTTTCCTCCCACATGCCAAAGACATGCAGGTTGATAGGTTAATTGGCCATTATAAATTGCCCCTACTATAGGTAGATGGTAGGGAAATATATAGGGATAGGTGGGGATGTGATAGGAATACGGGATTAGTGTAGGATTTGTATAAATGGGTTGTTGATGGTCGACACAGACCCGGTGGGCCGAAGGGCCTGTTTAAGTGCTGTATCTCTAAACTAAACTAAATACTGACACCTAGTGTCACAGACACACACTGACACCCAGTAACACAGAGAAACACTGATACACAGTAACAAAGACATACACTGACACCAAGTAACACAGACACTCACTGACACCCAGTAAAAAAGACATGCACTGACACAAAGTCACAAAGACATACACTGATACCAAGTCACAAAGACATACACTGATACCCAGTAACAAAGACACACACTTACACCAAGTAACACAGACATACACTGACATCAAGTAACAAAGACAGACAATTACACCAAGTAACAAAGACATACACTTACACCAAGTATTTTGACATCCACTGACACCAAGTAACAAAGACATACACTGATACCCAGTAACACAGGCACACACTTACACCAAGTAACACAGACATACAATGACACCAAGTAACAAAGACATGCACTGATACCCAGTAACGCAGACATACACTGACACCCAGTAACAAAGACATACTCTGACACCCAGTAACACAGACATGCACTGACATCAAGTAACAAAGGCACACACTTACACCAAGTAACACAGACATACACTGACAGCAAGTAACAAAGACATACACTGATACCCAGTAAAAAAGACATACACTGACACCAAATCACAAAGACATACACTGATGCAAAGTCACAAAGACATACACTGATGCCCAGTAACAAAGACACACACTTACACCAAGTAACACAGACATACACTGACATCAAGTAACAAAGACAGACAATTACACCAAGTAACAAAGACACACACTTACACCAGGTAACACAGACATACACTGACTCCAAGTAACATAGACAGACAATTACACCAAGTAACAAAGACATACACTTACACCAAGTATTTTGACATACACTGACACCAAGTAACAAAGACATGCACTAATACCCAGTAACACAGGCACACACTGGGGTGGGGGGGGCACATTGGCGCAGTGGTTAGCACCGCAGCCTCTCAGCTCCAGGGACCCGGGTTCGATTCTGGGTACTGCCTGTGCGGAGTTTGCAAGTTCTCCCTGTGTCTGCGTGGGTTTCCTCCGGGTGCTCCGGTCTCCTATCACATGCCAAAGACTTGCAGGTTGATAGGTTAATTGACCATTATATATTGCCCCTCGTACAGGTAGGTGGTAGCGAAATATATAGGGACCGGTGGGGATGTGATAGGAATACGGGATTAGTGTAGGATTAGTATAAATGGGTTGTTGATGGTCGGCAAAGACTCGGTGGGCCGAAGGGCCTGTTGAAGTGCTGTATCTCCAAACTAAACTAAATACTGACACCTAGTGTCACATACACACACTGACACCCAGTCACACAAACAAACATACACTGACACCCAGTAGCACAGAGAAACACTGATACACAGTAACAAAGAAATACACTGACACCAAGTAACACAGACACACACTGACACCCAGTAAAAAAGACATACACTGACACTAAGTCACCAAGACATACACTGATACCAAGTAACAAAGACATACACTGATACCCAGAAACACAAACACACACTTACACCAAGTAACACAGACATACACTGACACCAAGTAAAAAAGACAGACAATTACACCAAGTAACAAAGACATACACTTACACCAAGTATTTTGACATCCACTGACACCAAGTAACAAAGACATACACTGATACCCAGTAACACAGGCACACACTTACACCAAGTAACACAGACATACAATGACACCAAGTAACAAAGACATGCACTGATACCCAGTAACGCAGACCTACACTGACACCAAGTCACAAAGACATACACTGACACCAAGTCACAAAGACATACACTGATACCAAGTCACAAAGACATACACTGATGCCCAGTAACACAGACACACATTGACAACAAGTAAAAAAGACATGCACTGACACCAAGTAACAAAGACATACACTGACACCCAGTAACACAAACACATACACTGACACCAAGTAACACAGACATACACTGACACCAAGTAAAAAAGACATACACTTACACCAAGTATTTTGACATCCACTGACACCAAGTAACAAAGACATACACTGATACCCAGTAACACAGGCACACACTTACACCAAGTAACACAGACATACTATGACACCAAGTAACAAAGACATGCACTGATACCCAGTAACGCAGACATACACTGACAACCAGTCACAAAGACATACACTGATACAAAGTAACAAAGACATACACTGATACCCAGTAACACAGACACACACTTACACCATGTAACACAGACATACACTGACACCAAGTAACAAAGACATACACTTACACCAAGTATTTTGACATCCACTGACACCAAGTAACAAAGACATACACTGATATCCAGTAACACAGGCACACACTTACACCAAGTAACACAGACATACAATGACACCAAGTAACAAAGACATGCACAGATACCCAGTATCACAGACATAAACTGACACCAAGTAACAAAGACATACACTTACACCAAGTATTTTGACATCCACTGACACCAAGTAACAAAGACATACACTGATATCCAGTAACACAGGCACACACTTACACCAAGTAACACAGCCATACAATGACACCAAGTAACAAAGACATGCACAGATACCCAGTATCACAGACATAAACTGACACCCAGTCACAAAGACATACACTGATACCAAGTAACAAAGGCATACACTGATACGCAGTAACACAGACGCACACTTACACCAAGTAACACAGACATACACTGACACCAATTAACAAAGACATACACTTACACCAAGTATTTTGACATCCACTGACACGAAGTAACAAAGACATACACTGATACCCAGTAACACAGGCACACACTTACACGAAATAACACAGACATACAATGACACCAAGTAACAAAGACATGCACAGATACCCAGTAACACAGACATACACTGACACCCAGTAACACAGAGAAACACTGATACACAGTAACAAAGACAGACACTGATACCAAGTAACGCAGACACACACTGACACCCAGTAAAAAAGACAAACACTGACACCAGGTCACAAAGACATACACTGATACCAAGTCACAAAGACATACACTGATGCCCAGTAACAAAGACACACACTTACACCAAGTAACACAGACGTACACTGACATCAAGTAACAAAGACAGACAATTACACCAAGTAACAAAGACATACACTTACACCAGGTATTTTGACATACACTGACACCAAGTAACAAAGACATACACTGATACCCAGTAACGCAGACACACACTTACACCCAGTAACACAGACACACACTGACACCAAGAAACAAAGACATACACTGACACCAAGTAACAAAGACATACACTGACACCAAGTAACACAGACACACACTGACACCCAACAAAAAAGACATACACTGACACCAAGTCACAAAGACATACTCTGATACCAAGTCACAAAGACATACACTGATGCCCAGTAACACAGACACACATTGACACCAAGTAACAAAGACATACACTGACACCAAGTAACAAAGACATGCACTTACACCAAGTAACAAAGACACATACTTACACCAAGTAACACAGACATACATTGACACCAAGTAACAAAGACAGACAATTACACCAAGTAACAAAGACATACAATTACACCAAGTATTTTGACATACACTGACACCAAGTAACAAAGACATACACTGATACCAAGTAACACAGACACACACTTTCACCAAGTAACACAGACATACAATGACACCAAGTAACAAAGACATGCACTGATACCCAGTAACACAGACACACACTTACACCAAGTAACAAAGACAGACACTGATACCCAGTAACACAGACACACACTTGCACCAAGTAACATAGACATACACTGACACCCAGTAACAAAGACATACACTGACACCCAGTAACACAGACACACACGGACACCAAGTAACAAAGACACACACTTACACCAAGTAACAAAGACACACACTGACACCCAGTAACACAAACACATACACTGACAACAAGTAACAAAGACATACACTGACTCCAAGTAACAAAGACATACACTGACACCAAGTAGCACAGACACGCACTGACACCCAACAAAAAAGACATACACTGACACCAAGTCACAAAGGCATACTCTGATACCAAGTCACAAAGACATGCACTGATGCCCAGTAACACAGACACACATTGACACCAAGTAACAAAGACATACACTGACACCAAGTAACAAAGGCATGCACTTACACCAAGTAACAAAGACACATACTTACACCAAGTAACACAGACATACATTGACACCAAGTAACAAAGACAGACAATTACACCAAGTACCAAAGACATACACTTACACCAAGTATTTTGACATACACTGACACCAAGTAACAAAGACATACACTGATACCAAGTAACACAGACACACACTTTCACCAAGTAACACAGACATACAATGACACCAAGTAACAAAGACATGCACTGATACCCAGTAACACAGACACACACTTACACCAAGTAACAAAGACAGACACTGATACCCAGTAACACAGACACACACTTGCACCAAGTAACAAAGACATACACTGACACCCAGTAACAAAGACATACACTGACACCCAGTAACACAGACACACACGGACACCAAGTAACAAAGACACACACTTACACCAAGTAACAAAGACACACACTGACACCCAGTAACACAAACACATACACTGACACCAAGTAACACAGACATACACTGACTCCAAGTAACAAAGACATACACTGACACCCAGTAACACAGGCACACACGGAGGGGGGGGGGGGGGCACATTGGCGCAGTGGTTAGCACCGCAGCCTCACAGATTCAGGGACCCGGGTTCGTTTCAGGGTACAGCCTGTCTGGAGTTTGCAAGTTCTCCCTCTGTCTGCGTGGGTTTCCTCCCGGTGCTCCGGTTTCCTCCCACATGCCAAAGACTTGCAGATTGATAGGTTAGTTGACCGTTATATATTTCTCCTCGTACAGGTAGGTGGTAGCGAAATGTATTGGGACCGGTGGGGATGTGATAGGAATACGGGATTAGTGTAGGATTAGTATAAATGGGTTGTTGATGGTCGGCACAGACTCGGTGGGCCGAAGGTCCTGTTTAAGTGCAGTATCTCTGAACTAAACTAAATACTGACACCTGGTGTCACAGACACACACTGACACCCAGTAACACAAACAAACACACACTGACACCCAGTAACACAGAGAAACACTGATACACAGTAAAAAAGACATACACTGACACCAAGTAACACAGACACACACTGACACCCAGTAAAAAAGACATACACTGACACCCAGTAACAAACACATACTGATACCCATTAACACAGTCACACATTTACATCAAGTAACACAGACATGCACTGACACCAAGTAAAAAAGACATACACTTACACCAAGTATTTTGACATCCACTGACACCAAGTAACAAAGTCATACACTGATACCAAGTAACACAGGCACACACTTACACCAAGTAACACAGACATACAATGACACCAAGTAACAAAGACATGCACTGATACCCAGTAACGCAGACATACACTGACACCCAGTCACAAAGACATACACTGATACCAAGTAACAAAGACATACACTGATACCCAGTAACACAGACACACACTTACACCATGTAACACAGACATACACTGACACCAATTAACAAAGACATACACTTACACCAAGTATTTTGACATCCACTGACACCAAGTAACAAAGACATACACTGATATCCAGTAACACATTCACACACTTACACCAAGTAACACAGACATACTCTGACACCCAGTAACACAGACATGCACTGACATCAAGTAACAAAGACACACACTTACACCAAGTAACACAGACATACACTGACAGCAAGTAACAAAGACATACACTGATACCCAGTAAAAAAGACATACACTGACACCAAGTCACAAAGACATACACTGATGCCAAGTCACAAATACATACACTGATGCCCAGTAACAAAGACACACACTTACACCAAGTAACACAGACATACACTGACATCAAGTAACAAAGACAGACAATTATACCAAGTAACAAAGACACACACTTACACCAGGTAACACAGACATACACTGACTCCAAGTAACATAGACAGACAATTACACCAAGTAACAAAGACATACACTTACACCAAGTATTTTGACATACACTGACACCAAGTAACAAAGACATGCACTAATACCCAGTAACACAGGCACACACTGGGGTGGGGGGGGGGGCACATTGGCGCAGTGGTTAGCACCGCAGCCTCTCAGCTCCAGGGACCCGGGTTCGATTCTGGGTACTGCCTGTGCGGAGTTTGCAAGTTCTCCCTGTGTCTGCGTGGGTTTCCTCCGGGTGCTCCGGTTTCCTATCACATGCCAAAGACTTGCAGGTTGATAGGTTAATTGACCATTATATATTGCCCCTCGTACAGGTAGGTGGTAGCGAAATATATAGGGACCGGTGGGGATGTGATAGGAATACGGGATTAGTGTAGGATTAGTATAAATGGGTTGTTGATGGTCGGCACAGACTCGGTGGGCCGAAGGGCCTGTTGAAGTGCTGTATCTCCAAACTAAACTAAATACTGACACCTAGTGTCACATACACACACTGACACCCAGTCACACAAACAAGCATACACTGACACCCAGTAGCACAGAGAAACACTGATACACAGTAACAAAGAAATACACTGACACCAAGTAACACAGACACACACTGACACCCAGTAAAAAAGACATACACTGACACTAAGTCACCAAGACATACACTGATACCAAGTAACAAAGACATACACTGATACCCAGAAACACAAACACACACTTACACCAAGTAACACAGACATACACTGACACCAAGTAAAAAAGACAGACAATTACACCAAGTAACAAAGACATACACTTACACCAAGTATTTTGACATCCACTGACACCAAGTAACAAAGACATACACTGATACCCAGTCACACAGGCACACACTTACACCAAGTAACACAGACATACAATGACACCAAGTAACAAAGACATGCACTGATACCCAGTAACGCAGACCTACACTGACACCAAGTCACAAAGACATACACTGACACCAAGTCACAAAGACATACACTGATACCAAGTCACAAAGACATACACTGATGCCCAGTAACACAGACACACATTGACACCAAGTAACAAAGACATGCACTGACACCAAGTAACAAAGACATACACTGACACCCAGTAACACAAACACATACACTGACACCAAGTAACACAGACATACACTGATACCAAGTAACAAAGACATACACTGATACCCAGTAACACAGTCACACATTTACACCAAGTAACACAGACATACACTGACACCAAGTAAAAAAGACATACACTTACACCAAGTATTTTGACATCCACTGACACCAAGTAACAAAGACATGCACTGATACCCAGTAACACAGGCACACACTTACACCAAGTAACTCAGACATACTATGACACCAAGTAACAAAGACATGCACTGATACCCAGTAACGCAGACATACACTGAGAACCAGTCACAAAGACATACACTGATACCAAGTAACAAAGACATACACTGATACCCAGTAACACAGACACACACTTACACCATGTAACACAGACATACACTGACACCAAGTAACAAAGACATACACTTACACCAAGTATTTTGACATCCACTGACACCAAGTAACAAAGACATACACTGATATCCAGTAACACAGGCACACACTTACACCAAGTAACACAGACATACAATGACACCAAGTAACAAAGACATGCACAGATACCCAGTATCACAGACATAAACTGACACCAAGTAACAAAGACATACACTTACACCAAGTATTTTGACATCCACTGACACCAAGTAACAAAGACATACACTGATATCCAGTAACACAGGCACACACTTACACCAAGTAACACAGCCATACAATGACACCAAGTAACAAAGACATGCACAGATACCCAGTATCACAGACATAAACTGACACCCAGTCACAAAGACATACACTGATACCAAGTAACAAAGGCATACACTGATACGCAGTAACACAGACGCACACTTACACCAAGTAACACAGACATACACTGACACCAAGTAACAAAGACATACACTTACACCAAGTATTTTGACATCCACTGACACGAAGTAACAAAGACATACACTGATACCCAGTAACACAGGCACACACTTACACGAAATAACACAGACATACAATGACACCAAGTAACAAAGACATGCACAGATACCCAGTAACACAGACATACACTGACACCCAGTAACACAGAGAAACACTGATACACAGTAACAAAGACAGACACTGATACCAAGTAACGCAGACACACACTGACACCCAGTAAAAAAGACAAACACTGACACCAGGTCACAAAGACATACACTGATACCAAGTCACAAAGACATACACTGATGCCCAGTAACAAAGACACACACTTACACCAAGTAACACAGACGTACACTGACATCAAGTAACAAAGACAGACAATTACACCAAGTAACAAAGACATACACTTACACCAGGTATTTTGACATACACTGACACCAAGTAACAAAGACATACACTGATACCCAGTAACGCAGACACACACTTACACCCAGTAACACAGACACACACTGACACCAAGAAACAAAGACATACACTGACACCAATTAACAAAGACATACACTGACACCAAGTTAACACAGACACACACTGACACCCAACAAAAAAGACATACACTGACACCAAGTCACAAAGACATACTCTGATACCAAGTCACAAAGACATACACTGATGCCCAGTAACACAGACACACTTTGACACCAAGTAACAAAGACATACACTGACACCAAGTAACAAAGACATGCACTTACACCAAGTAACAAAGACACATACTTACACCAAGTAACACAGACATACATTGACACCAAGTAACAAAGACAGACAATTACACCAAGTAACAAAGACATACAATTACACCAAGTATTTTGACATACACTGACACCAAGTAACAAAGACATAGACTGATACCAAGTAACACAGACACACACTTTCACCATTTAACACAGACATACAATGACACCAAGTAACAAAGACATGCACTGATACCCAGTAACACAGACACACACTTACACCAAGTAACAAAGACAGACACTGATACCCAGTAACACAGACACACACTTGCACCAAGTAACAAAGACATACACTGACACCCAGTAACAAAGACATACACTGACACCCAGTAACACAGACACACACGGACACCAAGTAACAAAGACACACACTTACACCAAGTAACAAAGACACACACTGACACCCAGTAACATAAACATACACTGACAACAAGTAACACAGACATACACTGACTCCAAGTAACAAAGAAATACACTGACACCAAGTAGCACAGACACACACTGACACCCAACAAAAAAGATATACACTGACACCAAGTCACAAAGACATACTCTGATACCAAGTCACAAAGACATACACTGATGCCCAGTAACACAGACACACATTGACACCAAGTAACAAAGACATACACTGACACCAAGTAACAAAGGCATGCACTTACACCAAGTAACAAAGACACATACTTACACCAAGTAACACAGACATACATTGACACCAAGTAACAAAGACAGACAATTACACCAAGTAACAAAGACATACAATTACACCAAGTATTTTGACATACACTGACACCAAGTAACAAAGACATACACCGATACCAAGTAACACAGACACACACTTTCACCAAGTAACACAGACATACAATGACACCAAGTAACAAAGACATGCACTGATACCCAGTAACACAGACACACACTTACACCAAGTAACAAAGACAGACACTGATACCCAGTAACACAGACACACACTTGCACCAAGTAACAAAGACATACACTGACACCCAGTAACAAAGACATACACTGACACCCAGTAACACAGACACACACGGACACCAAGTAACAAAGACACACACTTACACCAAGTAACAAAGACACACACTGACACCCAGTAACACAAACACATACACTGACACCAAGTAACACAGACATACACTGACTCCAAGTAACAAAGACATACACTGACACCCAGTAACACATGCACACACGGAGGGGGGGGGGGGGCACATTGGCGCATTGGTTAGCACCGCAGCCTCACAGATTCAGGGACCCGGGTTCGTTTCAGGGTACAGCCTGTGTGGAGTTTGCAAGTTCTCCCTCTGTCTGCGTGGGTTTCCTCCCGGTGCTCCGGTTTCCTCCCACATGCCAAAGACTTGCAGATTGATAGGTTAGTTGACCATTATATATTTCTCCTCGTACAGGTAGGTGGTAGCGAAATGTATAGGGACCGGTGGGGATGTGATAGGAATACGGGATTAGTGTAGGATTAGTATAAATGGGTTGTTGATGGTCGGCACAGACTCGGTGGGCCGAAGGGCCTGTTTAAGTGCTGTATCTCTGAACTAAACTAAATACTGACACCTGGTGTCAAAGACACACACTGGCACCCAGTAACACAAACAAACACACACTGACACCCAGTAACACAGAGAAACACTGATACACAGTAAAAAAGACATACACTGACACCAAGTAACACAGACACACACTGACACCCAGTAAAAAAGACATACACTGACACCAAGTAACAAAGACATACTGATACCCATTAACACAGTCACACATTTACACCAAGTAACACAGACATGCACTGACACCAAGTAAAAAAGACATACACTTACACCAAGTATTTTGACATCCACTGACACCAAGTAACAAAGACATACACTGATACCAAGTAACACAAGCACACACTTACACCAAGTAACACAGACATACAACGACACCAAGTAACAAAGACATGCACTGATATCCAGTAACGCAGACATAAACTGACACCCAGTCACAAAGACATACACTGATACCAAGTAACAAAGACATACACTGATACCCAGTAACAAAGACACACACTTACACCATGTAACACAGACATACACTGACACCAAGTAACAAAGACATACACTTACACCAAGTATTTTGACATCCACTGACACCAAGTAACAAAGACATACACTGATATCCAGTAACACATTCACACACTTACACCAAGTAACACAGACATACTCTGACACCCAGTAACACAGACATGCACTGACATCAAGTAACAAAGACACACACTTACACCAAGTAACACAGACATACATTGACAGCAAGTAACAAAGACATACACTGATACCCAGTAAAAAAGACATACACTGACACCAAGTCACAAAGACATACACTGATGCCAAGTCACAAAGACATACACTGATGCCCAGTAACAAAGACACACACTTACACCAAGTAACACAGACATACACTGACATCAAGTAACAAAGACAGACAATTATACCAAGTAACAAAGTCACACCCTTACACCAGGTAACACAGACATACACTGACTCCAAGTAACATAGACAGACAATTACACCAAGTAACAAAGACATACACTTACACCAAGTATTTTGACATACACTGACACCAAGTAACAAAGACATGCACTAATACCCAGTAACGCAGGCACACACTGGGGTGGGGGGGGCACATTGGCGCAGTGGTTAGCACCGCAGCCTCTCAGCTCCAGGGACCCGGGTTCGATTCTGGGTACTGCCTGTGCGGAGTTTGCAAGTTCTCCCTGTGTCTGCGTGGGTTTCCTCCGGGTGCTCCGGTTTCCTATCACATGCCAAAGACTTGCAGGTTGATAGGTTAATTGACCATTATATATTGCCCCTCGTACAGGTAGGTGGTCGCGAAATATATAGGGACCGGTGGGGATGTGATAGGAATACGGGATTAGTGTAGGATTAGTATAAATGGGTTGTTGATGGTCGGCACAGACTCGGTGGGCCGAAGGGCCTGTTGAAGTGCTGTATCTCCAAACTAAACTAAATACTGACACCTAGTGTCACATACACACACTGACACCCAGTCACACAAACAAACATACACTGACACCCAGTAGCACAGAGAAACACTGATACACAGTAAAAAAGAAATACACTGACACCAAGTAACACAGACACACACTGACACCCAGTAAAAAAGACATACACTGACACTAAGTCACCAAGACATACACTGATACCAAGTAACAAAGACATACACTGATACCCAGAAACACAAACACACACTTACACCAAGTAACACAGACATACACTGACACCAAGTAAAAAAGACAGACAATTACACCAAGTAACAAAGACATACACTTACACCAAGTATTTTGACATCCACTGACACCAAGTAACAAAGACATACACTGATACCCAGTCACACAGGCACACACTTACACCAAGTAACACAGACATACAATGACACCAAGTAACAAAGACATGCACTGATACCCAGTAACGCAGACCTACACTGACACCAAGTCACAAAGACATACACTGACACCAAGTCACAAAGACATACACTGATACCAAGTCACAAAGACATACACTGATGCCCAGTAACACAGACACACATTGACACCAAGTAACAAAGACATGCACTGACACCAAGTAACAAAGACATACACTGACACCCAGTAACACAAACACATACACTGACACCAAGTAACACAGACATACACTGATACCAAGTAACAAAGACATACACTGATACCCAGTAACACAGTCACACATTTACACCAAGTAACACAGACATACACTGACACCAAGTAAAAAAGACATACACTTACACCAAGTATTTTGACATCCACTGACACCAAGTAACAAAGACATGCACTGATACCCAGTAACACAGGCACACACTTACACCAAGTAACTCAGACATACTATGACACCAAGTAACAAAGACATGCACTGATACCCAGTAACGCAGACATACACTGAGAACCAGTCACAAAGACATACACTGATACCAAGTAACAAAGACATACACTGATACCCAGTAACACAGACACACACTTACACCATGTAACACAGACATACACTGACACCAAGTAACAAAGACATACACTTACACCAAGTATTTTGACATCCACTGACACCAAGTAACAAAGACATACACTGATATCCAGTAACACAGGCACACACTTACACCAAGTAACACAGACATACAATGACACCAAGTAACAAAGACATGCACAGATACCCAGTATCACAGACATAAACTGACACCAAGTAACAAAGACATACACTTACACCAAGTATTTTGACATCCACTGACACCAAGTAACAAAGACATACACTGATATCCAGTAACACAGGCACACACTTACACCAAGTAACACAGCCATACAATGACACCAAGTAACAAAGACATGCACAGATACCCAGTATCACAGACATAAACTGACACCCAGTCACAAAGACATACACTGATACCAAGTAACAAAGGCATACACTGATACGCAGTAACACAGACGCACACTTACACCAAGTAACACAGACATACACTGACACCAAGTAACAAAGACATACACTTACACCAAGTATTTTGACATCCACTGACACGAAGTAACAAAGACATACACTGATACCCAGTAACACAGGCACACACTTACACGAAATAACACAGACATACAATGACACCAAGTAACAAAGACATGCACAGATACCCAGTAACACAGACATACACTGACACCCAGTAACACAGAGAAACACTGATACACAGTAACAAAGACAGACACTGATACCAAGTAACGCAGACACACACTGACACCCAGTAAAAAAGACAAACACTGACACCAGGTCACAAAGACATACACTGATACCAAGTCACAAAGACATACACTGATGCCCAGTAACAAAGACACACACTTACACCAAGTAACACAGACGTACACTGACATCAAGTAACAAAGACAGACAATTACACCAAGTAACAAAGACATACACTTACACCAGGTATTTTGACATACACTGACACCAAGTAACAAAGACATACACTGATACCCAGTAACGCAGACACACACTTACACCCAGTAACACAGACACACACTGACACCAAGAAACAAAGACATACACTGACACCAATTAACAAAGACATACACTGACACCAAGTTAACACAGACACACACTGACACCCAACAAAAAAGACATACACTGACACCAAGTCACAAAGACATACTCTGATACCAAGTCACAAAGACATACACTGATGCCCAGTAACACAGACACACTTTGACACCAAGTAACAAAGACATACACTGACACCAAGTAACAAAGACATGCACTTACACCAAGTAACAAAGACACATACTTACACCAAGTAACACAGACATACATTGACACCAAGTAACAAAGACAGACAATTACACCAAGTAACAAAGACATACAATTACACCAAGTATTTTGACATACACTGACACCAAGTAACAAAGACATAGACTGATACCAAGTAACACAGACACACACTTTCACCATTTAACACAGACATACAATGACACCAAGTAACAAAGACATGCACTGATACCCAGTAACACAGACACACACTTACACCAAGTAACAAAGACAGACACTGATACCCAGTAACACAGACACACACTTGCACCAAGTAACAAAGACATACACTGACACCCAGTAACAAAGACATACACTGACACCCAGTAACACAGACACACACGGACACCAAGTAACAAAGACACACACTTACACCAAGTAACAAAGACACACACTGACACCCAGTAACATAAACATACACTGACAACAAGTAACACAGACATACACTGACTCCAAGTAACAAAGAAATACACTGACACCAAGTAGCACAGACACACACTGACACCCAACAAAAAAGATATACACTGACACCAAGTCACAAAGACATACTCTGATACCAAGTCACAAAGACATACACTGATGCCCAGTAACACAGACACACATTGACACCAAGTAACAAAGACATACACTGACACCAAGTAACAAAGGCATGCACTTACACCAAGTAACAAAGACACATACTTACACCAAGTAACACAGACATACATTGACACCAAGTAACAAAGACAGACAATTACACCAAGTAACAAAGACATACAATTACACCAAGTATTTTGACATACACTGACACCAAGTAACAAAGACATACACCGATACCAAGTAACACAGACACACACTTTCACCAAGTAACACAGACATACAATGACACCAAGTAACAAAGACATGCACTGATACCCAGTAACACAGACACACACTTACACCAAGTAACAAAGACAGACACTGATACCCAGTAACACAGACACACACTTGCACCAAGTAACAAAGACATACACTGACACCCAGTAACAAAGACATACACTGACACCCAGTAACACAGACACACACGGACACCAAGTAACAAAGACACACACTTACACCAAGTAACAAAGACACACACTGACACCCAGTAACACAAACACATACACTGACACCAAGTAACACAGACATACACTGACTCCAAGTAACAAAGACATACACTGACACCCAGTAACACATGCACACACGGAGGGGGGGGGGGGCACATTGGCGCATTGGTTAGCACCGCAGCCTCACAGATTCAGGGACCCGGGTTCGTTTCAGGGTACAGCCTGTGTGGAGTTTGCAAGTTCTCCCTCTGTCTGCGTGGGTTTCCTCCCGGTGCTCCGGTTTCCTCCCACATGCCAAAGACTTGCAGATTGATAGGTTAGTTGACCATTATATATTTCTCCTCGTACAGGTAGGTGGTAGCGAAATGTATAGGGACCGGTGGGGATGTGATAGGAATACGGGATTAGTGTAGGATTAGTATAAATGGGTTGTTGATGGTCGGCACAGACTCGGTGGGCCGAAGGGCCTGTTTAAGTGCTGTATCTCTGAACTAAACTAAATACTGACACCTGGTGTCAAAGACACACACTGGCACCCAGTAACACAAACAAACACACACTGACACCCAGTAACACAGAGAAACACTGATACACAGTAAAAAAGACATACACTGACACCAAGTAACACAGACACACACTGACACCCAGTAAAAAAGACATACACTGACACCAAGTAACAAAGACATACTGATACCCATTAACACAGTCACACATTTACACCAAGTAACACAGACATGCACTGACACCAAGTAAAAAAGACATACACTTACACCAAGTATTTTGACATCCACTGACACCAAGTAACAAAGACATACACTGATACCAAGTAACACAAGCACACACTTACACCAAGTAACACAGACATACAACGACACCAAGTAACAAAGACATACACTTACACCAAGTATTTTGACATCCACTGACACCAAGTAACAAAGACATACACTGATATCCAGTAACACATTCACACACTTACACCAAGTAACACAGACATACTCTGACACCCAGTAACACAGACATGCACTGACATCAAGTAACAAAGACACACACTTACACCAAGTAACACAGACATACATTGACAGCAAGTAACAAAGACATACACTGATACCCAGTAAAAAAGACATACACTGACACCAAGTCACAAAGACATACACTGATGCCAAGTCACAAAGACATACACTGATGCCCAGTAACAAAGACACACACTTACACCAAGTAACACAGACATACACTGACATCAAGTAACAAAGACAGACAATTATACCAAGTAACAAAGTCACACCCTTACACCAGGTAACACAGACATACACTGACTCCAAGTAACATAGACAGACAATTACACCAAGTAACAAAGACATACACTTACACCAAGTATTTTGACATACACTGACACCAAGTAACAAAGACATGCACTAATACCCAGTAACGCAGGCACACACTGGGGTGGGGGGGGCACATTGGCGCAGTGGTTAGCACCGCAGCCTCTCAGCTCCAGGGACCCGGGTTCGATTCTGGGTACTGCCTGTGCGGAGTTTGCAAGTTCTCCCTGTGTCTGCGTGGGTTTCCTCCGGGTGCTCCGGTTTCCTATCACATGCCAAAGACTTGCAGGTTGATAGGTTAATTGACCATTATATATTGCCCCTCGTACAGGTAGGTGGTCGCGAAATATATAGGGACCGGTGGGGATGTGATAGGAATACGGGATTAGTGTAGGATTAGTATAAATGGGTTGTTGATGGTCGGCACAGACTCGGTGGGCCGAAGGGCCTGTTGAAGTGCTGTATCTCCAAACTAAACTAAATACTGACACCTAGTGTCACATACACACACTGACACCCAGTCACACAAACAAACATACACTGACACCCAGTAGCACAGAGAAACACTGATACACAGTAAAAAAGAAATACACTGACACCAAGTAACACAGACACACACTGACACCCAGTAAAAAAGACATACACTGACACTAAGTCACCAAGACATACACTGATACCAAGTAACAAAGACATACACTGATACCCAGAAACACAAACACACACTTACACCAAGTAACACAGACATACACTGACACCAAGTAAAAAAGACAGACAATTACACCAAGTAACAAAGACATACACTTACACCAAGTATTTTGACATCCACTGACACCAAGTAACAAAGACATACACTGATACCCAGTAACACAGGCACACACTTACACCAAGTAACACAGACATACAATGACACCAAGTAACAAAGACATGCACTGATACCCAGTAACGCAGACCTACACTGACACCAAGTCACAAAGACATACACTGACACCAAGTCACAAAGACATACACTGATACCAAGTCACAAAGACATACACTGATGCCCAGTAACACAGACACACATTGACACCAAGTAAAAAAGACATGCACTGACACCAAGTAACAAAGACATACACTGACACCCAGTAACACAAACACATACACTGACACCAAGTAACACAGACATACACTGATACCAAGTAACAAAGACATACACTGATACCCAGTAACACAGTCACGCATTTACACCAAGTAACACAGACATACACTGACACCAAGTAAAAAAGCCATACACTTACACCAAGTATTTTGACATCCACTGACACCAAGTAACAAAGACATACACTGATACCCAGTAACACAGGCACACACTTACACCAAGTAACACAGACATACTATGACACCAAGTAACAAAGACATGCACTGATACCCAGTAACGCAGACATACAATGAGAACCAGTCACAAAGACATACACTGATACCAAGTAACAAAGACATACACTGATACCCAGTAACACAGACACACACTTACACCATGTAACACAGACATACACTGACACCAAGTAACAAAGACATACACTTACACCAAGTATTTTGACATCCACTGACACCAAGTAACAAAGACATACACTGATATCCAGTAACACAGGCACACACTTACACCAAGTAACACAGACATACAATGACACCAAGTAACAAAGACATGCACAGATACCCAGTATCACAGACATAAACTGAGACCAAGTAACAAAGACATACACTTACACCAAGTATTTTGACATCCACTGACACCAAGTAACAAAGACATACACTGATATCCAGTAACACAGGCACACACTTACACCAAGTAACACAGCCAGACAATGACACCAAGTAACAAAGACATGCACAGATACCCAGTATCACAGACATAAACTGACACCCAGTCACAAAGACATACACTGATACCAAGTAACAAAGGCATACACCGATATGCAGTAACACAGACGCACACTTACACCAAGTAACACAGACATACACTGACACCAAGTAACAAAGACATACACTTACACCAAGTATTTTGACATCCACTGACACGAAGTAACAAAGACATACACTGATCCCCAGTAACACAGGCACACACTTACACGAAATAACACAGACATACAATGACACCAAGTTACAAAGACATGCACAGATACCCAGTAACACAGACATACACTGACACCCAGTAACACAGAGAAACACTGATACACAGTAACAAAGACAGACACTGATACCAAGTAACGCAGCCACACACTGACACCCAGTAAAAAAGACAAACACTGACACCAGGTCACAAAGACATACACTGATACCAAGTCACAAAGACATACACTTACACCAGGTATTTTGACATGCACTTACACCAAGTAACAAAGACACATACTTACACCAAGTAACACAGACATACATTGACACAAAGTAACAAAGACAGACTATTACACCAAGTAACAAAGACATACAATTCCACCAAGTATTTTGACATACACTGACACCAAGTAACAAAGACATACACTGATACCAAGTAACACAGACACACACTTTCACCAAGTAACACAGACATACAATGACACCAAGTAACAAAGACATGCACTGATACCCAGTAACACAGACACACACTTACACCAAGTAACAAAGACAGACACTGATACCCAGTAACACAGACACACACTTGCACCAAGTAACAAAGACATACACTGACACCCAGTAACAAAGACATACACTGACACCCAGTAACACAGACACACACGGACACCAAGTAACAAAGGCACACACTTACACCAAGTAACAAAGACACACACTGACACCCAGTAACACAAACACATACACTGACACCAAGTAACACAGACATACACTGACACCAAGTAACAAAGACATACACTGATACCCAGTAACACAGGCACACACGGGGGGTGGGGGGGGCACATTGGCGCAGTGGTTAGCACCGCAGCCTCACAGATCCAGGGACCCGGGTTCGTTTCAGGGTACTGCCTGTGCGGAGTTTGCAAGTTCTCCCTCTGTCTGCGTGGGTTTCCTCCCGGTGCTCCGGTTTCCTCCCACATGCCAAAGACTTGCAGGTTGATAGGTTAGTTGGCCATCATAATTTGCCCCTAGTATAGGTAAGTGATAGGGAAATATATAGGGATAGGTGGGGATGTGATAGGAATACGGGAATGGTGTCGGATTAGTATAAATGGGTTGTTGATGGTCGGCACAGACTCGGTGGGCCGAAGGGCCTGTTTAAGTGCTGCATCTCTAAACTAAACTAAATAATGACACCTAGTGTCACAGACACACACTGACACCCAGTAACACAAACAAACACACACTGACACCCAGTAACACAGAGAAACACTGATACACAGTAACAAAGACATGCACTGACACCAAGTAACACAGACATACACTGACACACAGTAAAAAGGACATGCACTGACACCAAGTCACAAAGACATACACTGATACCAAGTCACAAAGACATACACTGATGCCCAGTGACAAAGACACACACTTACACCAAGTAACACAGACATACACTGACACCAAGTAACAAAGACAGACAATTACACCAAGTGACAAAGACATACACTTACACCAAGTATTTTGACATACACTGACACCAAGTAACAAAGACATACACTGATACCCAGTAACGCAGACACACACTTACTCCCAGTAAAAAAGACATACACTGACACCAAGTCACAAGGACATGCACTGACACCAAGTCACAAAGACATACACTGATACCAAGTCACAAAGACATACACTGATGCCCAGTGACAAAGACACACACTTACACCAAGTAAAAAAGACATACACTGACACCAAGTCACAAAGACATACACTGATACCAAGTCACAAAGACATATACTGATGACCAGTAACACAGACACACACTGACACCAAGGAACAAAGACATACACTGACACCAAGAAACAAAGACAGACAATTACACCAAGTAACAAAGACACACACTTACACCAAGTAACACAGACATACACTGACACCAAGTAACAAAGACAGTCAATTACACCAAGTAACAAAGACATACACTTACACGAAGTATTTTGAGATAAACTGACACCAAGTTACAAAGACATACACTGATACCCAGTAACACAGACACACACTTACACCAAGTAGCACAGACAAACACTGACACCAAGTCACAAAGAGACACCCTGACACCCAGTAACGAAGACATACACTGACACCAAGTCACAAAGACATACACTGATACCCAGTAACACAGACACACACTTACACCAAGCAACACAGACATACACTGACACCAAGTAACAAAGACATGCTCTGATACCCAGTAACACAGACACACACTTACACCAAGTAACTAAGACATACACTGACACCCAGTAACACAGACACACACTTACACCAAGTAACAAAGACATCCACTGACACCCACTAACAAAGACATACACTTGCACCTAGTAACACAGACACACACTGACACCCAGTAACACAGACACACACATACACCAAGTAACACAGACATACACTGACACCAAGTAACAAAGACATACACTGACACCAAGTAACAAAGACATACACTTACACCAAGTAACAAAGACAGACAATTACACCAAGTTACAAAGACATACACTTACACCAATTATTTTGACATACAGTGACACCAAGTAACAAAGACATACACTGATACCCGGTAACACAGACACACACACACCAAGTAACAAAGACATACACTGACACCAAGTCACAAAGACACACACTGACACCCAGTAACAAAGACACACACTGACACCAAGTAACACAGACACACACTGACACCCAGTAACACAAACAAACAGACTGACACCAAGTAACAAAGACATGCACTGACACCAAGTATCACAGGCACACACTGGGAGGTGGTGGGGGGACATTGGCGCAGTTGTTAGCACCGCAGCCTCACAGCTCCAGGGACCCGGGTTCGATTCTGGGTACTGCCTGTGCGGAGTTTGCAAGTTCTCCCTGTGTCTGCGTGGTTTTCCTCCGGGTGCTCCGGTTTCCTCCCACATGCCAAAGACTTGCAGGTTGATAGGTTAATTGGCCTTCATAATTTGCCCCTAGTATAGGTAAGTGATAGGGAAATATATAGGGATAGTTGGGGATGTGATAGGAATACGGGATTAGTGTAGGACTAGTATAAATGGGTTGTTGATGGTCGGCACAGACTCGGTGGGCCGAAGGGCCTGTTTAAGTGCTGTATCTCTAAACTAAACTAAATACTGACACCAAGTGTCACAGACACAGACTGACACATAGTAACACAAACAAATACACACTGACACCCAGTAACACAGAGAAACACTGATACACAGTAACAAAGACATGCACTGACACCAAGTCACAAAGATATACACTGATGCCAAGTCACAAAGACATACACTGATGCCCAGTGACAAAGACACACACTTACACCAAGTAACACAGACATACACTGACACCAAGTAACAAAGACCGACAATTACACCAAGTAACAAAGACATACACTTACACCAAGTATTTTGACATACACTGACACCAAGTAACAAAGACATACACTGATACCCAGTAACGCAGACACACACTTACACCCAGTAAAAAAGACATACACTGACACCAAGTCACAAAGACATACACTGATACCAAGTCACAAAGACATACACAGATACCAAGTAACAAAGACATACAATTACACCAAGTAACAAAGACACACACTTACACCAAGTAACACAGACATACACTGACACCATGTAACAAAGACATGCACTGATACACAGTAAAACAGACACACACTTACACCAAGTAACAAAGACATACACTGATACCCAGTAACACAGAGACACACTTACACCAAGTAACAAAGACATACACTGACACCAAGTCACAAAGACACACACTGACACCCAGTAACAAAGACATACACTGACACCAAGTCACAAAGACATACACTGATACCAAGTAACAAAGACATGCAATTACACCAAGTAACAAAGACACACACTTACACCAAGTAACACAGACATACACTGACAGCAAGTAACAAGGACATACACTGTTACCCAGTAACGCAGACACACACTTACACCAAGTAACAAAGACATACACTGATACCAAGTAACACAGACACACACTTACACCAATAACACAGAAAAACACTTACACCAAGTAACAAAGACAGACACTGACACCAAGTAACAAAGACAGACACTGATACCCAGTAACACAGACACACACTTACACCAAGTAAAAAGACATACACTTACACCAAGTAACACAAACACACAAGTACACCAAGTTACAAAGACGGAAACTGACACCAAGTAACAAAGACATACAATTACACCAAGTAACAAAGACACACACTTACACCAATTAACACAGCCGCACACTGACACCAAGTAACAAAGACATACACTGACACCAAGTCACAAAGACTTACACTGACACCCAGTAACAAAGACATGCACTGTTACCCAGTAACACAGACACACACTTACACCAAGTAACAAAGACATACACTGATATCCAGTAACACAGACACACACTTACACCAAGCAACACAGACATACACTGACACCAAGTAACAAAGACATACACAGACACCAAGTAACAAAGGCATACACTGACACCAAGTAACAAAGACATACACTGACACCAAGTAGCAAAGACGCACACTTACACCAAGTAACACAGACAGACAATTACACCAAGTAACAAAGACATACACTTACACCAAGTATTTTGACATACACTGACACCAAGTAACAAAGACATACACTGATACCCAGTAACACAGACACACAATTACACCAAGTAACAAAGACATACACTGACACCAAGTCACAAAGACATACACTGATACCCAGTAACAAAGACATACACTGACACCAAGTCACAAAGACACACACTGACACCCAATAACAAAGACATACACTGACACCAAGTCACAAAGACATACACTGCTACCCAGTAACACAGACGCACACTTACACCAAGTTACACAGACATACACTGACACCAAGTAACAAAGACATACACTGATACCCAGTAACAAAGACATACACTTACACCAAGTAACAAAGACATACACTTACACCAAGTAACACAGACATACACTGACACCAAGTAACAAAGACACACACTGACACCAGGTCACAAAGACATACACTGACACCAAGTCACAAAGACATACACTGATACCAAGTAACAAAGACATAGAATTACACCAAGTAACAAAGACACACACTTACATCAAGTAACACAGACATACACTGACACCATGTAACAAAGACATGCACTGATACACAGTAAAACAGACACACACTTACACCAAGTAACAAAGACATACACTGACACCAAGTCACAAAGACACACACTGACACCCAGTAACAAAGACATACACTGACACCAAGTCACAAAGACATACACTGATACCAAGTAACAAAGACATGCAATTACACCAAGTAACAAAGACACACACTTACACCAAGTAACACAGACATACACTGACACCAAGTAACAAATACATACACTGATAACAAGTAACACAGACACACACTTACACCAAGTAACACAGAAAAACACTTACACCAAGTAACAAAGACAGACACTGACACCAAGTAACAACGACAGACACTGATACCCAGTAGCACAGACACACACTTACACCAAGTAAAAAGACATACACTTACACCAAGTAACACAAACACACAAGTACACCAAGTTACAAAGACGGAAACTGACACCAAGTAACAAAGACATACAATTACACCAAGTAACAAAGACACACACGTACACCAATTAACACAGCCACACACTGACACCAAGTAACAAAGACATACACTGACACCAAGTCACAAAGACATACACTGACACCCAGTAACAAAGACATGCACTGTTACCCAGTAACACAGACACACACTTACACCAAGTAACAAAGACATACACTGATATCCAGTAACACAGATACACACTTACACCAAGCAACACAGACATACACTGACACCAAGTAACAAAGACATACACAGACACCAAGTAACAAAGGCATACACTGACACCAAGTAACAAAGACATACACAGACACCAAGTAACAAAGACACACACTTACACCAAGTAACACAGACAGACAATTACACCAAGTAACAAAGACATACACTTACACCAAGTATTTTGACATACACGGACACCAAGTAACAAAGACAGACACTGATACCCAGTAACACAGACACACAATTACACCAAGTAACAAAGACATACACTGACACCAAGTCACAAAGACTTACACTGACACCCAGTAACAAAGACATGCACTGTTACCCAGTAACACAGACACACACTTACACCAAGTAACAAAGACATACACTGATATCCAGTAACACAGACACACACTTACACCAAGCAACACAGACATACACTGACACCAAGTAACAAAGACATACACAGACACCAAGTAACAAAGGCATACACTGACACCAAGTAACAAAGACATACACAGACACCAAGTAGCAAAGACACACACTTACACCAAGTAACACAGACAGACAATTACACCAAGTAACAAAGACATACACTTACACCAAGTATTTTGACATACACTGACACCAAGTAACAAAGACATACACTGATACCCAGTAACACAGACACACAATTACACCAAGTAACAAAGACATACACTGACACCAAGTCACAAAGACACACACTGACACCCAATAACAAAGACATACACTGACACCAGGTCACAAAGACATACACTGATACCCAGTAACAAAGACATACACTGACACCAAGTCACAAAGACACACACTGACACCCAATAACAAAGACATACACTGACACCAAGTCACAAAGACATACACTGCTACCCAGTAACACAGACGCACACTTACACCAAGTTACACAGACATACACTGACACCAAGTAACAAAGACATACACTGATACCCAGTAACACAGACATACACTTACACCAAGTAACAAAGACATACACTTACACCAAGTAACACAAACACACACTTACACCAAGTTACAAAGACATACACTGGCACCAAGTAACAAAGACATACAATTACACCAAGTAACAAAGACATACACTGACACCAAGTAACAAAGACATACACTTACACCAAGTAACACAGACATACACTGACACCAAGTAACAAAGACACACACTGACACCAGGTCACAAAGACATACACTGACACCAAGTCACAAAGACATACACTGATACCAAGTAACAAAGACATAGAATTACACCAAGTAACAAAGACACACTCTTACATCAAGTAACACAGACATACACTGACACCATGTAACAAAGACATGCACTGATACACAGTAAAACAGACACACACTTACACCAAGTAACAAAGACATACACTGACACCAAGTCACAAAGACACACACTGACACCCAGTAACAAAGACATACACTGGCACCAAGTCACAAAGACATACACTGATACCAAGTAACAAAGACATGCAATTACACCAAGTAACAAAGACACACACTTACACCAAGTAACACAGACATACACTGACACCAAGTAACAAATACATACACTGATAACAAGTAACACAGACACACACTTACACCAAGTAACACAGAAAAACACTTACACCAAGTAACAAAGACAGACACTGACACCAAGTAACAACGACAGACACTGATACCCAGTAACACAGACACACACTTACACCAAGTAAAAAGACATACACTTACACCAAGTAACACAAACACACAAGTACACCAAGTTACAAAGACGGAAACTGACACCAAGTAACAAAGACATACAATTACACCAAGTAACAAAGACACACACGTACACCAATTAACACAGCCACACACTGACACCAAGTAACAAAGACATACACTGACACCAAGTCACAAAGACATACACTGACACCCAGTAACAAAGACATGCACTGTTACCCAGTAACACAGACACACACTTACACCAAGTAACAAAGACATACACTGATATCCAGTAACACAGATACACACTTACACCAAGCAACACAGACATACACTGACACCAAGTAACAAAGACATACACAGACACCAAGTAACAAAGGCATACACTGACACCAAGTAACAAAGACATACACAGACACCAAGTAACAAAGACACACACTTACACCAAGTAACACAGACAGACAATTACACCAAGTAACAAAGACATACACTTACACCAAGTATTTTGACATACACGGACACCAAGTAACAAAGACATACACTGATACCCAGTAACACAGACACACAATTACACCAAGTAACAAAGACATACACTGACACCAAGTCACAAAGACTTACACTGACACCCAGTAACAAAGACATGCACTGTTACCCAGTAACACAGACACACACTTACACCAAGTAACAAAGACATACACTGATATCCAGTAACACAGACACACACTTACACCAAGCAACACAGACATACACTGACACCAAGTAACAAAGACATACACAGACACCAAGTAACAAAGGCATACACTGACACCAAGTAACAAAGACATACACAGACACCAAGTAGCAAAGACACACACTTACACCAAGTAACACAGACAGACAATTACACCAAGTAACAAAGACATACACTTACACCAAGTATTTTGACATACACTGACACCAAGTAACAAAGACATACACTGATACCCAGTAACACAGACACACAATTACACCAAGTAACAAAGACATACACTGACACCAAGTCACAAAGACACACACTGACACCCAATAACAAAGACATACACTGACACCAAGTCACAAAGACATACACTGATACCCAGTAACAAAGACCTACACTGACACCAAGTCACAAAGACACACACTGACACCCAATAACAAAGACATACACTGACACCAAGTCACAAAGACATACACTGCTACCCAGTAACACAGACGCACACTTACACCAAGTTACACAGACATACACTGACACCAAGTAACAAAGACATACACTTACACCAAGTAACAAAGACATACACTTACACCAAGTAACACAAACACACGCTTACACCAAGTTACAAAGACATACACTGGCACCAAGTAACAAAGACATACAATTACACCAAGTAACAAAGACATACACTGACACCAAGTAACAAAGACATACACTTACACCAAGTAACACAGACATACACTGACACCAAGTAACAAAGACACACACTGACACCAGGTCACAAAGACATACACTGACACCAAGTCACAAAGACATACACTGATACCAAGTAACAAAGACATAGAATTACACCAAGTAACAAAGACACACACTTACATCAAGTAACACAGACATACACTGACACCATGTAACAAAGACATGCACTGATACACAGTAAAACAGACTCACACTTACACCAAGTAACAAAGACATACACTGACACCAAGTCACAAAGACACACACTGACACCCAGTAACAAAGACATACACTGACACCAAGTCACAAAGACATACACTGGTACCAAGTAACAAAGACATGCAATTACACCAAGTAACAAAGACACACACTTACACCAAGTAACACAGACATACACTGACACCAAATAACAAATACATACACTGATAACAAGTAACACAGACACACACTTACACCAAGTAACACAGAAAAACACTTACACCAAGTAACAAAGACAGACACTGACACCAAGTAACAACGACAGACACTGATACCCAGTAACACAGACACACACTTACACCAAGTAAAAAGACATACACTTACACCAAGTAACACAAACACACAAGTACACCAAGTTACAAAGACGGAAACTGACACCAAGTAACAAAGACATACAATTACACCAAGTAACAAAGACACACACGTACACCAATTAACACAGCCACACACTGACACCAAGTAACAAAGACATACACTGACACCAAGTCACAAAGACATACACTGACACCCAGTAACAAAGACATGCACTGTTACCCAGGAACACAGACACACACTTACACCAAGTAACAAAGACATACACTGATATCCAGTAACACAGACACACACTTACACCAAGCAACACAGACATACACTGACACCAAGTAACAAAGACATACACAGACACCAAGTAACAAAGGCATACACTGACACCAAGTAACAAAGACATACACAGACACCAAGTAACAAAGACACACACTTACACCAAGTAACACAGACAGACAATTACACCAAGTAACAAAGACATACACTTACACCAAGTATTTTGACATACACGGACACCAAGTAACAAAGACATACATTGATACCCAGTAACACAGACAGACAATTACACCAAGTAACAAAGACATACACTGACACCAAGTCACAAAGACACACACTGACACCCAATAGCAAAGACATACACTGACACCTAGTCACAAAGACATACACTGATACACAGTAACACAGACGCACACTTACACCAAGATACACAGACATACACTGACACCAAGTAACAAAGACATACACTGATACCCAGTAACACAGACACACACTTACACCACGTAACAAAGACATACACTTACACCAAGTAACACAAACACACACTTACACCAATTAACACAGCCATACACTGACACCAAGTAACAAAGACATACACTGACACCAAGTCACTAAGGCATACAATTACACCAAGTAACAAAGACACACACTTACACCAATTAACACAGCCATACACTGACACCAAGTAACAAAGACATACACTGACACCAAGTCACTAAGACATACACTGACACCCAGTAACAAAGACATACACTGACACCAAGTCACAAAGACATACACTGACACCAAGTAACAAAGACATACACTGATACCCAGTAGCACAGACACACACTTACACCAAGTAACCAAGACATAAGCTAACACCAAGTAACAAAGACATACACTTACACCTAGTGACACAGACATACACTGACACCAAGTAACAAAGACATACAATTACACCAAGTAACAAAGACACACACTTACACCAAGTAACACAGACATACACTGACACCATGTAACAAAGACATGCACTGATACACAGTAAAACAGACACACACTTACACCAAGAAACAAAGACATACACTGATACCCAGTAGCACAGACACACACTTACACCAAGTAACCAAGACATAAGCTAACACCAAGTAACAAAGACATACACTTACACCTAGTGACACAGACATACACTGACACCAAGTAACAAAGACACACACTTACACCAAGTAGCACAGACATACACTGACACCCAGTAACAAAGACATGCACTGACATCCAGTAACAAAGACAAACACTGATACCAAGAAACAAAGACAGACACTGATACCCAGTAACAAAGACATACAATTGCACCAAGTAAAAAAGACATACACTGACACCAAGTAACAAAGACATACACTGATACCAAGTAACAGAGACACACACTTACTCCAAGTAACACAAACACACACTTACATCAAGTAACAAAGACATACACAGACACCAAGTAACAAAGACATACAATTACACCAGGTAACAAAGACACACTGGGCGGCACATTGGCACAGTCGTTAGCAGCCTCAAGCTCCAGTGACCCGGGCTCGATTCTGGGTAATGCCTGTGCGGAGTTTGCAAGTTCTGCCTGAGTCTGCGTGGCTTTCCTCCGGGTGCTCCGGTTTCCTCCCACAAGCCAAAAGACTTGCAGGTTGATAGGTATATTGGCCATTATAAATTGTCACTAGTATAGTTAGGTGGTAGGGAAATATAGAGACAGGTGGGGATGTTTGCTAGGAATATGGGATTAGTGTAGGATTAGTATAAATGGGTGGTTGATGTTCGGCACAGACTCGGTGGGCCGAAGGGCCTGTTTCAGTGCTGTATCTCTAATCTAATCTAATCTAATTACACCAAGTAACAAAGACACACACTTACTCCAAGTAACAAAGACATACACTGACACCAAGTAACAAAGACAGTCAATTACACCAAGTAACAAAGACATACACTTACACCAAGTATTTTGAGATACACTGTCAACAAGTAACAAAGACATGCTCTGATACCCAGTAACACAGACACACACTTACACCAAGTAACTAAGACATACACTGACACCAAGTCACAAAGACATACACTGATACCCAGTAACACAGACACACACTTACACCAAGCAACACAGACATACACTGACACCAAGTAACAAAGACATGCTCTGATACCCAGTAACACAGACACACACTTACACCAAGTAACTAAGACATACACTGACACCCAGTAACACAGACACACACTTACACCAAGTAACAAAGACATCCACTGACACCAAGTAACAAAGACATACACTTACACCAAGTAACAAAGACAGACAATTACACCAAGTAACAAAGACATACACTTTCACCAATTATTTTGACATACACTGACACCAAGTAACAAAGACATACACTGATACCCGGTAACACAGACAAACACATACACCAAGTAACAAAGACATACACTGACACCAAGTCACAAAGACACACACAGACGCCCAGTAACAAAGACACACACTGACACCAAGTAACACAGACACACACTGACACCCAGTAACACAAACAAACACACTGACACCAAGTAACAAAGACATACACTGACACCAAGTAACAAAGACATACACTTACACCAAGTAACAAAGACAGACAATTACACCAAGTAACAAAGACATACACTTTCACCAATTATTTTGACATACACTGACACCAAGTAACAAAGACATACACTGATACCCGGTAACACAGACACACACATACACCAAGTAACAAAGACATACACTGACACCAAGTCACAAAGACACACACTGACACCAAGTAACACAGACACACACTGACACCCAGTAACACAAACAAACACACTGACACCAAGTAACAAAGACATACACTGACACCAATTCACAAAGACATACACTGATACCCAGTAACACAGACACACACTTACACCAAGCAACACAGACATACACTGACACCAAGTAACAAAGACATGCTCTGATACCCAGTAACACAGACACACACTTACACCAAGTAACTAAGACATACACTGACACCCAGTAACACAGACACACACTTACACCAAGTAACAAAGGCATCCACTGACACCCACTAACAAAGACATACACTTACACCTAGTAACACAGACACACACTGACACCCAGTAACACAGACACACACATACACCAAGTAACACAGACATACACTGACACCAAGTAACAAAGACATACACTGACACCAAGTAACAAAGACATACACTTACACCAAGTAACAAAGACAGACAATTACACCAAGTAACAAAGACATACACTTACACCAATTATTTTGACATACACTTACACCAAGTAACAAAGACACACACTGACACCCAGTAACACAAACAAACAGACTGACACCAAATGACAAAGACATACACTGACACCAAGTAACACAGGCACACACTGGGAGGTGGTGGGGGGACATTGGCGCAGTGGTTAGCACCGCAGCCTCATAGCTCCAGGGACCCGGGTTCGATTCTGGGTACTGCCTGTGCGGAGTTTGCAAGTTCTCCCTGTGTCTGCGTGGTTTTCCTCCGGGTGCTCCGGTTTCCACCCACATGCCAAAGACTTGCAGGTTGATAGGTTCATTGGCCATCATAATTTGCCCCTCGTATAGGTAAGTGATAGGGAAATATATAGGGATAGGTGGGGATGTGATAGGAATACGGGATTAGTGTAGGATTAGTATAAATGGGTTGTTGATGGTCGGCACAGACTCGGTGGACCGAAGGGCCTGTTTAGGTGCTGTATCTCTAAACTAAACTAAATACTGACACCAAGTGTCACAGACACAGACTGACACATAGTAACACAAACAAATACACACTGACACCCAGTAACACAGAGAAACACTGATACACAGTAACAAAGACATGCACTGACACCAAGTCACAAAGACATTCACTGATAACAAGTCACAAAGACATACACTGATGCCCAGTGACAAAGACACACACTTACACCAAGTAACACAGACATACACTGACACCAAGTAACAAAGACAGACAATTAAACCAAGTAACAAAGACATACACTTACACCAAGTATTTTGACATACACTGACACCAAGTAACAAAGACATACACTGATACCCAGTAACGCAGACACACACTTACACCCAGTAAAAAAGACATACACTGACACCAAGTCACAAAGACATACAAGGATACAAAGTCACAAAGACATACACTGACACCAAGTAACAAAGACACACACTTACACCAAGTAACACAGACATACACTGACACCAAGTAACAAAGACAGTCAATTACACCAAGTAACAAAGACATACACTTACACCAAGTATTTTGAGATACACTGACACCAAGTAACAAAGACATACACTGATACGCAGTGACACAGACACACACATACACCAAGTTACACAGACACACACTGACAACAAGTCACAAAGACTCAAACTGACACCCAGTTAGGAAGACATACACTGACACCAAGTCACAGAGACATACACTGATACCCAGTAACACAGACACACACTTACACCAAGCAACACAGACATAAACTGACACCAAGTAACAAAGACATGCTCTGATACCCAGTAACACAGACACACACTTACACCAAGTAACTAAGACATACACTGACACCCAGTAACACAGACACACACTTACACCAAGTAACAAATACATCCACTGACACCCACTAACAAAGACATACACTTACACCTAGTAACACAGACACACACTGACACCCAGTAACACAGACACACACATACATCAAGTAACACAGACATACACTGACACCAAGTAACAAAGACATACACTGACACCAAGTAACAAAGACATACACTTACACCAAGTAACAAAGACAGACAATTACACCAAGTAACAAAGACATACACTTACACCAATTATTTTGACATACACTGACACCAAGTAACAAAGACATACACTGATACCCGGTAACACAGACACAAACTTACACCAAGTTACAAAGACATACACTGACACCATGTCACAAAGACACACACTGATACCAAGTCACAAAGACATACACTGATGCACAGTGACAAAGACACACACTTACACCAAGTAACACAGACAGACACTGACACTAAGTAACAAAGACCGACAATTACACCAAGTAACAAAGACATACACTTACACCAAGTATTTTGACAGACACTGACACCAAGTAACAAAGACATACACTGATACCCAGTAACGCAGACACACACTTACACCCAGTAAAAAAGACATACACTGACACCAAGTCACAAAGACACACACTGACGCCCAGTAACAAAGACACACACTGACACCAAGTAACACAGACACACACTGACACCCAGTAACACAAACAAACACACTGACACCAAGTAACAAAGACATACACTGATACCCAGTAACGCAGACACACACTTACACCCAGTAAAAAAGACATACACTGACACCAAGTCACAAAGACATACACTGATACCAAGTCACAAAGACATACACTGATGACCATTAACACAGACACACACTGACACCAAGTAACGAAGACATACACTGACACCAAGTCACAAAGACATACACTGATACCCAGTAACACAGACACACACTTACACCATGCCACACAGACATACACTGACACTAAGTAACAAAGACATGCTCTGATACCCAGTAACACAGACACACACTTACACCAAGTAACTAAGACATACACTGACACCCAGTAACACAGACACACACTTACTCCAAGTAACAAAGACATCCACTGACACCCACTAACAAAGACATACACTTACACCTAGTAACACAGACACACACTGACACCCAGTAACACAGACACACACATACTTCAAGTAACACAGACATACACTGACACCAAGTAACAAAGACATACACTGACACCAAGTAACAAAGACATACACTTACACCAAGTAACAAAGACAGTCAATTACAACAAGTAACAAAGACATACACTTACACCAATTATTTTGACATACACTGACACCAAGTAACAAAGACATACACTGATACCCGGTAACACAGACACACACTTACACCAAGTAACACAGACACACACTGACACCCAGTAACACAAACAAACACACTGACACCAAGTAACAAAGACATACACTGACACCAAGTCTCAAAGACATACACTGATACCCAGTAACACAAACAAACACACTGACACCTAGTAACACAGACATACACTGACACCAAGTCACAAAGACACACACTGACACCCAGTAACACAAACAAACACACTGACACCTAGTAACACAGACATACACTGACACCAAGTCACAAAGACACACACTGACGCCCAGTAACAAAGACACACACTGACACCAAGTAACACAGACACACACTGACACCCAGTAACACAAACAAACACACTGACACCAAGTAACAAAGACATACACTGACACCAAGTCACAAAGACATACACTGATACCCAGTAACACAGACACACTCTTACACCAAGCAACACAGACATACACTGACACCAAGTAACAAAGACATGCTCTGATACCCAGTAACACAGACACACACTTACACCAAGTAACTAAGACATACACTGACACCCAGTAACACAGACACACACTTACAGCAAGTAACAAAGGCATCCACTGACACCCACTAACAAAGACATACATTTACACCTTGTAACACAGACACACACTGACACCCAGTAAAAGAGACACACACATACACCAAGTAACACAGACATACACTGACACCAAGTAACAAAGACATACACTTACACCAAGTAACAAAGACAGACAATTACACCAAGTAACAAAGACATGCACTTACACCAATTATTTTGACATACACTGACACCAAGTAACAAAGTCATACACTGATACCCGGTAACACAGACACACACTTACACCAAGCAACACAACATACACTGACACCAAGTAACAAAGACATGCTCTGATACCCAGTAACACAGACACACACTTACACCAAGTAACTAAGACATACACTGACACCCAGTAACACAGACACACACTGACACCAAGTAACAAAGACATCCACTGACTCCCACTAACAAAGACATACACTTACACCGAGTAACACAGACACACACTGACACCCAGTAACACAGACACACACATACATCAAGTAACACAGACATACACTGACACCAAGTAACAAAGACATACACTGACACCAAGTAACAAAGACATACACTTACACCAAGTAACAAAGACAGACAATTACACCAAGTAACAAAGACATACACTTACACCAATTATTTTGACATACACTGACACCAAGTAACAAAGACATACACTGATACCCGGTAACACAGACACACACTTACACCAAGTAACAAAGACATACACTGACACCAAGTCACGAAGACACACACTGACGCCCAGTAACAAAGACACACACTGACACCAAGTAACACAGACACACACTGACACCCAGTAACACAAACAAACACACTGACACCAAGTAACAAAGACATACACTGACACCAAGTCACAAAGACAAACACTGATACCCAGTAACACAGACACACACTTACACCAAGCAACACAGACATACACTGACACCAAGTAACGAAGACATACACTGACACCCAGTAACACAGACACACACTTACACCAAGTAACAAAGGCATCCACTGACACCCACTAACAAAGACATACACTTACACCTAGTAACACAGACACACACTGACACCCAGTAACACAGACACACACATACACCAAGTAACACAGACATACACTGACACCAAGTAACAAAGACATACACTTACGCCAAGTAACAAAGACAGACAATTACACCAAGTAACAAAGACATACACTTACACCAATTATTTTGACATACACTGACACCAAGTAACAAAGGCATCCACTGACACCCACTAACAAAGACATACACTTACACCTAGTAACACAGACACACACTGACACCCAGTAACACAGACACACACATACACCAAGTAACACAGACATACACTGACACCAAGTAACAAAGACATACACTTACACCAAGTAACAAAGACAGACAATTACACCAAGCAACAAAGACATACACTTACACCAATTATTTTGACATACACTGACACCAGGTAACAAAGGCATCCACTGACACCCACTAACAAAGACATACACTTACACCTAGTAACACAGACACACACTGACACCCAGTAACACAGACACACACATACTTCAAGTAACACAGACATACACTGACACCAAGTAACAAAGACATACACTGACACCAAGTAACAAAGACATACACTTACACCAAGTAACAAAGACAGTCAATTACACCAAGTAACAAAGACATACACTTACACCAATTATTTTGACATACACTGACACCAAGTAACAAAGACATACACTGATACCCGGTAACACAGACACACACTTACACCAAGTAACACAGACACACACTGACACCCAGTAACACAAACAAACACACTGACACCAAGTAACAAAGACATACACTGACACCAAGTCTCAAAGACATACACTGATACCCAGTAACACAAACAAACACACTGACACCTAGTAACACAGACATACACTGACACCAAGTCACAAAGACACACACTGACACCCAGTAACACAAACAAACACACTGACACCTAGTAACACAGACATACACTGACACCAAGTCACAAAGACACACACTGACGCCCAGTAACAAAGACACACACTGACACCAAGTAACACAGACACACACTGACACCCAGTAACACAAACAAACACACTGACACCAAGTAACAAAGACATACACTGACACCAAGTCACAAAGACATACACTGATACCCAGTAACACAGACACACACTTACACCAAGCAACACAGACATACACTGACACCAAGTAACAAAGACATGCTCTGATACCCAGTAACACAGACACACACTTACACCAAGTAACTAAGACATACACTGACACCCAGTAACACAGACACACACTTACACCAAGTAACAAAGGCATCCACTGACACCCACTAACAAAGACATACATTTACACCTTGTAACACAGACACACACTGACACCCAGTAAAAGAGACACACACATACACCAAGTAACACAGACATACACTGACACCAAGTAACAAAGACATACACTTACACCAAGTAACAAAGACAGACAATTACACCAAGTAACAAAGACATACACTTACACCAATTATTTTGACATACACTGACACCAAGTAACAAAGTCATACACTGATACCCGGTAACACAGACACAAACTTACACCAAGCAACACAGACATACACTGACACCAAGTAACAAAGACATGCTCTGATACCCAGTAACACAGACACACACTTACACCAAGTAACTAAGACATACACTGACACCCAGTAACACAGACACACACTTACACCAAGTAACAAAGACATCCACTGACACCCACTAACAAAGACATACACTTACACCTAGTAACACAGACACACACTGACACCCAGTAACACAGACACACACATACATCAAGTAACACAGACATACACTGACACCAAGTAACAAAGACATACACTGACACCAAGTAACAAAGACATACACTTACACCAAGTAACAAAGACAGACAATTACACCAAGTAACAAAGACATACACTTACACCAATTATTTTGACATACACTGACACCAAGTAACAAAGACATACACTGATACCCGGTAACACAGACACACACTTACACCAAGTAACAAAGACATACACTGACACCAAGTCACGAAGACACACACTGACGCCCAGTAACAAAGACACACACTGACACCAAGTAACACAGACACACACTGACACCCAGTAACACAAACAAACACACTGACACCAAGTAACAAAGACATACACTGACACCAAGTCACAAAGACATACACTGATACCCAGTAACACAGACACACACTTACACCAAGCAACACAGACATACACTGACACCAAGTAACGAAGACATGCTCTGATACCCAGTAACACAGACACACACTTACACCAAGTAACTAAGACATACACTGACAACCAGTAACACAGACACACACTTACACCAAGTAACAAAGGCATCCACTGACACCCACTAACAAAGACATACACTTACACCTAGTAACACAGACACACACTGACACCCAGTAACACAGACACACACATACACCAAGTAACACAGACATACACTGACACCAAGTAACAAAAACATACACTTACGCCAAGTAACAAAGACAAACAATTACACCAAGTAACAAAGACATACACTTACACCAATTATTTTGACATACACTGACACCAAGTAACAAAGGCATCCACTGACACCCACTAACAAAGACATACACTTACACCTAGTAACACAGACACACACTGACACCCAGTAACACAGACACACACATACACCAAGTAACACAGACATACACTGACACCAAGTAACAAAGACATACACTTACACCAAGTAACAAAGACAGACAATTACACCAAGCAACAAAGACATACACTTACACCAATTATTTTGACATACACTGACACCAAGTAACAAAGGCAATCCACTGACACCCACTAACAAAGACATACACTTACACCTAGTAACACAGACACACACTGACACCCAGTAACACTGACACACACATACACCAAGTAACACAGACATACACTGACACCAAGTAACAAAGACATACACTTACACCAAGTAACAAAGACAGAAAATTACACCAAGTAACAAAGACATACACTTACACCAATTATTTTGACATACACTGACACCAAGTAACAAAGACATACACTGATACCCGGTAACACAGACACACACTTACACCAAGCAACACAGACATACACTGACACCAAGTAACAAAGACATGCTCTGATACCCAGTAACACAGACACACACTTACACCAAGTAACTAAGACATACACTGACACCCAGTAACACAGACACACACTTACACCAAGTAACAATGACATCCACTCACACCCACTAACAAAGACATACACTTACACCTAGTAACACAGACACACACTGACACCCAGTAACACAGACACACACATACATCAAGTAACACAGACATACACTGACACCAAGTAACAAAGACATACACTGACACCAAGTAACAAAGACATACACTTACTCCAAGTAACAAAGACAGACAATTACACCAAGTAACAAAGACATACACTTACACCAATTATTTTGACATACACTGACACCAAGTAACAAAGACATACACTGATACCCGGTAACACAGACACACACTTACACCAAGTAACAAAGACATACACTGACACCAAGACACAAAGACACACACTGACGCCCAGTAACAAAGACACACACTGACACCAAGTAACACAGACACACACTGACACCCAGTAACACAAACAAACACACTGACACCAAGTAACAAAGACATACACTGACACCAAGTCACTAAGACATACACTGATTCCCAGTAACACAGACACACACTTACACCAAGCAACACAGACATACACTGACACCAAGAAACAAAGACATGCTCTGATACCCAGTAACACAGACACACACTTACACCAAGTAACTAAGACATACACTGACACCCAGTAACACAGACACACACTTACACCAAGTAACAAAGGCATCCACTGACACCCACTAACAAAGACATACACTTACACCTAGTAACACAGACACACACTGACACCCAGTAACACAGACACACACATACACCAAGTAACACAGACATACACTGACACCAAGTAACAAAGACATACACTTACACCAAGTAACAAAGACAGACAATTACACCAAGTAACAAAGACATAGACTTACACCAATTATTTTGACATACACTGACACCAAGTAACAAAGTCATCCACTGACAACCACTAACAAAGACATACACTTACACCTAGTAACACAGACACACACTGACTCCCAGTAACACAGACACACACATACACCAAGTAACACAGACATACACTGACACCAAGTAACAAAGACATACACTGACACCAAGTAACAAAGACATACACTTACACCAAGTAACAAAGACAGACAATTACACCAAGTAACAAAGACATACACGTACACCAATTATTTTGACATACACTGACACCAAGTAACAAAGACATACACTGATACCCGGTAACACAGACACACACTTACACCAAGTAACAAAGACATACACTGACACCAAGTCACAAAGACACACACTGACACCCAGTAACAAAGACACACACTGACACCAAGTAACACAGACACACACTGACACCCAGTAACACAAACAAACAGACTGACACCAAGTAACAAAGACATACACTGACACCAAGTAACACAGGCACACACTGGGAGTTGGTGGGGGGACATTGGCTCAGTGGTTAGCACCGCAGCCTCACAGCTCCAGGGACCCGGGTTCGATTCTGGGTACTGCCTGTGCGGAGTTTGGAAGTTCTCCCTGTGTCTGCGTGGTTTTCCTCCGGGTGCTCCGGTTTCCTCCCACATGCCAAAGACTTGCAGGTTGATAGGTTCATTGGCCATCATAATTTGCCCCTAGTATAGGTAAGTGATAGGGAAATATATAGGGATAGGTGGGGATGTGATAGGAATACGGGATTAGTGTAGGATTAGTATAAATGGGTTGTTGATGGTCGGCACAGACTCGGTGGGCCGAAGGGCCTGTTTAAGTGCTGTATCTCTAAAGTAAACTAAATACTGACACCAAGTGTCACAGACACAGACTGACACATAGTAACACAAACAAATACACACTGACACCCAGTAACACAGAGAAACACTGATACACAGTAACAAAGACATGCACTGACACCAAGTCACAAAGACATACACTGATAACAAGTCACAAAGACATACACTGTTGCCCAGTGACAAAGACACACTCTTACACCAAGTAACACAGGCATACACTGACACCAAGTAACAAAGACAGACAATTACACCAAGTAACAAAGACATACACTTACACCAAGTATTTTGACATACACTGACACCAAGTAACAAAGTCATACACTGATACCCAGTAACGCAGACACACACTTACACCCAGTAAAAAAGACATACACTGACACCAAGTCACAAAGACATACACTGATACCAAGTCACAAAGACATACACTGACACCAAGTAACAAAGACACACACTTACACCAAGTAACACAGACATACACTTACACCAAGTAACAAAGACAGTCAATTACACCAAGTAACAAAGACATACACTTACACCAAGTATTTTGAGATACACTGACACCAAGTAACAAAGACATACACTGATACCCAGTGACACAGACACACACATACACCAAGTTACACAGACACACACTGACAACAAGTCACAAAGACACAAACTGACACCCAGTAACGAAGACATACACTGACACCAAGTCACAAAGACATACACTGATACCCAGTAACACAGACACACACTTACACCAAGCAACACAGACATACACTGACACCAAGTAACAAAGACATGCTCTGATACCCAGTAACACAGACACACACTTACACCAAGTAACTAAGACATACACTGACACCCAGTAACACAGACACACAATTACACCAAGTAACAAAGACATCCACTGACACCCACTAACAAAGACATACACTGACACCTAGTAACACAGACACACACTGACACCCAGTAACACAGACAAACACATACATCAAGTAACACAGACATACACTGACACCAAGTAACAAAGACATACACTTACACCAAGTAACAAAGACAGACAATTACACCAAGTAACAAAAACATACACTTACACCAATTATTTTGACATACACTGACACCAAGTAACAAAGACATACACTGATACCCGGTAACACAGACACACACTTACACCAAGTAACAAAGACATACACTGACACCATGTCACAAAGACACACACTGACGCCCAGTAACAAAGACACACACTGACACCAAGTAACACAGACACACACTGACACCCAGTAACACAAACAAACACACTGACACCAAGTAACAAAGACATACACTGACACCAAGTAACAAAGACATACACTGACACCAAGTAACACAGACATACACTGACACCAAGTAACAAAGACAGACAATTACACCAAGTAACAAAGACATACACTTACACCAAGTATTTTGACATACACTGACACCAAGTAACAAAGACATACACTGATACCCAGTAACGCAGACAAACACTTACACCCAGTAAAAAAGACATAAACTGACACCAAGTCACAAAGACATACACTGATACCAAGTCACAAAGACATACACTGATGACCATTAACACAGACACACACTGACACCAAGTAACAAAGACATACACTGACACCAAGTAACAAAGACAGACAATGACACCAAGTAACAAAGACACACACTTACACCAAGTAACACAGACATACACTGACACCAAGTAACAAAGACAGTCAATTACACCAAGTAACAAAGACATACACTTACACCAAGTGTTTTGAGATACACTGACACCAAGTAACAAAGACATACACTGATACCCAGTAACACAGACACACACATACACCAAGTTACACAGACACACACTGACAACAAGTCACAAAGACACAAACTGACACCCAGTAACGAAGACATACACTGACACTAAGTAACAAAGACATGCTCTGATACCCAGTAACACAGACACACACTTACACCAAGTAACTAAGACATACACTGACACCCAGTAACACAGACACACACTTACACCAAGTAACAAAGACATCCACTGACACCCACTAACAAAGACATACACTTACACCTAGTAACACAGACACACACTGACACCCAGTAACACTGACACACACATACATCAAGTAACACAGACATACACTGACACCAAGTAACAAAGACATACACTGACACCAAGTAACAAAGACATACACTTACACTAAGTAACAAAGACAGACAATTACACCAAGTAACAAAGACATACACTTACACCAATTATTTTGACATACACTGACATCAAGTAACAAAGACATACACTGATACCCGGTAACACAGACACACACTTACACCAAGTAACAAAGACATACACTGACACCAAGTCACAAAGACACACACTGACGCCCATTAACAAAGACACACACTGACACCAAGTAACACAGACACACACTGACACCCAGTAACACAAACAAACACACTGACACCAAGTAACAAAGACATACACTGACACCAAGTCACAAAGACATACACTGATACCCAGTAACACAGACACACACTTACACCAAGCAACACAGACATATACTGACACCAAGTAACAAAGACATGCTCTGATACCCAGTAACACAGACACACACTTACACCAAGTAACTAAGACATACACTGACACCCAGTAACACAGACACACACTTACACCAAGTAACAAAGGCATCCACTGACACCCACTAACAAAGACATACACTTACACCTAGTAACACAGACACACACTGACACCCAGTAACACAGACACACACATACACCAAGTAACACAGACATACACTGACACCAAGTAACAAAGACATACACTTACACCAAGTAACAAAGACAGACAATTACACCAAGTAACAAAGACATACACTTACACCAATTATTTTGACATACACTGACACCAAGTAACAAAGACATACACTGATACCCGGTAACACAGACACACACTTACACCAAGCAACACAGACATACACTGACACCAAGTAACAAAGACATGCTCTGATACCCAGTAACACAGACACACACTTACACCAAGTAACTAAGACATACACTGACACCCAGTAACACAGACACACACTTACACCAAGTAACAAAGACATCCACTGACACCCACTAACAAAGACATACACTTACACCTAGTAACACAGACACACACTGACACCCAGTAACACAGACACACACATACATCAAGTAACACAGACATACACTGACACCAAGTAACAAAGACATACACTGACACCAAGTAACAAAGACATACACTTACACCAAGTAACAAAGACAGACAATTACACCAAGTAACAAAGACATACACTTACACCAATTATTTTGACATACACTGACACCAAGTAACAAAGACATACACTGATACCCGGTAACACAGACACACACTTACACCAAGGAACAAAGACATACACTGACACCAAGTCACAAAGACACACACTGACGCCCAGTAACAAAGACACACACTGACACCAAGTAACACAGACACACACTGACACCCAGTAACACAAACAAACACACTGACACCAAGTAACAAAGACATACACTGACACCAAGTCACAAAGACATACACTGATACCCAGTAACACAGACACACACTGACACCCAGTAACACAGACACACACATACACCAAGTAACACAGACACACACTTACACCAAGCAACACAGACATACACTGACACCAAGTAACAAAGACATGCTCTGATACCCAGTAACACAGACACACACTTACACCAAGTAACTAAGACATACACTGACACCCAGTAACACAGACACACACTTACACCAAGTGACAAAGGCATCCACTGACACCCACTAACAAAGACATACACTTACACCTAGTAACACAGACACACACTGACACCCAGTAACACAGACACACACATACACCAAGTAACACAGACATACACTGACACCAAGTAACAAAGACATACACTTACACCAAGTAACAAAGACAGACAATTACACCATGTAACAAAGACATACACTTACACCAATTATTTTGACATACACTGACACCAAGTAACAAAGACATACACTGATACCCGGTAACACAGACACACACTTACACCAAGCAACACAGACATACACTGACACCAAGTAACAAAGACATGCTCTGATACCCAGTAACACAGACACACACTTACACCAAGTAACTAAGACATACACTGACACCCAGTAACACAGACACACACTTACACCCACTAACAAAGACATCCACTGACACCCACTAACAAAGACATACACTTACACCTAGTAACACAGACACACACTGACACCCAGTAACACAGACACACACATACATCAAGTAACACAGACATACACTGACACCAAGTAACAAAGACATACACTTACACCAAGTAACAAAGACAGACAATTACACCAAGTAACAAAGACATACACTTACACCAATTATTTTGACATACACTGACACCAAGTAACAAAGACATACACTGATACCCGGTAACACAGACACACACTTACACCAAGGAACAAAGACATACACTGACACCAAGTCACAAAGACACACACTGACGCCCAGTAACAAAGACACACACTGACACCAAGTAACACAGACACACACTGACACCCAGTAACACAAACAAACACACTGACACCAAGTAACAAAGACATACACTGACACCAAGTCACAAAGACATACACTGATACCCAGTAACACAGACACACACTGACACCCAGTAACACAGACACACACATACACCAAGTAACACAGACATACACTGACACCAAGTAACAAAGACATACACTTACACCAAGTAACAAAGACATACACTGATACCCAGTAACACAGACACACACTTACACCAAGCAACACAGACATACACTGACACCAAGTAACAAAGACATGCTCTGATACCCAGTAACACAGACACACACTTACACCAAGTAACTAAGACATACACTGACACCCAGTAACACAGACACACACTTACACCAAGTGACAAAGGCATCCACTGACACCCACTAACAAAGACATACACTTACACCTAGTAACACAGACACACACTGACACCCAGTAACACAGACACACACATACACCAAGTAACACAGACATACACTGACACCAAGTAACAAAGACATACACTTACACCAAGTAACAAAGACAGACAATTACACCATGTAACAAAGACATACACTTACACCAATTATTTTGACATACACTGACACCAAGTAACAAAGACATACACTGATACCCGGTAACACAGACACACACTTACACCAAGCAACACAGACATACACTGACACCAAGTAACAAAGACATGCTCTGATACCCAGTAACACATACACACACTTACACCAAGTAACTAAGACATACACTGACACCCAGTAACACAGACACACACTTACACCAAGTAACAAAGACATCCACTGACACCAAGTAACAAAGACATACACTTACACCAAGTAACAAAGACAGACAATTACACCAAGTAACAAAGACATACACTTACACCAATTATTTTGACATACACTGACACCAAGTAACAAAGACTTACACTGATACCCGGTAACACAGACACACACTTACACCAAGTAACAAAGACATACACTGACACCAAGTCACAAAGACACACACTGACGCCCAGTAACAAAGACACACACTGACACCAAGTAACACAGACACACACTGACACCCAGTAACACAAACAAACACACTGACACCATGTAACAAAGACATACACTGACACCAAGTCACAAAGACATACACTGATACCCAGTAACACAGACACACACTTACACCAAGCAACACAGACATACACTGACACCAAGTAACAAAGACATGCTCTGATACCCAGTAACACAGACACACACTTACACCAAGTAACTAAGACATACACTGACACCCAGTAACATAGACACACACTTACACCAAGTAACAAAGGCATCCACTGACAGCCACTAACAAAGACATACACTTACACCTAGTAACACAGACACACACTGACACCCAGTAACACAGACACACACATACACCAAGTAACACAGACATACACTGACACCAAGTAACAAAGACATACACTTACACCAAGTAACAAAGACAGACAATTACACCAAGTAACAAAGACATACACTTACACCAATTATTTTGACATACACTGACACCAAGTAACAAAGACATACACTGATACCCGGTTACACAGACACACACTTACACCAAGTAACAAAGACATACACTGACATCAAGTCACAAAGACACACACTGACACCCAGTAACAAAGACACACACTGACACCAAGTAACACAGGCACACACTGGGAGGTGGTGGGGGGACATTGGCGCAGTGGTGAGTACCGCAGCCTCACAGCTCCAGGGACCAGGGTTCGATTCTGAGTACTGCCTGTGCGGAGTTTGCAAGTTCTCCCTGTGTCTGCGTGGTATTCCTCCGGGTGCTCCGGTTTCCTCCCACATGCCAAAAACTTGCAGGTTGATAGGTTCATTGGCCATCATAATTTGCCCCTAGTATAGGTAAGTGATAGGGAAATATATAGGGATAGGTGGGGATGTGATAGGAATACGGGATTAGTGTAGGATTAGTATAAATGGGTTGTTGACGGTCGGCACAGACTCAGTGGGCCGAAGGGCCTGTTTAAGTGCTGTATCTCTAAACTAAACTAAATACTGACACCTGGTGTCACAGACACACACTGACACCCAGTAACACAAACAAACACACACTGACACCCAGTAACACAGAGAAACACTGATACACAGTAAAAAAGACATACACTGACACCAAGTAACACAGACACACACTGACACCCAGTAAAAAAGACATACACTGACACCAAGTAACAAAGACATACACTGATACCCAGTAACACAGTCACACATTTACACCAAGTAACACAGACATACACTGACACCAAGTAAAAAAGACATACACTTACACCAAGTATTTTGACATCCACTGACACCAAGTAACAAAGACATACACTGATACCAAGTAACACAGGCACACACTTACACCAAGAAACACAGACATACAATGACACCAATTAACAAAGACATGCACTGATACCCAGTAACGCAGACATACACTGACACCCAGTCACAAAGACATACACTGATACCAAGTAACAAAGACATACACTGATACCCAGTAACACAGACACACACTTACACCATGTAACACAGACATACACTGACACCAAGTAACAAAGACATACACTTACACCAAGTATTTTGACATCCACTGACATGCAAGTAACAAAGACAAACACAGATATCCTGTAACACAGGCATACACTTACACCAAGTAACACAGACATACAATGACACCAAGTAACAAAGACATGCACAGATACCCAGTAACACAGACATAAACAGACACCCAGTCACAAAGACATACACTGATACCAAGTAACAAAGACATACACTGATACCCAGTAACACAGACGCACACTTACACCAAGTAACACAGACATACACTGTCACCAAGTAACAAAGACATACACTTACACCAAGTATTTTGACATTCACTGACACGAAGTAACAAAGACATACACTGATACCCAGTAACACAGGCACACACTTACACCAAGTAACACAGACATACAATGACACCAAGTAACAAAGACATGCACAGATACCCAGTAACACAGACATACACTGACACCCAGTAACAAAGACATACTCTGACACCCAGTAACACAGAGAAACACTGATACACAGTAACAAAGACATACACTGATACCAAGTAACACAGACGCACACTGTCACCCAGTAAAAAAGACAAACACTGACACCAGGTCACAAAGACATACACTGATACCAAGTCACAAAGACATACACTGATGCCCAGTAACAAAGACACACACTTACACCAAGTAACACAGACATACACTGACATCAAGTAACAAAGACAGACAATTACACCAAGTAACAAAGACATACACTTACACCAGGTATTTTGACATGCACTTACACCAAGTAACAAAGACACATACTTACACCAAGTAACACAGACATACATTGACACAAAGTAACAAAGACAGACAATTACACCAAGTAACAAAGACATACAATTACAGCAAGTATTTTGACATACACTGACACCAAGTAACAAAGACAGACACTGATACCAAGTAACACAGACACACACTTTCACCAAGTAACACAGACATACAATGACACCAAGTAACAAAGACATGCACTAATACCCAGTAACACAGACACACACTTACACCAAGTAACAAAGACAGACACTGATACCCAGTAACACAGACACACACTTGCACCAAGTAACAAAGGCATACACTGACACCCAGTAACAAAGACATACACTGACACCCAGTAACACAGACACACACGGACACCAAGTAACAAAGACACACACTTACACCAAGTAACAAAGACACACACTGACACCCAGTAACACAAACACATACACTGACACCAAGTAACACAGACATACACTGACACCAAGTAACAAAGACATACACTGATACCCAGTAACACAGGCACACACGGGGTGGGGGGGGGGGGGCACATTGGCGCAGTGGTTAGCACCGCAGCCTCACAGATCCAGGGACCCGGGTTCGTTTCAGGGTACTGCCTGTGCGGGGTTTGCAAGTTCTCCCTCTGTCTGCGTGGGTTTCCTCCCGGTGCTCCGGTTTCCTCCCACATGCCAAAGACTTGCAGGTTGATAGGTTAGTTGGCCATCATAATTTGCCCCTAGTATAGGTAAGTGATAGGGAAATATATAGGGATAGGTGGGGATGTGATAGGAATACGGGAATGGTGTAGGATTAGTATAAATGGGTTGTTGATGGTCGGCACAGACTCGGTGGGCCGAAAAGGCCTGTTTAACTGCTGTATCTCTAAACTAAACTAAATAATAACACCGAGTGTCACAGACACACACTGACACCCAGTAACACAAACAAACACACACTGACACCCAGTAACACAGAGAAACACTGATACACAGAAACAAAGACATGCACTGACACCAAGTAAAACAGACACACACTGACACACAGTAAAAAGGACATACACTGACTCCAAGTCACAAAGACATACACTGATACCAAGTCACAAAGACATACACTGATGCCCAGTGACAAAGACACACACTTACACCAAGTAACACAGACATGAACTGACACCAAGTAAAACAGACACACACTGACACACAGTAAAAAGGACATACACTGACTCCAAGTCACAAAGACATACACTGATACCAAGTCACAAAGACATACACTGATGCCCAGTGACAAAGACACACACTTACACCAAGTAAAAAAGACATACACTGACACCAAGTCACAAAGACATGCACTGATACCAAGTCACAAAGACATATACTGATGACCAGTAACACAGACACACACTGACACCAAGGATCAAAGACATACACTGACACCAAGTAAAAAAGACAGACAATTACACCAAGTAAAACAGACATACACTGACAGCAAGTAACAAAGACAGTCAATTACACCAAGTAACAAAGACATACACTTACACCAAGTATTTTGAGATACACTGACACCAAGTAACAAAGACATACACTGATACCTGGTAACACAGACACACACTTACACCAAGTAACACAGACAAACACTGACACCAAGTCACAAAGAGACACCCTGACACCCAGTAACGAAGACATACACTGACACCAAGTCACAAAGACATACACTGATACCCAGTAACACAGACACACACTTACACCAAGCAACACAGACATACACTGACACCAAGTAACAAAGACATGCTCTGATACCCAGTAACACAGAAACACACTTACACCAAGTAACTAAGACATACACTGACACCCAGTAACAAAGACACACACTTACACCAAGTAACAAAGGCATCCACTGACACCCACTAACAAAGACATACACTTACACCTAGTAACACAGACACACACTGACACCCATTAACACAGACACACACATACACCAAGTAACACAGACATACACTGACACCAAGTAACAAAGACATACACTGACACCAAGTAACAAAGACATACACTTACACCAAGTAACAAAGACAGACAATTACACCAAGTAACAAAGATATACACTTACACCAATTATTTTGACATACACTGACACCAAGTAACAAAGACATACACTGATACCCGGTAACACAGACACACACTTACACCAAGTAACAAAGACATACACTGACACCAAGTCACAAAGACACACACTGACACCCAGTAACAAAGACACACACTGACACCAAGTAACATAGACACACACTGACACCCAGTAACACAAACAAACAGACTGACACCAAGTAACAAAGACATACACTGACACCAAGTAACACAGGCACACACTGGGAGGTGGTGGGGGGACTTTGGCGCAGTGGTTAGCACCGCAGCCTCACAGCTCCAGGGACCCGGGTTCGATTCTGGGTACTGCCTGTGCGGAGTTTGCAAGTTCTCCCTGTGTCTGCGTGGTTTTCCTCCGGGTGCTCCGGTTTCCTCCCACATGCCAAAGACTTGCAGGTTGATAGGTTCATTGGCCATCATAATTTTGCCCCTAGTATAGGTAAGTGATAGGGAAATATATAGGGATAGGTGGGGATGTGACAGGAATACGGGATTAGTGTAGGATTAGTATAAATGGGTTGTTGATGGTCGGCACAGATTCGGTGGGCCGAAGGGCCTGTTTAAGTGCTGTATCTCTAAACTAAACTAAATACTGACACCAAGTGTCACAGACACAGACTGACACATAGTAACACAAACAAATACACACTGACACCCAGTAACACAGAGAAACACTGATACACAGTAACAAAGACATGCACTGACACCAAGTAAAACAGACACACACTGACACACAGTAAAAAGGACATACACCGACACCAAGTCACAAAGACATACACTGATGCCAAGTCACAAAGACATACACTGATGCCCAGTGACAAAGACACACACTTACACCAAGTAACAAAGGCATCCACTGACACCCACTAACAAAGACATACACTTACACCTAGTAACACAGACACACACTGACACCCATTAACACAGACACACACATACACCAAGTAACACAGACATACACTGACACCAAGTAACAAAGACATACAATTACACCAAGTAACAAAGACATACACTTACACCAATTATTTTGACATACACTGACACCAAGTAACAAAGACATACACTGATACCCGGTAACACAGACACACACTTACACCAAGTAATAAAGACATACACTGACACCAAGTCACAAAGACATACACTGACGCCCAGTAACAAAGACACACACTGACACCAAGTAACACAGACACACACTGACACCCAGTAACACAAACAAACACACTGACACCAAGTAACACAGACATGAACTGACACCAAGTAACAAAGACAGACAATTACACCAAGTAACAAAGACATACACTTACACCAAGTATTTTGACATACACTGACAGCAAGTAACAAAGACATACACTGATACCCAGTAACGCAGACACACACTTACTCCCAGTAAAAAAGACATACACTGACACCAAGTCACAAGGACATGCACTGACACCAAGTCACAAAGACATACACTGATACCTAGTCACAAAGACATACACTGATGCCCAGTGACAAAGACACACACTTACACCAAGTAAAAAAGACATACACTGACACCAAGTCACAAAGACATGCACTGATACCAAGTCACAAAGACATATACTGATGACCAGTAACACAGACACACACTGACACCAAGGAACAAAGACATACACTGACACCAAGTAACAAAGACAGACAATTACACCAAGTAACAAAGACACACACTTACACCAAGTAAAACAGACATACACTGACAGCAAGTAACAAAGACAGTCAATTACACCAAGTAACAAAGACATACACTTACACCAAGTATTTTGAGATACACTGACACCAAGTAACAAAGACATACACTGATACCTGGTAACACAGACACACACTTACACCAAGTAACACAGACAAACACTGACACCAAGTCACAAAGAGACACCCTGACACCCAGTAACGAAGACATACACTGACACCAAGTCACAAAGACATACACTGATACCCAGTAACACAGACACACACTTACACCAAGCAACACAGACATACACTGACACCAAGTAACAAAGACATGCTCTGATACCCAGTAACACAGAAACACACTTACACCAAGTAACTAAGACATACACTGACACCCAGTAACAAAGACACACACTTACACCAAGTAACAAAGGCATCCACTGACACCCACTAACAAAGACATACACTTACACCTAGTAACACAGACACACACTGACACCCATTAACACAGACACACACATACACCAAGTAACACAGACATACACTGACACCAAGTAACAAAGTCATACACTGACACCAAGTAACAAAGACATACACTTACACCAAGTAACAAAGACAGACAATTACACCAAGTAACAAAGATATACACTTACACCAATTATTTTGACATACACTGACACCAAGTAACAAAGACATACACTGATACCCGGTAACACAGACACACACTTACACCAAGTAACAAAGACATACACTGACACCAAGTCACAAAGACACACACTGACACCCAGTAACAAAGACACACACTGACACCAAGTAACATAGACACACACTGACACCCAGTAACACAAACAAACAGACTGACACCAAGTAACAAAGACATACACTGACACCAAGTAACACAGGCACACACTGGGAGGTGGTGGGGGGACTTTGGCGCAGTGGTTAGCACCGCAGCCTCACAGCTCCAGGGACCCGGGTTCGATTCTGGGTACTGCCTGTGCGGAGTTTGCAAGTTCTCCCTGTGTCTGCGTGGTTTTCCTCCGGGTGCTCCGGTTTCCTCCCACATGCCAAAGACTTGCAGGTTGATAGGTTCATTGGCCATCATAATTTTGCCCCAAGTATAGGTAAGTGATAGGGAAATATATAGGGATAGGTGGGGATGTGACAAGAATACGGGATTAGTGTAGGATTAGTATAAATGGGTTGTTGATGGTCGGCACAGATTCGGTGGGCCGAAGGGCCTGTTTAAGTGCTGTATCTCTAAACTAAACTAAATACTGACACCAAGTGTCACAGACACAGACTGACACATAGTAACACAAACAAATACACACTGACACCCAGTAACACAGAGAAACACTGATACACAGTAACAAAGACATGCACTGACACCAAGTAAAACAGACACACACTGACACACAGTAAAAAGGACATACTCCGACACCAAGTCACAAAGACATACACTGATACCAAGTCACAAAGACATACACTGATGCCCAGTGACAAAGACACACACTTACACCAAGTAACAAAGGCATCCACTGACACCCACTAACAAAGACATACACTTACACCTAGTAACACAGACACACACTGACACCCATTAACACAGACACACACATACACCAAGTAACACAGACATACACTGACACCAAGTAACAAAGACATACAATTACACCAAGTAACAAAGACATACACTTACACCAATTATTTTGACATACACTGACACCAAGTAACAAAGACATACACTGATACCCGGTAACACAGACACACACTTACACCAAGTAATAAAGACATACACTGACACCAAGTCACAAAGACATACACTGACGCCCAGTAACAAAGACACACACTGACACCAAGTAACACAGACACACACTGACACCCAGTAACACAAACAAACACACTGACACCAAGTAACAAAGACATACACTGACACCAAGTAACACAGGCACACACTGGGAGGTGGTGGGGGGACTTTGGCGCAGTGGTTAGCACCGCAGCCTCACAGCTCCAGGGACCCGGGTTCGATTCTGGGTACTGCCTGTGCGGAGTTTGCAAGATCTCCCTGTGTCTGCGTGGTTTTCCTCCGGGTGCTCCGGTTTCCTCCCACATGCCAAAGACTTGCAGGTTGATAGGTTCATTGGCCATCATAATTTTGCCCCAAGTATAGGTAAGTGATAGGGAAATATATAGGGATAGGTGGGGATGTGACAAGAATACGGGATTAGTGTAGGATTAGTATAAATGGGTTGTTGATGGTCGGCACAGATTCGGTGGGCCGAAGGGCCTGTTTAAGTGCTGTATCTCTAAACTAAACTAAATACTGACACCAAGTGTCACAGACACAGACTGACACATAGTAACACAAACAAATACACACTGACACCCAGTAACACAGAGAAACACTGATACACAGTAACAAAGACATGCACTGACACCAAGTAAAACAGACACACACTGACACACAGTAAAAAGGACATACACCGACACCAAGTCACAAAGACATACACTGATACCAAGTCACAAAGACATACACTGATGCCCAGTGACAAAGACACACACTTACACCAAGTAACAAAGGCATCCACTGACACCCACTAACAAAGACATACACTTACACCTAGTAACACAGACACACACTGACACCCATTAACACAGACACACACATACACCAAGTAACACAGACATAAACTGACACCAAGTAACAAAGACATACAATTACACCAAGTAACAAAGACATACACTTACACCAATTATTTTGACATACACTGACACCAAGTAACAAAGACATACACTGATACCCGGTAACACAGACACACACTTACACCAAGTAATAAAGACATACACTGACACCAAGTCACAAAGACATACACTGACGCCCAGTGACAAAGACACACACTGACACCAAGTAACACAGACATACACTGACACCAAGTAACAAAGACAGACAATTACACCAAGTAACAAAGACATACACTTACACCAAGTATTTTGACATACACTGACACCAAGTAACAAAGACATACACTGATACCCAGTAACGCAGACACACACTTGCACCCAGTAAAAAAGACATACACTGACACAAAGTCACAAAGACATACACTGATGCCAAGTCACAAAGAGATACACTGATGACCAGTAACACAGACACACAATGACACCAAGTAACAAAGACATACACTGACACCAAGTAACAAAGACAGACAATGACACCAAGTAGCAAAGACACACACTTACACCAAGTAAGACAGACACACACTGACACCAAGTAACAAAGACAGTCAATTACACCAAGTAACAAAGACATACACTTACACCAAGTATTTTGAGATACACTGACACCAAGTCACAAAGACACACACTGACACCCAGTAACGAAGACATACACTGACACCAAGTCACAAAGACATACACTGATACCCAGTAACACAGACAGACACTTACACCAAGCAACACAGACATACACTGACACCAAGTAACAAAGGCATGCTCTGATACCCAGTAACACAGACACACACTTACACCAAGTAACTAAGACATACACTGACACCCAGTAACACAGACACACACTTACACCAAGTAACAAAGGCATCCACTGACACCCACTAACAAAGACATACACTTACTCCTAGTAACACAGACACACACTTACACCGAGTAACACAGACACACACATACATCAATTAACACAGACATTCACTGACACCAAGTAACAAAGACATACACTTACAACAAGTATTTTGACATCCACTGACACGAAGTAACAAAGACATACACTGATACCCAGTAACACAGGCACACACTTACACGAAATAACACAGACATACAATGACACCAAGTAACACAGAGAAACACTGATACACAGTAACAAAGACATGCACTGATACCAAGTAACACAGACACACACTTTCACCAAGTAACACAGACATACAATGACACCAAGTAACAAAGACATGCACTGATACCCAGTAACACAGACACACACTTACACCAAGTAACAAAGACAGACACTGATACCCAGTAACACAGACTCACACTTGCACCAAGTAACAAAGACATACACTGACACCCAGTAACAAAGCCATACACTGACACCCAGTAACACAGACACACACGGACACCAAGTAACAAAGACACACTCTTACACCAAGTAACAAAGACACACACTGACACCCAGTAACACAAACACATACACTGACACCAAGTAACACAGACATACAATTACACCAAGTAACAAAGACATACACTTACACCAATTATTTTGACATACACTGACACCAAGTAACAAAGACATACACTGACACCCAGTAACACAAACAAACACACTGACACCAAGTAACAAAGACATACACTGACACCAAGTAACACAGGCACACACTGGGAGGTGGTGGGGGGACTTTGGCGCAGTGGTTAGCACCGCAGCCTCACAGCTCCAGGGACCCGGGTTCGATTCTGGGTACTGCCTGTGCGGAGTTTGCAAGTTCTCCCTGTGTCTGCGTGGTTTTCCTCCGGGTGCTCCGGTTTCCTCCCACATGCCAAAGACTTGCAGGTTGATAGGTTCATTGGCCATCATAATTTTGCCCCTAGTATAGGTAAGTGATAGGGAAATATATAGGGATAGGTGGGGATGTGACAGGAATACGGGATTAGTGTAGGATTAGTATAAATGGGTTGTTGATGGTCGGCACAGATTCGGTGGGCCGAAGGGCCTGTTTAAGTGCTGTATCTCTAAACTAAACTAAATACTGACACCAAGTGTCACAGACACAGACTGACACATAGTAACACAAACAAATACACACTGACACCCAGTAACACAGAGAAACACTGATACACAGTAACAAAGACATGCACTGACACCAAGTAAAACAGACACACACTGACACACAGTAAAAAGGACATACACCGACACCAAGTCACAAAGACATACACTGATGCCAAGTCACAAAGACATACACTGATGCCCAGTGACAAAGACACACACTTACACCAAGTAACAAAGGCATCCACTGACACCCACTAACAAAGACATACACTTACACCTAGTAACACAGACACACACTGACACCCATTAACACAGACACACACATACACCAAGTAACACAGACATACACTGACACCAAGTAACAAAGACATACAATTACACCAAGTAACAAAGACATACACTTACACCAATTATTTTGACATACACTGACACCAAGTAACAAAGACATACACTGATACCCGGTAACACAGACACACACTTACACCAAGTAATAAAGACATACACTGACACCAAGTCACAAAGACATACACTGACGCCCAGTAACAAAGACACACACTGACACCAAGTAACACAGACACACACTGACACCCAGTAACACAAACAAACACACTGACACCAAGTAACACAGACATGAACTGACACCAAGTAACAAAGACAGACAATTACACCAAGTAACAAAGACATACACTTACACCAAGTATTTTGACATACACTGACAGCAAGTAACAAAGACATACACTGATACCCAGTAACGCAGACACACACTTACTCCCAGTAAAAAAGACATACACTGACACCAAGTCACAAGGACATGCACGGACACCAAGTCACAAAGACATACACTGATACCAAGTCACAAAGACATACACTGATGCCCAGTGACAAAGACACACACTTACACCAAGTAAAAAAGACATACACTGACACCAAGTCACAAAGACATGCACTGATACCAAGTCACAAAGACATATACTGATGACCAGTAACACAGACACACACTGACACCAAGGAACAAAGACATACACTGACACCAAGTAACAAAGACAGACAATTACACCAAGTAACAAAGACACACACTTACACCAAGTAAAACAGACATACACTGACAGCAAGTAACAAAGACAGTCAATTACACCAAGTAACAAAGACATACACTTACACCAAGTATTTTGAGATACACTGACACCAAGTAACAAAGACATACACTGATACCTGGTAACACAGACACACACTTACACCAAGTAACACAGACAAACACTGACACCAAGTCACAAAGAGACACCCTGACACCCAGTAACGAAGACATACACTGACACCAAGTCACAAAGACATACACTGATACCCAGTAACACAGACACACACTTACACCAAGCAACACAGACATACACTGACACCAAGTAACAAAGACATGCTCTGATACCCAGTAACACAGAAACACACTTACACCAAGTAACTAAGACATACACTGACACCCAGTAACAAAGACACACACTTACACCAAGTAACAAAGGCATCCACTGACACCCACTAACAAAGACATACACTTACACCTAGTAACACAGACACACACTGACACCCATTAACACAGACACACACATACACCAAGTAACACAGACATACACTGACACCAAGTAACAAAGACATACACTGACACCAAGTAACAAAGACATACACTTACACCAAGTAACAAAGACAGACAATTACACCAAGTAACAAAGATATACACTTACACCAATTATTTTGACATACACTGACACCAAGTAACAAAGACATACACTGATACCCGGTAACACAGACACACACTTACACCAAGTAACAAAGACATACACTGACACCAAGTCACAAAGACACACACTGACACCCAGTAACAAAGACACACACTGACACCAAGTAACATAGACACACACTGACACCCAGTAACACAAACAAACAGACTGACACCAAGTAACAAAGACATACACTGACACCAAGTAACACAGGCACACACTGGGAGGTGGTGGGGGGACTTTGGCGCAGTGGTTAGCACCGCAGCCTCACAGCTCCAGGGACCCGGGTTCGATTCTGGGTACTGCCTGTGCGGAGTTTGCAAGTTCTCCCTGTGTCTGCGTGGTTTTCCTCCGGGTGCTCCGGTTTCCTCCCACATGCCAAAGACTTGCAGGTTGATAGGTTCATTGGCCATCATAATTTTGCCCCAAGTATAGGTAAGTGATAGGGAAATATATAGGGATAGGTGGGGATGTGACAAGAATACGGGATTAGTGTAGGATTAGTATAAATGGGTTGTTGATGGTCGGCACAGATTCGGTGGGCCGAAGGGCCTGTTTAAGTGCTGTATCTCTAAACTAAACTAAATACTGACACCAAGTGTCACAGACACAGACTGACACATAGTAACACAAACAAATACACACTGACACCCAGTAACACAGAGAAACACTGATACACAGTAACAAAGACATGCACTGACACCAAGTAAAACAGACACACACTGACACACAGTAAAAAGGACATACTCCGACACCAAGTCACAAAGACATACACTGATACCAAGTCACAAAGACATACACTGATGCCCAGTGACAAAGACACACACTTACACCAAGTAACAAAGGCATCCACTGACACCCACTAACAAAGACATACACTTACACCTAGTAACACAGACACAAACTGACACCCATTAACACAGACACACACATACACCAAGTAACACAGACATACACTGACACCAAGTAACAAAGACATACAATTACACCAAGTAACAAAGACATACACTTACACCAATTATTTTGACATACACTGACACCAAGTAACAAAGACATACACTGATACCCGGTAACACAGACACACACTTACACCAAGTAATAAAGACATACACTGACACCAAGTCACAAAGACATACACTGACGCCCAGTAACAAAGACACACACTGACACCAAGTAACACAGACACACACTGACACCCAGTAACACAAACAAACACACTGACACCAAGTAACAAAGACATACACTGACACCAAGTAACACAGGCACACACTGGGAGGTGGTGGGGGGACTTTGGCGCAGTGGTTAGCACCGCAGCCTCACAGCTCCAGGGACCCGGGTTCGATTCTGGGTACTGCCTGTGCGGAGTTTGCAAGTTCTCCCTGTGTCTGCGTGGTTTTCCTCCGGGTGCTCCGGTTTCCTCCCACATGCCAAAGACTTGCAGGTTGATAGGTTCATTGGCCATCATAATTTTGCCCCAAGTATAGGTAAGTGATAGGGAAATATATAGGGATAGGTGGGGATGTGACAAGAATACGGGATTAGTGTAGGATTAGTATAAATGGGTTGTTGATGGTCGGCACAGATTCGGTGGGCCGAAGGGCCTGTTTAAGTGCTGTATCTCTAAACTAAACTAAATACTGACACCAAGTGTCACAGACACAGACTGACACATAGTAACACAAACAAATACACACTGACACCCAGTAACACAGAGAAACACTGATACACAGTAACAAAGACATGCACTGACACCAAGTAAAACAGACACACACTGACACACAGTAAAAAGGACATGCACCGACACCAAGTCACAAAGACATACACTGATACCAAGTCACAAAGACATACACTGATGCCCAGTGACAAAGACACACACTTACACCAAGTAACAAAGGCATCCACTGACACCCACTAACAAAGACATACACTTACACCTAGTAACACAGACACACACTGACACCCATTAACACAGACACACACATACACCAAGTAACACAGACATACACTGACACCAAGTAACAAAGACATACACTGACACCAAGTAACAAAGACATACACTGATACCCGGTAACACAGACACACACTTACACCAAGTAATAAAGACATACACTGACACCAAGTCACAAAGACATACACTGACGCCCAGTAACAAAGACACACACTGACACCAAGTAACACAGACACACACTGACACCCAGTAACACAAACAAACACACTGACACCAAGTAACAAAGACATACACTGACACCAAGTAACACAGGCACACACTGGGAGGTGGTGGGGGGACATTGGCGCAGTGGTTAGCACCGCAGCCTCACAGCTCCAGGGACCCGGGTTCGATTCTGGGTACTGCCTGTGCGGAGTTTGCAAGTTCTCCCTGTGTCTGCGTGGCTTTCCTCCGGGTGCTCCGGTTTCCTCCCACATGCCAAAGACTTGCAGGTTGATAGGTTAATGGGCCATTATAAATTGCCCCTAGTATAGGTAGGTGGTAGGGAAATATATAGGGACCGGTGGGGATGTGATAGGAATACGGGATTAGTGTAGGATTAGTATAAATGGGTTGTTGATGTTCGTCTCAGACTCGGTGGGCCGAAGGGCCTGTTTAAGTGCTGTATCTCCAAAATAAACTAAATACTGACACCAAGTGTCACAGACACAGACTGACACATAGTAACACAAACAAACACACACTGACACCCAGTAACACAGAGAAACACTGATACACAGTAACAAAGACATGCACTGACACCAAGTCACAAAGACATACACTGATACCAAGTCACAAAGACATACACTGATGCCCAGTGACAAAGACACACACTTACACCAAGTAACACAGACATACACTGACACCAAGTAACAAAGACAGACAATTACACCAAGTAACAAAGACATACACTTACACCAAGTATTTTGACATACACTGACACCAAGTAACAAAGACATACACTGATACCCAGTAACGCAGACACACACTTGCACCCAGTAAAAAAGACATACACTGACACAAAGTCACAAAGACATACACTGATGCCAAGTCACAAAGAGATACACTGATGACCAGTAACACAGACACACAATGACACCAAGTAACAAAGACATACACTGACACCAAGTAACAAAGACAGACAATGACACCAAGTAGCAAAGACACACACTTACACCAAGTAAGACAGACACACACTGACACCAAGTAACAAAGACAGTCAATTACACCAAGTAACAAAGACATACACTTACACCAAGTATTTTGAGATACACTGACACCAAGTCACAAAGACACACACTGACACCCAGTAACGAAGACATACACTGACACCAAGTCACAAAGACATACACTGATACCCAGTAACACAGACAGACACTTACACCAAGCAACACAGACATACACTGACACCAAGTAACAAAGGCATGCTCTGATACCCAGTAACACAGACACACACTTACACCAAGTAACTAAGACATACACTGACACCCAGTAACACAGACACACACTTACACCAAGTAACAAAGGCATCCACTGACACCCACTAACAAAGACATACACTTACTCCTAGTAACACAGACACACACTTACACCGAGTAACACAGACACACACATACATCAATTAACACAGACATTCACTGACACCAAGTAACAAAGACATACACTTACAACAAGTATTTTGACATCCACTGACACGAAGTAACAAAGACATACACTGATACCCAGTAACACAGGCACACACTTACACGAAATAACACAGACATACAATGACACCAAGTAACACAGAGAAACACTGATACACAGTAACAAAGACATGCACTGATACCAAGTAACACAGACACACACTTTCACCAAGTAACACAGACATACAATGACACCAAGTAACAAAGACAGACACTGATACCCAGTAACACAGACTCACACTTGCACCAAGTAACAAAGACATACACTGACACCCAGTAACAAAGCCATACACTGACACCCAGTAACACAGACACACACGGACACCAAGTAACAAAGACACACTCTTACACCAAGTAACAAAGACACACACTGACACCCAGTAACACAAACACATACACTGACACCAAGTAACACAGACATACAATTACACCAAGTAACAAAGACATACACTTACACCAATTATTTTGACATACACTGACACCAAGTAACAAAGACATACACTGATACCCGGTAACACAGACACACACTTACACCAAGTAATAAAGACATACACTGACACCAAGTCACAAAGACATACACTGACGCCCAGTAACAAAGACACACACTGACACCAAGTAACACAGACACACACTGACACCCAGTAACACAAACAAACACACTGACACCAAGTAACAAAGACATACACTGACACCAAGTAACACAGGCACACACTGGGAGGTGGTGGGGGGACATTGGCGCAGTGGTTAGCACCGCAGCCTCACAGCTCCAGGGACCCGGGTTCGATTCTGGGTACTGCCTGTGCGGAGTTTGCAAGTTCTCCCTGTGTCTGCGTGGCTTTCCTCCGGGTGCTCCGGTTTCCTCCCACATGCCAAAGACTTGCAGGTTGATAGGTTAATGGGCCATTATAAATTGCCCCTAGTATAGGTAGGTGGTAGGGAAATATATAGGGACCGGTGGGGATGTGATAGGAATACGGGATTAGTGTAGGATTAGTATAAATGGGTTGTTGATGTTCGTCTCAGACTCGGTGGGCCGAAGGGCCTGTTTAAGTGCTGTATCTCCAAAATAAACTAAATACTGACACCAAGTGTCACAGACACAGACTGACACATAGTAACACAAACAAACACACACTGACACCCAGTAACACAGAGAAACACTGATACACAGTAACAAAGACATGCACTGACACCAAGTCACAAAGACATACACTGATACCAAGTCACAAAGACATACACTGATGCCCAGTGACAAAGACACACACTTACACCAAGTAACACAGACATACACTGACACCAAGTAACAAAGACAGACAATTACACCAAGTAACAAAGACATACACTTACACCAAGTATTTTGACATACACTGACACCAAGTAACAAAGACATACACTGATACCCAGTAACGCAGACACACACTTGCACCCAGTAAAAAAAACATACACTGACACAAAGTCACAAAGACATACACTGATGCCAAGTCACAAAGAGATACACTGATGACCAGTAACACAGACACACAATGACACCAAGTAACAAAGACATACACTGACACCAAGTAACAAAGACAGACAATGACACCAAGTAGCAAAGACACACACTTACACCAAGTAAGACAGACACACACTGACACCAAGTAACAAAGACAGTCAATTACACCAAGTAACAAAGACATACACTTACACCAAGTATTTTGAGATACACTGACACCAAGTCACAAAGACACACACTGACACCCAGTAACGAAGACATACACTGACACCAAGTCACAAAGACATACACTGATACCCAGTAACACAGACAGACACTTACACCAAGCAACACAGACATACACTGACACCAAGTAACAAAGGCATGCTCTGATACCCAGTAACACAGACACACACTTACACCAAGTAACTAAGACATACACTGACACCCAGTAACACAGACACACACTTACACCAAGTAACAAAGGCATCCACTGACACCCACTAACAAAGACATACACTTACTCCTAGTAACACAGACACACACTTACACCGAGTAACACAGACACACACATACATCAATTAACACAGACATTCACTGACACCAAGTAACAAAGACATACACTTACAACAAGTATTTTGACATCCACTGACACGAAGTAACAAAGACATACACTGATACCCAGTAACACAGGCACACACTTACACGAAATAACACAGACATACAATGACACCAAGTAACACAGAGAAACACTGATACACAGTAACAAAGACATGCACTGATACCAAGTAACACAGACACACACTTTCACCAAGTAACACAGACATACAATGACACCAAGTAACAAAGACATGCACTGATACCCAGTAACACAGACACACACTTACACCAAGTAACAAAGACAGACACTGATACCCAGTAACACAGACTCACACTTGCACCAAGTAACAAAGACATACACTGACACCCAGTAACAAAGCCATACACTGACACCCAGTAACACAGACACACACGGACACCAAGTAACAAAGACACACACTTACACCAAGTAACAAAGACACACACTGACACCCAGTAACACAAACACATACACTGACACCAAGTAACACAGACATACACTGACACCAAGTAACAAAGACATACACTGATACCCAGTAACACAGGCACACACGGGGGCGGGGGGGGGGGGGGCACATTGGCTCAGTGGTTAGCACCGCAGCCTCACAGATCCAGGGACCCGGGTCCGTTTCAGGGTACTGCCTGTGCGGATTTTGCAAGTTCTCCCTCTGTCTGCGTGGGTTTCCTCCCGGTGCTCCGGTTTCCTCCCACATGCCAAAGACTTGCAGATTGATAGGTTAGTTGACCATTATATATTTCTCCTCGTACAGGTAGGTGGTAGCGAAATATATAGGGACCGGTGGGGATGTGATAGGAATACGGGATTAGTGTAGGATTAGTATAAATGGGTTGTTGATGGTCGGCAAAGACTCGGTGGGCCGAAGGGCCTGTTTAAGTGCTGTATCTCGAAACTAAACTAAATACTGACACCTGGTGTCAGAGACACACACTGACACCCAGTAACACAAACAAACACACACTGACACCCAGTAACACAGAGAAACACTGATACACAGTAAAAAAGACATACACTGACACCAAGTAACACAGACACACACTGACACCCAGTAAAAAAGACATACACTGACACCAAGTAACAAAGACATACACTGATACCCAGTAACACAGTCACACATTTACACCAAGTAACACAGACATACACTGACACCAAGTAAAAAAGACATACACTTACACCAAGTATTTTGACATCCACTGACACCAAGTAACAAAGACATACACTGATACCAAGTAACACAGGCACACACTTACACCAAGTAACACAGACATACAATGACACCAAGTAACAAAGACATGCACTGATACCCAGTAACGCAGACATACACTGACACCCAGTCACTAAGACATACACTGATACCAAGTAACAAAGACATACACTGATACCCAGTAACACAGACACACACTTACACCATGTAACACAGACATACACTGACAGCAAGTAACAAAGACATACAATTACACCAAGTATTTTGACATCCACTGACACCAAGTAACAAAGACATACACTGATATCCAGTAACACAGGCATACACTTACACCAAGTAACACAGACATACAATGACACCAAGTAACAAAGACATGAACAGATACCCAGTAACACAGACATAAACTGACACCCAGTCACAAAGACATACACTTATACCAAGTAACAAAGACATACACTGATACCCAGTAAAACAGACGCACACTTACACCAAGTAACACAGACATACACTGTCACCAAGTAACAAAGACATACACTTACACCAAGTATTTTGACATCCACTGACACGAAGTAACAAAGACATACACTGATACCCAGTAACACAGGCACACACTTACACCAAGTAACACAGACATACAATGACACCAAGTAACAAAGACATGCACAGATACCCAGTAACACAGACATACACTGACACCCAGTAACAAAGACATACTCTGACACCCAGTAACACAGAGAAACACTGATACACAGTAACAAAGACATACACTGATACCAAGTAACTCAGACACACACTTACACTAAGTAACACAGACATACACTGACATCAAGTAACAAAGACAGACAATTACACCAAGTAACAAAGACATACACTTACACCAGGTATTTTGACATGCACTTACACCAAGTAACAAAGACACATACTTACACCAAGTATCACAGACATACATTGACACAAAGTAACAAAGACAGAAAATTACACCAAGTAACAAAGACATACAATTACACCAAGTATTTTGACATCCACTGACACGAAGTAACAAAGACATACACTGATACCAAGTAACTCAGACACACACTTACACTAAGTAACACAGACATACACTGACATCAAGTAACAAAGACATACACTTATACCAAGTAACAAAGACATACACTGATACCCAGTAACACAGACACACACTTACACCAAGTAACACAGACAAACACTGACACCAAGTCACAAAGAGACACCCTGACACCCAGTAACGAAGACATACACTGACACCAAGTCACAAAGACATACACTGATACCCAGTAACACAGACACACACTTACACCAAGCAACACAGACATACACTGACACCAAGTAACAAAGACATGCTCTGATACCCAGTAACACAGACACACACTTACACCAAGTAACTAAGACATACACTGACACCCAGTAACAAAGACACACACTTACACCAAGTAACAAAGGCATCCACTGACACCCACTAACAAAGACATACACTTACACCTAGTAACACAGACACACACTGACACCCATTAACACAGACACACACATTAACCAAGTAACACAGACATACACTGACACAAAGTAACAAAGACATACACTGACACCAAGTAACAAAGACATACACTTACACCAAGTAACAAAGACAGACAATTACACCAAGTAACAAAGACATACACTTACACCAATTATTTTGACATACACTGACACCAAGTAACAAAGACATACACTGATACCCGGTAACACAGACACACACTTACACCAAGTAACAAAGACATACACTGACACCAAGTCACAAAGACACACACTGACACCCAGTAACAAAGACACACACTGACACCAAGTAACACAGACACAAACTGACACACAGTAACACAAACAAACATACTGACACCAAGTCACAAAGACATACACTGACACCAAGTAACACAGGCACACACTGGGAGGTGGTGGGGGGACATTGGCGCAGTGGTTAGCACCGCAGCCTCACAGCTCCAGGGACCCGGGTTCGATTCTGGGTACTGCCTGTGCGGAGTTTGCAAGTTCTCCCTGTGTCTGCGTGGTTTTCCTCCGGGTGCTCCGGTTTCCTCCCACATGCCAAAAACTTGCAGGTTGATAGGTTCATTGGCCATCATAATTTTGCCCCTAGTATAGGTACGTGATAGGGAAATATACAGGGATAGGTGGGGATGTGACAGGAATACGGGATTAGTGTAGGATTAGTATAAATGGGTAGTTGATGGTCGGCACAGACTCGGTGGGACGAAAGGCCTGTTTAAGTGCTGTATCTCTAAACTAAACTAAATACTGACACCAAGTGTCACAGACACAGACTGACACATAGTAACACAAACAAATACACAATGACACCCAGTAACACAGAGAAACACTGATACACAGTAACAAAGACATGCACTGACACCAAGTAAAACAGACACACACTGACACACAGTAAAAAGGACATACACCGACACCAAGTCACAAAGACATACACTGATACCAAGTCACAAAGACATACACTGATGCCCAGTGACAAAGACACACACTTACACCAAGTAACAAAGGCATCCACTGACACCCACTAACAAAGACATACACTTACACCAAGTAACGCAGACACACACTGACACCCATTAACACAGACACACACATACACCAAGTAACACAGACATACACTGACACCAAGTAACAAAGACATACGCTGACACCAAGTAACAAAGACATACACTTACACCAAGTAACAAAGACAGACAATTACACCAAGTAACAAAGACATACACTTACACCAATTATTTTGACATACACTGACACCAAGTAACAAAGACATACACTGATACCCGGTAACACAGACACACACTTACACCAAGTAATAAAGACATACACTGACACCAAGTCACAAAGACACACACTGACGCCCAGTAACAAAGACACACACTGACACCAAGTAACACAGACACACACTGACACCCAGTAACACAAACAAACACACTGACACCAAGTAACAAAGACATACACTGACACCAAGTAACACAGGCACACACTGGGAGGTGGTGGGGGGACATTGGCGCAGTGGTTAGCACCGCAGCCTCACAGCTCCAGGGACCCGGGTTCGATTCTGGGTACTGCCTGTGCGGAGTTTGCATTTCTCCCTGTGTCTGCGTGGCTTTTCTCCGGGTGCTCCGGTTTCCTCCCACATGCCAAAGACTTGCAGGTTGATAGGTTAATGGGCCATTATAAATTGCCCCTAGTATAGGTAGGTGGTAGGGAAATATATAGGGACCGGTGGGGATGTGATAGGAATACGGGATTAGTGTAGGATTAGTATAAATGGGTTGTTGATGTTCGTCACAGACTCGGTGGGCCGAAGGGCCTGTTTAAGTGCTGTATCTCCAAACTAAACTAAATACTGACACCAAGTGTCACAGACACAGACTGACACATAGTAACACAAACAAACACACACTGACACCCAGTAACACAGAGAAACACTGATATACAGTAACAAAGACATGCACTGACACCAAGTCACAAAGACATACACTGATACCAAGTCACAAAGACATACACTGATGCCCAGTGACAAAGACACACACTTACACCAAGTAACACAGACATACACTGACACCAAGTAACAAAGACAGACAATTACACCAAGTAACAAAGACATACACTTACACCAAGTATTTTGACATACACTGACACCAAGTAACAAAGACATACACTGATACCCAGTAACGCAGACACACACTTGCACCCAGTAAAAAAGACATACACTGACACAAAGTCACAAAGACATACACTGATGCCAAGTCACAAAGACATACACTGATGACCAGTAACACAGACACACAATGACACCAAGTAACAAAGGCATACACTGACACCAAGTAACAAAGACAGACAATGACACCAAGTAGCAAAGACACACACTTACACCAAGTAACACAGACACACACTGACACCAAGTAACAAAGACAGTCAATTACACCAAGTAACAAAGACATACACTTACACCAAGTATTTTGAGATACACTGACACCAAGTAACAAAGACATACACTGATACCCAGTAACACAGACACACACATACACCAAGTAACACAGACACACACTGACACCAAGTCACAAAGACACACACTGACACCCAGTAACGAAGACATACACTGACACCAAGTCACAAAGACATACACTGATACCCAGTAACACAGACAGACACTTACACCAAGCAAGACAGACATACACTGACACCCAGTAAAAAAGACAGACACTGACACCAAGTCACAAAGACATGCACTGATACCAAGTCACAAAGACATACACATACACCAAGTAACAAAGACACACACTTACACCAAGTAACACAGACATAACCTGACACCAAGTGACAAAGACAGACAATTACACCAAGTAACAGAGACATACACTTACACCAAGTATTTGACAGACACTGACACCAAGTAACAAAGACATGCACTGATACCCAGTAACGCAGACACACACTGACACCAAGTAACACAGACACACACTGACACCAAGTAACAAAGACAGACACTGATACACAGTAACACAGACACACAGTTACACCAAGTAACAAAGACATACACTGACACCCAGTAACAAAGACAGACACTGACACCCACTAACACAGACACACACGGTCACCAAGTAACACAGACACACACTGACACCCAGTAAAAAAGACATACACTGATACCAATTCACAAAGACATAAACTGATGCCCAGTAACACAGACACACACAGACACCAACTAACAAAGACATACACTGACACCAAGTAACAAGGACATACACTTACACCAAGTAACAAAGACACACACTTACACCAAGTAACACATACATTCACTGACACCAAGTAACAAAGACAGACACTGACACCAAGTAACAAAGACATACACTTACACCAAGTATTTTGACATACACTGACACCAAGTAACAAAGACATACACTGATACCCAGTAACACAGACACACACTTACACCAAGTAACACAGACACACACTGACACCCAGTAACACAAACAAACACACTGACACCAAGTAACACAGACATACACTGACACCAAGTAACAAAGACATACACTGATACCCAGTATCACAGGCACACACTGGGAGGTGGTGGGGGGACATAGGCGCAGTGGTTAGCACCGCAGCCTCACAACTCCAGGGACCCGGGTTCGTTTCTCTGTACTGCCTGTGCGGAGTTTGCAAGTTCTCCCTGTGTCTGCGTGGGTTTCCTCCGGGTGCTCCAGTTTCCTCCCACATGCCAAAGACTTGTAGGTTGACAGGTTAATGGGCCATTATAAATCGCCCCTAGTATAGGTAGGTGGTAGGGAAATATACAGGGACCGGTGGGGATGTGATAGGAATACGGGATTAGTGTAGGATTAGTATAAATGGGTTGTTGATGGTCGGCACAGACTCGGTGGGCCGAAGGTCCTGTTTAAGTGCTGTATCTCTGAACTAAACTAAATACTGACACCTAGTGTCACAGACACACACTGACACCCAGTAACACAAACAAACACACACTGACACCCAGTAACACAGAGAAACATTGATACACAGTAACAAAGACATACTCTGACACCAAGTAACACAGACACACACTGACACCCAGTAACAAAGACATACACTTACACCAAGTATTTTGAGATACACTGACACCAAGTAACAAAGACATACACTGATACCCAGTAAGACAGACGCACACTTACACTAAGTAACACAGACACACACTGACACCAAGTCACAAAGACACACACTGACACCCAGTAACGAAGACTTACACTGACACCAAGTCACAAAGACATACACTGATAGCCAGTAACACAGACACACACTTACACCAAGTAACACAGACATACACTGACATCAAGTAACAAAGACATGCACTGATACCCAGTAACACAGACACACACTTACACCAAGTAACTAAGACATCCACTGACACCCACTAACAAAGACGTACACTTACACCAAGTAACAAAGACATACACTGACACCAAGTAACAAAGACATACACTTACACCAAGTAACAAAGACATACACTTACACCAAGTATTTTGAGATACACTGACACCAAGTAACAAAGACATACACTGATACCCAGTAACAAAGACACAGACTTACACCAAGTAAAAAAGACACACACTGACACCAAGTCACAAAGACACACACTGACAATCAGTAACGAAGGCATACACTGACACCAAGTCACAAAGACATACACTGATACCAGTAACACAGACACACACTTACACCAAGTAACACAGACATACACTGACACCCAGTAACACAGACACACACTTACACCAAGTAACTAAGACATACACTGACACCCAGTAACACAGACACACACTTACACCAAGTAACAAAGACATCCACTGACACCCACTAACAATGACACACACTTACACCAAGTAACACAGACACACACTGACACCCAGTAACACAGACACACACATACACCAAGTAACACAGACATACACTGACACCAAGTAACACAGACACACACTGACACCCAGTAACACAGACACACACTTACACCAAGTAAGACAGATATACACTTACAGCAAGTAACAAAGACATACACTGACACCAAGTCACAAAGACACGCACTGACACCCAGTAACAAAGACATACACTGACACCAAGTCACAAAGACATACACTGATACCCAGTAGCACAGACACACACTTACACCAAGTAAGAGAGACATACACTGACACCCGGTAACACAGACACACACTTACACCAAGTAACACAGACATACACTGATACCCAGTAACACAGACACACACTTCCACCAATTAACAAAGACATACACTGACACCCAGTAACACAGACACACACTTACACCAATTAACAAATACATACACTGAGACCCAGTAACAAAGACATACACTGACACCCAGTAACACAGACATACACTGACACCAAGTAACAAAGACATACACTGACACCAATTAACAACGGCATACACAAAGACCCTTAACAAAGACATACACTGACACCCAGTAACACAGACATACACTGACACCAAGTAACAAAGATACACACTTACAGCAAGTAACACAGACTCACACTGACACCCAGTAACACAGACACACGCTTACACCAAGTAACACAGACATACACTGACACCAAGTAACAAAGACATACACTTATACCCAGTAACACAGGCACACACTTACACCAAGTAACACAGACATGCACTGACACCAAGTAACAAAGACATACACTTACACCAAGTAACAAAGACATACACTGACACCAAGTCGCAAATACATACACTGATACCCAGTAACACAGACACACAATGACACGAAGTAGCAAAGACATACACTGACACCAAGTAACAAAGGCATACACTTACACCAAGTAACACAGACATACACTGACACCAAGTAACAAAGACATACACTGACACCAAGTAACAAAGACACACACTTACACCAAGTAACAAAGACACACAGTTACACCATGTAAAAAAGACATACACTGACACCAGGTATTTTGACATATACTGACACCAAGCAACAAAGACATACACTGATACCCAGCAACACAGACACACACTTTCACCAAGTAAGACAGACATACAATTTCACCAAGTCACAAAGACAATCACTGACACCCAGTAACAAAGGCATAGTCTGACACCAAGTCACAAAGACACACACTGACACCAAGTCACAAAGACATACACTGATACCCAGTAACACAGACACACCCTGACACCACGTAAGACAGATATACACTTACAGCAAGTAACAAAGACATACACTGACACCAAGTCACAAAGACACACACTGACACCCAGTAACAAAGACATACACTGACACCAAGTCACAAAGACATACACTGATACCCAGTAGCACAGACACACACTTACACCAAGTAAGACAGACATCCACTGACACCCGGTAACACAGACACACACTTACACCAAGTAACACAGACATACACTGACACCAAGTCACAAAGACATACACTGATACCCAGTAACAATGACACACACTTACACCAAGTAACAAAGACATACACTGACCCCAAGTAACAAAGGCATACACATGCACCAAGTAACACAGACATACACTGACACCAAGTAACAAAGACAGACACTGACACCAAGTAACAAAGGCATACACTTACACCAAGTAACAAAGACAGACACTTACACCAAGTAACACAGACATACACTGACACCAAGTAACAAAGACAGACAATTACACCAAGTAACAAGACATACACTTACACCAAGTTTTGTGACATACACTGACACCAAGTAACAAAGACATGCACTGATACCCAGTAACACAGACACACACTTACACCAAGTAACAAAGACATACACTGACACGACGTCACAAAGACACACACTGACACCCAGTAACAAAGACATACAGTGACACGAAGTCACAAAGACATACACTGATATCCTGTAACAGAGACACACACTAGCACCAAGTAACACAGACATACACTGACACCAAGAAACAAAGACATACACTGATACCCAGTAACACAGACACACACTTACACCAAGTAACACAGACATACACTGACACCAAGTAACAAAGACATACACTGATACCAAGTCACCAAGACCTACACTGATACCCAGTATCGCAGAAACACACTGACACCAAATAACCAAGACATACACTGACACCAAGTAACACAGACACACAATGACACCCAGTAACAAAGTCATACACTGACACCAAGTCACAAAGACATACACTTATACCAAGTCACAAAGACATACACTGATACCCAGTAACACAGACACACACTGACACCAAGTAACAAAGACAAACACTGATACCCAGTAATACAGACAAACACTTACACCAAGTAACAAAGACAGACACTGATACCCAGTAACACAGACACACACTTACACCAAGTAACAAAGACATACACTGACACCCAGTAACAAAGACATACATTGACACCCAGTAACACAGACACACACGGACACCAAGTAACAAAGACTCACACTTACAACAAGTAACACAGACACACACTGACACCCAGTAACACAAACAAACATACTGACACCAAGTAACAAAGACATACACTGATACCCAGTAACACAGACATACACTTACACCAAGTAACAAAGACATACACTGACACCAAGTCACATAGACACACACTGACACCAAGTCACAAAGACATACACTGTTACCCAGTAACACAGACACACACTTACACCAAGTAACACAGACATACACTGACACCAAGTAACAAAGACATACACTTACACCAATTAACAAAGACATACACTGAGACCCAGTAACAAAGACATACACTGACACCCAGTAACACAGACACACCCGGACAGCAAGTAACAAAGACACACACTTACACCAAGTAACACAGACTCACACTGACACCCAGTAACACAGACACACACTTCCACCAAGTAACACAGACATACACTGACACCAAGTAACAAAGACATACACTGATACCCAGTAACACAGACAAACACTTACACCAAGTAACAAAGACAGACACTGATACCCAGTAACACAAACACACACTTACACCAATTAACAAAGACATACACTGAGACCCAGTAACAAAGACATACACTGACACCCAGTGACACAGACACACGAGGACACCAAGTAACAAAGACACACACTTACACCAAGTAACACAGACTCTCACTGACACCCAGTAACACAGACACACACTTACACCAAGTAACACAGGCACACACTTACACCAAGTAACACAGACATACACTGACAACAGGTAACAAAGACATACACTTACACCAAGTAACAAAGACACACACTTACACCAAGTAACACAGACATACACTGACACCCAGTAACAAAGACAGACAATTACACCAAGTAACAAAGACATACACTTACACCAAATATTTTGACATACACTGACACCAAGTAACAAAGACATACACTGATACCCAGTAACACAGACACACACTTACACCAAGTAACAAAGACATCCACTGACACCAAGTCACAAAGACACACACTGACACCCAGTAACAAAGACATAAACTGACACCAAGTCACAAAGACAGACACTGATACCCAGTAACACAGACACACACTTACACCAAGTAAGACAGACACACACTGACACCAAGTAACAAAGACATACACTGACACCAAGTAACAAAGACAGACAATTACACCACGTAACAAAGACATACACGTACTCCAAGTATTTTGACATACACTGACACAAAGTAACAAAGACATACACTGATACCCAGGAACACAGACAAACACTCACACCAAGTAACAAAGACATCCAGTGATACCCAGTAACACAGACACACACTTACACCAAGTAACACAGACATACATTGATACCAAGTCACAAAGACATACACTGATACGCAGTAACACAGACACACACTTACACCAAGTAACAAAGACATACACTGACACCAAGTCACAAAGACACACACTGACACCCAGTAACAAAGACATACACTGACTCCAAGTCACAAAGACATACACTGACACCCAGTAACACAGACACACACTTACACCAAGTAACACAGACATACACTGACACCAAGTAACAAAGACATACACTAATACCCAGTAACACAGACACACACTTACACCAAGTAACAAAGACAGACACTGATACCCAGTATCACAGACACTCACTTACACCAAGTAACAAAGACATACACTTACACCGAGTATTTTGACATGCACTGACACCAAGTCACAAAGACATACACTGTCACCAAGTAGCAAAGACATACACTTACACCAAGTAACAAAGGCATACACTGACACCAAGTAACAAAGACATACACTGATACCCAGTAACACAGACACACACTAACACCAAGTCACAGAGACATACACTGTCATCAAGTAACAAAGACACACACTCACACCAAGTAACAAAGACATACACTGACACCAAGTAACAAAGACATGCACTGATACCCAATATAACAGGCACACACTGGTGCGGGGTGGGGGGGGGGGGGCGGGGGGTACATTGGCGCAGTGTTTAGCACCGCAGCCTCACAGCTCCAGGGACCCGGGTTCGATTCTGGGTACTGCCTGTGCGGAGTTTGCAAGTTCTCCCTGTGTCGTCGTGAGTTTCCTCCGGGTGCTCCGGTTTCCTCCCACATGCCAAAGACTTGCAGGTTAATAGGTTAATTGGCCATCATAAATTGCCCCTAGTCGGTGGTCGGGAAATATATAGGGACAGGTGGGGATGTGATCGGAATACGGAATTAGTGTAGGATTAGCATAAATGGGTGGTTGATGGTCGGCACAGACTAGGTGGGCCGAAGGGCCTGTTTAAGTGCTGTATCTCTAAACTAAACTAAATACTGACACCTAGTGTCACAGACAAGCACTGACACCCAGTCACTACAAACAAACACACCCTGACAACCAGTAACACAGAGAACCACTGAAACACAGTAACAAAGACATACACTGACACCAAGTAACACAGACACACACTGACACCCAGTAACAAAGACATACACTGACACCAAGTCACAAAGACATACATTGATACCAAGTCACAAAGACATACACTGATACCCAGTAACACAGACACACAATGACACCAAGTAACAAAGACATACACTGATACCCAGTAACACAGACACACACTTACACCAAGTAACAAAGACATACACTGACACCAAGTAACAAAGACAGACAATTACACCAAGTAACAAAGACATACACTTACACCAAGTATTTTGACATACACTGACACAAAGTAACAAAGACATACACTGATACCCAGTAACAGAGACAAACACTCACACCAAGTAACAAAGACAGACAGTGATACCCAGTAACACAGACACACACTTACACCAAGTAACACAGACATACATTGATACCAAGTCACAAAGACATACACTGATACCCAGTAACACAGAAACACACTTACACCAAGTAACAAAGACATACACTGACACCAAGTCACAAAGACACACACTGACACCCAGTAACAAAGACATACACTGACACCAAGTCACAAAGACATACACTGACACCCAGTAACACAGACACACACTTACACCAAGTAACACAGACATACACTGACACCAAGTAACAAAGTCATACACTAATACCCAGTAACACAGACATACACTTACAACAAGTAACAAAGACATGCACTTACACCAAGTATTTTGACATGCACTGACACCAAGTAACAAGGACATACACTGATACCCAGTAACACAGACAAACACTCACACCAATTAACAGACATACAGTGATACCCTGCAACACAGACACAGACTTACACCAAGTAACACAGACATACATTGATGCCAAGTCACAAAGACATACACTGATACCCAGTAACACAGACACACACTTACACCAAGTCACAAAGACATACACTGTCACCAAGTAACAAAGACATACACTTACACCAAGTAACAAAGACATACACTGACACCAAGTAACAACGACATACTCTGATACCCAGTAACACAGACACACACTCACACCATGTAACAAAGACATACACTGACACCAAGTAACAAAGACATACACTGATACCCAATATAACAGGCACACACTGGTGGGGGGGGGGGGGGGCGTGGGGGTACATTGGCGCAGTGTTTAGCACCGCAGCCTCACAGCTCCAGGGACCCGGGTTCGATTCTGGGTACTGCCTGTGCGGAGTTTGCAAGTTCTCCCTGTGTCTGCGTGAGTTTCCTCCGGGTGCTCCGGTTTCCTCCCACATGCCAAAGACTTGCAGGTTGATAGGTTAATTGGCCATCATAAATTGACCCTAGTAGGTGGTAGGGTAATATATCGTGACAGGTGGGGATGTGATAGGATTACGGGATTAGTGTAGGATCAGTATAAATGGGTTGTTGATGGTCGGCACAGACTCGGTGGGCCGAAGGGCCTGTTTAAATGCTGTATCTCGAAACTAAACTAAATACTGACACCTAGTGTCACAGACACACACTGACACCCAATAACACAAACAAACACACACTGACATCCAGTAACACAGACTCTCACTGACACCCAGTAACACAGACACACACTTACACCAAGTAACACAGACATACACTGATACCCAGTAACACAGGCACACACTTACACCAAGTAACACAGACATACACTGACACCAAGTAACAAAGACATACACTTACACCAAGTAACAAAGACACACACTTACACCAAGTAACACAGACATACACTGACACCAAGTAACAAAGACATACACTGATACCCAGTAACACAGGCACACACTTACACCAAGTAACACAGACATACACTGACACCAAGTAACAAAGACATGCACTTACACCAAGTAACACAGACATACACTGACACCAAGTAACAAAGACAGACAATTACACCAAGTAACAAAGACACACACTTACACCAAGTAACACAGACATACACTGACACCAAGTAACAAAGACATACACTGATACCCAGTAACACAGGCACACACTCACACCAAGTCACAAAGACATACACTGATGCCCAGTAACAAAGACACACACTTACACCAAGTAACACAGACATACACTGACACCAAGTAACAAAGACAGACAATTACACCAAGTAACAAAGACACACACTTACACCAAGTATTTTGACATACACTGACACCAAGTCACAAAGACATACACTTACACCCAGTAACACAGACACACACTTGCACCAAGTAACACAGACATACACTGACACCAAGTAACAAAGACCTACACTAATACCCAGTAACACAGACACACACTTACACCAAGTAACAAAGACAGACACTGATACCCAGCAACACAGACACACACTTACACCAAGTAACAAAGACATACACTTACACCAAGTATTTTGACATGCACTGACACAAAGTAACAAAGACATACACTGATACCCAGTAACACAGACAAACACTCACACCAATTAACAAAGACATACAGTGATACCCTGCAACACAGACACACACTTACACCAAGCAACACTGACATACATTGATGCCAAGTCACAAAGACATACACTGATACCCAGTAACACAGACACACACTTACACCAAGTCCCAAAGACATACACTGTCACCAAGTAACAAAGACATACACTTACACCAAGTAACAAAGACATACACTGACACCAAGTAACAAAGACATACTCTGATACCCAGTAACACAGACACACACTCACACCAAGTAACAAAGACATACACTGATACCCAATATAACAGACACACACTTGTGGGGGGGGGGGGGGGGCGGGGGGTACATTGGCGCAGTGTTTAGCACCGCAGCCTCACAGCTCCAGGGACCCGGGTTCGATTCTGGGTACTGCCTGTGCGGAGTTTGCAAGTTCTCCCTGTGTCTGCGTGAGTTTCCTCGGGGTGCTCCGGTTTCCTCCCACATGCCAAAGACTTGCAGGTTGATTGGTGAATTGGCCATCATAAATTGACCCTAGTAGGTGGTAGGGAAATATATCGTGACAGGTGGGGATGTGATAGGATTACGGGATTAGTGTAGGATTAGTATAAATGGGTTGTTGATGGTCGGCACAGACTCGGTGGGCCGAAGGGCCTGTTTAAGTGCTGTATCTCTAAACTAAACTAAATACTGACACCTAGTGTCACAGACACACACTGACACCCAGTAACACAAACAAACACACACTGACATCCAGTAACACAGACACACACTGACACCCAGTAAAAAAGACATACACTGACACCAAGTCACAAAGACATACACTGATGCCCAGTAACAAAGACACACACCTACACCAAGTAACACAGACATACACTGACACCAAGTAACAAAGACAGAGAATTACACCAAGTATTTTGACATACACTGACACCAAGTAACAAAGACATACACTGATACCCAGTAACACAGACAAACACTCACACCAAGTAACAAAGACATACAGTGATACCCAGTAACACAGAAACACACTTACACCAAGTAACACAGAGATACATTGACACCAAGTAACAAAGACATACACTGATACCCAGTAGCACAGACACACACTTCCACCAAGTAACAAAGACATACACTGACACCAAGTAACAAAGACATACAATTACACCAAGTAACACAGGCATACACTGACACCAAGTAACAAAGTTATACAATTATACCAAGTAACAAAGACACACAAATACACCAATTAACACAGACATACACTGACAGCAAGTAACAAAGACATACACTGTTACCCAGTAACACAGACACACACTTACACCAAGTAACAAAGACATACACTGATACCAAGTAACACAAAAACACAATTACAACAAGTAACACAAACACACACTTACACCAAGTAACAAAGACATACACTGACACCAAGTAACAAAGACATACAATTACACCAAGTAACAAAGACACACACCTACACCAAGTAACAAAGACATACACTGACACCAAGTAACAAAGACATACAATTACACCAAGTAACAAAGACACACACCTACACCAAGTAACAAAGACATACACTGTTACCCAGTAACACAGACACAAACTTACACCAAGTAACAAAGACATACACTGATACCAAGTAACACAGACACACACTTACACCAACTAACAAAGACAGACAATGACACCAAGTAACAGAGACATACACTGACACCAAGTAACAAAGACATACACTTACACCAAGTAACAAAGACATGCACTGACACCAAGTAACAAAGACATACACTTACACCAAGTAACAAAGACATACACTGACACCAAGTAACACAGACACACACTTACACCAAGTAACAAAGACATACACTGACACCCAGTAACAAAGACACACACTGACACCATGTAACACAGACATACACTGACACCAAATAACAAAGACATACACTGACACCCAGTAACACAGACACACACTTACACCAAGTAACAAAGACAGACACTGACACCAAGTAACAAAGACATACACTGATACCCAGTAACACAGACACACACTTACACCAAGTAAAAAAGACACACACTTGCACCAAGTAACACAGACATACACTGACAGCAAGTAACAAAGACATACACTGACACCAAGTAACGAAGACATAAACTGACACACAGTAGCAAAGACATACACTGACACGAAGTCACAAAGATACACACTGACACCCAGTAAAAAAGACATACACTGACACCAAGTCACAAAGACATACACTGACACCAAGTAACAAAGACATACAATTACACCAAGTAACACAGACATGCACTGACACCAAGTAACAAAGACATACAATTACACCAAGTAACAAAGACACACACTTACACCAAAATACACAGACATACACTGACACCAAGCAACAAAGACATACACTGACACCAAGTAACAAAGACATACACTGTTACCCAGTAACACAGACACACACTTACACCAAGTAACAAAGACATACACTGATACCAAGTAACACAGACACACAATTACAACAAGTAACAAAAACAAACACTTACACCAAGTAACAAAGACATACACTGACACCAAGTAACAAAGACATATAATTACACCAAGTAACACAGACATGCACTGACACCAAGTAACAAAGACATACAATTACACCAGGTAACAAAGACACACACTTACACCAAGTAGCACAGACATACACTGACACCAAGTAACAACGACATCCACTGACACCAAGTAAAAAAGACATAAAATTACACCAATTAACAAAGACACACACTTACACCAAATAACACAGACATACACTGACACGAAGTAACAAATACATACACTGTTACCCAGCAACACAGACACATACTTACACCAAGTAACAAAGACATACACTGATACCAAGTAACACAGACACACACTTACACCAAGTAACACAGGCACAAACCTACACCAAGTAACAAAGACATACACTGACACCAAGTAACAAAGTCATACACTTACACCAAGTAACACAGACATACACTGACACCAAGTAACAAAGACATACAATAACACCAAGTAACAAAGACATACAATTACACCAAGTAACAAAGACACACACTTACACCAAGTAACACTGACATACACTGACACGAAGTAACAAAGACATACACTGTTACCCAGTAACACAGACACATACTTACACCAAGTAACAAAGACATACACTGATACCAAGTAACACAGACACAAACTTACACCAAGTAACACAGACACAAACTTACACCAAGTAACAAAGACATACACTGACACCAAGTAACAAAGTCATACACTTACACCAAGTAACACAGACATACATTGACACCAAGTAACAAAGACATACAATTACCCCAAGTAACACAGACATAAACTGACACCATGTAACAAAGACATGCACTGATACACAGTAAAACAGACACACACTTACACCAAGTAACAAAGACATACACTGACACCAAGTAACAAAAACATACACTGACACCAAGTCACAAAGACAGACACTGACACCCAGTAACAAAGACAAACACTGACACCAAGTAACGAAGACAGACACTGACACCCAGTAACAAAGACATACACTTACACCAAGTAACACAGACATACACTGACACCATGTCACAAAGACATACAGTGATACCCAGTAACACAGATATACACTGACACCAAGTAACAAAGACACACACTTACACCAAGTAAAACAGACATACATTGACACCAAGTAACAAAGACATACAATAACACCAAGTAACAAAGACACACACTTACACCAAGTAACACAGACATACACTGACACCATGTAACAAAGACATGCACTGACACCAAGTAACAAAAACATACACTGACACCAAGTCACAAAGACAGACACTGAAACCCAGTAACAAAGACAAACACTGACACCAAGTAACGAAGACAGACACTGACACCCAGTAACAAAGACATACACTTACACCAAGTAAAACAGACATACACTGACGCCATGTAACAAAGACATGCACTGAAACCATGTAACAAAGACATACAGTGATACCCAGTAACACAGACATTCACTGACACCAAGCAACAAAGACACACACTTACACCAAGTAAAACAGACATACACTGACGCCATGTAACAAAGACATGCACTGAAACCCAGTAACACAGACATAGAATGACACCAACAAACAAAGACATACACTGATACCCAGTAACACAGACACAGACTTACACCAAGTAACAAAGACAAACACTGACACCAAGTAACAAAGACATACACTGACACCAAGAAACAAAGACATACAATTAAACCAAGTAACACAGACACACACTGACACCCAGTAACACAAACAAACACACACTGACACCCAGTAACATAGACAAACACAGACACAAAGTAACAAAGACATACACAGACTCACACTGACACCAAGTAACAAAGACTAACACAGACACACACTGACACCAAGTCACAAAGACAGACACTGATACCCAGTAACACAGACACACACTTCCACCAAGTAACAAAGACAAACACTGACACCAAGTAACAAAGAAATACACTTACACCAAGTAACGCAGACACACACTGACACCAAGTAACAAAGATATACACTTACACCAAGTAACAAAGACACACACTTACACGAAGTAACACAGAAATATACTGACACCAAGTAAGAAGACATACACTGATACACAGTAACAGAGACACACACTTACACCAAGTAACAAAGACATACACTGACACCCAGTAACAAAGACACACACTGACACCATGTAACAAAGACACACACTGATACCAAGTAACAAAGACATAAACTGACACACAGTAACAAAGACATACACTGACACCAAGTCACAAAGACATACACTGACACCCAGTAACAAAGACATACACTGACACCAAGTCACAAAGACATACACTGACAACAAGTAACAAAGACATACACTGATACCCAGTAGCACAGACACACACTTACACCAAGTAACCAAGACATACACTGACACCATGTAACAAAGACATGCACTGTCACCAACAAACAAAGACATATACTGATACCCAGTAACACAGACACACACTTACTCCAAGTAACAAAGACAAACACTGACACCAAGTAACAAAGACATACACTGACACCAAGAAACAAAGACATACACTGACAACAAGTAACAAAGACATACACTGATACCCAGTAGCACAGACACACACTTACACCAAGTAACCAAGACATACACTGACACCATGTAACAAAGACATGCACTGTCACCAACAAACAAAGACATATACTGATACCCAGTAACACAGACACACACTTACACCAAGTAACAAAGACACACACTGATACCAAGTAACAAAGACATAAACTGACACACAGTAACAAAGACATACACTGACACCAAGTCACAAAGACATACACTGACACCCAGTAACAAAGACATACACTGACACCAAGTCACAAAGACATACACTGACAACAAGTAACAAAGACATACACTGATACCCAGTAGCACAGACACACACTTACACCAAGTAACCAAGACATACACTGACACCATGTAACAAAGACATGCACTGTCACCAACAAACAAAGACATATACTGATACCCAGTAACACAGACACACACTTACTCCAAGTAACAAAGACAAACACTGACACCAAGTAACAAAGACATACACTGACACCAAGAAACAAAGACATACACTTACACCAAGTAACACAGACACACACTGACACCCAGTAACACAAACAAACACACACTGACACCCAGTAACATAGAGAAACACAGACACACAGTAACAAAGACATTCACAGACTCACACTGACACCAAGTAACAAAGACTAAGACAGACACACACTGTCACCAAGTAACAAAGACATACACTGACACCCAGTAACAAAGACATAGACTGACACCAAGTCACAAAGACATACACTGATACCCAGTAACACAGACACACACTTCCACCAAGTAACAAAGAGAAACACTGACACCAAGTAACAAAGACATACACTTACACCAAGTAACACAGACATACACTGACACCAAGTAACAAAGACATACACTGTTACCCAGTAACACAGACACACACTTCCACCAAGTAACAAAGACATACACTGATACCAAGTAACACAGACACACAATTACAACAAGTAACAAAAACAAACACTTACACCAAGTAACAAAGACATACACTGACACCAAGTAACAAAGACATACAATTACACCAAGTAACAAAGACACACACTTACACCAAGTAACACTGACATACACTGACACGAAGTAACAAAGACATACACTGTTACCCAGTAACACAGACACATACTTACACCAAGTAACAAAGACATACACTGATACCAAGTAACACAGACACAAACTTACACCAAGTAACACAGACACAAACTTACACCAAGTAACAAAGACATACACTGACACCAAGTAACAAAGTCATAAACTTACACCAAGTAACACAGACATACATTGACACCAAGTAACAAAGACATACAATTACCCCAAGTAACACAGACATAAACTGACACCATGTAACAAAGACATGCACTGATACACAGTAAAACAGACACACACTTACACCAAGTAACAAAGACATACACTGACACCAAGTAACAAAAACATACACTGACACCAAGTCACAAAGACAGACACTGACACCCAGTAACAAAGACAAACACTGACACCAAGTAACGAAGACAGACACTGACACCCAGTAACAAAGACATACACTTGCACCAAGTAACACAGACATACACTGACACCATGTCACAAAGACATACAGTGATACCCAGTAACACAGATATACACTGACACCATGTAACAAAGACATGCACTGAAACCCAGTAACACAGCCATACACTGACACCAACAAACAAAGACATACACTGACACCAAGTAACACAGACATACACTGACACCATGTAACAAAGACATGCACTGATACCCAGTAACAGAGACATACACTGACACCAAGTAACAAAGACACACACTTCCACGAAGTAACACAGACATACACTGACACCAAGTAACAAAGACATACACTGTTACCCAGTAACACAGACACAAACTTACACCAAGCAACAAAGACATACACTGATACCAAGTAACACAGACACACAATTACACCAACAAACAAAGACACACATTGATACCCAGTAACACAGACACAGACTTACACCATGTAACAAAGACATGCATTGATACCCAGGAACACAGACATACACTGACACCAAGTAACAAAGACACACACTTACACCAAGTAACACAGACATACACTGACACCATGTAACAAAGACATGCACTGATACCCAGTAACAGAGACATACACTGACACCAATTAACACAGACATACACTGACACCAAGTAACAAAGACATACACTGTTACCCAGTAACACAGACACACACTTACACCAAGCAACAAAGACATACACTGATACCAAGTAACACAGACACACAATTACACCAACAAACAAAGACACACATTGATACCCAGTAACACAGACACAGACTTACACCATATAACAAAGACATGCATTGATACCCAGGAACACAGACATACACTGACACCAAGTAACAAAGACACAGACTTAAACCAAGTAACAAAGACATACACTGACACCCAGTAACAAAGACATACACTGACACTAAGTCACAAAGACATACACTGATACCCAGTAACACAGACACACACTTACACCAAGTAACAAAGACAAACACTGACACCAAGTAACAAAGACATACACTGACACCAAGAAACAAAGACATACACTTACACCAAGTAACACAGACACACACTGACACCCAGTAACACAAACAAACACACACTGACACCCAGTAACATAGAGAAACACAGACACACAGTAACAAAGACATACACAGACTCACACTGACACCAAGTAAAAAAGACTAACACAGACACACACTGTCACCAAGTAACAAAGACATACACTGACACCCAGTAACAAAGACATAGACTGACACCAAGTCACAAAGACATACACTGATACCCAGTAACACAGACACACACTTCCACCAAGTAACAAAGAGAAACACTGACACCAAGTAACAAAGACATACACTGACACCAAGTAACAAAGACATACACTGATACCCAGTAGCACAAAAACACACTTAGACCAAGTAACAAAGACATACACTGACACCAAGTAACAGAGACATACAATTATACCAAGTAACACAGACATACACTGACACCAAGTAACAAATACATACACTGACAGCAAGTAACAATGACACACACTGACACCAATTAACACAGACATACACTGACACCAAGTAACAAAGACATACACTGTTACCCAGTAACACAGACACACACTTACACCAGCAACAAAGACATACACTGATACCAAGTAACACAGACACACAATTACACCAACAAACAAAGACACACACTGATACCCAGTAACACAGACACAGACTTACACCAAGTAACAAAGACATACCCTGACACCAAGTCACAAAGACATACACTGATACCCAGTAACACAGACACACACTTACACCAAGTAACAAAGACAAACACTGACACCAAGTAACAAAGACATACACTGACACCAAGAAACAAAGACATACACTTACAACAAGTAACACAGACACACACTGACACCCAGTAACACAAACAAATACACACTGACACCCAGTAACATAGAGAAACACAGACACGCAGTAACAAAGACATACACAGACTCACACTGACACCAAGTAACAAAGACTAACACAGACACACAGTGTCACCAAGTAACAAAGACATACACTGACACCCAGTAACAAAGACATAGACTGACACCAAGTCACAAATACATACACTGATACCCTGTAACACAGCCACACACGTCCACCAAGTAACAAAGACAAACACTGACACCAAGTAACAAAGAAATACACTTACACCAAGTAACACAGACATACACTGACACCAAGTAACAAAGACATACACTTACACCAAGTAACAAAGACACACAATTACACGAAGTAACACAGACATACACTGACACCAAGTAACAAAGACATACACTGATACCCAGTAACAGAGACACACACTTACACCAAGTAACAAAGACATACACTAACACCCAATAACAAAGACACACACTGACACCATGTAACACAGACATACACTGACACCAAGTAACAAAGACATACACTGACACCCTGTAACACAGACACACACTTACACCAAGTAACAAAGACATACACAGACACCAAGTAACAAAGACATACACTGATAACCAGTAACACAGACAAACACTTACACCAAGTAACAAAGACACACAATGATACCAAGTAAGAAAGACATCATTTGACACACAGGAACAAAGACATACACTGACACCAAGTCACAAAGACATACACTGACACCCAGTAACAAAGACATACACTGACACCAAGTCACAAAGACATACACTGACACCAAGTAACAAAGACATACACTGATACCCAGTAGCACAGACACACACTTACACCAAGTAACCAAGACATACACTGACACCAAGTAACACAGACATACACTGACACCAAGTAACAAAGACATACAATTACACCCGGTAACAAAGACACACACTTACACCAAGTAACACAGACATACACTGACACCCAGAAACAAAGAAACACACTTCCATCAAGTAACAAAGGGCAACACTGACACCAAGTAACAAAGACATACACTTACACCAAGCAACACAGACATACACTGACACCAAGTCGCAAAGACATACACTTACACCAAGTAACAAAGACATACACTGACACCAAGTAACAGAGACATACAATTACACCAAGTAACACAGACATACACTGACACCAAGTAACAAAGACATACAATTACACCAAGTAACAAAGACACACACTTACACCAAGTAACACAAACAAACACTTACACCAAGTAACAAAGAGATACACTGACACCAAGTAACAAAGACATACAATTACACCAAGTAACAAAGACACACACCTACACCAAGTAACACAGACATACACTGACACCAAGTAACAAAGACATGAACTGTTACCCAGTAACACAGACACACACTTACACCAAGTAACAAAGACATACAATGATGCCAAGTAACAGAGACACACACTTACACCAAGTAACACAGACGCAAACTTACAACAAGTAACAATGACATACACTGACACCAAGTAACAAAGTCATACACTTACACCAAGTAACAAAGACACACTCTTACACGAAGTAACACAGACATACAATGACACCAAGTAACAAAGACATGCACTGATACCCAGTAACACAGACACACACTTACACCAAGTAACAAAGACATACACTGACACCCAGTAACAAAGACACACACTGACACCATGTAACACAGACATACACTGACACCAAGTAACAAAGACATACACTGACACCCAGTAACACAGACACACACTTACACCAAGTAACAAGGACATAAACTGACACCAAGTAACAAAGACATACACTGATACCCAGTAACACAGACACACACTTACACCAAGTAAAAAAGACACACACTTTCACCAAGTAACAAAGACATAAACTGACACACAGTAGCAAAGACATACACTGACACCAAGTCACAAAGACACACACTGACACCCAGTAAAAAAGACATACACTGACAGCAAGTCACAAAGACATACAGTGACACCAAGTAACAAAGACATACACTGATACCCAGTAGCACAGACATACAGTTACACCAAGTAACAAAGAAATACACTGACACCAAGTAACAAAGACATACAATTACACCAAGTAACACAGACAGACACTGACACCATGTAACAAAGACATACAATTACACCAAGTAACAATGACACACACTTACACCAACTAACACAGACATACACAGACACCAAGTAACAAAGACATACACTGTTATCCAGTAACACAGACACACACTTACACCAAGTAACAAAGACATACACTGATACAAAGTAACACAGACACACAATTACAACAAGTATCAAAAACACACACTTTCACCAAGTAACACAGACATACACTGACACCAAGTAACAAAGACATACACTGACACCAAGTCACAAAGACACACACTGACACCCAGTAAAAAAGACATACACTGACACCAAGTCACAAAGACATACAGTGACACCAAGTAACAAAGACATACACTGATACCCAGTAGCACAGACACACAGTTACACCAAGTAACAAAGAAATACACTGACACCAAGTAACAAAGACATACAATTACACCAAGTAACACAGACAGACACTGACACCATGTAACAAAGACATACAATTACACCAAGTAACAATGACACACACTTACACCAAGTAACACAGACATACACAGACACCAAGTAACAAAGACATACACTGTTATCCAGTAACACAGACACACACTTACACCAAGTAACAAAGACATACACTGATACAAAGTAACACAGACACACAATTACAACAAGTATCAAAAACACACACTTACACCAAGTAACAAAGACATACACTGACACCAAGTAACACAGACATACACTGACACCAAGTAACAAAGACATACACTGTTACCCAGTATCACAGACACACACGTACACCAAGTAACAAAGACATACACTGATACCAAGTAACACAGACACACACTTACACCAAGTAACACAGACACTAACTTACACCAAGTAACAAAGACATACACTGACACCAAGTAACAAAGTCATACACTTACACCAAGTAACACGGACATACACTGATACCAAGTAACAAAGACATACAATTACGCCAAGTAACAAAGACACACACTTACACCAAGTAACACAGACATCCACTGACACCATGTAACAAAGACATGCACTGATACCCAGTAACACAGACACACACTTACACCAAGTAACAAAGATATACACTGATACCCAGTAAAACAGCCACACACTTACACCAAGTAACAAAGACGTACACTGACACCAAGTAACAAAGACAGACACTGACACCCAGTAACAAAGACAAACACTGACACCAAGTAACGAAGACAGACACTGACACCCAGTAACAAAGACATACACTTACACCTAGTAACACAGACATACACTGACACCATGTAACAAGACATGCAGTGATACCCAGTAACACAGACATACACTGACACCATGTAACAAAGACACACACTTACACCAAGTAAAACCGACATACACTGACACCATGTAACATAGACATGCACTGATACCCAGTAACACAGACATACACTGACACCAAGTAACAAAGACATACACTGTCACCAACAAACAAAGACATACACTGATACCCAGTAACACAAAAACAGACTTACACCAAGTAACAAAGACATACACTGACACCAAGTCACAAAGACATACACTGATACCCAGTAACACAGACACACACTTACACCATGTAACAAAGACAAACACTGACACCAAGTAACAAAGACATACACTGACACCAAGAAACAAAGACATACACTTACACCAAGTAACACAGACACACACTGACACCCAGTAACACAAACAAACACACACTGACACCCAGTAACATAGAGAAACACAGACACACAGTAACAAAGACATACACAGACTCACACTGACAACAAGTAACAAAGACAAACACAGACACCCACTGTCACCAAGTAACAAAGACATACAATGACACCCAGTAACAAAGACATAGACTGACACCAAGTCACAAAGACATACACTGATACCCAGTAACACAGACACACACTTCCACCAAGTAACAAAGACAAACACTGACACCAAGTAACAAAGACAGACACTGACACCCAGTAACAAAGACAAACACTGACACCAAGTAACGAAGACAGACACTGTTATCCAGTAACACAGACACACACTTACACCAAGTAACAAAGACATACACTGATACCAAGTAACAAAGACATACACTTACACCAAGTAACAAAGACAAACACTTACACGAAGTAACACAGACATACACTGACACCAAGTAACAAAGACATACACTGATGCCCAGTAACAAAGACATACACTGACACCAAGTCACAAAGACATACACTGATACCCAGTAACAAAGACATTCACTGATACCCAGTAACACAGACACACACTTACACCAAGTAACAAAGACACACACTGATACACAGTAACACAGACACACACGGACACCAAGTAACAAAGACTCACACTTACACCAAGTAACACAGACACACACTGACAGCCAGTAAGACAAACAAACACACTGACACCCAGTAACACAGACACACACTGACACCAAGTAACAAAGACATACACTGACACCCAGTAACACAGACCACACACTGGGCGGCACAGTGGCGCAGTGGTTAGCACTGCAGCCTCACAGCTCCAGGGACCCGGGTTCGATTCTGGGTACTGTCTATGCGGAGTTTGTAAGTTTTCCCTGTGTCTGCGTGGGTTTCCTCCGGGTGCTCCGGTTTCCTCCCACATGCCAAAGAATTGCAGGTTGATAGGTTAATTGGCCATCATAAATTGCCCCTAGTATAGGTAGGTGGTGGGGAAATATATAGGGACAGGTGGGGATGTGATAGGAATACGGGATTAGTGTCGGATTAGTATAAATGGGTGGTTGATGGTCGGCACAGACTCGGTGGGCCGAAGGGCCTGTTTAAGTGCTGTATCTCTAAACTAAACTAAATACTGACACCTAGTGTCACATATACACACTGACACCCGGAAACACAGAGAAACACTGATAAACAGTAACAAAGACATACACTGACACCAAGTCACAAAGACAAACACTGACAACAAGTAACAAAGACATCCACTGATACCCAGTAGCACAGACACACACTTACACCAAGTAACCAAGACATACACTGACACCAAGTAACAAAGACATACACTTACACCAAGTAACACAGACATACACTGACACCAAGTAACAAAGACATACAATTACACCAAGTAACAAAGACATACAATTACACCAAGTAACAAAGACACACACTTCCACCAAGTAACACAGACATACACTGACACCCAGAAACAAAGACATACACTGTTACCCAGTAACACAGACACACACTTATACCAAGTAAAACATACATACACTGACACAATGTAACAAAGACATGCAATGATACCCAGTGACACAGACATACACTGACACCAAGTAGCAAAGACACACACTTACACCAAGTAACACAGACATACACTGACACCATGTAACAAAGACATGCACTGATACCCAGTAACACAGACATACACTGACACCAAGTAACAAAGACATACACTGTCACCAACAAACAAAGACACACACTGATAGACAGTAACACAGACACACACTGACACCAAGTAACAAAGACATACACTGACACCCAGTAACACAGACCACACACTTACACCTAGTAACAAAGATATACACTGATACCCAGTAAAACAGCCACACACTTACACCAAGTAACAAAGACATACACTGACACCAAGTAACAAAGACAGACACTGACACCCAGTAACAAAGACAAACACTGACACCAAGTAACGAAGACAGACACTGACACCCAGTAACAAAGACATACACTTACACCTAGTAACACCGACATACACTAACACCATGTAACAAGACATGCAGTGATACCCAGTAACACAGACATACACTGACACCATGTAACAAAGACACACACTTACACCAAGTAAAACCGACATACACTGACACCATGTAACAAAGACATGCACTGATACCCAGTAACACAGACATACACTGACACCAAGTAACAAAGACATACACTGTCACCAACAATCAAAGACATACACTGATACCCAGTAACACAGGCACAGACATACACCAAGTAACAAAGACATACACTGACACCAAGTCACAAAGACATACACTGATACCCAGTAACACAGACACACACTTATACCATGTAACAAAGACAAACACTGACAGCAAGTAACAAAGACATACACTGACACCAAGAAACAAAGTCATACACTTACACCAAGTAACACAGACACACACTGACACCCAGTAAAATAGAGAAAGACAGACACACAGTAACAAAGACATACACAGACTCACACTGACACCAAGTAACAAAGACAAACACAGACACCCACTGTCACCAAGTAACAAAGACATACACTGACACCCAGTAACAAAGACATAGACTGACACCAAGTCACAAAGACATACACTGATACCCAGTAACACAGACATACACTTCCACCAAGTAACAAAGACAAACACTTACACCAAGTAACAAAGACATAAACTTCCACCAAGTGACACAGACATACACTGACACCAAGTAACAAAGACACACACTTACACGAAGTAACACAGACATACACTGACACCAAGTAACAAAAACATACACTGATACCCAATAACAAAGACATACACTGACACCAAGTCACAAAGATATACACTGATACCCAGTAACAAAGACATTCACTGATACCCAGTAACACAGACACACACTTACACCAAGTAACAAAGACACACACTTATACACAGTAACACAGACACACACGGACACCAAGTAACAAAGACACACACGTACACCAAGTAACACAGACACACACTGACAGCCAGTAAGTCAAACAAACACATTGACACCCAGTAACACAGACACACACTGACACCAAGTAACAAAGACATACACTGACACCCAGTAACACAGACCACACACTTACACCAAGTAACAAGGATATACACTGACACCCAGTAAAACAGCCACACACTTACACCAAGTAACAAAGACATACACTGACACCAAGTAACAAAGACAGACACTGACACCCAGTAACAAAGACAAACACTGACACCAAGTAACGAAGACAGACACTGACACCCAGTAACAAAGACATACACTTACACCTAGTAACACAGACATACACTGACACCATGTAACAAGACATGCAGTGATACCCAGTAACACAGACATACACTGACACCATGTAACAAAGACACACACTTACACCAAGTAAAACCGACATACACTGACACCATGTAACAAAGACATGCACTGATACCCAGTAACACAGACATACATTGACACCAAGTAACAAAGACATACACTGTCACCAACAAACAAAGACATACACTGATACCCAGTAACACAGGCACAGACTTACACCAAGTAACAAAGACATACACTGACACCAAGTCACAAAGACATACACTGATACCCAGTAACACAGGCACAGAGTTACACCAAGTAACAAAGACAAACACTGACACCAAGTAACAAAGACATACACTTACACCAAGTAACACAGACATACACTGACACCAAGTAACAAAGACATACACTGTCACCAACAAACAAAGACATACACTGATACCCAGTAACACAAAAACAGACTTACACCAAGTAACAAAGACATACACTGACACCAAGTCACAAAGACATACACTGATACCCAGTAACACAGACACACACTTACACCATGTAACAAAGACAAACACTGACACCAAGTAACAAAGACATACACTGACACCAAGAAACAAAGACATACACTTACACCAAGTAACACAGACACACACTGACACCCAGTAACACAAACAAACACACACTGACACCCAGTAACATAGAGAAACACAGACACACAGCAACAAAGACATACACAGACTCACACTGACACCAAGTAACAAAGACAAACACAGACACCCACTGTCACCAAGTAACAAAGACATACAATGACACCCAGTAACAAAGACATAGACTGACACCAAGTCACAAAGACATACACTGATACCCAGTAACACAGACACACACTTCCACCAAGTAACAAAGACAAACACTGACACCAAGTAACAAAGACAGACACTGACACCCAGTAACAAAGACAAACACTGACACCAAGTAACGAAGACAGACACTGTTATCCAGTAACACAGACACACACTTACACCAAGTAACAAAGACATACACTGATAACAAGTAACAAAGACATACACTTACACCAAGTAACAAAGACAAACATTTACACGAAGTAACACAGACATACACTGACACCAAGTAACAAAGACATACACTGATGCCCAGTAACAAAGACATACACTGACACCAAGTCACAAAGACATACACTGACACCCAGTAACAAAGACATTCACTGATACCCAGTAACACAGACACACACTTACACCAAGTAACAAAGACACACACTGATACACAGTAACACAGACACACACAGACACCAAGTAACAAAGACTCACACTTACACCAAGTAACACAGACACACACTGACAGCCAGTAAGACAAACAAACACACTGACACCCAGTAACACAGACACACACTGACACCAAGTAACAAAGACATACACTGACACCCAGTAACACAGACCACACACTGGGCGGCACAGTGGCGCAGTGGTTAGCACTGCAGCCTCACAGCTCCAGGGACCCGGGTTCGATTCTGGGTACTGTCTATGCGGAGTTTGCAAGTTTTCCCTGTGTCTGCGTGGGTTTCCTCCGGGTGCTCCGGTTTCCTCCCACATGCCAAAGAATTGCAGGTTGATAGGTTAATTGGCCATCATAAATTGCCCCTAGTATAGGTAGGTGGTGGGGAAATATATAGGGACAGGTGGGGATGTGATAGGAATACGGGATCAGTGTCGGATTAGTATAAATGGGTGGTTGATGGTCGGCACAGACTCGGTGGGCCGAAGGGCCTGTTTAAGTGCTGTATCTCTAAACTAAACTAAATACTGACACCTAGTGTCACATATACACACTGACACCCAGAAACACAGAGAAACACTGATAAACAGTAACAAAGACATACACTGACACCAAGTCACAAAGACAAACACTGACAACAAGTAACAAAGACATCCAATGATACCCAGTAGCACAGACACACACTTACACCAAGTAACCAAGACATACACTGACACCAAGTAACAAAGACAGACACTTACACCAAGTAACACTGACATACACTGACACCAAGTAACAAAGACATACAATTACACCAAGTAACAAAGACATACAATTACACCAAGTAACAAAGACACACACTTCCACCAAGTAACACAGACATACACTGACACCCAGAAACAAAGACATACACTGTTACCCAGTAACACAGACACACACTTATACCAAGTAACACATACATACACTGACACAATGTAACAAAGACATGCAATGATACCCAGTGACACAGACATACACTGACACCAAGTAGCAAAGACACACACTTACACCAAGTAACACAGACATACACTGACACCATGTAACAAAGACATGCACTGATACCCAGTAACACAGACATACACTGACACCAAGTAACAAAGACATACACTGTCACCAACAAACAAAGACACACACTGATAGACAGTAACACAGACACACACTGACACCAAGTAACAAAGACATACACTGACACCCAGTAACACAGACCACATACTTACACCAAGTAACAAAGATATACACTGATACCCAGTAAAACAGCCACACACTTACACCAAGTAACAAAGACATACACTGACACCAAGTAACAAAGACAGACACTGACACCCAGTAACAAAGACAAACACTGACACCAAGTAACGAAGACAGACACTGACACCCAGTAACAAAGACATACACTTACACCTAGTAACACCGACATACACTGACACCATGTAACAAGACATGCAGTGATACCCAGTAACACAGACATACACTGACACCATGTCACAAAGACACACACTTACACCAAGTAAAACCGACATACACTGACACCATGTAACAAAGACATGCACTGATACCCAGTAACACAGACATACACTGACACCAAGTAACAAAGACATACACTGTCACCAACAATCAAAGACATACACTGATACCCAGTAACACAGGCACAGTCTTACACCAAGTAACAAAGACATACACTGACACCAAGTCACAAAGACATACACTGATACCCAGTAACACAGACACACACTTATACCATGTAACAAAGACAAACACTGACACCAAGTAACAAAGACATACACTGACACCAAGAAACAAAGTCATACACTTACACCAAGTAACACAGACACACACTGACACCCAGTAACACAAACAAACACACACTGACACCCAGTAAAATAGAGAAACACAGACACACAGTAACAAAGACATACACAGACTCACACTGACACCCAGTAACAAAGACAAACAAAGACACCCACTGTCACCAAGTAACAAAGACATACACTGACACCCAGTAACAAAGACATAGACTGACACCAAGTCACAAAGACATACACTGATACCCAGTAACACAGACACACACTTCCACCAAGTAACAAAGACAAACACTTACACCAAGTAACAAAGACATACACTTCCACCAAGTGACACAGACATACACTGACACCAAGTAACAAAGACATACACTTACACCAAGTAACAAAGACACACACTTACACGAAGTAACACAGACATACACTGACACCAAGTAACAAAAACATACACTGATACCCAATATCAAAGACATACACTGACACCAAGTCACAAAGATATACACTGATACCCAGTAACAAAGACATTCACTGATACCCAGTAACACAGACACACACTTACACCAAGTAACAAAGACACACACTTATACACAGTAACACAGACACACACGGACACCAAGTAACAAAGACACACACTTACACCAAGTAACACAGACACACACTGACAGCCAGTAAGACAAACAAACACACTGACACCTAGTAACACAGACACACACTGAGACCAAGTAACAAAGATATACACTGATACCCAGTAAAACAGCCACACACTTACACCAAGTAACAAAGACATACACTGACACCAAGTAACAAAGACAGACACTGACACCCAGTAACAAAGACAAACACTGACACCAAGTAACGAAGACAGACACTGACACCCAGTAACAAAGACATACACTTACACCTAGTAACACAGACATACACTGACACCATGTAACAAGACATGCAGTGATACCCAGCAACACAGACATACACTGACACCATGTAACAAAGACACACACTTACACCAAGTAAAACCGACATACACTGACACCATGTAACAAAGACATGCACTGATACCCAGTAACACAGACATACATTGACACCAAGTAACAAAGACATACACTGTCACCAACAAACAAAGACATACACTGATACCCAGTAACACAGGCACATACTTACACCAAGTAACAAAGACATACACTGACACCAAGTCACAAAGACATACACTGATACCCAGTAACACAGGCACAGACTTACACCAAGTAACAAAGACAAACACTGACACCAAGTAACAAAGACATACACTTACACCAAGTAACACAGACATACACTGACAACAAGTCACAAAGACATACACTGACACCAAGTAACAAAGACATCCACTGATACCCAGTAGCACAGACACACACTTACACCAAGTAACCAAGACATACACTGACACCAAGTAACAAAGACATACACTTACACCAAGTAACACAGACATACACTGACACCAAGTAACAAATACATACAATTACACCATGTAACAAAGACATACAATTACACCAAGTAACAAAGACACACACTTACACCAAGTAACACAGACATACACTGACACCCAGAAACAAAGACATACACTGTTACCCAGTAACACAGACACACACTTATACCAAGTAACACATACATACACTGACACAATGTAACAAAGACAGGCAGTGATACCCAGTAACACAGACATACACTGACACCAAGTAACAAAGACACACACTTACACCAAGTAACGCAGACATACACTGACACCATGTAACAAAGACATGCACTGATACCCAGTAACACAGACATACACTGACACCAAGTAACAAAGACATACACTGTCACCAACAAACAAAGACACACACTGACAGACAGTAACACAGACACACACGGACACCAAGTAACAAAGACACACACTTACACCAAGTAACACAGACACACACTGACAGCCAGTAAGACAAACAAACACACTGACACCCAGTAACACAGACACACACTGACACCAAGTAACAAAGACATACACTGACACGCAGTAACACAGACCACACACTTACACCAAGTAACAAAGATATACACTGATACCCAGTAAAACAGCCACACATTTACACCAAGTAACAAAGACATACACTGACACAAAGTAACAAAGACAGACACTGCACCCAGTAACAAAGACAAACACTGACACCAAGTAACGAAGACAGGCACTGACACCCAGTAACAAAGACATACACTTACACCTAGTAACACCGACATACACTGACACCATGTAACAAGACATGCAGTGTTACCCAGTAACACAGACATACACTGACACCATGTAACAAAGACACACACTTACACCAAGTAAAACCGACATACACTGACATCATGTAACAAAGACATGCACTGATAGCCAGTAACACAGACATACACTGACACCAAGTAACAAAGACATACGCTGTCACCAACAAACAAAGACATACACTGATACTCAGTAACACAGGCACAGACTTACACCAAGTAACAAAGACATACACTGACACCAAGTCACAAAGACATACACTGATACCCAGTAACACAGACACACACTTACACCATGTAACAAAGACAAACACTGACACCAAGTAACAAAGACATACACTGACACCAAGAAACAAAGACATACACTTACACCAAGTAACACAGACACACATTGACACCCAGTAACACAAACAAACACACACTGACACCCAGTAACATAGAGAAACACAGACACACAGTAACAAAGACATACACAGACTCACACTGTCACCAAGTAACAAAGACAAACACAGACACCCACTGTCACCAAGTAACAAAGACAGACACTGACACCCAGTAACAAAGACATAGACTGACACGAAGTCACAAAGACATACACTGATACCCAGTAACACAGACACACACTTCCACCAAGTAACAAAGACAAACACTGACACCAAGTAACAAAGACATACACTTCCACCAAGTGACACAGACATACACTGGCACCAAGTAACAAAGACATAAACTTACACCAAGTAACAAAGACACACACTTACACGAAGTAACACAGACATACACTGACACCAAGTAACAAAGACATACACTGATACCCAGTAACAAAGACATACACTGACACCAAGTCACAAAGACATACACTGATACCCAGTAACAAAGACATTCACTGATACCCAGTAACACAGACACACACTTACACCAAGTAACAAAGACACACACTTAAACACAGTAACACAGACACACACGGACACCAAGTAACAAAGACACACACTTACACCAAGTAACACAGACACACACTGACAGCCAGTAAGACAAACAAACACACTGACACCCAGTAACACAGACACACACTGACACCAAGTAACACAGACCACACACTTACACCAAGTAACAAAGATATACAATGATACCAAGTAAAACAGCCACACACTTACACCAAGTAACAAAGACATACACTGACACCAAGTAACAAAGACAGACACTGACACCCAGTAACAAAGACAAACAGTGACACCAAGTAACGAAGACAGACACTGACACCCAGTAACAAAGACATACACTTACACCTAGTAACACAGACATACACTGACACCATGTAACAAGACATGCAGTGATACCCAGTAACACAGACATACACTGACACCATGTAACAAAGACACACACGTACACCAAGTAAAACCGACATACACTGACACCATGTAACAAAGACATGCACTGATACCCAGTAACACAGACATACACTGACACCAAGTAACAAAGACATACACTGTCACCAACAAACAAAGACATACACTGATACCCAGTAACACAGGCACAGACTTACACCAAGTAACAAAGACATACACTGACACCAAGTCACAAAAACATACACTGACACCCAGTAACACAGACACACACTTCCACCAAGTAACAAAGACAAATACTGACACCCAGTAACAAAGACATACACTTCCACCAAGTGACACAGACATACACTGACACCAAGTAACAAAGACATACACTTACACCAAGTAACAAAGACAAACACTTACACGAAGTAACACAGACATACACTGACACCAAGTAACAAAGACATACACTTACACCAAGTAACAAAGACAAACACTTACACGAAGTAACACAGACATACACTGACACCAAGTAACAAAGACATACACTGATACCCAGTAACAAAGACATACACTGACACCAAGTCACAAAGACATACACTGATACCCAGTAACAAAGACATTCACTGATACCCAGTAACACAGACACACACTTACACCAAGTAACAAAGACACACACTGATACACAGTAACACAGACACACACGGACACCAAGTAACAAAGACACACACTTACACCAAGTAACACAGACACACACTGACAGCCAGTAAGACAAACAAACACACTGACACCCAGTAACACAGACACACACTGACACCAAGTAACAAAGACATACACTGACACCCAGTAACACAGACCACACACTTACACCAAGTAACAAAGACACACACTGACAACAAGTAACAAAGACAGACACTGACACCCAGTAACAAAGACAAACACTGACAACAAGTAACGAAGACAGACACTGACACCCAGTAACAAAGACATACACTTACACCTAGTAACACAGACATACACTGACACCATGTAACAAGACATGCAGTGATTACCCTGTAACACAGACATACACTGACACCATGTAACAAAGACATGCACTGATACCCAGTCGCACAGACATACACTGACACCAAGTAACAAAGACAGACACTGTCACCAACAAACAAAGACATACACTGATACCCAGTAACACAGGCACAGACTTACACCAAGTAACAAAAACATACACTGACACCAAGTCACAAAGACATACACTGATACCCAGTAACACAGACACACACTTACACCATGTAAAAAGACAAACACTGACACCAAGTAACAAAGACATACACGGACACCAAGAAACAAAGACATACACTTACACCAAGTAACACAGACACACACTGACACCCAGTAACACAAACAAACACACACTGACACCCAGTAACATAGAGAAACACAGACACACAGTAACAAAGACATACACAGACTCACACTGACACCAAGTAACAAAGACAAACACAGACACCCACTGTCACCAAGTAACAAAGACATACACTGACACCAAGTAACAATGACATACACTTACACCAAGTAACAAAGACACACACTTACACGAAGTAACACAGACATACACTGACACCAAGTAACAAAGACATACACTGATACCCAGTAACAAAGACATACACTGACACCAAGTCACAAAGACATACACTGATACCCAGTAACAAAGACATTCACTGATACCCAGTAACACAGACACACACTTACACCAATAACAAAGACACACACTGATACACAGTAACACAGACACACACGGACACCAATTAACAAAGACACACAATTACACCAAGTAACACAGACACACACTGACAGCCAGTAAGACAAACAAACACACTGACACCCAGTAACACAGACACACACTTACACCAAGTAACAAAGACATGCACTGACACCAAGTAACAAAGGCAGACAATTACACCAAGTAACAAAGACATAAACTTACACCAAGTATTTTGACTTACACTGACACAAAATAAACAAAGACATACACTGATACCCAGTAACACAGACACACACTTACACCAAGAAACAAAGACATACACTGACACCCAGTAACAAAGACATACACTTACACCAAGTATTTTGACATACACTGACACCAAGTAACAAAGACATACACTGACACCCAGTAACAAAGACAGACACTGACACCCAGTAACACAGACACACACTTACATCAAGTAACACAGACACACACTGACAACCAGAAACACAGACACACACTTACACCAAGCAACAAAGACATACACTGACACCCAGTAAAAAAGACACACACTTACACCAAGTAACAAAGACATACACTGACACCCAGTAACAAAGACATACACTGACACCCAGTAACACAGACACACACGGACACCATGTAACACAGACACACACTGACACCCGGTAACACAAACAAACATACTGACACCCAGCAACACAGACACACACTTACACCAAGTAACACAGACAAACACTGACAACCAGTTACACAGACACACACTTACACGAAGCAACAAAGACATGCACTGACACCCAGTAAAAAAGACACACACTTACACCAAGTAACAAAGACATACACTGACACCCAGTAACAAAGGCATACACTGACACCCAGTAACACAGACACACACGGACACCATGTAACACAGACACTCACTGACACCCGGTAACACAAACAAACATACTGACACCCAGTAACACAGACACACACTGACACCCAGTAACAAAGACATACACTAACACCCAGTAACACAGACACACACTGACACCAAATAACAAAGACATACACTGACACCCAGTAACAAAGACAGACAATTACACCAAGTAACAAAGACATACACTTACACCAAGTAACAAAGACAGACAATTACACCCAGTAACAAAGACATACACTGATACCCAGTAACACAGACACACACTTACACCAAGTAACAAAGACATACAATTACACCAAGTAACAAAGACACACACTTACACCAAGTAACACAGACATACACTGACACCAAGTAACAAAGACATACACTTACATCAAGTTACAAAGACATACACTGACACCAAGTCACAAAGACATAGACTGATACCCAGTAACACAGACACACACTTACACCAAGTAACACAGACATACACTTACACCAAGTAACAAAGACACACACTTACACCAAGTAACAAAGACATACACTGACACCCAGTAACACACACTGATTCACAGTAACATAGACATGCACTGATACCCAGTAACACAGACACACACTTCCACCAAGTAACAAAAACACACACTGATACCCAGTAAAAAAGACACACACTTACACCAAGTAACAAAGACATACACTGACACCCAGTAACAAAGACAGACACTGACACCCAGTAACACAGACACACACTTACATCAAGTAACACAGACACACACTGACAACCAGAAACACAGACACACACTTACACCAAGCAACAAAGACATACACTGACACCCAGTAAAAAAGACACACACTTACACCAAGTAACAAAGACATACACTGACACCCAGTAACAAAGACATACACTGACACCCAGTAACACAGACACACACGGACACCATGTAACACAGACACACACTGACACCCGGTAACACAAACAAACATACTGACACCCAGCAACACAGACACACACTTACACCAAGTAACACAGACAAACACTGACAACCAGTTACACAGACACACACTTACACCAAGCAACAAAGACATGCAATGACACCCAGTAAAAAAGACACACACTTACACCAAGTAACAAAGACATACACTGACACCCAGTAACAAAGGCATACACTGACACCCAGTAACACAGACACACACGGACACCATGTAACACAGACACTCACTGACACCCGGTAACACAAACAAACATACTGACACCCAGTAACACAGACACACACTGACACCCAGTAACAAAGACATACACTGATACCCAGTAACACAGACACACACTTACACCAAGTAACAAAGACATACAATTACACCAAGTAACAAAGACACACACTTACACCAAGTAACACAGACATACACTGACACCAAGTAACAAAGACATACACTTACATCAAGTTACAAAGACATACACTGACACCAAGTCACAAAGACATAGACTGATACCCAGTAACACAGACACACACTTACACCAAGTAACACAGACATACACTTACACCAAGTAACAAAGACACACACTTACACCAAGTAACAAAGACATACACTGACACCCAGTAACACACACTGATTCACAGTAACATAGACATGCACTGATACCCAGAAACACAGACACACACTTCCACCAAGTAACAAAAACACACACTGATACCCAGTAAAAAAGACACACACTTACACCAAGTAACAAAGACATACACTGACACCCAGTAACAAAGACATACACTGACACCCAGTAACACAGACACACACGGACACCATGTAACACAGACACACACTGACACCCGGTAACACAAACAAACATGCTGACACCCAGCAACACAGACGCACACTTACACCAAGTAGCAAAGACATACACGGACACCCAGTAACAAAGACATACAGTGACACCCAGTAACACAGACACACACGGTGACCAAGTAACAAAGACACACACTTACACCAAGTAACAAAGACATGCACTGACACCAAGTCACAAAGACACACACTGACACCAAGTAACAAAGACATACACTGACACCAAGTCACAAAGACATACACTGATACCCAGTAACAAAGACATACACTGATACCCAGTAACACAGACACACTTACACCTAGTAACAAAGACACACACTGATACCCAGTAACACACACTGATTCACAGTAACAAATACATACACTGACACCCAGGAACACAGGCACACACTGACACCAAGTCACAAAGACATGCACTGATACCCAGTAACACAGACACACACTTTTACCAAGTAACAAAGACACACACTTACACCAAGTAACACAGACATACACTGACACCAAGTCACAAAGACACACACTGACACGAAGTAACAAAGACAGACACTGATACCCAGTAACACAGATAAGCACTGACACCAAGTAACAAAGACACACACTTACACCAAGTAACAAAGACACACACTGACACCCAGTAACAAAGACACACACTGACACCAAGTAACACAGACATACACTGACACCAAGTAACAAAGACAGACAATTGCACCAATTAACAAAGACATACACTTACACCAAGTATTTTGACATACACTGACACCAAGTAACAAAGACATACACTGACACCCAGTAACAAAGACAGACACTGACACCCAGTAACACAGAGACACACTTACACCAAGTAACACAGACAAACACTGACAACCAGTTACACAGACACACACTTACACCAAGCAACAAAGACATACACTAACACGCAGTAAAAAAGACACACACTTACACCAAGTAACAAAGACATACACTGACAACCAGTAACAAAGACATACACTGACACCCAGTAAGACAGACACACACGGACACCATGTAACACAGACACTCACTGACAACCGGTAACACAAACAAACATACTGACACCCAGTAACACAGACACACACTGACACCCAGTAACAAAGACATACACTGACACCCAGTAACACAGACACACACTGACACCAAGTCACAAAGACATGCACTGATACCCAGTAACACAGACACACACTTTTACCAAGTAACAAAGACACACACTTACACCAAGTAACACAGACATACACTGACACCAAGTCACAAAGACACACACGGACACCATGTAACACAGACACACACTGACACCCGGTAACACAAACAAACATACTGACACCCAGCAACACAGACGCACACTTACACCAAGTAGCAAAGACATACACGGACACCCAGTAACAAAGACATACAGTGACACCCAGTAACACAGACACACACGGTGACCAAGTAACAAAGACACACACTTACACCAAGTAACAAAGACATGCACTGACACCAAGTCACAAAGACACACACTGACACCAAGTAACAAAGACATACACTGACACCAAGTCACAAAGACATACACTGATACCCAGTAACAAAGACATACACTGATACCCAGTAACACAGACACACTTACACCTAGTAACAAAGACACACACTGATACCCAGTAACACACACTGATTCACAGTAACAAAGACATACACTGACACCCAGGAACACAGGCACACACTGACACCAAGTCACAAAGACATGCACTGATACCCAGTAACACAGACACACACTTTTACCAAGTAACAAAGACACACACTTACACCAAGTAACACAGACATACACTGACACCAAGTCACAAAGATACACACTGACACCAAGTAACAAAGACAGACACTGATACCCAGTAACACAGATAAGCACTGAAACCAAGTAACAAAGACATACACTGACACACAGTAACAAAGACATACACTGACACCCAGTAACACAGACACACACGGACACCAAGTAACAAAGACTCACACTTACACCAAGTAACACAGACACACACTGACACCCAGTAACACACACTGATACACAGTAACAAAGACATACTCTGACACCCAGGAACAAAGACGCACACTGACACCAAGTAACAAAGACACACACTTACACCAAGTAACAAAGACACACACTGACACCAAGTAACACAGACATACACTGACACCAAGTAACAAAGACAGACAATTGCACCAATTAACAAAGACATACACTTACACCAAGTATTTTGACATACACTGACACCAAGTAACAAAGACATACACTGACACCCAGTAACAAAGACAGACACTGACACCCAGTAACACAGAGACACACTTACACCAAGTAACACAGACAAACACTGACAACCAGTTACACAGACACACACTTACACCAAGCAACAAAGACATACACTAACACGCAGTAAAAAAGACACACACTTACACCAAGTAACAAAGACATACACTGACACCCAGTAACAAAGACATACACTGACACCCAGTAACACAGACACACACGGACACCATGTAACACAGACACTCACTGACACCCGGTAACACAAACAAACATACTGACACCCAGTAACACAGACACACACTGACACCCAGTAACAAAGACATACACTGACACCCAGTAACACAGACACACACTGACACCAAGTCACAAAGACATGCACTGATACCCAGTAACACAGACACACACTTTTACCAAATAACAAAGACACACACTTACACCAAGTAACACAGACATACACTGACACCAAGTCACAAAGACACACACTGACACCAAGTAACAAAGACAGACACTGATACCCAGTAACACAGATAAGCACTGACACCAATAACAAAGACATACACTGACACCAAGTAACAGAGACATACACTGACACCCAGTAACACAGACACACACGGACACCAAGTAACAAAGACTCACACTTACACCAAGTAACACAGACACACACTGACACCCAGTAACACACACTGATACACAGTAACAAAGACATACTCTGACACCCAGGAACAAAGACGCACACTGACACCAAGTAACAAAGACACACACTTACACCAAGTAACAAAGACACACACTGACACCAAGTAACACAGACATACACTGACACCAAGTAACAAAGACAGACAATTGCACCAATTAACAAAGACATACACTTACACCAAGTATTTTGACATACCCTGACACCAAGTAACAAAGACATACACTGACACCCAGTAACAAAGACAGACACTGACACCCAGTAACACAGAGACACACTTACACCAAGTAACACAGACAAACACTGACAACCAGTTACACAGACACACACTTACACCAAGCAACAAAGACATACACTGACACCCAGTAAAAAAGACACACACTTACACCAAGTAACAAAGACATACACTGACACCCAGTAACAAAGACATACACTGACACCCAGTAACACAGACACACACGGACACCATGTAACACAGACACTCACTGACACCCGGTAACACAAACAAACATACTGACACCCAGTAACACAGACACACACTGACACCCAGTAACAAAGACATACACTGACACCCAGTAACACAGACACACACTGACACCAAGTAACAAAGACATACACTGACACCCAGTAACAAAGACAGACAATTACACCAAGTAACAAAGACATACACATACACCAAGTAACAAAGACAGACAATTACACCCAGTAACAAAGACATACACTGATACCCAGTAACACAGACACACACTTACACCAAGTAACAAAGACACACACTTACACCAAGTAACACAGACATACACTGACACCAAGTAACAAAGACATACACTTACATCAAGTAACAAAGACATACACTGACACCAAGTCACAAAGACATAGACTGATACCCAGTAACACAGACACACACTTACACCAAGTAACACAGACATACACTTACACCAAGTAACAAAGACACACACTTACACCAAGTAACAAAGACATACACTGACACCCAGTAACACACACTGATTCACAGTAACAAAGACAGACACTGACACCCAGGAACACAGACACACACTGACACCAAGTCACAAAGACATGCACTGATACCCAGTAACACAGACACACACTTCCACCAAGTAACAAAAACACACACTTACACCAAGTAACACAGACATACACTGACACCAAGTCACAAAGACACACACTGACACCCAGTAACAAAGACATACACTGACACCAAGTCACAAAGACATACACTGATACCCAGTAACACAGACACAAACTTACACCAAGTAACACAGACATACACTGACACCCAGTAACACAGACACACACTTACCCCAAGAAACAAAGTCATACACTGACACCCAGTAACAAAGACACAAACTTACACCAAGTAACACAGACATACACTGACACCCAGTAACACAGACACACACTTACACCAAGAAACAAAGACATACACTGACACCCAGTAACAAAGACATACACTTACACCAAGTATTTTGACATACACTGACACCAAGTAACAAAGACATACACTGACACCCAGTAACAAAGACAGACACTGACACCCAGAAACACAGACACACACTTACATCAAGTAACACAGACACACACTGACAACCAGTAACACAGACACACACTTACACCAAGCAACAAAGACATACACTGACACCCAGTAAAAAACACACACACTTACACCAAGTAACAAAGACATACACTGACACCCAGCAACAAAGACATACACTGACACCCAGTAACACAGACACACACGGACACCATGTAACACAGGCACACACTGATACCCAGTAACAAAGACATACACTGATACCCAGTAACACAGACACACACTTACACCTAGTAACAAAGACACACACTGATACCCAGTAACAAAGACATACACTGATACCCAGTAACACAGACACACACTTACACCCAGTAAAAAAGACACACACTTACACCAAGAAACAAAGACATACACTGACACCCAGTAACAAAGACATACACTTACACCAAGTATTTTGACATACACTGACACCAAGTAACAAAGACATACACTGACACCCAGTAACAAAGACAGACACTGACACCCAGAAACACAGACACACACTTACATCAAGTAACACAGACACACACTGACAACCAGTAACACAGACACACACTTACACCAAGCAACAAAGACATACACTGACACCCAGTAAAAAAAACACACACTTACACCAAGTAACAAAGACATACACTGACACCCAGCAACAAAGACATACACTGACACCCAGTAACACAGACACACACGGACACCATGTAACACAGACACACACTGACACCCGGTAACACAAACAAACATACTGACACCCAGCAACGCAGACACACACTTACACCAAGTAACAAAGACATACACGGACACCCAGTAACAAAGACATACACTGACACCCAGTAACACAGACACACACGGAGACCAAGTAACAAAGACACACACTTACACCAAGTAACAAAGACGTACACTGACACCAAGTCACAAAGACACACACTGACACCAAGTAACAAAGACATACACTGACACCAAGTCACAAAGACATACACTGATACCCAGTAACAAAGACATACACTGATACCCAGTAACACAGACACACACTTACACCTAGTAACAAAGACACACACTGATACCCAGTAACACACACTGATTCACAGTAACAAAGACATACACTGACACCCAGGAACACAGACACACACTGACACCAAGTCACAAAGACATGCACTGATACCCAGTAACACAGACACACACTTCCACCAAGTAACAAAGGCACACACTTACACCAAGTAACACAGACATACACTGACACCAAGTCACAAAGGCACACACTGACACCCAGTAACAAAGACATACACTGACACCAAGTCACAAAGACATACACTGATACCCAGTAACACAGACACAAACTTACACCAAGTAACACAGACATACACTGACACCCAGTAAAACAGACACACACTTACACCAAGAAACAAAGACATACACTGACACCCAGTAACAAAGACATACACTTACACCAAGTATTTTGACATACACTGACACCAAGTAACAAAGACATACAATGACACCCAGTAACAAAGACAGACACTGACACCCAGTAACACAGACACACACTTACATCAAGTAACACAGACACACACTGACAACCAGTAACACAGACACACACTTACACCAAGCAACAAAGACATACACTGACACCCAGTAAAAAAGACACACACTTACACCAAGTCACAAAGGCGTTTGATAAGGTTCCCCATGGCAGGCTGATGGAGAAAGTGAAGGCGCTTGGGGTCCAAGGTGTACTAGCTAGATGGATAAAGAACTGGCTGTGCAACAGGAGACAGAGAGTAGCAGTAGAAGGGAGTTTCTCGAAATGGAGACGTGTGACCAGTGGTGTTCCACAGGGATCCGTGCTGGGACCACTGTTGTTTGTGATATACATTAATGATTTGGAGGAAAGTATAGGTGGACTGATTAGCAAATTTGCAGACGACACTAAGATTGGTGGAGTAGCAGATAGTGAAGGGGACTGTCAGAGAATACAGCAGAATATAGATAGATTGGAGAGTTGGGCAGAGAAATGGCAGATGGAGTTCAATCAGGGCAAATGCGAGGTGATGCATTTTGGAAGATCCAATTCAAGAGTGAACTATACAGTAAATGGAAAAGTCCTGGGGAAAATTGATGTCCAGAGAGATTTGGGTGTTCAGGTCCACTGTTCCCTGAAGGTGGCAACGCAGGTAAATAGAGTGGTCAAGAAGGCATACGGCATGCTTTCCTTCATCGGACGGGGCATTGAGTACAAGAGTTGGCAGGTCATGTTACAGTTGTATAGGACTTTGGTTCGGCCACATTTGGAATGCTGCGTACAGTTCTGGTCGCCACATTATCAAAAGGATGTGGATGCTTTGGAGAGGGTGCAGAGGAGGTTCACCAAGATGTTGCCTGGTATGGAGGGCGCTAGCTATGAAGAGAGGTTGAGTAGATTAGGATTATTTTCATTAGAAAGACGGAGGTTGAGGGGGGACCTGATTGAGGTGTACAAAATCATGAGAGGTATAGACAGGGTGGATAGCAAGAAGCTTTTTCCCAGAGTGGGGGTTTCAATTACTAGAGGACACGAGTTCAAAGTGAAAGGGGAAAAGTTTAGGGGGGATATGCGTGGAAAGTTCTTTACGCAGAGGGTGGTGGGCACCTGGAACGCATTGCCAGCGGAGGTGGTAGATGCGGGCACGATGGAGTCTTTTAAGATGTATCTAGACAGATACATGAATGGGCAGGAAGAAAAGAGATACAGAAGCTGAGAAAATAGGTGACATGTTTAGAGAGATGCTCTGGATCGGCGCAGGCTTGGAGGGCCGAAGGGCCTGTTCCTGTGCTGTAATTATCTTTGTTCTTTGTTTGTTTGATACCCAGTAACACAGACACACACTTACACCAAGTAAAAAAGACAGACACTGATACCCAGTAACACAGATAAGCACTTACACCAAGTAACAAAGACATACACTGACACCCAGTAACAAAGACATACAATGACACCCAGTAACACAGACACACACGGACACCAAGTAACAAAGACACACACTTACACCAAGTAACACAGACACACACTGACACCCAGTAACACACACTGATACACAGTAACAAAGACATACTCTGACACCCAGGAACAAAGACACACACTGACACCAAGTAACAAAGACACACACTTACACCAAGTAACAAAGACACACACTGACACCAAGTAACACAGACATACACTGACACCAAGTAACAAAGACAGACAATTGCACCAAGTAACAAAGACATACACTTACACCAATTATTTTGACATACACTGACACCAAGTAACAAAGACATACACTGACACCCAGTAACAAAGACAGACACTGACACGCAGTAACACAGACACATACTTACACCAAATAACACAGACACACAATTACACCAAGCAACAAAGACATACACTGACACCCAGTAAAAAAGACACACACTTACACCAAGTAAAAAAGACATACACTGACACCCAGTAACAAAGACATACACTTACACCAAGTAACAAAGACAGACACTGATACCCAGTAACACAGACACACACTTACACCAAGTAACAAAGACATACACTGACACCCAGTAACACAAACTGATTCACAGTAACAAAGACAGACACAGACACCCAGGAACACAGACACACACTGACACCAAGTCACAAAGACATGCACTGATACCCAGTAACACAGACACACACTTCCACCAAGTAACAAAAACACACACTTACACCAAGTAACACAGACATACACTGACACCAAGTCACAAAGACACACACTGACACCCAGTAACAAAGACATACACTGACACCAAGTCACAAAGACATACACTGATACCCAGTAACACAGACACTAACTTACACCAAGTAACACAGAAATACACTGACACCCAGTAACACAGACACACACTTACACCAAGAAACAAAGACATACACTGACACCCAGTAACAAAGACACAAACTTACACCAAGTCACAAAGACACACACTGACACCCAGTAACAAAGACATACACTGACACCAAGTCACAAAGACATACACTGATACCCAGTAACACAGACACAAACTTACAGCAAGTAACACAGACATACACTGACACCCAGTAACACAGACACACATTTACACCAAGAAACAAAGACATACACTGACACCCAGTAACAAAGACATACACTTACACCAAGTATTTTGACATACACTGACACCAAGTAACAAAGACATACACTGACACCCAGTAACAAAGACAGACACTGACACCCAGTAACACAGACACACACACCAAGCAACAAAGACATACACTGACACCCAGTAAAAAAGACACACACTTACACCAAGTAACAAAGACATACACTGACACCCAGTAACAAAGACATACACTGACACCCAGTAACACAGACACACACCGACACCATGTAACACAGACACACACTGACACCCGGTAACACAAACAAACATACTGACACCCAGCAACACAGACAAACACTTACACCAAGTAACAAAGACATACACTGACACCCAGTAACACAAACTGATTCACAGTAACAAAGACAGACACAGACACCCAGGAACACAGACACACACTGACACCAAGTCACAAAGACATGCACTGATACCCAGTAACACAGACACACACTTCCACCAAGTAACAAAAACACACACTTACACCAAGTAACACAGACATACACTGACACCAAGTCACAAAGACACACACTGACACCAAGTAACAAAGACATACACTGACACCAAGTCACAAAGACATACACTGATACCCAGTAACACAGACACTAACTTACACCAAGTAACACAGAAATACACTGACACCCAGTAACACAGACACACACTTACACCAAGAAACAAAGACATACACTGACACCCAGTAACAAAGACACAAACTTACACCAAGTCACAAAGACACACACTGACACCCAGTAACAAAGACATACACTGACACCAAGTCACAAAGACATACACTGATACCCAGTAACACAGACACAAACTTACAGCAAGTAACACAGACATACACTGACACCCAGTAACACAGACACACACTTACACCAAGAAACAAAGACATACACTGTCACCCAGTAACAAAGACATACACTTACACCAAGTATTTTGACATACACTGACACCAAGTAACAAAGACATACACTGACACCCAGTAACAAAGACAGACACTGACACCCAGTAACACAGACACACACACCAAGCAACAAAGACATACACTGACACCCAGTAAAAAAGACACACACTTACACCAAGTAACAAAGACATACACTGACACCCAGTAACAAAGACATACACTGACACCCAGTAACACAGACACACACCGACACCATGTAACACAGACACACACTGACACCCGGTAACACAAACAAACATACTGACACCCAGCAACACAGACACACACTTACACCAAGTAACAAAGACATACACTGACACCCAGTAACACAAACTGATTCACAGTAACAAAGACAGACACAGACACCCAGGAACACAGACACACACTGACACCAAGTCACAAAGACATGCACTGATACCCAGTAACACAGACACACACTTCCACCAAGTAACAAAAACACACACTTACACCAAGTAACACAGACATACACTGACACCAAGTCACAAAGACACACACTGACACCCAGTAACAAAGACATACACTGACACCAAGTCACAAAGACATACACTGATACCCAGTAACACAGACACAAACTTACACCAAGTAACACAGAAATACACTGACACCCAGTAACTCAGACACACACTTACACCAAGAAACAAAGACATACACTGACACCCAGTAACAAAGACACAAACTTACACCAAGTCACAAAGACACACACTGACACCCAGTAACAAAGACATACACTGACACCAAGTCACAAAGACATACACTGATACCCAGTAACACAGACACAAACTTCCACCAAGTAACACAGACATACACTGACACCCAGTAACACAGACACACACTTACACCAAGAAACAAAGACATACACTGACACCCAGTAACAAAGACATACACTTACACCAAGTATTTTGACATACACTGACACCAAGTAACAAAGACATACACTGACACCCAGTAACAAAGACAGACACTGACACCCAGTAACACAGACACACACACCAAGCAACAAAGACATACACTGACACCCAGTAAAAAAGACACACACTTACACCAAGTAACTAAGACATACACTGACACCCAGTAACAAAGACATACACTGACACCCAGTAACACAGACACACACCGACACCATGTAACACAGACACACACTGACACCCGGTAACACAAACAAACATACTGACACCCAGCAACACAGTCACACACTTACACCAAGTAACAAAGACATACACGGACACCCAGTAACAAAGACATACACTGACACCCAGTAACACAGACACACACGGACACCAAGTAACAAAGACACACACTTACACCAGGTAACAAAGACATACACTGACACCAAGTCACAAAGACACACACTGACACCCAGTAACAAAGACATACACTGACACCAAGTCACAAAGACCTACACTGATACCCAGTAACAAAGACATACACTGATACCGAGTAACACAGACACACACTTACACCTAGTAACAAAGACTCACACTGATACCCAGTAACACACACTGATTCACAGTAACAAAGACATACACTGACACCCAGGAACACAGACACACACTGACACCAAGTCACAAAGACATGCACTGATACCCAGTAACACAGACACACACTTCCACCAAGTAACAAAGACACACACTTACACCAAGTAACACAGACATACACTGGCACCAAGTCACAAAGACACACACTGACACCCAGTAACAAAGACATACACTGACACCAAGTCATAAAGACATACACTGATATCCAGTAACACAGACACAAACTTACACCAAGTAACACAGACATACACTGACACCCAGTAACAGAGACACACACTTACACCAAGAAACAAAGACATACACTGACACCCAGTAACAAAGACACAAACTTCCACCAAGTAACACAGACATACAGTAACACCCAGTCACACAGACACACACTTACACCAAGAAACAAAGACATACACTGACACCCAGTAACAAAGACATACACTTACACCAAGTATTTTGACATACACTGACACCAAGTAACAAAGACATACACTGAAACCCAGTAACAAAGACAGACACTGACACGCAGTAACACAGACACACACTTACATCAAGTAACACAGACACACACTGAGAACCAGTAACACAGACACACACTTACACCAAGCAACAAAGACATACACTGACACCCAGTAAAAAAGACACACACTTACACCAAGTCACAAAGACATCCACTGATACCCAGTAACACAGACTCACACTTACACCAAGTAACAAAGACAGACACTTATACCCAGTAACACAGATAAGCACTTACACCAAGTAACAAAGACATACACTGACACCCAGTAACACAGACACACACGGACACCAATTAACAAAGACACACACTTACACCAAGTAACACAGACACACACTGACACCCAGTAACACACACTGACACACAGTAACAAAGACATACTCTGACACCCAGGAACAAAGACACACACTGACACCAAGTAACAAAGACACACACTTACACCAAGTAACAAAGACACACACTGACACCAAGTAACACAGACATACACTGACACCAAGTAACAAAGACAGACAATTGCACCAAGTAACAAAGACATACACTTCTTTTGGGCCTCCTTATCTCGAGAGACAATGGATACGCGCCTGGAGGTGGTCAGTGGTTTGTGAAGCAGCGCCTGGAGTGGATATAAAGGCCAATTCTGGAGTGACAGGCTCTTCCACAGGTGCTGCAGAGAAATTTGTTTGTTGGGGCTGTTGCACAGTTGGCTCTCCCCTTGCGCCTCTGTCTTTTTTCCTGCCAACTACTAAGTCTCTTCGACTCGCCGCAATTTAGCCCTGTCTTTATGGCTGCCCGCCAGCTCTGGCGAATGCTGGCAACTGACTCCCACGACTTGTGATCAATGTCACACGATTTCATGTCGCGTTTGCAGACGTCTTTATAACGGAGACATGGACGGCCGGTGGGTCTGATACCAGTGGCGAGCTCGCTGTACAATGTGTCTTTGGGGATCCTGCCATCTTCCATGCGGCTCACATGGCCAAGCCATCTCAAGCGCCGCTGACTCAGTAGTGTGTATAAGCTGGGGATGTTGGCCGCTTCAAGGACTTCTGTGTTGGAGATATAGTCCTGCCACCTGATGCCAAGTATTCTCCGAAGGCAGCGAAGATGGAATGAATTGAGACGTCGCTCTTGGCTGGCATACGTTGTCCAGGCCTCGCTGCCGTAGAGCAAGGTACTGAGGACACAGGCCTGATACACTCGGACTTTTGTGTTCCGTGTCAGTGCGCCATTTTCCCACACTCTCTTTGCCAGTCTGAACATAGCAGTGGAAGCCTTACCCATGCGCTTGTTGATTTCTGCATCTAGAGACAGGTTACTGGTGATAGTTGAGCCTAGGTAGGTGAACTCTTGAACCTCTTCCAGAGCGTGGTCGCCAATATTGATGGATGGAGCATTTCTGACATCCTGCCCCATGATGTTCGTTTTCTTGAGGCTGATGGTTAGGCCAAATTCATTGCAGGCAGACGCAAACCTGTCGATGAGACTCTGCAGGCATTCTTCAGTGTGAGATGTTAAAGCAGCATCGTCAGCAAAGAGGAGTTCTCTGATGAGGACTTTCCGTACTTTGGACTTCGCTCTCAGACGGGCAAGGTTGAACAACCTGCCCCCTGATCTTGTGTGGAGGAAAATTCCTTCTTCAGAGGATTTGAACGCATGTGAAAGCAGCAGGGAGAAGAAAATCCCAAAAAGTGTGGGTGCGAGAACACAGCCCTGTTTCACACCACTCAGGATAGGAAAGGGCTCTGATGAGGAGCCACCATGTTGAATTGTGCCTTTCATATTGTCATGGAATGAGGTGATGATACTTAGTAGCTTTGGTGGACATCCGATCTTTTCTAGTAGTCTGAAGAGACCACGTCTGCTGACGAGGTCAAAGGCTTTGGTGAGATCAATGAAAGCAATGTAGAGGGGCATCTGTTGTTCACGGCATTTCTCCTGTATCTGACGAAGGGAGAACAGCATGTCAATAGTCGATCTCTCTGCACGAAAGCCACACTGTGCCTCAGGGTAGACGCGCTCGGCCAGCTTCTGGAGCCTGTTCAGAGCGACTCGAGCAAAGACTTTCCCCACTATGCTGAGCAGGGAGATTCCACGGTAGTTGTTGCAGTCACCGCGGTCACCTTTGTTTTTTACTGACACCAAGTCATAAAGACATACACTGATATCCAGTAACACAGACACAAACTTACACCAAGTAACACAGACATACACTGACACCCAGTAACAGAGACACACACTTACACCAAGAAACAAAGACATACACTGACACCCAGTAACAAAGACACAAACTTACACCAAGTAACACAGACATACACTGACACCCAGTCACACAGACACACACTTACACCAAGAAACAAAGACAGACACTGACACCCAGTAACAAAGACATACACTTACACCAAGTATTTTGACATACACTGACACCAAGTAACAAAGACATACACTGAAACCCAGTAACAAAGACAGACACTGACACGCAGTAACACAGACACACACTTACATCAAGTAACACAGACACACACTGAGAACCAGTAACACAGAAAAACACTTACACCAAGCAACAAAGACATACACTGACACCCAGTAAAAAAGACACACACTTACACCAAGTCACAAAGACATACACTGATACCCAGTAACACAGACTCACACTTACACCAAGTAACAAAGACCGACACTGATACCCAGTAACACAGATAAGCACTTACACCAAGTAACAAAGACATACACTGACACCCAGTAACAAAGACATACACTGACACCGGGTAACACAGACACACACGGAGAGCAAGTAACAAAGACACACACTTACACCAAGTAACAGAGACACACACTGACACCCAGTAACACACACTGACACACAGTAACAAAGACATACTCTGACACCCAGGAACAAAGACACACACTGACACCAAGTAACAAAGACACACACTTACGCCAAGTAGCAAAGACACACACTGACACCAAGTAACACAGACATACACTGACACCAAGTAACAAAGACAGACAATTGCACCAAGTAACAAAGACATACACTTACACCAAGTATTTTGACATACACTGACACCAAGTAACAAAGACATACACTGACACCCAGTAACAAAGACAGACACTGACACGCAGTAACACAGACACATACTTACACCAAGTAACACAGACACACACTGACAACCAGTAACACAGACACACACTTACACCAAGCAACAAAGACATACACTGACACCCAGTAAAAAAGACACACACTTACACCAAGTAACAAAGACATACACTGACACCCAGTAACAAAGACATACACTGACACCCAGTAACACAGACACACACGAACACCATGTAACACAGACACACACTGACACCCGGTAACACAAACAAACATACTGACACCCAGTAACACAGACACACACTGACACCCAGTAACAAAGACATACACTGACACCCAGTAACACAGACATACACTTACACCAAGTAACAAAGACATACACTGACACCCAGTAACAAAGACATACACTGATACCAAGTCACAAAGACATACACTGATACCAAGTAACAAAGACATACACTGACACCAAGTCACAAAGACACAGACTGATACCCAGTAACACAGACACACACTTGCACCAAGTAACACAGACATACACTTACACCAAGTAACAAAGACATACACTGATACCCAGTAACACAGACACACACTTACACCAAGTAACAAAGACAGACACTGATACCCAGTAACACAGACACACACTTACAGCAAGTAACAAAGACATACACTGACACCCAGTAACACACACTGATTCACAGTAACAAAGACATACACTGACACCCAGGAACACAGACAAACACTGACACCAAGTCACAAAGACATGCACTGATACCCAGTAACACAGACACACACTTCCACCAAGTAACAAAGACACACACTTACACCAAGTAACACAGACATACACTGACACCAAGTAACAAAGACAGACAATTGCACCAAGTAACAAAGACATACACTTACACCAAGTCACAAAGACACACACTGACACCCAGTAACAAAGACATACACTGATACCCAGGAACACACACACACACTTACACCAAGTAAAACAGACAGACACTGACACCAAGTAACAAAGACATAGACTGATACCCAGTAACACAGACACACACTTACACCATGTAACACAGACATACACTTACACCAAGTAACAAAGACATACACTGATACCCAGTAACACAGACACACACTTACACCAAGTAACAAAGACAGACACTGATACCCAGTAACACAGACACACACTTACACCAAGTAACAAAGACATACACTGACACCCAGTAACACACACTGATTCACAGTAACAAAAACACACACTTACACCAAGTAACACAGACATACACTGACACCAAGTCACAAAGACACACACTGACACCCAGTAACAAAGACATACACTGACACCAAGTCACAAAGACATACACTGATACCCAGTAACACAGACACAAACTTCCACCAAGTAACACAGACATACACTGACACCCAGTAACACAGACACACACTTACACCAAGAAACAAAGACATACACTGACACCCAGTAACAAAGACATACACTTACACCAAGTTTTTTGACATACACTGACACCAAGTAACAAAGACATATACTGACACCCAGTAACAAAGACAGACACTGACACCCAGTAACACAGACACACACTTACACCAAGTAACACAGACACACACTGACAACCATGAACACAGACACACACTTACACCAAGCAACAAAGACATGCACTGACACCCAGTAAAAAAGACACACACTTACACCAAGTAACAAAGACATACACTGACACGCAGTAACAAAGACATACACTGACACCCAGTAACACAGACACACACGAACACCATGTAACACAGACACACACTGACACCCGGTAACACAAACAAACATACTGACACCCAGTAACACAGACACACACTGACACCCAGTAACAAAGACATACACTGACACCCAGTAACACAGACACACACTGACACCAAGTAACAAAGACATACACTTACACCAAGTAACAAAGACATACACTGACACCCAGTAACAAAGACATACACTTACACCAAGTATTTTGACATACACTGACACCAAGTAACAAAGACATACACTGAAACCCAGTAACAAAGACAGACACTGACACGCAGTAACACAGACACACACTTACATCAAGTAACACAGACACACACTGAGAACCAGTAACACAGAAACAAACTTACACCAAGCAACAAAGACATACACTGACACCCAGTAAAAAAGACACACACTTACACCAAGTCACAAAGACATACACTGATACCCAGTAACACAGACTCACACTTACACCAAGTAACAAAGACCGACACTGATACCCAGTAACACAGATAAGCACTTACACCAAGTAACAAAGACATACACTGACACCCAGTAACAAAGACATACACTGACACCGGGTAACACAGACACACACGGACAGCAAGTAACAAAGACACACACTTACACCAAGTAACAGAGACACACACTGACACCCAGTAACACACACTGACACAGTAACAAAGACATACTCTGACACCCAGGAACAAAGACACACACTGACACCAAGTAACAAAGACACACACTTACGCCAAGTAGCAAAGACACACACTGACACCAAGTAACACAGACATACACTGACACCAAGTAACAAAGACAGACAATTGCACCAAGTAACAAAGACATACACTTACACCAAGTATTTTGACATACACTGACACCAAGTAACAAAGACATACACTGACACCCAGTAACAAAGACAGACACTGACACGCAGTAACACAGACACATACTTACACCAAGTAACACAGACACACACTGACAACCAGTAACACAGACACACACTTACACCAAGCAACAAAGACATACACTGACACCCAGTAAAAAAGACACACACTTACACCAAGTAACAAAGACATACACTGACACCCAGTAACAAAGACATACACTGACACCCAGTAACACAGACACACACGAACACCATGTAACACAGACACACACTGACACCCGGTAACACAAACAAACATACTGACACCCAGTAACACAGACACACACTGACACCCAGTAACAAAGACATACACTGACACCCAGTAACACAGACACACACTGACACCAAGTAACAAAGACATACACTGACACCCAGTAACAAAGACACACACTTACACCAAGTAACAAAGACATACACTGACACCCAGTAACAAAGACATACACTGATACCAAGTCACAAAGACATACACTGATACCAAGTAACATAGACACACACTGACACCAAGTAACAAAGACATACAATTACACCAAGTAACAAAGACACACACTTACACCAAGTAACACAGACATACACTGACACCAAGTAACAAAGACATACACTTACACCAAGTAACAAAGACATACACTGACACCAAGTCACAAAGACACAGACTGATACCCAGTAACACAGACACACACTTGCACCAAGTAACACAGACATACACTTACACCAAGTAACAAAGACATACACTGATACCCAGTAACACAGACACACACTTACACCAAGTAACAAAGACAGACACTGATACCCAGTAACACAGACACACACTTACACCAAGTAACAAAGACATACACTGACACCCAGTAACACACACTGATTCACAGTAACAAAGACATACACTGACACCCAGGAACACAGACAAACACTGACACCAAGTCACAAAGACATGCACTGATACCCAGTAACACAGACACACACTTCCACCAAGTAACAAAGACACACACTTACACCAAGTAACACAGACATACACTGACACCAAGTAACAAAGACAGACAATTGCACCAAGTAACAAAGACATACACTTACACCAAGTCACAAAGACACACACTGACACCCAGTAACAAAGACATACACTGATACCCAGGAACACACACACACACTTACACCAAGTAAAACAGACAGACACTGACACCAAGTAACAAAGACATAGACTGATACCCAGTAACACAGACACACACTTACACCAAGTAACACAGACATACACTTACACCAAGTAACAAAGACATACACTGATACCCAGTAACACAGACACACACTTACACCAAGTAACAAAGACAGACACTGATACCCAGTAACACAGACACACACTTACACCAAGTAACAAAGACATACACTGACACCCAGTAACACACACTGATTCACAGTAACAAAAACACACACTTACACCAAGTAACACAGACATACACTGACACCAAGTCACAAAGACACACACTGACACCCAGTAACAAAGACATACACTGACACCAAGTCACAAAGACATACACTGATACCCAGTAACACAGACACAAACTTCCACCAAGTAACACAGACATACACTGACACCCAGTAACACAGACACACACTTACACCAAGAAACAAAGACATACACTGACACCCAGTAACAAAGACATACACTTACACCAAGTTTTTTGACATACACTGACACCAAGTAACAAAGACATATACTGACACCCAGTAACAAAGACAGACACTGACACCCAGTAACACAGACACACACTTACACCAAGTAACACAGACACACACTGACAACCATGAACACAGACACACACTTACACCAAGCAACAAAGACATGCACTGACACCCAGTAAAAAAGACACACACTTACACCAAGTAACAAAGACATACACTGACACCCAGTAACAAAGACATACACTGACACCCAGTAACACAGACACACACGAACACCATGTAACACAGACACACACTGACACCCGGTAACACAAACAAACATACTGACACCCAGTAACACAGACACACACTGACACCCAGTAACAAAGACATACACTGACACCCAGTAACACAGACACACACTGACACCAAGTAACAAAGACATACACTGACACCCAGTAACAAAGACACACACTTACACCAAGTCACAAAGACATACACTGATACCCAGTAACACAGACTCACACCTACACCAAGTAACAAAGACCGACACTGATACCCAGTAACACAGATAAGCACTTACACCAAGTAACAAAGACATACACTGACACCCAGTAACAAAGACATACACTGACACCGGGTAACACAGACACACACGGACAGCAAGTAACAAAGACACACACTTACACCAAGTAACAGAGACACACACTGACACCCAGTAACACACACTGACACACAGTAACAAAGACATACTCTGACACCCAGGAACAAAGACACACACTGACACCAAGTAACAAAGACACACACTTACGCCAAGTAACAAAGACACACACTGACACCAAGTAACACAGACATACACTGACACCAAGTAACAAAGACAGACAATTGCACCAAGTAACAAAGACATACACTTACACCAAGTATTTTGACATACACTGACACCAAGTAACAAAGACATACACTGACACCCAGTAACAAAGACAGACACTGACACGCAGTAACACAGACACATACTTACACCAAGTAACACAGACACACACTGACAACCAGTAACACAGACACACACTTACACCAAGTAACAAAGACATACACTGACACCCAGTAACAAAGACATACACTGACACCCAGTAACACAGACACACACGAACACCATGTAACACAGACACACACTGACACCCGGTAACACAAACAAACATACTGACACCCAGTAACACAGACACACACTGACACCCAGTAACAAAGACATACACTGACACCCAGTAACACAGACACACACTGACACCAAGTAACAAAGACATACACTGACACCCAGTAACAAAGACACACACTTACACCAAGTAACAAAGACATACACTGACACCCAGTAACAAAGACATACACTGATACCAAGTCACAAAGACATACACTGATACCAAGTAACATAGACACACACTGACACCAAGTAACAAAGACATACAATTACACCAAGTAACAAAGACACACACTTACACCAAGTAACACAGACATACACTGACACCAAGTAACAAAGACATACACTTACACCAAGTAACAAAGACATACACTGACACCAAGTCACAAAGACACAGACTGATACCCAGTAACACAGACACACACTTGCACCAAGTAACAAAGACAGACACTGATACCCAGTAACACAGACACACACTTACACCTAGTAACAAAGACATACACTGACACCCAGTAACACACACTGATTCACAGTAACAAAGACATACACTGACACCCAGGAACACAGACAAACACTGACACCAAGTCACAAAGACATGCACTGATACCCAGTAACACAGACACACACTTCCACCAAGTAACAAAGACACACACTTACACCAAGTAACACAGACATTCACTGACACCAAGTAACAAAGACAGACAATTGCACCAAGTAACAAAGACATACACTTACACCAAGTCACAAAGACACACACTGACACCCAGTAACAAAGACATACACTGATACCCAGGAACACACACACACACTTACACCAAGTAAAACAGACAGACACTGACACCAAGTAACAAAGACATAGACTGATACCCAGTAACACAGACACACACTTACACCAAGTAACACAGACATACACTTACACCAAGTAACAAAGACATACACTGATACCCAGTAACACAGACACACACTTACACCAAGTAACAAAGACAGACACTGATACCCAGTAACACAGACACACACTTACACCAAGTAACAAAGACATACACTGACACCCAGTAACACACACTGATTCACAGTAACAAAAACACACACTTACACCAAGTAACACAGACATACACTGACACCAAGTCACAAAGACACACACTGACACCCAGTAACAAAGACATACACTGACACCAAGTCACAAAGACATACACTGATACCCAGTAACACAGACACAAACTTCCACCAAGTAACACAGACATACACTGACACCCAGTAACACAGACACACACTTACACCAAGAAACAAAGAAATACACTGACACCCAGTAACAAAGACATACACTTACACCAAGTTTTTTGACATACACTGACACCAAGTAACAAAGACATATACTGACACCCAGTAACAAAGACAGACACTGACACCCAGTAACACAGACACACACTTACACCAAGTAACACAGACACACACTGACAACCATGAACACAGACACACACTTACACCAAGCAACAAAGACATGCACTGACACCCAGTAAAAAAGACACACACTTACACCAAGTAACAAAGACATACACTGACACCCAGTAACAAAGACATACACTGACACCCAGTAACACAGACACACACTTACACCAAGTAACACAGACATACACTGACACCAAGTAACAAAGACAGACAATTGCACCAAGTAACAAAGACATACACTTACACCAAGTCACAAAGACACACACTGACACCCAGTAACAAAGTCATACACTGATACCCAGGAACACACACACACACTTACACCAAGTAAAACAGACAGACACTGACACCAAGTAACAAAGACATAGACTGATACCCAGTAACACAGACACACACTTACACCAAGTAACACAGACATACACTTAAACCAAGTAACAAAGACATACACTGATACCCAGTAACACAGAGACACACTTACACCAAGTAACAAAGACAGACGCTGATACCCAGTAACACAGAAACACACTTACACCAAGTAACAAAGACATACACTGACACCCAGTAACACACACTGATTCACAGTAACAAAAACACACACTTACACCAAGTAACACAGACATACACTGACACCAAGTCACAAAGACACACACTGACACCCAGTAACAAAGACATACACTGACACCAAGTCACAAAGACATACACTGATACCCAGTAACACAGACACAAACTTCCACCAAGTAACACAGACATACACTGACAGCCAGTAACAAAGACACACACTTACACCAAGAAACAAAGACATACACTGACACCCAGTAACAAAGACACAAACTTACACCATGTAACACAGACATACACTGACACCCAGTAACACAGACACACACTTACACCAAGAAACAAAGACATACACTGACACCCAGTAACAAAGACATACACTTACACCAAGTATTTTGACATACACTGACACCAAGTAACAAGGACATATACTGACACCCAGTAACAAAGACACACACTTACACCAAGTAACACAGACACACACTGACAACCATTAACACAGACACACACTTACACCAAGCAACAAAGACATGCACTGACACCCAGTAAAGAAGACACACACTTACACCAAGTAACAAAGACATACGCTGACACCCAGTAACAAAGACATACACTGACACCCAGTAACACAGACACACACGGACACCATGTAACACAGACACACACTGACACCCGGTAACACAAACAAACATACTGACAACCAGCAATACAGACACACACTTACACCAAGTAACAAAGACATACACGGACACCCAGTAACAAAGACATACACTGACACCCAGTAACACAGACACACACGGACACCAAGTAACAAAGACACACACTGACACCAAGTAACAAAAACATACACTGACACCAAGTCACAAAAACACTCACTGACACCCAGTAACAAAGACATTCACTGACACCAAGTCACAAAGACATACACTGATACCCAGTAACAAAGACATACACTGATACCCAGTAACACAGACACACACTTACACCTAGTAACAAAGACACACACTGATACCCAGTAACACACACTGATTCACAGTAACAAAGACATACACTGACACCCAGGAACACAGACACACACTGACACCAAGTCACAAAGACATGCACTGATACCCAGTAACACAGACACACACTTCCACCAAGTAACACAGACATACACTGACACCAAGTCACAAAGACACACACTGACACCCAGTAACAAAGACATACACTGACACCAAGTCACAAAGACATACACTGATACCCAGTAACACAGACACAAACTTACACCAAGTAACACAGACATACACTGACACCCAGTAACAAAGACACACACTTACACCAAGAAACAAAGACATACACTGACACCCAGTAACAAAGACACAAACTTACACCAAGTAACACAGACATACACTGACACCCAGTAACACAGACACACACTGACACCAAGAAACAAAGACATACACTGACACCCAGTAACAAAGACATACACTTACACAAAGTATTTTGACATACACTGACACCAAGTAACAAAGACATACACTGACACCCAGTAAGAAAGACAGACACTGACACCCAGTAACACAGACACACACTTACATCAAGTAACACAGACACACACTGACAACCAGTAACACAGACACACACTTACACCAAGCAACAAAGACATACACTGACACCCAGTAAAAAAGACACACACTTACACCAAGTCACAAAGACATACACTGATACCCAGTAACACAGACACACACTTACACCAAGTAACAAAGACAGACACTGATACCCAGTAACACAGATAAGCACTTACACCAAGTAACAAGGACATACACTGACACCCAGTAACAAAGACATACACTGACACCCAGTAACACAGACACACACGGACACCAAGTAACAAAGACACACACTTACACCAAGTAACACAGACACACACTGACACCCAGTAACACACACTGATACACAGTAACAAAAACATACTCTGACACCCAGGAACAAAGACACACACTGACACCAAGTAACAAAGACACACATTTATACCAAGTAACAAAGACACACACTGACACCAAGTAACACAGACATACACTGACACCAAGTAACAAAGACAGACAATTGCACCAAGTAACAAAGACATACACTTACACCAAGTATTTTGACATACACTGACACCAAGTAACAAAGACATACACTGACACCCAGTAACAAAGACAGACACTGACACGCAGTAACACAGACACACACTTACACCAAGTAACACAGACACACACTGACAACCAGTAACACAGACACACACTTACACCAAGCAACAAAGACATACACTGACACCCAGTAACAAAGACATACACTTATACCAAGTAACAAAGACAGACACTGATACCCAGTAACACAGACACACACTTACACCAAGTAACAAAGACATGCACTGACACCCAGTAACACACACTGATTCACAGTAACAAAGACAGACACTGACACCCAGTAACAAAGACACACACTGACACCAAGTCACAAAGACATGCACTGATACCCAGTAACACAGACACACACTTCCACCAAGTAACAAAAACACACACTTACACCAAGTGTTTTGACATACACTGACACCAAGTAACAAAGACATACACTGACACCCAGTAACAAAGACAGACACTGACACCCAGTAACACAGACACACACTTACACCAAGCAACAAAGACATACACTGACACCCAGTAAAAAAGACACACACTTACACCAAGTAACAAAGACATACACTGACACCCAGTAACAAAGACATACACTGACACCCAGTAACACAGACACACACGGACACCATGTAACACAGACACACACTGACACCCGGTAACACAAACAAACATACTGACAACCAGCAATACAGACACACACTTACACCAAGTAACAAAGACATACACGGACACCCAGTAACAAAGACATACACTGACACCCAGTAACACAGACACACACGGACACCAAGTAACAAAGACACACACTGACACCAAGTAACAAAAACATACACTGACACCAAGTCACAAAAACACTCACTGACACCCAGTAACAAAGACATTCACTGACACCAAGTCACAAAGACATACACTGATACCCAGTAACAAAGACATACACTGATACCCAGTAACACAGACACACACTTACACCTAGTAACAAAGACACACACTGATACCCAGTAACACACACTGATTCACAGTAACAAAGACATACACTGACACCCAGGAACACAGACACACACTGACACCAAGTCACAAAGACATGCACTGATACCCAGTAACACAGACACACACTTCCACCAAGTAACACAGACATACACTGACACCAAGTCACAAAGACACACACTGACACCCAGTAACAAAGACATACACTGACACCAAGTCACAAAGACATACACTGATACCCAGTAACACAGACACAAACTTACACCAAGTAACACAGACATACACTGACACCCAGTAACAAAGACACACACTTACACCAAGAAACAAAGACATACACTGACACCCAGTAACAAAGACACAAACTTACACCAAGTAACACAGACATACACTGACACCCAGTAACACAGACACACACTGACACCAAGAAACAAAGACATACACTGACACCCAGTAACAAAGACATACACTTACACCAAGTATTTTGACATACACTGACACCAAGTAACAAAGACATACACTGACACCCAGTAAGAAAGACAGACACTGACACCCAGTAACACAGACACACACTTACATCAAGTAACACAGACACACACTGACAACCAGTAACACAGACACACACTTACACCAAGCAACAAAGACATACACTGACACCCAGTAAAAAAGACACACACTTACACCAAGTCACAAAGACATACACTGATACCCAGTAACACAGACACACACTTACACCAAGTAACAAAGACAGACACTGATACCCAGTAACACAGATAAGCACTTACACCAAGTAACAAGGACATACACTGACACCCAGTAACAAAGACATACACTGACACCCAGTAACACAGACACACACGGACACCAAGTAACAAAGACACACACTTACACCAAGTAACACAGACACACACTGACACCCAGTAACACACACTGATACACAGTAACAAAAACATACTCTGACACCCAGGAACAAAGACACACACTGACACCAAGTAACAAAGACACACATTTATACCAAGTAACAAAGACACACACTGACACCAAGTAACACAGACATACACTGACACCAAGTAACAAAGACAGACAATTGCACCAAGTAACAAAGACATACACTTACACCAAGTATTTTGACATACACTGACACCAAGTAACAAAGACATACACTGACACCCAGTAACAAAGACAGACACTGACACGCAGTAACACAGACACACACTTACACCAAGTAACACAGACACACACTGACAACCAGTAACACAGACACACACTTACACCAAGCAACAAAGACATACACTGACACCCAGTAACAAAGACATACACTTATACCAAGTAACAAAGACAGACACTGATACCCAGTAACACAGACACACACTTACACCAAGTAACAAAGACATGCACTGACACCCAGTAACACACACTGATTCACAGTAACAAAGACAGACACTGACACCCAGTAACAAAGACACACACTGACACCAAGTCACAAAGACATGCACTGATACCCAGTAACACAGACACACACTTCCACCAAGTAACAAAAACACACACTTACACCAAGTATTTTGACATACACTGACACCAAGTAACAAAGACATACACTGACACCCAGTAACAAAGACAGACACTGACACCCAGTAACACAGACACACACTTACACCAAGCAACAAAGACATACACTGACACCGAGTAAAAAAGACACACACTTACACCAAGTAACAAAGACATACACTGACACCCAGTAACAAAGACATGCACTGACACCCAGTAACACAGACACACACGGACACCATGTAAAACACACACACACTGACACCCGGTAACACAAACAAACATACTGACACCCAGCAACACAGAAACACACTTACACCAAGTAACAAAGACATACACGGACACCCAGTAACAAAGACATACACTGGCACCCAGTAACACAGACACACACTTACACCAAGTAACAAAGACACACACTTACACCAAGTAACAAAGACATACACTGACAAAAAGTCACAAAGACACACACTGACACCCAGTACCAAAGACATACACTGACACCAAGTCACAAAGACATACACTGATACCCAGTAACAAAGACATACACTGATACCCAGTAACACAGACACACACTTACACCTAGTAACAAAGACACACACTGATACCCAGTAACACACACTGATTCACAGTAACAAAGACATACACTGACACCCAGGAACACAGACACACACTGACACCAAGTCACAAAGACATGCACTGATACCCAGTAACACAGACACACACTTCCACCAAGTAACAAAGACACACACTTACAACAAGTAACACAGACATAAACTGACACCAAGTCACAAAGACACACACTGACACCCAGTAACAAAGACATACACTGACACCAAGTCACAAAGACATACACTGATACCCAGTAACACAGACACAAACTTACACCAAGTAACACAGACATACACTGACACCCAGTAACACAGACACACACTTACACCAAGAAACAAAGATATACCCTGACACCCAGTAACAAAGACACAAACTTACACCAAGTAACACAGACATACACTGACACCCAGTAACACAGGCACACACTTACACCAAGAAACAAAAACATACACTGACACCCAGTAACAAAGACATACACTTACACCAAGTATTTGACATACACTGACACCAAGTAACAAAGACATACACTGACACCCAGTAACAAAGACAGACACTGACACCCAGTAACATAGACACACACTTACATCAAGTAACACAGACACACACTGAGAACCAGTAACACAGACACACACTTACAACAAGCAACAAAGACATACACTGACACCCAGTAAAAAAGACACACACTTACACCAAGTCACAAAGACATACACTGATACCCAGTAACACAGACTCACACTTACACCAAGTAACAAAGACAGACACTGATACCCAGTAACGCAGATAAGCACTTACACCAAGTAACAAAGACATACACTGACACCCAGTAACAAAGACATACACTGACACCCAGTAACACAGACACACACGGACACCAAGTAACAAAGACACACACTTACACCAAGTAACACAGACACACACTGACACCCAGTAACACACACTGACACACAGTAACAAAGACATACTCTGACACCCAGGAACAAAGACACACACTGACACCAAGTAACAAAGACACACACTTACACCAAGTAACAAAGACACACACTGACACCAAGTAACACAGACTTACACTGACACCAAGTAACAAAGACAGACAATTGCACCAAGTAACAAAGACATACACTTACACCAAGTATTTTGACATACACTGACACCAAGTAACAAAGACATACACTGACACCCAGTAACAAAGACAGACACTGACACGCAGTAACACAGACACACACTTACACCAAGTAACACAGACACACACTGACACCAAGTAACACAGACATACAGTGACACCAAGTAACAAAGACAGACAATTGCACCAAGTAACAAAGACATACACATACACCAAGTATTTTGACATACACTGACACCAAGTAACAAAGACATACACTGACACCCAGTAACAAAGACAGACACTGACACGCAGTAACACAGACACACACTTACACCAAGTAACACAGACACACACTGACAACCAGTAACACAGACAAACACTTACACCAAGTAACAAAGACATACACTGACACCCAGTAACAAAGATATACACTGACACCCAGTAACACAGACACACACGAACACCATGTAACACAGACACACACTGACACCCGTTAACACAAACAAACATACTGACACCCAGTAACACAGACACACACTTACACCAAGAAACAAAGACATACACTGACACCCAGTAACAAAGACATACAATTACACCAAGTTTTTTGACATACACTGACACCAAGTAACAAAGACATATACTGACACCCAGTAACAAAGACAGACACTGACACCCAGTAACACAGACACACACTTACACCAAGTAACACAGACACACACTGACAACCATTAACACAGACACACACTTACACCAAGCAACAAAGACATGCACTGACACCCAGTAACACACACTGATTCACAGTAACAAAGACATACACTGACACCCAGGAACACAGACACACACTGACACCAAGTCACAAAGACATGCACTGATACCCAGTAACACAGACACACACTTCCACCAAGTAACACAGACATACACTGACACCAAGTCACAAAGACACACACTGACACCCAGTAACAAAGACATACACTGACACCAAGTCACAAAGACATACACTGATACCCAGTAACACAGACACAAACTTACACCAAGTAACACAGACATACACTGACACCCAGTAACAAAGACACACACTTACACCAAGAAACAAAGACATACACTGACACCCAGTAACAAAGACACAAACTTACACCAAGTAACACAGACATACACTGACACCCAGTAACACAGACACACACTGACACCAAGAAACAAAGACATACACTGACACCCAGTAACAAAGACATACACTTACACCAAGTATTTTGACATACACTGACACCAAGTAACAAAGACATACACTGACACCCAGTAAGAAAGACAGACACTGACACCCAGTAACACAGACACACACTTACATCAAGTAACACAGACACACACTGACAACCAGTAACACAGACATACACTTACACCAAGCAACAAAGACATACACTGACACCCAGTAAAAAAGACACACACTTACACCAAGTCACAAAGACATACACTGATACCCAGTAACACAGACACACACTTACACCAAGTAACAAAGACAGACACTGATACCCAGTAACACAGATAAGCACTTACACCAAGTAACAAGGACATACACTGACACCCAGTAACAAAGACATACACTGACACCCAGTAACACAGACACACACGGACACCAAGTAACAAAGACACACACTTACACCAAGTAACACAGACACACACTGACACCCAGTAACACACACTGATACACAGTAACAAAAACATACTCTGACACCCAGGAACAAAGACACACACTGACACCAAGTAACAAAGACACACATTTATACCAAGTAACAAAGACACACACTGACACCAAGTAACACAGACATACACTGACACCAAGTAACAAAGACAGACAATTGCACCAAGTAACAAAGACATACACTTACACCAAGTATTTTGACATACACTGACACCAAGTAACAAAGACATACACTGACACCCAGTAACAAAGACAGACACTGACACGCAGTAACACAGACACACACTTACACCAAGTAACACAGACACACACTGACAACCAGTAACACAGACACACACTTACACCAAGCAACAAAGACATACACTGACACCCAGTAACAAAGACATACACTTATACCAAGTAACAAAGACAGACACTGATACCCAGTAACACAGACACACACTTACACCAAGTAACAAAGACATGCACTGACATCCAGTAACACACACTGATTCACAGTAACAAAGACAGACACTGACACCCAGTAACAAAGACACACACTGACACCAAGTCACAAAGACATGCACTGATACCCAGTAACACAGACACACACTTCCACCAAGTAACAAAAACACACACTTACACCAAGTATTTTGACATACACTGACACCAAGTAACAAAGACATACACTGACACCCAGTAACAAAGACAGACACTGACACCCAGTAACACAGACACACACTTACACCAAGCAACAAAGACATACACTGACACCCAGTAAAAAAGACACACACTTACACCAAGTAACAAAGACATACACTGACACCCAGTAACAAAGACATGCACTGACACCCAGTAACACAGACACACACGGACACCATGTAAAACACACACACACTGACACCCGGTAACACAAACAAACATACTGACACCCAGCAACACAGAAACACACTTACACCAAGTAACAAAGACATACACGGACACCCAGTAACAAAGACATACACTGGCACCCAGTAACACAGACACACACTTACACCAAGTAACAAAGACACACACTTACACCAAGTAACAAAGACATACACTGACAAAAAGTCACAAAGACACACACTGACACCCAGTACCAAAGACATACACTGACACCAAGTCACAAAGACATACACTGATACCCAGTAACAAAGACATACACTGATACCCAGTAACACAGACACACACTTACACCTAGTAACAAAGACACACACTGATACCCAGTAACACACACTGATTCACAGTAACAAAGACATACACTGACACCCAGGAACACAGACACACACTGACACCAAGTCACAAAGACATGCACTGATACCCAGTAACACAGACACACACTTCCACCAAGTAACAAAGACACACACTTACAACAAGTAACACAGACATAAACTGACACCAAGTCACAAAGACACACACTGACACCCAGTAACAAAGACATACACTGACACCAAGTCACAAAGACATACACTGATACCCAGTAACACAGACACAAACTTACACCAAGTAACACAGACATACACTGACACCCAGTAACACAGACACACACTTACACCAAGAAACAAAGATATACCCTGACACCCAGTAACAAAGACACAAACTTACACCAAGTAACACAGACATACACTGACACCCAGTAACACAGGCACACACTTACACCAAGAAACAAAAACATACACTGACACCCAGTAACAAAGACATACACTTACACCAAGTATTTGACATACACTGACACCAAGTAACAAAGACATACACTGACACCCAGTAACAAAGACAGACACTGACACCCAGTAACATAGACACACACTTACATCAAGTAACACAGACACACACTGAGAACCAGTAACACAGACACACACTTACAACAAGCAACAAAGACATACACTGACACCCAGTAAAAAAGACACACACTTACACCAAGTCACAAAGACATACACTGATACCCAGTAACACAGACTCACACTTACACCAAGTAACAAAGACAGACACTGATACCCAGTAACGCAGATAAGCACTTACACCAAGTAACAAAGACATACACTGACACCCAGTAACAAAGACATACACTGACACCCAGTAACACAGACACACACGGACACCAAGTAACAAAGACACACACTTACACCAAGTAACACAGACACACACTGACACCCAGTAACACACACTGACACACAGTAACAAAGACATACTCTGACACCCAGGAACAAAGACACACACTGACACCAAGTAACAAAGACACACACTTACACCAAGTAACAAAGACACACACTGACACCAAGTAACACAGACTTACACTGACACCAAGTAACAAAGACAGACAATTGCACCAAGTAACAAAGACATACACTTACACCAAGTATTTTGACATACACTGACACCAAGTAACAAAGACATACACTGACACCCAGTAACAAAGACAGACACTGACACGCAGTAACACAGACACACACTTACACCAAGTAACACAGACACACACTGACACCAAGTAACACAGACATACAGTGACACCAAGTAACAAAGACAGACAATTGCACCAAGTAACAAAGACATACACATACACCAAGTATTTTGACATACACTGACACCAAGTAACAAAGACATACACTGACACCCAGTAACAAAGACAGACACTGACACGCAGTAACACAGACACACACTTACACCAAGTAACACAGACACACACTGACAACCAGTAACACAGACAAACACTTACACCAAGTAACAAAGACATACACTGACACCCAGTAACAAAGATATACACTGACACCCAGTAACACAGACACACACGAACACCATGTAACACAGACACACACTGACACCCGTTAACACAAACAAACATACTGACACCCAGTAACACAGACACACACTTACACCAAGAAACAAAGACATACACTGACACCCAGTAACAAAGACATACAATTACACCAAGTTTTTTGACATACACTGACACCAAGTAACAAAGACATATACTGACACCCAGTAACAAAGACAGACACTGACACCCAGTAACACAGACACACACTTACACCAAGTAACACAGACACACACTGACAACCATTAACACAGACACACACTTACACCAAGCAACAAAGACATGCACTGACACCCAGTAACACACACTGATTCACAGTAACAAAGACATACACTGACACCCAGGAACACAGACACACACTGACACCAAGTCACAAAGACATGCACTGATACCCAGTAACACAGACACACACTTCCACCAAGTAACACAGACATACACTGACACCAAGTCACAAAGACACACACTGACACCCAGTAACAAAGACATACACTGACACCAAGTCACAAAGACATACACTGATACCCAGTAACACAGACACAAACTTACACCAAGTAACACAGACATACACTGACACCCAGTAACAAAGACACACACTTACACCAAGAAACAAAGACATACACTGACACCCAGTAACAAAGACACAAACTTACACCAAGTAACACAGACATACACTGACACCCAGTAACACAGACACACACTGACACCAAGAAACAAAGACATACACTGACACCCAGTAACAAAGACATACACTTACACCAAGTATTTTGACATACACTGACACCAAGTAACAAAGACATACACTGACACCCAGTAAGAAAGACAGACACTGACACCCAGTAACACAGACACACACTTACATCAAGTAACACAGACACACACTGACAACCAGTAACACAGACATACACTTACACCAAGCAACAAAGACATACACTGACACCCAGTAAAAAAGACACACACTTACACCAAGTCACAAAGACATACACTGATACCCAGTAACACAGACACACACTTACACCAAGTAACAAAGACAGACACTGATACCCAGTAACACAGATAAGCACTTACACCAAGTAACAAGGACATACACTGACACCCAGTAACAAAGACATACACTGACACCCAGTAACACAGACACACACGGACACCAAGTAACAAAGACACACACTTACACCAAGTAACACAGACACACACTGACACCCAGTAACACACACTGATACACAGTAACAAAAACATACTCTGACACCCAGGAACAAAGACACACACTGACACCAAGTAACAAAGACACACATTTATACCAAGTAACAAAGACACACACTGACACCAAGTAACACAGACATACACTGACACCAAGTAACAAAGACAGACAATTGCACCAAGTAACAAAGACATACACTTACACCAAGTATTTTGACATACACTGACACCAAGTAACAAAGACATACACTGACACCCAGTAACAAAGACAGACACTGACACGCAGTAACACAGACACACACTTACACCAAGTAACACAGACACACACTGACAACCAGTAACACAGACACACACTTACACCAAGCAACAAAGACATACACTGACACCCAGTAACAAAGACATACACTTATACCAAGTAACAAAGACAGACACTGATACCCAGTAACACAGACACACACTTACACCAAGTAACAAAGACATGCACTGACACCCAGTAACACACACTGATTCACAGTAACAAAGACAGACACTGACACCCAGTAACAAAGACACACACTGACACCAAGTCACAAAGACATGCACTGATACCCAGTAACACAGACACACACTTCCACCAAGTAACAAAAACACACACTTACACCAAGTATTTTGACATACACTGACACCAAGTAACAAAGACATACACTGACACCCAGTAACAAAGACAGACACTGACACCCAGTAACACAGACACACACTTACACCAAGCAACAAAGACATACACTGACACCCAGTAAAAAAGACACACACTTACACCAAGTAACAAAGACATACACTGACACCCAGTAACAAAGACATGCACTGACACCCAGTAACACAGACACACACGGACACCATGTAAAACACACACACACTGACACCCGGTAACACAAACAAACATACTGACACCCAGCAACACAGAAACACACTTACACCAAGTAACAAAGACATACACGGACACCCAGTAACAAAGACATACACTGGCACCCAGTAACACAGACACACACTTACACCAAGTAACAAAGACACACACTTACACCAAGTAACAAAGACATACACTGACAAAAAGTCACAAAGACACACACTGACACCCAGTACCAAAGACATACACTGACACCAAGTCACAAAGACATACACTGATACCCAGTAACAAAGACATACACTGATACCCAGTAACACAGACACACACTTACACCTAGTAACAAAGACACACACTGATACCCAGTAACACACACTGATTCACAGTAACAAAGACATACACTGACACCCAGGAACACAGACACACACTGACACCAAGTCACAAAGACATGCACTGATACCCAGTAACACAGACACACACTTCCACCAAGTAACAAAGACACACACTTACAACAAGTAACACAGACATAAACTGACACCAAGTCACAAAGACACACACTGACACCCAGTAACAAAGACATACACTGACACCAAGTCACAAAGACATACACTGATACCCAGTAACACAGACACAAACTTACACCAAGTAACACAGACATACACTGACACCCAGTAACACAGACACACACTTACACCAAGAAACAAAGATATACCCTGACACCCAGTAACAAAGACACAAACTTACACCAAGTAACACAGACATACACTGACACCCAGTAACACAGGCACACACTTACACCAAGAAACAAAAACATACACTGACACCCAGTAACAAAGACATACACTTACACCAAGTATTTGACATACACTGACACCAAGTAACAAAGACATACACTGACACCCAGTAACAAAGACAGACACTGACACCCAGTAACATAGACACACACTTACATCAAGTAACACAGACACACACTGAGAACCAGTAACACAGACACACACTTACAACAAGCAACAAAGACATACACTGACACCCAGTAAAAAAGACACACACTTACACCAAGTCACAAAGACATACACTGATACCCAGTAACACAGACTCACACTTACACCAAGTAACAAAGACAGACACTGATACCCAGTAACGCAGATAAGCACTTACACCAAGTAACAAAGACATACACTGACACCCAGTAACAAAGACATACACTGACACCCAGTAACACAGACACACACGGACACCAAGTAACAAAGACACACACTTACACCAAGTAACACAGACACACACTGACACCCAGTAACACACACTGACACACAGTAACAAAGACATACTCTGACACCCAGGAACAAAGACACACACTGACACCAAGTAACAAAGACACACACTTACACCAAGTAACAAAGACACACACTGACACCAAGTAACACAGACTTACACTGACACCAAGTAACAAAGACAGACAATTGCACCAAGTAACAAAGACATACACTTACACCAAGTATTTTGACATACACTGACACCAAGTAACAAAGACATACACTGACACCCAGTAACAAAGACAGACACTGACACGCAGTAACACAGACACACACTTACACCAAGTAACACAGACACACACTGACACCAAGTAACACAGACATACAGTGACACCAAGTAACAAAGACAGACAATTGCACCAAGTAACAAAGACATACACATACACCAAGTATTTTGACATACACTGACACCAAGTAACAAAGACATACACTGACACCCAGTAACAAAGACAGACACTGACACGCAGTAACACAGACACACACTTACACCAAGTAACACAGACACACACTGACAACCAGTAACACAGACAAACACTTACACCAAGTAACAAAGACATACACTGACACCCAGTAACAAAGATATACACTGACACCCAGTAACACAGACACACACGAACACCATGTAACACAGACACACACTGACACCCGTTAACACAAACAAACATACTGACACCCAGTAACACAGACACACACTTACACCAAGAAACAAAGACATACACTGACACCCAGTAACAAAGACATACAATTACACCAAGTTTTTTGACATACACTGACACCAAGTAACAAAGACATATACTGACACCCAGTAACAAAGACAGACACTGACACCCAGTAACACAGACACACACTTACACCAAGTAACACAGACACACACTGACAACCATTAACACAGACACACACTTACACCAAGCAACAAAGACATGCACTGACACCCAGTAAAAAAGACACACACTTACACCAAGTAACAAAGACATACACTGACACCCAGTAACAAAGACATACACTGACACCCAGTAACACAGACACACACGGACACCATGTAACACAGACACACACTGACACCCGGTAACACAAACAAACATACTGACACCCAGTAACACAGACACACACTTACACCAAGAAACAAAGACATACACTGACACCCAGTAACAAAGACATACAATTACACCAAGTTTTTTGACATACACTGACACCAAGTAACAAAGACATATACTGACACCCAGTAACAAAGACAGACACTGACACCCAGTAACACAGACACACACTTACACCAAGTAACACAGACACACACTGACAACCATTAACACAGACACACACTTACACCAAGCAACAAAGACATGCACTGACACCCAGTAAAAAAGACACACACTTACACCAAGTAACAAAGACATACACTGACACCCAGTAACAAAGACATACACTGACACCCAGTAACACAGACACACACGGACACCATGTAACACAGACACACACTGACACCCGGTAACACAAACAAACATACTGACACCCAGCAACACAGACACACACTTACACCAAGTAACAATGACATACACGGACACCCAGTAACAAAGACATACACTGACACCCAGTAACACAGACACACACGGACACCAAGTAACAAAGACACACACTGACACCAAGTAACAAAGACATACACTGACACCAAGTCACAAAAACACACACTGACACCCAGTAACAAAGACATACACTGACACCAAGTCACAAAGACATACACTGATACCCAGTAACAAAGACATATACTGATACCCAGTAACACAGACACACACTTACACCTAGTAACAAAGACACACACTGATACCCAGTAACACACACTGATTCACAGTAACAAAGACATACACTGACACCCAGGAACACAGACACACACTGACACCAAGTCACAAAGACATGCACTGATACCCAGTAACACAGACACACACTTCCACCAAGTAACAAAGACACACACTTACACCAAGTAACACAGACATACACTGACACCAAGTCACAAAGACACACACTGACACCCAGTAACAAAGACATACACTGACACCAAGTCACAAAGACATACACTGATACCCAGTAACACAGACACAAACTTACACCAAGTAACACAGACATACACTGACACCCAGTAACACAGACGCACACTTACACCAAGAAACAAAGACATACACTGATACCCAGTAACAAAGACACAAACTTACACCAAGTAACACAGACATAAACTGACACCCAGTAACACAGACACACACTGACACCAAGAAACAACGACATACACTGACACCCAGTAACAAAGACATACACTTACACCAAGTATTTTGACATACACTGACACCAAGTAACAAAGACATACACTGACACCCAGTAAAAAAGACAGACACTGACACCCAGTAACACAGACACACACTTACATCAAGTATCACAGACACACACTGACAACCAGTAACACAGACACACACTTACACCAAGCAACAAAGACATACACTGACACCCAGTAAAAAAGACACACACTTACACCAAGTCACAAAGACATACACTGATACCCAGTAACACAGACACACACTTACACCAAATAACAAAGACAGACACTGATACCCAGTAACACAGATAAGCACTTACACCAAGTAACAAAGACATACACTGACACCCAGTAACAAAGACATACACTGACACCCAGTAACACAGACACACACGGACACCAAGTAACAAAGACACACACTGACACCAAGTAACACAGACACACACTGACACCCAGTAACACAGACATACACTGACACCAAGTAACAAAGACAGACAATTGCACCAAGTAACAAAGACATACTCTTACACCAAGTATTTTGACATACACTGACACCAAGTAACAAAGACATACACTGACACCCAATAACAAAGACAGACACTGACACGCAGTAACACAGACACACACTTACACCAAGTAACACAGAAACACACTGACAACCAGTAACACAGACACACACTTACACCAAGCAACAAAGACATACACTGACACCCAGTCAAAAAGACACACACTTACACCACCTAACAAAGTCATACACTGACACCCAGTAACAAAGACATACACTTACACCAAGTAACAAAGACAGACACTGATACCCAGTAACACAGACACACACTTACACCAAGTAACAAAGACATACACTGACACCCAGTAACACACACTGATTCACAGTAACAAAGACAGACACTGACACCCAGGAACACAGACACACACTGACACCAAGTCACAAAGACATGCACTGATACCCAGTAACAAAGACACACACTTCCACCAAGTAACAAAAACGCACACTTACACCAAGTAACACAGACATACACTGACACCAAGTCACAAAGACACACACTGACATCCAGTAACAAAGACATACACTGACACCAAGTCACAAAGACATACACTGATACCCAGTAACACAGACACAAACTTACACCAGTTAACACAGACATACACTGACACCCTGTAACACAGACACACACTTACACCAAGAAACAAAGACATACACTGACACCCAGTAACAAAGACACAAACTTACACCAAGTAACACAGACATACACTGACACCCAGTAACACAGTCACACACTTACACAAAGAAACAAAGACATACACTGACACCCAGTAACAAAGACAGACACTGACACCCAGTAACACAGACACACACTTACACCAAGTAACACAGACACACACTGACAACCAGTAACACAGACACACACTTACACCAAGCAACAAAGACATACACTGACACCCAGTAAAAAAGACACACACTGACACCAAGTAACAAAGACATACACTGACACCCAGTAACAAAGACATGCACTGACACCCAGTAACACAGACACACACGGACACCATGTAACACACACACACACTGACACCCGGTAACACAAACAAACATACTGACACCCAGCAACACAGACACACACTTACACCAAGTAACAAAGACATACACGGACACCCAGTAACAAAGACATACACTGGCACCCAGTAACACAGACACACACTTACACCAAGTAACAAAGACACACACTTACACCAAGTAACAAAGACATACACTGACAAAAAGTCACAAAGACACACACTGACACCCAGTACCAAAGACATACACTGACACCAAGTCACAAAGACATACACTGATACCCAGTAACAAAGACATACACTGATACCCAGTAACACAGACACACACTTACACCTAGTAACAAAGACACACACTGATACCCAGTAACACACACTGATTCACAGTAACAAAGACATACACTGACACCCAGGAACACAGACACACACTGACACCAAGTCACAAAGACATGCACTGATACCCAGTAACACAGACACACACTTCCACCAAGTAACAAAGACACACACTTACAACAAGTAACACAGACATAAACTGACACCAAGTCACAAAGACACACACTGACACCCAGTAACAAAGACATACACTGACACCAAGTCACAAAGACATACACTGATACCCAGTAACACAGACACAAACTTACACCAAGTAACACAGACATACACTGACACCCAGTAACACAGACACACACTTACACCAAGAAACAAAGACATACCCTGACACCCAGTAACAAAGACACAAACTTACACCAAGTAACACAGACATACACTGACACCCAGTAACACAGGCACACACTTACACCAAGAAACAAAAACATACACTGACACCCAGTAACAAAGACATACACTTACACCAAGTATTTTGACATACACTAACACCAAGTAACAAAGACATACACTGACACCCAGTAACAAAGACAGACACTGACACCCAGTAACACAGACACACACTTACATCAAGTAACACAGACACACACTGAGAACCAGTAACACAGACACACACTTACACCAAGCAACAAAGACATACACTGACACCCAGTAAAAAAGACACACACTTACACCAAGTCACAAAGACATACACTGATACCCAGTAACACAGACTCACACTTACACCAAGTAACAAAGTCAGACACTGATACCCAGTAACACAGATAAGCACTTACACCAAGTAACAAAGACATACACTGACACCCAGTAACAAAGACATACACTGACACCCAGTAACACAGACACACACGGACACCAAGTAACAAAGACACACACTTACACCAAGTAACACAGACACACACTGACACCCAGTAACACACACTGACACACAGTAACAAAGACATACTCTGACACCCAGGAACAAAGACACACACTGACACCAAGTAACAAAGACACACACTTACACCAAGTAACAAAGACACACACTGACACCAAGTAACACAGACATACACTGACACCAAGTAACAAAGACAGACAATTGCACCAAGTAACAAAGACATACACTTACACCAAGTATTTTGACATACACTGACACCAAGTAACAAAGACATACACTGACACCCAGTAACAAAGACAGACACTGACACGCAGTAACACAGACACACACTTACACCAAGTAACACAGACACACACTGACACCAAGTAACACAGACATACAGTGACACCAAGTAACAAAGACAGACAATTGCACCAAGTAACAAAGACATACACTTACACCAAGTATTTTGACATACACTGACACCAAGTAACAAAGACATACACTGACACCCAGTAACAAAGACAGACACTGACACGCAGTAACACAGACACACACTTACACCAAGTAACACAGACACACACTGACAACCAGTAACACAGACACACACTTACACCAAGTAACAAAGACATACACTGACACCCAGTAACAAAGATATACACTGACACCCAGTAACACAGACACACACGAACACCATGTAACACAGACACACACTGACACCCGTTAACACAAACAAACATACTGACACCCAGTAACACAGACACACACTTACACCAAGAAACAAAGACATACACTGACACCCAGTAACAAAGACATACAATTACACCTAGTTTTTTGACATACACTGACACCAAGTAACAAAGACATATACTGACACCCAGTAACAAAGAAAGACACTGACACCCAGTAACACAGACACACACTTACACCAAGTAACACAGACACACACTGACAACCATTAACACAGACACACACTTACACCAAGCAACAAAGACATGCACTGACACCCAGTAAAAAAGACACACACTTACACCAAGTAACAAAGACATACACTGACACCCAGTAACAAAGACATACACTGACACCCCGTAACACAGACACACACGGACACCATGTAACACAGACACACACTGACACCCGGTAACACAAACAAACATACTGACACCCAGCAACCCAGACACACACTTACACCAAGTAACAATGACATACACGGACACCCAGTAACAAAGACATACACTGACACCCAGTAACACAGACACACACGGACACCAAGTAACAAAGACACACACTGACACCATGTAACAAAGACATACACTGACACCAAGTCACAAAAACACACACTGACACCCAGTAACAAAGACATACACTGACACCAAGTCACAAAGACATACACTGATACCCAGTAACAAAGACATACACTGATACCCAGTAACACAGACACACACTTACACCTAGTAACAAAGACACACACTGATACCCAGTAACACACACTGATTCACAGTAACAAAGACATACACTGACACCCAGGAACACAGACACACACTGACACCAAGTCACAAAGACATGCACTGATACCCAGTAACACAGACACACACTTCCACCAAGTAACAAAGACACACACTTACCCCAAGTAACACAGACATACACTGACACCAAGTCACAAAGACACACACTGACACCCAGTAACAAAGACATACACTGACACCAAGTCACAAAGACATACACTGATACCCAGTAACACAGACACAAACTTACACCAAGTAACACAGACATACACTGACACCCAGTAACACAGACACACACTTACACCAAGAAACAAAGACATACACTGACACCCAGTAACAAAGACACAAACTTACACCAAGTAACACAGACATACACTGACACCCAGTAACACAGACACACACTGACACCAAGAAACAAAGACATACACTGACACCCAGTAACAAAGACATACACTTACACCAAGTATTTTGACATACACTGACACCAAGTAACAAAGACATACACTGACACCCAGTAAAAAAAACAGACACTGACACCCAGTAACAGAGACACACACTTACATCAAGTAACACAGACACACACTGACAACCAGTAACACAGACACACACTTACACCAAGCAACAAAGACATACACTGACACCCAGTAAAAAAGACACACACTTACACCAAGTCACAAAGACATACACTGATACCCAGTAACACAGACACACACTTACACCAAGTAACAAAGACAGACACTGATACCCAGTAACACAGATAAGCACTTACACCAAGTAACAAAGACATACACTGACACCCAGTAACAAAGACATACACTGACACCCAGTAACACAGACACACACGGACACCAAGTAACAAAGACACACACTTACACCAAGTAACACAGACACACACTGACACCCAGTAACACAGACATACTCTGACACCAAGTAACAAAGACAGACAATTGCACCAAGTAACAAAGACATACACTTACACCAAGTATTTTGACATACACTGACACCAAGTAACAAAGACATACACTGACACCCAATAACAAAGACAGACACTGACACGCAGTGACACAGACACACAGTTACACCAAGTAACACAGACACACACTGACAACCAGTAACACAGACACACACTTACACCAAGCAACAAAGACATACACTGACACCCAGTAAAAAAGACACACACTTACACCACCTAACAAAGACATACACTGACACCCAGTAACAAAGACATACACTTACACCAAGTAACAAAGACAGACACTGATACCCAGTAACACAGACACACACTTACACCAAGTAACAAAGACATACACTGACACCCAGTAACACACACTGATTCACAGTAACAAAGACAGACACTGACACCCAGGAACACAGACACACACTGACACCAAGTCACAAAGACATGCACTGATACCCAGTAACACAGACACACACTTCCACCAAGTAACAAAAACACACACTTACACCAAGTAACACAGACATACACTGACACCAAGTCACAAAGACACACACTGACATCCAGTAACAAAGACATACACTGACACCAAGTCACAAAGACATACACTGATACCCAGTAACACAGACACAAACTTACAGAAAGTAACACAGACATACACTGACACCCAGTAACACAGACACACACTTACACCAAGAAACAAAGACATACACTGACACCCAGTAACAAAGACACAAACTTACACCAAGTAACACAGACATACACTGACACCCAGTAACACAGTCACACACTTACACCAAGAAACAAAGACATACACTGACACCCAGTAACAAAGTCATACACTTGCACCAAGTATTTTGACATACACTGACACCAAGTAACAAAGGCATACACTGACACCCAGTAACAAAGACAGACACTGACACCCAGTAACACAGACACACACTTACACCAAGTAACACAGACACACACTGACAACCAGTAACACAGACACACACTTACACCAAGCAACAAAGACATACACTGACACCCAGTAAAAAAGACACACACTTACACCAAGTAACAAAGACATACACTGACACCCAGTAACAAAGACATGCACTGACACCCAGTAACACAGACACACACGGACACCATGTAACACACACACACACTGACACCCGGTAACACAAACAAACATACTGACACCCAGCAACACAGACACACACTTACACCAAGTAACAAAGACATACACGGACACCCAGTAACAAAGACATACACTGGCACCCAGTAACACAGACACACACTTACACCAAGTAACAAAGACACACACTTACACCAAGTAACAAAGACATACACTGACAAAAAGTCACAAAGACACACACTGACACCCAGTACCAAAGACATACACTGACACCAAGTCACAAAGACATACACTGATACCCAGTAACAAAGACATACACTGATACCCAGTAACACAGACACACACTTACACCTAGTAACAAAGACACACACTGATACCCAGTAACACACACTGATTCACAGTAACAAAGACATACACTGACACCCAGGAACACAGACACACACTGACACCAAGTCACAAAGACATGCACTGATACCCAGTAACACAGACACACACTTCCACCAAGTAACAAAGACACACACTTACAACAAGTAACACAGACATAAACTGACACCAAGTCACAAAGACACACACTGACACCCAGTAACAAAGACATACACTGACACCAAGTCACAAAGACATACACTGATACCCAGTAACACAGACACAAACTTACACCATTTAACACAGACATACACTGACACCCAGTAACACAGACACACACTTACACCAAGAAACAAAGACATACCCTGACACCCAGTAACAAAGACACAAACTTACACCAAGTAACACAGACATACACTGACACCCAGTAACACAGGCACACACTTACACCAAGTAACAAAGACATACACTGACACCCAGTAACACAGACACACACTTACACCAAGTAACAAAGACATACACGGACACCAAGTAACAAAGACACACACTTACACCAAGTAACACAGACACACACTGACAGCCAGTGAGACAAACAAACACACTGACACGCAGTAACACAGACACACACTGACACCAAGTAACAGAGACATACACTGACACCCAGTAACACAGACCACACAGTGGGCGGCACAGTGGCGCAGTGGTTTGCAACGCAGCCTCACAGCTCCAGGGACCCGGGTTCGATTCTGGGTACTGCCTGTGCGGAGTTTGCAAGTTCTCCCTGTGTCTGCGTGGGTTTCCGCCCGGTGCTCCGGCTTCCTCCCACATGCCAAAGACTTGCAGGTTGATAGGTTAATTGACCGTCAGAAATTGCCTCTAGTATAGGTAGGTGGTAGGGAAATATATAGGGATAGGTGGGGATGTGATAGGAATACGGGATTAGTGTAGGATTAGTATAAATGGGTGGTTGATGGTCGGCACAGTCTCGGTGGGCCGAAGGGCCTGTTAAAGTGCTGCATCTCTAAACTAATCTAAATACTGACACCGAGTGTCACAGATACACACTGACACACAGTAACACAAACAAACACACACTGTCACCCAGTAACAGAGAGAAACACTGATAAACAGTAACAAAGACATACACTGACACCAAGTCACAAAGACATACACTGATACCAAGTCACAAAGACATACACTGATACCCAGTAACACAGACACACACTGACACCAAGTAACGAAGACATACACTTGCACCAAGTAACAAAGACAGACAATTACACCAAGTAACAAAGACATACACTTACACGATTTATTTTGACATACACTGACATCACATAACAAAGACATACACTGATACCCAGTAACACTAACACACACTTACACCATGTAACAAAGACATACACTGACACCAAGTCACAAAGACACACACTGACACCCGATAACAAAGACATACACTGACACCAAGTCACAAAGAAATACACTGATACCCAGAAACACAGACCCACACTTACACCAAGTAACACAGACATACACTGACACCCAGTAACACAGACACACACTTACACCAAGTAACAAAGACATACACTGATACCCAGTAACAAAGACATACACTGATACCCAGTAACACAGACACACACTTACACCTAGTAACAAAGACACACACTGATACCCAGTAACACAGACTCACACTTACACCAAGGAACAAAGACATACACTGACACCCAGAAACAAAGACATGCACTGACACCCAGTAACACAGACACACACGGACACCAAGTAACAAAGACACACACTTACACCAAGTAACACAGACACACACTGACAGCCAGTAAGACAAACAAACACACTGACACCCAGCAACACAGACACACACTGACACCAAGTAACAAAGACATACACTTACACCAAGTAACAAAGACTTACACTGACACCCAGTAACAAAGCCATACACTGACACCAAGTCACAAACACATACACTGACACTAAGTAACAAAGACATACACTGATACACAGACACACACTTACACCAAGTAACAAAGACATACACTGATAGCCAGTAACACAGACACACACTGACACCCAGTTAGAAACACACACTGAAAACCAGTAACACAGACACACACTGACCCCCCGTAACACAGACATTTACTGACACTAAGTCACAAAGTCACACACTGACACCAAGTAACAAAGACATACACTGACACCAAGTCACAAAGACATACACTGAGACATAGACACACACTTACACCAAGGAACAGAGACATACACTGACACCAAGTCACAAAGACATACACTTATACCCAGGAACACAGACACACACTGACACCCAGTAGCAAAGACATATACTGATACCATGTCACAAAGACATACACTGATACCCAGTAACACAGACACACACTGACACCCAGTAACAAAGACATACACTGATACCAAGTCAAAAAGACATACACTGATACCCAGTAACACAGACACACACTTACACCAAGTAACAAAGACAGACACTGATACCCAGTAACACTGATAAACACTTACACCAAGTAACAAAGACAGACACTGATACCCAGTAACACTGATAAACACTGACACCAAGTCACAAAGACATCCACTGATACACAGTCACACAGACACACACTTACACCAAGTAACAAAGACAGACACTGATACCCAGTAACACTGATAAACACTAACACCAAGTCACAAAGACATACACTGATACCCAGTAACACAGACATACACTGACACCCAGTAACAAAGACATACACTGATACCAAGTCAAAAAGACATACACTGATACCCAGTAACACAGACACACACTTCCACCAAGTAACAAAGACAGACACTGATACCCAGTAACACTGATAAACACTTACACCAAGTAACACAGACACACACTGACAGCCAGTAAAACACACTGATACACAGTAACAAAGACATACACTGACACCCAGGAACAAAGACACACACTTACACCAAGTAACAAAGACACACCCTTACACCTAGTAACAAAGACACACACTTACACCAAGTAACAAAGGCACACACTTACACCAAGTAACACAGACATACACTGACACCAAGTAACAAAGACAGACAATTGCACCAAGTAACAAAGACATACACTTACACCAAGTATTTTGACATACACTGACACCAAGTAACAAAGACATACACTGACACCCAGTAACAACGACATACACTGACACGCAGTAACACAGACACACACTTACACCAAGTAACAAAGACATACACTGACACGCAGTAACACAGAAACACACGGACACCAAGTAACAAAGACACACACTTACACCTAATAACACAGACATGCACTGACACCAAGTAACAAAGACATACACTGACACCCAGTAACACAGACCGACACGGACACCAAGTAACAAAGACACAGACTTACACCAAGTAACACAGACACACACTGACAGCCAGTAACACAGACACACACTTACACCAAGTAACTAAGACATACACTGACACCAAGTCACAAAGACACACACTGACACCCAGTAACAAAGACATACACTGACACCAAGTCTCAAAGACATACACTGATACCCAGTAACAAAGACATACACTGATACCCAGTAACACAGACACAGACTTACACCCATTAACACAGACACACACTGATACCCAGTAACACAGACACACACTTACTACAAGTAACAAAGACACACACTGACACCAAGTAACAAAGACATACACTGACACCAAGTAACAAAGACATACACTGACACCCAGTAACACAGATACACACTGGGCGGCACAGTGGCGCATTGGTTGGCACTGCAGCCTCACAGCTCCAGGGACACGGGTTCGATTCTGGGTACTGCCTGTGCGGAGTTTGCAGGATCTCCCTGTGTCTGTGTGGGTTTCCTCCGGTGCTCCGGTTTCCTCCCACATGCCAAAGACTTGCAGGTTGGTAGGTTAATTGGCCATTATAAATTGCCCCTAGTATAGTTAGGTGGTAGGGAAATATATAGGGACCGGTGGGGATGTTATTGGAATATGGGATTCGTGTAGGATTAGTATAAATGGTTGGTTGATGGTCGGCACAGACTCGGTGGGCCGAAGGGCCTGTTTCAATGCTGTATTTCTAAACTAAACTGAATAATGACACCTAGTGTCACAGACACACACTGACACCAAGTAACAAAGACATACATTTACACCGAGTAACACAGACATACACTTACACCAAGTATTTTGACATGCACTTACACCAAGTAACAAAGACATACACGGACACCCATTAACAACGACATACACTGACAACAAGTCACAAACACATACACTGACACGAAGTAACAAAGACATACACTTACACCAAGTAACAAAGACATACACTGATAGCCAGGAACACAGACACAAACTGACACCCAGTTAGAAACAGACACTGACCCCCAGTAACACAGACACACACTGACCCCCCCGTAACACAGACATATACTGACACCAAGTCACAAAGACACACACTTACACCAAGTAACACAGACATACACTGACACCAAGTAACAAAGACATGCACTGATACCCAGTATCACAGACACACACTTCCACCAAGTAACAAAGACATACACTGACACCAAGTCACTAAGACATACACTGATACCCAGGAACACAGACACACACCAACACCCAGTCACAAAGACATACACTGATACCAAGTCACAAAGACACGCACTGACACCAAGTAACAAAGACATACACTTACAGCAAGTAACAAAGAAAAACACTTACACCAAGGAACACAGACATACTCTGACACCAAGTAACAAAGGCAGACAATTACACCAAGTAACAAAGACATATACTTACCCCAAGCATTTTGACATACACTGACACCAAGTAACAAAGACATGCACTGATACCCATTAACACAGACACACACTTACCCCAAGTAACAAAGAAATACACTGACACCAAGTCACAAAGACATACACTGACACCAAGTCACAAAGACATACACTGATACCCAGTCACAAAGACCCACACTTACACCAAGAAACACAGACATACACTGACACCCAGTAACACAGACACACACTTACACCAAGTAACAAAGACATACACGGACTCCCATTAACAAACACATACACTGACACCCAGTAACACCGACACACACGGACACCAAGTAACAAAGACACACACTTACACCAAGTAACACAGACACACACTGACACCCAGTAACACACACTGATACACAGTAACAAAGACATACACTGACACACAGGAACAAAGACACACATTGACACCAAGTAACAAAGACACACACTTACACCAAGTAACAAAGACACACAGTTACACCAAGTAACACAGACATACACTGACACCAGGGAACAAAGACAGACAATTGCACCCAGTAACAAAGACATACACTGACACCCAGTAACACAGACACACACTTACACCAAGTAACAAAGACATACACTGACACCCAGTTACACAGACACACACGGACACCAAGTAACAAAGACACACACTTACACCAAGTAACGCAGACATACACTGAAACCAAGTAACAAAGACAGACAATTACTCCAAGGAACAAAGACATACACTTCCACCAAGTATTTTGACATACACTGACACCAAGTAACAAAGACATACACTGATACCCAGTAGCACAGACACACACTTACACCAAGTATCAAAGACATACACTGACACCAAGTAACAAAGACTTCCACTGATACCCAGTAACGCAGACACACACTTACACCAAGTAACAAAGACAGACACTGATGCCCAGAAACACAGACACACACTTTCTCCCAGTAACACTGACACACACGGACACCAAGTAACAAAGACACACACTTACACCAAGTAACACAGACACACACTGACACCCAGTAACACAAACAAACGCACTGACACCAATTGACACAGACATACACTGACACCAAGTAACAAAGACATACACTGACACCAAGTAACACAGACACACACTTGCAGCAAGTAACACAAACACACACTTACACCAAGTAACAAAGACATACACTGACACCAAGTAACAAAGACACACACTTACACCAAGTAACAAAGACATACACTGATACCCAGTAACACAGACACACACTTACACCATGTAACAAAGACATACACTGACACCAAGTCACAAAGACACACACTGACACCCAGTAACAAAGACATACACTGATACACAGTAACACAGACACACACTTACACCAAGTAACAAAGACATACACTGGCACCCAGTAACAAAGACATACACTGACAGCCAGTAACACAGACACACACGGACACCAAGTAACAAAGACACACACTTACACCAAGTAACACAGACAGACACTGACACCCAGTAACACATACACACACTTGCACCAAGTAACACAGACATACACTGACACCAAGTGACAAAGACATACTCTGATACCCAGCAACACAGGCACACACTTACACCTAGTAACACAGACATACACTGACACCAATTAACAAAGACATACATTGACACCAAGTAACCCAGACATTCACTGAAACCAAGGAACAAAGACAGACAATTACTCCAAGTAACAAAGACATACACTTACACCAAGTATTTTGGCATACACTGACACCAAGTAACAAAGACATACACTGATACCCAGTAGCACAGACACACACTTACACCAAGTATCAAAGACATACACTGACACCAAGTCACAAAGAAACACACTGACACCCAGTAACAAAGACACACGCTTACACCAAGTAACACAGACATACACTGACACCAAGTAACACAGACATACACTGACACCAAGTAACAAAGACATCCACTGATACCCAGTAACGCAGACACACACTTACACCAAGTAACAAAGACAGACACTGATGCCCAGTAACACAGACACACACTTTCTCCCAGCAACACTGACACACACGGACACCAAGTAACACAGACACACACTGACACCCAGTAACACAAACAAACGCACTGACACCAAGTGACACAGACATACACTGACACCAAGTAACAAAGACATACACTGACACCAAGTAACACAGACACACACTTGCAGCAAGTAACACAAACACACTTACACCAAGTAACAAAGACATACACTGACACCAAGTAACAAAGACACACACTTACACCAAGTAACAGAGACATAGACTGACACCAAGTAACAAAGACATAGACTTACACCAAGTAACACAGACATACACTGACACCAAGTAACAAAGACATACACTGATACCCAGTAACACAGACACACACTTGCACCAAGTAACAAAGACATACACTGACACACAGTAAAAAAGTCATACACTGACACCCAGTAACACAGACACACACGGACACCAAGTAACAAAGACACACACTTACACCAAGTAACACAGACACACACTGACACCCAGTAACACAGACACACACTTACACCAAGTAACAAAGACATACACTGACACCAAATAACAAAGACATACATTGATTCCCAGTAACACAAGCACACACTTACACCAAGTAACACAGACATACACTTACACCAAGTAACAAAGACATACACTTACACCAAGTAACAAAGACATACACTGACACCAAGTCACAAACATACACTGACACGAAGTAACAAAGACATACACATACACCAAGTAGCAAAGACATACACTGATAGCCAGGAACACAGACACAAACTGACTCCCATTTAGAAACAGACACTGACCCCCAGTAACACAGACACACACTGACCCCCCCGTAACACAGACATATACTGACACCAAGTCACAAAGACACACACTTACACCAAGTAACACAGACATACACTGACACCAAGTAACAAAGACATGCACTGATACCCAGTATCACAGACACACACTTACACCAATTAACAAAGACATACACTGACACCAAGTCACTAAGACATACACTGATACCCAGGAACACAGACACACACCGACACCCAGTCACAAAGACATACACTGATACCAAGTCACAAAGACACGCACTGACACCAAGTAACAAAGACATACACTTACAGCAAGTAACAAAGACAAACACTTACACCAAGGAACATAGACATACTCTGACACCAAGTAACAAACACAGACAATTACACCAAGTAACAAAGACATACACTTACACCAAGCATTTTGACATACACTGACACCAAGTAACAAAGACATGCACTGATACCCATTAACACAGACACACACTTACACCAACTAACAAAGAAATACACTGACACCAAGTCACAAAGACATACACTGACACAAAGTCACAAAGACATACACTGATACCCAGTCACAAAGACCCACACTTACACCAAGAAACACAGACATACACTGACACCCAGTAACACAGACACACACTTACACCAAGTAACAAAGACATACACGGACTCCCATTAACAAACACATACACTGACACCCAGTAACACCGACACACACGGACACCAAGTAACAAAGACACACACTTACACCAAGTAACACAGACACACACTGACACCCAGTAACACACACTGATACACAGTAACAAAGACATACACTGACACACATGAACAAAGACACACATTGACACCAAGTAACAAAGACACGCACTTACACCAAGTAACAAAGACACACAGTTACACCAAGTAACACAGACATACACTGACACCAGGTAACAAAGACAGACAATTGCACCCAGTAACAAAGACATACACTGACACCCAGTAACACAGACACACACTTACACCAAGTAACAAAGACATACACTGACACCCAGTTACACAGACACACACGGACACCAAGTAACAAAGACACACACTTACACCAAGTAACCCAGACATTCACTGAAACCAAGTAACAAAGACAGACAATTACTCCAAGGAACAAAGACATACACTTCCACCAAGTATTTTGACATACACTGACACCAAGTAACAAAGACATACACTGATACCCAGTAGCACAGACACACACTTACACCAAGTATCAAAGACATACACTGACACCAAGTCACTAAGAAACACACTGACACCCAGTGACAAAGACACACACTTACACCAAGTAACACAGACATACACTGACACCAAGTAACAAAGACATCCACTGATACCCAGTAACGCAGACACACACTTACACCAAGTAACAAAGACAGACACTGATGCCCAGAAACACAGACACACACTTTCTCCCAGTAACACTGACACACACGGACACCAAGTAACAAAGACACACACTTACACCAAGTAACACAGACACACACTGACACCCAGTAACACAAACAAACGCACTGACACCAATTGACACAGACATACACTGACACCAAGTAACAAAGACATACACTGACACCAAGTAACACAGACACACACTTGCAGCAAGTAACACAAACACACACTTACACCAAGTAACAAAGACATACACTGACACCAAGTAACAAAGACACACACTTACACCAAGTAACAAAGACATACACTGATACCCAGTAACACAGACACACACTTACACCATGTAACAAAGACATACACTGACACCAAGTCACAAAGACACACACTGACACCCAGTAACAAAGACATACACTGATACACAGTAACACAGACACACACTTACACCAAGTAACAAAGACATACACTGGCACCCAGTAACAAAGACATACACTGACAGCCAGTAACACAGACACACACGGACACCAAGTAACAAAGACACACACTTACACCAAGTAACACAGACAGACACTGACACCCAGTAACACATACACACACTTGCACCAAGTAACACAGACATACACTGACACCAAGTGACAAAGACATACTCTGATACCCAGTAACACAGGCACACACTTACACCTAGTAACACAGACATACACTGACACCAATAAACAAAGACATACATTGACACCAAGTAACCCAGACATTCACTGAAACCAAGGAACAAAGACAGACAATTACTCCAAGTAACAAAGACATACACTTACACCAAGTATTTTGGCATACACTGACACCAAGTAACAAAGACATACACTGATACCCAGTAGCACAGACACACACTTACACCAAGTATCAAAGACATACACTGACACCAAGTCACAAAGAAACACACTGACACCCAGTAACAAAGACACACACTTACACCAAGTAACACAGACATACACTTACACCAAGTAACACAGACATACACTGACACCAAGTAACAAAGACATCCACTGATACCCAGTAACGCAGACACACACTTACACCAAGTAACAAAGACAGACACTGATGCCCAGTAACACAGACACACACTTTCTCCCAGCAACACTGACACACACGGACACCAAGTAACACAGACACACACTGACACCCAGTAACACAAACAAACGCACTGACACCAAGTGACACAGACATACACTGACACCAAGTAACAAAGACATACACTGACACCAAGTAACACAGACACACACTTGCAGCAAGTAACACAAACACACTTACACCAAGTAACAAAGACATACACTGACACCAAGTAACAAAGACACACACTTACACCAAGTAACAGAGACATAGACTGACACCAAGTAACAAAGACATAGACTTACACCAAGTAACACAGACATACACTGACACCAAGTAACAAAGACATACACTGATACCCAGTAACACAGACACACACTTGCACCAAGTAACAAAGACACACACTTACACCAAGTAACACAGACACACACTGACACCCATTAACACAGACACACACTTACACCAAGTAACAAAGACATACACTGACACCAAATAACAAAGACATACATTGATACCCAGTAACACAAGCACACACTTACACCAAGTAACACAGACATACACTTACACCAAGTAACACAGACATACACTGAAACCAAGTAACAAAGACATGCACTGACACCAAGTAACAAAGACATACACTTACACCAAGTAACAAAGACACACACTTACACCAAGTAACACAGACATACACTGAAACCAAGTGACAAAGACAGACAATTACAAAAAGTAACAAAGACATACACATACACCAAGTATTTTGACATACACTGACACCAAGTAACAAAGACAGACACTGATACCCAGTAACACAGACACACACTTACACCAAGTAAAAAAGACATACTCTGACACCAAGTCACAAAGCCACACTCTGACACCCAGTAACAAAGACATTCACTGAAACCAAGTCACAAAGACAGACACTGATACCCAGTAACACTGACACACACTTACACCAAGTAACAAAGACATACACTGACACCCAGTAACAAAGACTTACACTGACACCCAGTAACACAGACACACACTTACACCAAGTAACACAGACATACACTGACACCAAGTAACAAAGACACACACTTACACCAAGTAACACAGACACACACTTTCACCAATTAACAAAGACACACACTGACACCAAGTAACAAAGACATGCATTGACACCCAGTAACACAGACAAACACGGACACCAAGTAACAAAGACACACACTTACACCAACTAACACAGACACACATTGACATCCAGTAACACAGACACACACTTACACCAAGTAACACAGACATACACTGACACCAGGTAACAAAGACATACACTGATACCCAGGAACACAGACACACACTTACACCAAGTAACCAGACACACACTTACACCAAGTAACAAAGACATACACTGACACCAAGTCACAAAGACATACACTGATACCCAGTAACAAAGACACACACTTACACCAAGTAACAAAGACAGACACTGATACCCAGTAACACAGACACACCCTTACACCAAGTAACAAAGACATACACTTACACCAAGTAACAGAGACATACACTGATACCCAGTAACACAGACAGACAATTACACCAAGTCACAAAGACATACACTGACACCAAGTAACAAAGACATACACTTACACCAAGTATTTTGACATACACTGACACCAAGTAACAAAGACATACACTGATACTCAGTAACACAGGCACACACTTACACCAAGTAACACAGACACACACTTACACCAAGTAACAAAGACAGACACTGATACCCAGTAACACAGACACACACTTGCACCAATTAACAAAGACATACACTGACACCCAGTAACAAAGACCTACACTGACACCCAGTAACACAGACACACATGGACACCTAGTAACAAAGACATACACTTACACCAAGTAACAGACACACACTGACACCCAGTAACGCAGACACACACTTACACCAAGCAACACAGAAAAACAATGACACCAAGTAACAAAGACATACACTGATACCCAGTAACACAGACACAAACTTACACCAACTAACACAGACACACACTTACACCAAGTAACACAGACACACACTTACACCAAGTAACAAAGACATACACTGATACCCAGGAACACAGACACACACTTGCACCAAGTAACAAAGACATACACTGACACCCAGTAACAAAGACATACACTGACACCCAGTAACACAGACACACATGGACACCTAGTAACAAAGACATACACTTACACCAAGTAACAGACACACACTGACACCCAGTAACGCAGACACACACTTAGACCAAGCAACACAGAAAGACAATGACACCAAGTAACAAAGACATACACTGATACCCAGTAACACAGACACAAACTTACACCAACTAACACAGACACACACTTACACCAAGTAACACAGACGCACACTTACACCAATTAACAAAGACATACACTGATACCCAGGAACACAGACACACACTTACACCAAGTAACACAGACACACACTTACACCAAGTAACAAAGACAGACAATTACACCAAGTAACAAAGACACACACATACACCAAGTAACACAGATATACACTGACACCAAGTAACAAAGACATGCACTGACACCCAGTAACACAGACACACACTTACACCAAGTAACACAGACATACACTGACACCAAGTAACAAAGACCTACACTGATACCCAGTAACACAGAAACACACTTCCACCAACTAACACAGACATCCACTGACGCCAAGTAACAAAGACATACACTGATACCCAGGAACACAGACACACACTTACACCAAGTAACACAGACACACACTTACACCAAGTAACAAAGACATACACTGACACCAAGTCACAAAGACATACACTGATACCCAGTCACACAGACACACACTTACACCAAGTAACAAAGACAGACACTGATACCCAGTAACAAACACAGACTCTGATAACCAGTAACACAGACACACGCTTACACCAAGTAACAGAGACATACACTGACCCCCAGTAACAAGGACATGCATTGACACCAAGTAACAAAGACAGACAATTGCACCAAGTATTTTGACATACACTGACACCAAGTAACAAAGACATGCACTGATACCCAGTAACACAGACACACACTGACACCCAGTAACACAAACAAACACACTGACACCCAGTAACACAGACACACACTGACACCAAGTAACAAAGACATACATTGACACCCAGTAACACAGATACACACTGGGTGGCACAGTGGCGCAGTGGTTAGCACTGCAGCCTCATAGCTCCAGGGACACGGGTTCGATTCTGGGTACTGCCTGTGCGGAGTTTGCAAGTTCTCCCTGTGTCTGCTTGGGTTTCCTCCGGGTGCTCCGGTTTCCTCCCACATGCCAAAGACTTGCAGGTTGATAGGTTAATTGGCCATCATAAATTGCCCCTAGTTTAGGTAGGTGGTAGGGAAATATATAGGGATAGGTGGGGATGTGATAGAAATACGGGATTGGTGTAGGATTAGTATAAATGGGTTGTTGATGGTCGGCACAGACTCGGTGGGCCGAAGGGCCTGTTTCAGAGCTGTATCTCTGAACAAAACTAAATACTGACACCTAGTGTCACAGACACACACTGACACCCAGTAACACAGAGAAACAATGATAAACAGTAACAAAGACATGCACTGACACCAAGTAACACAGACACACACTGACACCCAGTAACAAAGACATACATTGACACCAAGTCACAAAGACATACACGGATACCCAGTAACACAGTGATACACTTACACCAAGTGACAAAAACAGACAATTACACCAAGTAACAAAGACTTACACCAAGTATTTTGACATACACTGACACCAAGTAACAAAGACATACACTGAAACCCAGTAACACAAACAAACGCACTGACACCAAGTGACACAGACATACACTGACACCAAGTAACAAAGACATACACTGACACCAAGTAACACAGACACACACTTGCAGCAAGTAACACAAACACACACTTACACCAAGTAACAAAGACATACACTGACACCAAGTAACAAAGACACACACTTACACCAAGTAACAGAGACATAGACTGACACCAAGTAACAAAGACATAGACTTACACCAAGTAACAAAGACATACACTGACACCAAGTAACAAAGACATACACTGATACCCAGTAACACAGACACCCACTTGCACCAAGTAACAAAGACAGACACTGACACACAGTAACAAAGTCATACACTGACACCCAGTAACACAGACACACACGGACACCAAGAAACAAAGACACACACTTACACCAAGTAACACAGACATACATTGATACCCAGTAACACAAGCACACACTTACACCAAGTAACACAGACATACACTTACACCAAGTAACACAGACATACACTGAAACCAAGTAACAAAGACATGCACTGACACCAAGTAACACAGACATACACTGACACCAAGTAACAAAGACATACACTGATACCCAGTAACACAGACACACACTTGCACCAAGTAACAAAGACACACACTTACACCAAGTAACACAGACACACACTGACACCCAGTAACACAGACACACACTTACACCAAGTAACAAAGACATACACTGACACCAAATAACAAAGACATAAACTGATACCCAGTAACACAGACACACACTTGCACCAAGTAACAAAGACACACACTTACACCAAGTAACACAGACACACACTGACACCCAGTAACACAGACACACACTTACACCAAGTAACACAGACATACACTTACACCAAGTAACACAGACATACACTGAAACCAAGTAACAAAGACATGCACTGACACCAAGTAACAAAGACATACACTTACACCAAGTAACAAAGACATACACATACACCAAGTATTTTGACATACACTGACACCAAGTAACAAAGACAGACACTGATACCCAGTAACACAGACACACACTTACACCAAGTAAAAAAGACATACTCTGACACCAAGTCACAAAGCCACACTCTGACACCCAGTAACAAAGACATTCACTGAAACCAAGTCACAAAGACAGACACTGATACCCAGTAACACTGACACACACTTACACCAAGTAACAAAGACATACACTGACACCCAGTAACAAAGACTTACACTGACACCCAGTAACACAGACACACACTTACACCAAGTAACAAAGACATACACTGATACCCAGGAACACAGACACACACTTACACCAAGTAACACAGACACACACTTTCACCAATTAACAAAGACACACACTGACACCAAGTAACAAAGACATGCATTGACACCCAGTAACACAGACAAACACGGACACCAAGTAACAAAGACACACACTTACACCAACTAACACAGACACACATTGACACCCAGTAACACAGACACACACTTACACCAAGTAACACAGACATACACTGACACCAGGTAACAAAGACATACACTGATACCCAGGAACACAGACACACACTTACACCAAGTAACCAGACACACACTTACACCAAGTAACAAAGACATACACTGACACCAAGTCACAAAGACATACACTGATACCCAGTAACAAAGACACACACTTACACCAAGTAACAAAGACAGACACTGATACCCAGTAACACAGACACACACTTACACCAAGTAACAAAGACATACACTTACACCAAGTAACAGAGACATACACTGATACCCAGTAACACAGACAGACAATTACACCAAGTCACAAAGACATACACTGACACCAAGTAACAAAGACATACACTTACACCAAGTATTTTGACATACACTGACACCAAGTAACAAAGACATACACTGATACTCAGTAACACAGGCACACACTTACACCAAGTAACACAGACACACACTTACACCAAGTAACAAAGACAGACACTGATACCCAGTAACACAGACACACACTTGCACCAATTAACAAAGACATACACTGACACCCAGTAACAAAGACCTACACTGACACCCAGTAACACAGACACACATGGACACCTAGTAACAAAGACATACACTTACACCAAGTAACAGACACACACTGACACCCAGTAACGCAGACACACACTTACACCAAGCAACACAGAAAAACAATGACACCAAGTAACAAAGACATACACTGATACCCAGTAACACAGACACAAACTTACACCAACTAACACAGACACACACTTACACCAAGTAACACAGACACACACTTACACCAAGTAACAAAGACATACACTGATACCCAGGAACACAGACACACACTTACACCAAGTCACATAGACATACACTGTCACCAAGTAACAAAGACATACACTTACACCAAGTAACAAAGGCATACACTGACACCAAGTAACAAAGACATACACTGATACCCAGTAACACAGACACACACTAACACCAAGTCACAAAGACATACACTGTCACCAAGTAACAAAGACACACACTCACACCAAGTAACAAAGACATACACTGACACCAAGTAACAAAGACATACACTGATACCCAATATAACAGGCACACACTGGTGGGGGGGGGGCGGGGGGTACATTGGCGCAGTGTTTAGCACCGCAGCCTCACAGCTCCAGGGACCCGGGTTCGATTCTGGGTACTGCCTGTGCGGAGTTTGCAAGTTCTCCCTGTGTCTGCGTGAGTTTCCTCCGGGTGCTCCGGTTTCCTCCCACATGCCAAAGACTTGCAGGTTGATAGGTTAATTGGCAATCATAAATTGCCCCTAGTCGGTGGTCGGGAAATATATAGGGACAGGTGGGGATGTGATCGGAATACGGAATTAGTGTAGGATTAGCATAAATGGGTGGTTGATGGTCGGCACAGACTAGGTGGGCCGAAGGGCCTGTTTAAGTGCTGTATCTCTAAACTAAACTAAATACTGACACCTGGTGTCACAGACAAGCACTGACACCCAGTCACTACAAACAAACACACACTGACAACCAGTAACACAGAGAACCACTGATACACAGTAACAAAGACGTACACTGACACCAAGTAACACAGACACACACTGACACCCAGTAACAAAGACATACACTGACACCAAGTCACAAAGACATACATTGATACCAAGTCACAAAGACATACACTGATACCCAGTAACACAGACACACAATGACACCAAGTAACAAAGACATACACTGATACCCAGTAACACAGACACATACTTACACCAAGTAACAAAGACTTACACTGACACCAAGTAACAAAGACAGACAATTACACCAAGTAACAAAGACATACACTTACACCAAGTATTTTGACATACACTGACGCAAAGTAACAAAGACATACACTGATACCCAGTAACACAGACAAACACTCACACCAAGTAACAAAGACAAACACTGATACCCAGTAATACAGACACACACTTACACCAAGTAACAAAGACAGACACTGATACCCAGTAACACAGACACACACTTACACCAAGTAACAAAGATATACACTGACACCCAGTAACAAAGACATACATTGACACCCAGTAACACAGACACACACGGACACCAAGTAACAAAGACACACACTTACACCAAGTAACACAGACACACACTGACACCCAGTAACACAAACAAACATACTGACACCAAGTAACACAGACATACACTGACACCAAGTAACAAAGACATACACTGATACCCAGTAACACAGGCACACACTGGGGGTGGGGGGGGGGCACATTGGCGCAGTGTTTCGCACCGCAGCCTCACAGGTCCAGGGACCCGGGTTCGATTCTGGGTACTGCCTGTGCGGAGTTTGCAAGTTCTCCCTGTCTCTGCGTGAGTTTCCTCCGGGTGCTCCGGTTTCCTCCCACATGCCAAAGACTTGCAGCTTGATAGGTTAATTGGCCATCATAAATTGCCCCTAGTATAGGTAGGTGGCAGTGAAATATATAGGGAAAGGTGGGGATGTGATAGAAATACGGGATTAGTGTAGGATTAGTATAAATGTGTGGTTGATGGTCGGCACAGACTCGGTGGGCCGAAGGGACTGTTGAAGTGCTGTATCTCTAAACTAAACTAAATACTGACACCTAGTGTCACAGACACACACGGACACCCAGTCACACAAACAAACACACACTGACAACCAGTAACACAGAGAAACACTGATGCACAGTAACAAAGACATACACTGACACCAAGTAACACAGACACTCACTGACACCCAGTAACAAAGACAATCACTGACACCAAGTCACAAAGAGATACATTGATACCAAGTCACAAAGAAATACACTGATACCCAGTAACACAGACACACAATGACACCAAGTAACAAAGACATACACTGACACCAAGTAACAAAGGCATACACTTCCACCAAGTAACAAAGACATACACTGACACCAAGTAACAAAGACAGACAATTACACCAAGTAACAAAACATACACTTACACCAATTATTTTGACATACACTGACACCAAGTAACAAAGACATACACTGATACCCAACAACACAGACACACACTCACACCAAGTAACAAAGACATACACTGATACCCAGTAACACAGACACACACTTACACCAAGTAACAAAGACATACAATTACACAAAGTATTTTGACATACACTGACACCAAGTAACAAAGACATACACTGATACCCAGTAACACAGACATACACTTACACCAAGTAACAAAGACATACACTGAAACCAAGTCACAAAGACACACACTGACACCAAGTCACAAAGACATACACTGTTACCCAGTAACACAGACACACACTTACACCAAGTAACACAGACATACACTGACACCAAGTAACAAAGACATACACAGATAGCCAGTAACACAGACACACACTTACACCAAGTAACAAAGACAGACACTGATACCCAGTAACACAGACACACACTTACACCAATTAACAGAGACATACACTGAGACCCAGTAACAAAGCCATACACTGACACCCAGTAACACAGACACACCCGGACACCAAGTAACAAAGGCACACACTTACACCAAGTAACGCAGACTCACACTGACACCCAGTAACACAGACACACACTTCCACCAAGTAACACAGACATAAACTGACACCAAGTAACAAAGACATACACTGATACCCAGTAACACAGACAAACACTTACACCAAGTAACACAGACATACATTGATACCAAGTCACAAAGACATACACTGATACGCAGTAACACAGACACACACTTACACCAAGTAACAAAGACATACACTGACACCAAGTCACAAAGACACACACTGACACCCAGTAACAAAGACATACACTGACACCAAGTCACAAAGACATACACTGACACCCAGTAACACAGACACACACTTACACCAAGTAACACAGACATACACTGACACCAAGTAACAAAGACATACACTAATACCCAGTAACACAGACACACACTTACACCAAGTAACAAAGACAGACACTGATACCCAGTATCACAGACACTCACTTACACCGAGTAACAAAGACATACACTTACACCGAGTATTTTGACATGCACTGACACCAAGTCACAAAGACATACACTGTCACCAAGTAGCAAAGACATACACTTACACCAAGTAACAAAGGCATACACTGACACCAAGTAACAAAGACATACACTGATACCCAGTAACACAGACACACACTAACACCAAGTCACAGAGACATACACTGTCATCAAGTAACAAAGACACACACTCACACCAAGTAACAAAGACATACACTGACACCAAGTAACAAAGACATGCACTGATACCCAATATAACAGGCACACACTGGAGCGGGGTGGGGGGGGGGGGGGGCGGGGGGTACATTGGCGCAGTGTTTAGCACCGCAGCCTCACAGCTCCAGGGACCCGGGTTCGATTCTGGGTACTGCCTGTGCGGAGTTTGCAAGTTCTCCCTGTGTCGTCGTGAGTTTCCTCCGGGTGCTCCGGTTTCCTCCCACATGCCAAAGACTTGCAGGTTGATAGGTTAATTGGCCATCATAAATTGCCCCTAGTCGGTGGTCGGGAAATATATAGGGACAGGTGGGGATGTGATCGGAATACGGAATTAGTGTAGGATTAGCATAAATGGGTGGTTGATGGTCGGCACAGACTAGGTGGGCCGAAGGGCCTGTTTAAGTGCTGTATCTCTAAACTAAACTAAATACTGACACCTAGTGTCACAGACAAGCACTGACACCCAGTCACTACAAACAAACACACCCTGACAACCAGTAACACAGAGAACCACTGAAACACAGTAACAAAGACATACACTGACACCAAGTAACACAGACACACACTGACACCCAGTAACAAAGACATACACTGACACCAAGTCACAAAGACATACATTGATACCAAGTCACAAAGACATACACTGATACCCAGTAACACAGACACACAATGACACCAAGTAACAAAGACATACACTGATACCCAGTAACACAGACACACACTTACACCAAGTAACAAAGACATACACTGACACCAAGTAACAAAGACAGACAATTACACCAAGTAACAAAGACATACACTTACACCAAGTATTTTGACATACACTGACACAAAGTAACAAAGACATACACTGATACCCAGTAACAGAGACAAACACTCACACCAAGTAACAAAGACAGACAGTGATACCCAGTAACACAGACACACACTTACACCAAGTAACACAGACATACATTGATACCAAGTCACAAAGACATACACTGATACCCAGTAACACAGACACACACTTACACCAAGTAACAAAGACATACACTGACACCAAGTCACAAAGACACACACTGACACCCAGTAACAAAGACATACACTGACACCAAGTCACAAAGACATACACTGACACCCAGTAACACAGACACACACTTACACCAAGTAACACAGACATACACTGACACCAAGTAACAAAGTCATACACTAATACCCAGTAACACAGACATACACTTACAACAAGTAACAAAGACATGCACTTACACCAAGTATTTTGACATGCACTGACACCAAGTAACAAGGACATACACTGATACCCAGTAACACAGACAAACACTCACACCAATTAACAGACATACAGTGATACCCTGCAACACAGACACAGACTTACACCAAGTAACACAGACATACATTGATGCCAAGTCACAAAGACATACACTGATACCCAGTAACACAGACACACACTTACACCAAGTCACAAAGACATACACTGTCACCAAGTAACAAAGACATACACTTACACCAAGTAACAAAGACATACACTGACACCAAGTAACAACGACATACTCTGATACCCAGTAACACAGACACACACTCACACCATGTAACAAAGACATACACTGACACCAAGTAACAAAGACATACACTGATACCCAATATAACAGGCACACACTGGTGGGGGGGGGGGGCGGGGGGTACATTGGCGCAGTGTTTAGCACCGCAGCCTCACAGCTCCAGGGACCCGGGTTCGATTCTGGGTACTGCCTGTGCGGAGTTTGCAAGTTCTCCCTGTGTCTGCGTGAGTTTCCTCCGGGTGCTCCGGTTTCCTCCCACATGCCAAAGACTTGCAGGTTGATAGGTTAATTGGCCATCATAAATTGACCCTAGTAGGTGGTAGGGTAATATATCGTGACAGGTGGGGATGTGATAGGATTACGGGATTAGTGTAGGATCAGTATAAATGGGTTGTTGATGGTCGGCACAGACTCGGTGGGCCGAAGGGCCTGTTTAAATGCTGTATCTCGAAACTAAACTAAATACTGACACCTAGTGTCACAGACACACACTGACACCCAATAACACAAACAAACACACACTGACATCCAGTAACACAGACTCTCACTGACACCCAGTAACACAGACACACACTTACACCAAGTAACACAGACATACACTGATACCCAGTAACACAGGCACACACTTACACCAAGTAACACAGACATACACTGACACCAAGTAACAAAGACATACACTTACACCAAGTAACAAAGACACACACTTACACCAAGTAACACAGACATACACTGACACCAAGTAACAAAGACATACACTGATACCCAGTAACACAGGCACACACTTACACCAAGTAACACAGACATACACTGACACCAAGTAACAAAGACATGCACTTACACCAAGTAACACAGACATACACTGACACCAAGTAACAAAGACAGACAATTACACCAAGTAACAAAGACACACACTTACACCAAGTAACACAGACATACACTGACACCAAGTAACAAAGACATACACTGATACCCAGTAACACAGGCACACACTCACACCAAGTCACAAAGACATACACTGATGCCCAGTAACAAAGACACACACTTACACCAAGTAACACAGACATACACTGACACCAAGTAACAAAGACAGACAATTACACCAAGTAACAAAGACACACACTTACACCAAGTATTTTGACATACACTGACACCAAGTCACAAAGACATACACTTACACCCAGTAACACAGACACACACTTGCACCAAGTAACACAGACATACACTGACACCAAGTAACAAAGACCTACACTAATACCCAGTAACACAGACACACACTTACACCAAGTAACAAAGACAGACACTGATACCCAGCAACACAGACACACACTTACACCAAGTAACAAAGACATACACTTACACCAAGTATTTTGACATGCACTGACACAAAGTAACAAAGACATATACTGATACCCAGTAACACAGACAAACACTCACACCAATTAACAAAGACATACAGTGATACCCTGCAACACAGACACACACTTACACCAAGCAACACTGACATACATTGATGCCAAGTCACAAAGACATACACTGATACCCAGTAACACAGACACACACTTACACCAAGTCCCAAAGACATACACTGTCACCAAGTAACAAAGACATACACTTACACCAAGTAACAAAGACATACACTGACACCAAGTAACAAAGACATACTCTGATACCCAGTAACACAGACACACACTCACACCAAGTAACAAAGACATACACTGATACCCAATATAACAGACACACACTTGTGGGGGGGGGGGGGGGGCGGGGGGTACATTGGCGCAGTGTTTAGCACCGCAGCCTCACAGCTCCAGGGACCCGGGTTCGATTCTGGGTACTGCCTGTGCCGAGTTTGCAAGTTCTCCCTGTGTCTGCGTGAGTTTCCTCGGGGTGCTCCGGTTTCCTCCCACATGCCAAAGACTTGCAGGTTGATTGGTGAATTGGCCATCATAAATTGACCCTAGTAGGTGGTAGGGAAATATATCGTGACAGGTGGGGATGTGATAGGATTACGGGATTAGTGTAGGATTAGTATAAATGGGTTGTTGATGGTCGGCACAGACTCGGTGGGCCGAAGGGCCTGTTTAAGTGCTGTATCTCTAAACTAAACTAAATACTGACACCTAGTGTCACAGACACACACTGACACCCAGTAACACAAACAAACACACACTGACATCCAGTAACACAGACACACACTGACACCCAGTAAAAAAGACATACACTGACACCAAGTCACAAAGACATACACTGATGCCCAGTAACAAAGACACACACCTACACCAAGTAACACAGACATACACTGACACCAAGTAACAAAGACAGACAATTACACCAAGTATTTTGACATACACTGACACCAAGTAACAAAGACATACACTGATACCCAGTAACACAGACAAACACTCACACCAAGTAACAAAGACATACAGTGATACCCAGTAACACAGAAACACACTTACACCAAGTAACACAGAGATACATTGACACCAAGTAACAAAGACATACACTGATACCCAGTAGCACAGACACACACTTCCACCAAGTAACAAAGACATACACTGACACCAAGTAACAAAGACATACAATTACACCAAGTAACACAGGCATACACTGACACCAAGTAACAAAGTTATACAATTATACCAAGTAACAAAGACACACAAATACACCAATTAACACAGACATACACTGACAGCAAGTAACAAAGACATACACTGTTACCCAGTAACACAGCCACACACTTACACCAAGTAACAAAGACATACACTGATACCAAGTAACACAAAAACACAATTACAACAAGTAACACAAACACACACTTACACCAAGTAACAAAGACATACACTGACACCAAGTAACAAAGACATACAATTACACCAAGTAACAAAGACACACACCTACACCAAGTAACAAAGACATACACTGACACCAAGTAACAAAGACATACAATTACACCAAGTAACAAAGACACACACCTACACCAAGTAACAAAGACATACACTGTTACCCAGTAACACAGACACAAACTTACACCAAGTAACAAAGACATACACTGATACCAAGTAACACAGACACACACTTACACCAACTAACAAAGACAGACAATGACACCAAGTAACAGAGACATACACTGACACCAAGTAACAAAGACATACACTTACACCAAGTAACAAAGACATGCACTGACACCAAGTAACAAAGACATACACTTACACCAAGTAACAAAGACATACACTGACACCAAGTAACACAGACACACACTTACACCAAGTAACAAAGACATACACTGACACCCAGTAACACAGACACACACTCACACCATGTAACAAAGACATACACTGACACCAAGTAACAAAGACATACACTGATACCCAATATAACAGGCACACACTGGTGGGGGGGGGGGGCGGGGGGTACATTGGCGCAGTGTTTAGCACCGCAGCCTCACAGCTCCAGGGACCCGGGTTCGATTCTGGGTACTGCCTGTGCGGAGTTTGCAAGTTCTCCCTGTGTCTGCGTGAGTTTCCTCCGGGTGCTCCGGTTTCCTCCCACATGCCAAAGACTTGCAGGTTGATAGGTTAATTGGCCATCATAAATTGACCCTAGTAGGTGGTAGGGTAATATATCGTGACAGGTGGGGATGTGATAGGATTACGGGATTAGTGTAGGATCAGTATAAATGGGTTGTTGATGGTCGGCACAGACTCGGTGGGCCGAAGGGCCTGTTTAAATGCTGTATCTCGAAACTAAACTAAATACTGACACCTAGTGTCACAGACACACACTGACACCCAATAACACAAACAAACACACACTGACATCCAGTAACACAGACTCTCACTGACACCCAGTAACACAGACACACACTTACACCAAGTAACACAGACATACACTGATACCCAGTAACACAGGCACACACTTACACCAAGTAACACAGACATACACTGACACCAAGTAACAAAGACATACACTTACACCAAGTAACAAAGACACACACTTACACCAAGTAACACAGACATACACTGACACCAAGTAACAAAGACATACACTGATACCCAGTAACACAGGCACACACTTACACCAAGTAACACAGACATACACTGACACCAAGTAACAAAGACATGCACTTACACCAAGTAACACAGACATACACTGACACCAAGTAACAAAGACAGACAATTACACCAAGTAACAAAGACACACACTTACACCAAGTAACACAGACATACACTGACACCAAGTAACAAAGACATACACTGATACCCAGTAACACAGGCACACACTCACACCAAGTCACAAAGACATACACTGATGCCCAGTAACAAAGACACACACTTACACCAAGTAACACAGACATACACTGACACCAAGTAACAAAGACAGACAATTACACCAAGTAACAAAGACACACACTTACACCAAGTATTTTGACATACACTGACACCAAGTCACAAAGACATACACTTACACCCAGTAACACAGACACACACTTGCACCAAGTAACACAGACATACACTGACACCAAGTAACAAAGACCTACACTAATACCCAGTAACACAGACACACACTTACACCAAGTAACAAAGACAGACACTGATACCCAGCAACACAGACACACACTTACACCAAGTAACAAAGACATACACTTACACCAAGTATTTTGACATGCACTGACACAAAGTAACAAAGACATACACTGATACCCAGTAACACAGACAAACACTCACACCAATTAACAAAGACATACAGTGATACCCTGCAACACAGACACACACTTACACCAAGCAACACTGACATACATTGATGCCAAGTCACAAAGACATACACTGATACCCAGTAACACAGACACACACTTACACCAAGTCCCAAAGACATACACTGTCACCAAGTAACAAAGACATACACTTACACCAAGTAACAAAGACATACACTGACACCAAGTAACAAAGACATACTCTGATACCCAGTAACACAGACACACACTCACACCAAGTAACAAAGACATACACTGATACCCAATATAACAGACACACACTTGTGGGGGGGGGGGGGGCGGGGGGTACATTGGCGCAGTGTTTAGCACCGCAGCCTCACAGCTCCAGGGACCCGGGTTCGATTCTGGGTACTGCCTGTGCCGAGTTTGCAAGTTCTCCCTGTGTCTGCGTGAGTTTCCTCGGGGTGCTCCGGTTTCCTCCCACATGCCAAAGACTTGCAGGTTGATTGGTGAATTGGCCATCATAAATTGACCCTAGTAGGTGGTAGGGAAATATATCGTGACAGGTGGGGATGTGATAGGATTACGGGATTAGTGTAGGATTAGTATAAATGGGTTGTTGATGGTCGGCACAGACTCGGTGGGCCGAAGGGCCTGTTTAAGTGCTGTATCTCTAAACTAAACTAAATACTGACACCTAGTGTCACAGACACACACTGACACCCAGTAACACAAACAAACACACACTGACATCCAGTAACACAGACACACACTGACACCCAGTAAAAAAGACATACACTGACACCAAGTCACAAAGACATACACTGATGCCCAGTAACAAAGACACACACCTACACCAAGTAACACAGACATACACTGACACCAAGTAACAAAGACAGACAATTACACCAAGTATTTTGACATACACTGACACCAAGTAACAAAGACATACACTGATACCCAGTAACACAGACAAACACTCACACCAAGTAACAAAGACATACAGTGATACCCAGTAACACAGAAACACACTTACACCAAGTAACACAGAGATACATTGACACCAAGTAACAAAGACATACACTGATACCCAGTAGCACAGACACACACTTCCACCAAGTAACAAAGACATACACTGACACCAAGTAACAAAGACATACAATTACACCAAGTAACACAGGCATACACTGACACCAAGTAACAAAGTTATACAATTATACCAAGTAACAAAGACACACAAATACACCAATTAACACAGACATACACTGACAGCAAGTAACAAAGACATACACTGTTACCCAGTAACACAGACACACACTTACACCAAGTAACAAAGACATACACTGATACCAAGTAACACAAAAACACAATTACAACAAGTAACACAAACACACACTTACACCAAGTAACAAAGACATACACTGACACCAAGTAACAAAGACATACAATTACACCAAGTAACAAAGACACACACCTACACCAAGTAACAAAGACATACACTGACACCAAGTAACAAAGACATACAATTACACCAAGTAACAAAGACACACACCTACACCAAGTAACAAAGACATACACTGTTACCCAGTAACACAGACACAAACTTACACCAAGTAACAAAGACATACACTGATACCAAGTAACACAGACACACACTTACACCAACTAACAAAGACAGACAATGACACCAAGTAACAGAGACATACACTGACACCAAGTAACAAAGACATACACTTACACCAAGTAACAAAGACATGCACTGACACCAAGTAACAAAGACATACACTTACACCAAGTAACAAAGACATACACTGACACCAAGTAACACAGACACACACTTACACCAAGTAACAAAGACATACACTGACACCCAGTAACAAAGACACACACTGACACCATGTAACACAGACATACACTGACACCAAATAACAAAGACATACACTGACACCCAGTAACACAGACACACACTTACACCAAGTAACAAAGACAGACACTGACACCAAGTAACAAAGACATACACTGATACCCAGTAACACAGACACACACTTACACCAAGTAAAAAAGACACACACTTGCACCAAGTAACACAGACATACACTGACAGCAAGTAACAAAGACATACACTGACACCAAGTAACGAAGACATAAACTGACACACAGTAGCAAAGACATACACTGACACGAAGTCACAAAGATACACACTGACACCCAGTAAAAAAGACATACACTGACACCAAGTCACAAAGACATACACTGACACCAAGTAACAAAGACATACAATTACACCAAGTAACACAGACATGCACTGACACCAAGTAACAAAGACATACAATTACACCAAGTAACAAAGACACACACTTACACCAAAATACACAGACATACACTGACACCAAGCAACAAAGACATACACTGACACCAAGTAACAAAGACATACACTGTTACCCAGTAACACAGACACACACTTACACCAAGTAACAAAGACATACACTGATACCAAGTAACACAGACACACAATTACAAGTAACAAAAACAAACACTTACACCAAGTAACAAAGACATACACTGACACCAAGTAACAAAGACATATAATTACACCAAGTAACACAGACATGCACTGACACCAAGTAACAAAGACATACAATTACACCAGGTAACAAAGACACACACTTACACCAAGTAGCACAGACATACACTGACACCAAGTAACAACGACATCCACTGACACCAAGTAAAAAAGACATAAAATTACACCAATTAACAAAGACACACACTTACACCAAATAACACAGACATACACTGACACGAAGTAACAAATACATACACTGTTACCCAGCAACACAGACACATACTTACACCAAGTAACAAAGACATACACTGATACCAAGTAACACAGACACACACTTACACCAAGTAACACAGGCACAAACCTACACCAAGTAACAAAGACATACACTGACACCAAGTAACAAAGTCATACACTTACACCAAGTAACACAGACATACACTGACACCAAGTAACAAAGACATACAATAACACCAAGTAACAAAGACATACAATTACACCAAGTAACAAAGACACACACTTACACCAAGTAACACTGACATACACTGACACGAAGTAACAAAGACATACACTGTTACCCAGTAACACAGACACATACTTACACCAAGTAACAAAGACATACACTGATACCAAGTAACACAGACACAAACTTACACCAAGTAACACAGACACAAACTTACACCAAGTAACAAAGACATACACTGACACCAAGTAGCAAAGTCATACACTTACACCAAGTAACACAGACATACATTGACACCAAGTAACAAAGACATACAATTACCCCAAGTAACACAGACATAAACTGACACCATGTAACAAAGACATGCACTGATACACAGTAAAACAGACACACACTTACACCAAGTAACAAAGACATACACTGACACCAAGTAACAAAAACATACACTGACACCAAGTCACAAAGACAGACACTGACACCCAGTAACAAAGACAAACACTGACACCAAGTAACGAAGACAGACACTGACACCCAGTAACAAAGACATACACTTACACCAAGTAACACAGACATACACTGACACCATGTCACAAAGACATACAGTGATACCCAGTAACACAGATATACACTGACACCAAGTAACAAAGACACACACTTACACCAAGTAAAACAGACATACACTGACACCAAGTAACAAAGACATACAATAACACCAAGTAACAAAGACACACACTTACACCAAGTAACACAGACATACACTGACACCATGTAACAAAGACATGCACTGACACCAAGTAAGAAAAACATACACTGACACCAAGTCACAAAGACAGACACTGAAACCCAGTAACAAAGACAAACACTGACACCAAGTAACGAAGACAGACACTGACACCCAGTAACAAAGACATACACTTACACCAAGTAAAACAGACATACACTGACGCCATGTAACAAAGAGATGCACTGAAACCATGTAACAAAGACATACAGTGATACCCAGTAACACAGACATTCACTGACACCAAGCAACAAAGACACACACTTACACCAAGTAAAACAGACATACACTGACGCCATGTAACAAAGACATGCACTGAAACCCAGTAACACAGACATAGAATGACACCAACAAACAAAGACATACACTGATACCCAGTAACACAGACACAGACTTACACCAAGTAACAAAGACAAACACTGACACCAAGTAACAAAGACATACACTGACACCAAGAAACAAAGACATACAATTAAACCAAGTAACACAGACACACACTGACACCCAGTAACACAAACAAACACACACTGACACCCAGTAACATAGACAAACACAGACACAAAGTAACAAAGACATACACAGACTCACACTGACACCAAGTAACAAAGACTAACACAGACACACACTGACACCAAGTCACAAAGACAGACACTGATACCCAGTAACACAGACACACACTTCCACCAAGTAACAAAGACAAACACTGACACCAAGTAACAAAGAAATACACTTACACCAAGTAACGCAGACACACACTGACACCAAGTAACAAAGATATACACTTACACCAAGTAACAAAGACACACACTTACACGAAGTAACACAGAAATATACTGACACCAAGTAAGAAGACATACACTGATACAAAGTAACAGAGACACACACTTACACCAAGTAACAAAGACATACACTGACACCCAGTAACAAAGACACACACTGACACCATGTAACACAGACATAGACTGACACCAAGTAACAAAGACATACACTGACACCCAGTAACACAGACACACACTTACACCAAGTAACAAAGACAATCACTGACACCAAGTAACAAAGACATACACTGATAACCAGTAACACAGACACACACTTACACCAAGTAACAAAGACACACACTGATACCAAGTAACAAAGACATAAACTGACACACAGTAACAAAGACATACACTGACACCAAGTCACAAAGACATACACTGACACCCAGTAACAAAGACATACACTGACACCAAGTCACAAAGACATACACTGACAACAAGTAACAAAGACATACACTGATACCCAGTAGCACAGACACACACTTACACCAAGTAACCAAGACATACACTGACACCATGTAACAAAGACATGCACTGTCACCAACAAACAAAGACATATACTGATACCCAGTAACACAGACACACACTTACTCCAAGTAACAAAGACAAACACTGACACCAAGTAACAAAGACATACACTGACACCAAGAAACAAAGACATACACTTACACCAAGTAACACAGACACACACTGACACCCAGTAACACAAACAAACAAACACTGACACCCAGTAACATAGAGAAACACAGACACACAGTAACAAAGACATTCACAGACTCACACTGACACCAAGTAACAAAGACTAAGACAGACACACACTGTCACCAAGTAACAAAGACATACACTGACACCCAGTAACAAAGACATAGACTGACACCAAGTCACAAAGACATACACTGATACCCAGTAACACAGACACACACTTCCACCAAGTAACAAAGAGAAACACTGACACCAAGTAACAAAGACATACACTTACACCAAGTAACACAGACATACACTGACACCAAGTAACAAAGACATACACTGTTACCCAGTAACACAGACACACACTTCCACCAAGTAACAAAGACATACACTGATACCAAGTAACACAGACACACAATTACAACAAGTAACAAAAACAAACACTTACACCAAGTAACAAAGACATACACTGACACCAAGTAACAAAGACATACAATTACACCAAGTAACAAAGACACACACTTACACCAAGTAACACTGACATACACTGACACGAAGTAACAAAGACATACACTGTTACCCAGTAACACAGACACATACTTACACCAAGTAACAAAGACATACACTGATACCAAGTAACACAGACACAAACTTACACCAAGTAACACAGACACAAACTTACACCAAGTAACAAAGACATACACTGACACCAAGTAACAAAGTCATACACTTACACCAAGTAACACAGACATACATTGACACCAAGTAACAAAGACATACAATTACCCCAAGTAACACAGACATAAACTGACACCATGTAACAAAGACATGCACTGATACACAATAAAACAGACACACACTTACACCAAGTAACAAAGACATACACTGACACCAAGTAACAAAAACATACACTGACACCAAGTCACAAAGACAGACACTGACACCCAGTAACAAAGACAAACACTGACACCAAGTAACGAAGACAGACACTGACACCCAGTAACAAAGACATACACTTGCACCAAGTAACACAGACATACACTGACACCATGTCACAAAGACATACAGTGATACCCAGTAACACAGATATACACTGACACCATGTAACAAAGACATGCACTGAAACCCAGTAACACAGCCATACACTGACACCAACAAACAAAGACATACACTGACACCAAGTAACACAGACATACACTGACACCATGTAACAAAGACATGCACTGATACCCAGTAACAGAGACATACACTGACACCAAGTAACAAAGACACACACTTCCACGAAGTAACACAGACATACACTGACACCAAGTAACAAAGACATACACTGTTACCCAGTAACACAGACACACACTTACACCAAGCAACAAAGACATACACTGATACCAAGTAACACAGACACACAATTACACCAACAAACAAAGACACACATTGATACCCAGTAACACAGACACAGACTTACACCATGTAACAAAGACATGCATTGATACCCAGGAACACAGACATACACTGACACCAAGTAACAAAGACACACACTTACACCAAGTAACACAGACATACACTGACACCATGTAACAAAGACATGCACTGATACCCAGTAACAGAGACATACACTGACACCAATTAACACAGACATACACTGACACCAAGTAACAAAGACATACACTGTTACCCAGTAACACAGACACACACTTACACCAAGCAACAAAGACATACACTGATACCAAGTAACACAGACACACAATTACACCAACAAACAAAGACACACATTGATACCCAGTAACACAGACACAGACTTACACCATATAACAAAGACATGCATTGATACCCAGGAACACAGACATACACTGACACCAAGTAACAAAGACACAGACTTAAACCAAGTAACAAAGACATACACTGACACCCAGTAACAAAGACATACACTGACACTAAGTCACAAAGACATACACTGATACCCAGTAACACAGACACACACTTACACCAAGTAACAAAGACAAACACTGACACCAAGTAACAAAGACATACACTGACACCAAGAAACAAAGACATACACTTACACCAAGTAACACAGACACACACTGACACCCAGTAACACAAACAAACACACACTGACACCCAGTAACATAGAGAAACACAGACACACAGTAACAAAGACATACACAGACTCACACTGACACCAAGTAAAAAAGACTAACACAGACACACACTGTCACCAAGTAACAAAGACATACACTGACACCCAGTAACAAAGACATAGACTGACACCAAGTCACAAAGACATACACTGATACCCAGTAACACAGACACACACTTCCACCAAGTAACAAAGAGAAACACTGACACCAAGTAACAAAGACATACACTGACACCAAGTAACAAAGACATACACTGATACCCAGTAGCACAAAAACACACTTAGACCAAGTAACAAAGACATACACTGACACCAAGTAACAGAGACATACAATTATACCAAGTAACACAGACATACACTGACACCAAGTAACAAATACATACACTGACACCAAGTAACAATGACACACACTGACACCAATTAACACAGACATACACTGACACCAAGTAACAAAGACATACACTGTTACCCAGTAACACAGACACACACTTACACCAGCAACAAAGACATACACTGATACCAAGTAACACAGACACACAATTACACCAACAAACAAAGACACACACTGATACCCAGTAACACAGACACAGACTTACACCAAGTAACAAAGACATACCCTGACACCAAGTCACAAAGACATACACTGATACCCAGTAACACAGACACACACTTACACCAAGTAACAAAGACAAACACTGACACCAAGTAACAAAGACATACACTGACACCAAGAAACAAAGACATACACTTACAACAAGTAACACAGACACACACTGACACCCAGTAACACAAACAAATACACACTGACACCCAGTAACATAGAGAAACACAGACACGCAGTAACAAAGACATACACAGACTCACACTGACACCAAGTAACAAAGACTAACACAGACACACAGTGTCACCAAGTAACAAAGACATACACTGACACCCAGTAACAAAGACATAGACTGACACCAAGTCACAAATACATACACTGATACCCTGTAACACAGCCACACACGTCCACCAAGTAACAAAGACAAACACTGACACCAAGTAACAAAGAAATACACTTACACCAAGTAACACAGACATACACTGACACCAAGTAACAAAGACATACACTTACACCAAGTAACAAAGACACACAATTACACGAAGTAACACAGACATACACTGACACCAAGTAACAAAGACATACACTGATACCCAGTAACAGAGACGCACACTTACACCAAGTAACAAAGACATACACTAACACCCAATAACAAAGACACACACTGACACCATGTAACACAGACATACACTGACACCAAGTAACAAAGACATACACTGACACCCTGTAACACAGACACACACTTACACCAAGTAACAAAGACATACACAGACACCAAGTAACAAAGACATACACTGATAACCAGTAACACAGACAAACACTTACACCAAGTAACAAAGACACACAATGATACCAAGTAAGAAAGACATCATTTGACACACAGGAACAAAGACATACACTGACACCAAGTCACAAAGACATACACTGACACCCAGTAACAAAGACATACACTGACACCAAGTCACAAAGACATACACTGACACCAAGTAACAAAGACATACACTGATACCCAGTAGCACAGACACACACTTACACCAAGTAACCAAGACATACACTGACACCAAGTAACACAGACATACACTGACACCAAGTAACAAAGACATACAATTACACCCGGTAACAAAGACACACACTTACACCAAGTAACACAGACATACACTGACACCCAGAAACACAGAAACACACTTCCATCAAGTAACAAAGGGCAACACTGACACCAAGTAACAAAGACATACACTTACACCAAGCAACACAGACATACACTGACACCAAGTCGCAAAGACATACACTTACACCAAGTAACAAAGACATACACTGACACCAAGTAACAGAGACATACAATTACACCAAGTAACACAGACATACACTGACACCAAGTAACAAAGACATACAATTACACCAAGTAACAAAGACACACACTTACACCAAGTAACACAAACAAACACTTACACCAAGTAACAAAGAGATACACTGACACCAAGTAACAAAGACATACAATTACACCAAGTAACAAAGACACACACCTACACCAAGTAACACAGACATACACTGACACCAAGTAACAAAGACATGAACTGTTACCCAGTAACACAGACACACACTTACACCAAGTAACAAAGACATACAATGATGCCAAGTAACAGAGACACACACTTACACCAAGTAACACAGACGCAAACTTACAACAAGTAACAATGACATACACTGACACCAAGTAACAAAGTCATACACTTACACCAAGTAACAAAGACACACTCTTACACGAAGTAACACAGACATACAATGACACCAAGTAACAAAGACATGCACTGATACCCAGTAACACAGACACACACTTACACCAAGTAACAAAGACATACACTGACACCCAGTAACAAAGACACACACTGACACCATGTAACACAGACATACACTGACACCAAGTAACAAAGACATACACTGACACCCAGTAACACAGACACACACTTACACCAAGTAACAAGGACATAAACTGACACCAAGTAACAAAGACATACACTGATACCCAGTAACACAGACACACACTTACACCAAGTAAAAAAGACACACACTTTCACCAAGTAACAAAGACATAAACTGACACACAGTAGCAAAGACATACACTGACACCAAGTCACAAAGACACACACTGACACCCAGTAAAAAAGACATACACTGACAGCAAGTCACAAAGACATACAGTGACACCAAGTAACAAAGACATACACTGATACCCAGTAGCACAGACATACAGTTACACCAAGTAACAAAGAAATACACTGACACCAAGTAACAAAGACATACAATTACACCAAGTAACACAGACAGACACTGACACCATGTAACAAAGACATACAATTACACCAAGTAACAACGACACACACTTACACCAACTAACACAGACATACACAGACACCAAGTAACAAAGACATACACTGTTATCCAGTAACACAGACACACACTTACACCAAGTAACAAAGACATACACTGATACAAAGTAACACAGACACACAATTACAACAAGTATCAAAAACACACACTTTCACCAAGTAACACAGACATACACTGACACCAAGTAACAAAGACATACACTGACACCAAGTCACAAAGACACACACTGACACCCAGTAAAAAAGACATACACTGACACCAAGTCACAAAGACATACAGTGACACCAAGTAACAAAGACATACACTGATACCCAGTAGCACAGACACACAGTTACACCAAGTAACAAAGAAATACACTGACACCAAGTAACAAAGACATACAATTACACCAAGTAACACAGACAGACACTGACACCATGTAACAAAGACATACAATTACACCAAGTAACAATGACACACACTTACACCAAGTAACACAGACATACACAGACACCAAGTAACAAAGACATACACTGTTATCCAGTAACACAGACACACACTTACACCAAGTAACAAAGACATACACTGATACAAAGTAACACAGACACACAATTACAACAAGTATCAAAAACACACACTTACACCAAGTAACAAAGACATACACTGACACCAAGTAACACAGACATACACTGACACCAAGTAACAAAGACATACACTGTTACCCAGTATCACAGACACACACGTACACCAAGTAACAAAGACATACACTGATACCAAGTAACACAGACACACACTTACACCAAGTAACACAGACACTAACTTACACCAAGTAACAAAGACATACACTGACACCAAGTAACAAAGTCATACACTTACACCAAGTAACACGGACATACACTGATACCAAGTAACAAAGACATACAATTACGCCAAGTAACAAAGACACACACTTACACCAAGTAACACAGACATCCACTGACACCATGTAACAAAGACATGCACTGATACCCAGTAACACAGACACACACTTACACCAAGTAACAAAGATATACACTGATACCCAGTAAAACAGCCACACACTTACACCAAGTAACAAAGACGTACACTGACACCAAGTAACAAAGACAGACACTGACACCCAGTAACAAAGACAAACACTGACACCAAGTAACGAAGACAGACACTGACACCCAGTAACAAAGACATACACTTACACCTAGTAACACAGACATACACTGACACCATGTAACAAGACATGCAGTGATACCCAGTAACACAGACATACACTGACACCATGTAACAAAGACACACACTTACACCAAGTAAAACCGACATACACTGACACCATGTAACATAGACATGCACTGATACCCAGTAACACAGACATACACTGACACCAAGTAACAAAGACATACACTGTCACCAACAAACAAAGACATACACTGATACCCAGTAACACAAAAACAGACTTACACCAAGTAACAAAGACATACACTGACACCAAGTCACAAAGACATACACTGATACCCAGTAACACAGACACACACTTACACCATGTAACAAAGACATACACTGACACCAAGTAACAAAGACATACACTGACACCAAGAAACAAAGACATACACTTACACCAAGTAACACAGACACACACTGACACCCAGTAACACAAACAAACACACACTGACACCCAGTAACATAGAGAAACACAGACACACAGTAACAAAGACATACACAGACTCACACTGACAACAAGTAACAAAGACAAACACAGACACCCACTGTCACCAAGTAACAAAGACATACAATGACACCCAGTAACAAAGACATAGACTGACACCAAGTCACAAAGACATACACTGATACCCAGTAACACAGACACACACTTCCACCAAGTAACAAAGACAAACACTGACACCAAGTAACAAAGACAGACACTGACACCCAGTAACAAAGACAAACACTGACACCAAGTAACGAAGACAGACACTGTTATCCAGTAACACAGACACACACTTACACCAAGTAACAAAGACATACACTGATACCAAGTAACAAAGACATACACTTACACCAAGTAACAAAGACAAACACTTACACGAAGTAACACAGACATACACTGACACCAAGTAACAAAGACATACACTGATGCCCAGTAACAAAGACATACACTGACACCAAGTCACAAAGACATACACTGATACCCAGTAACAAAGACATTCACTGATACCCAGTAACACAGACACACACTTACACCAAGTAACAAAGACACACACTGATACACAGTAACACAGACACACACGGACACCAAGTAACAAAGACTCACACTTACACCAAGTAACACAGACACACACTGACAGCCAGTAAGACAAACAAACACACTGACACCCAGTAACACAGACACACACTGACACCAAGTAACAAAGACATACACTGACACCCAGTAACACAGACCACACACTGGGCGGCACAGTGGCGCAGTGTTAGCACTGCAGCCTCACAGCTCCAGGGACCCGGGTTCGATTCTGGGTACTGTCTATGCGGAGTTTGCAAGTTTTCCCTGTGTCTGCGTGGGTTTCCTCCGGGTGCTCCGGTTTCCTCCCACATGCCAAAGAATTGCAGGTTGATAGGTTAATTGGCCATCATAAATTGCCCCTAGTATAGGTAGGTGGTGGGGAAATATATAGGGACAGGTGGGGATGTGATAGGAATACGGGATTAGTGTCGGATTAGTATAAATGGGTGGTTGATGGTCGGCACAGACTCGGTGGGCCGAAGGGCCTGTTTAAGTGCTGTATCTCTAAACTAAACTAAATACTGACACCTAGTGTCACATATACAAACTGACACCCGGAAACACAGAGAAACACTGATAAACAGTAACAAAGACATACACTGACACCAAGTCACCAAGACAAACACTGACAACAAGTAACAAAGACATCCACTGATACCCAGTAGCACAGACACACACTTACACCAAGTAACCAAGACATACACTGACACCAAGTAACAAAGACATACACTTACACCAAGTAACACAGACATACACTGACACCAAGTAACAAAGACATACAATTACACCAAGTAACAAAGACATACAATTACACCAAGTAACAAAGACACACACTTCCACCAAGTAACACAGACATACACTGACACCCAGAAACAAAGACATACACTGTTACCCAGTAACACAGACACACACTTATACCAAGTAAAACATACATACACTGACACAATGTAACAAAGACATGCAATGATACCCAGTGACACAGACATACACTGACACCAAGTAGCAAAGACACACACTTACACCAAGTAACACAGACATACACTGACACCATGTAACAAAGACATGCACTGATACCCAGTAACACAGACATACACTGACACCAAGTAACAAAGACATACACTGTCACCAACAAACAAAGACACACACTGATAGACAGTAACACAGACACACACTGACACCAAGTAACAAAGACATACACTGACACCCAGTAACACAGACCACACACTTACACCTAGTAACAAAGATATACACTGATACCCAGTAAAACAGCCACACACTTACACCAAGTAACAAAGACATACACTGACACCAAGTAACAAAGACAGACACTGACACCCAGTAACAAAGACAAACACTGACACCAAGTAACGAAGACAGACACTGACACCCAGTAACAAAGACATACACTTACACCTAGTAACACCGACATACACTAACACCATGTAACAAGACATGCAGTGATACCCAGTAACACAGACATACACTGACACCATGTAACAAAGACACACACTTACACCAAGTAAAACCGACATACACTGACACCATGTAACAAAGACATGCACTGATACCCAGTAACACAGACATACACTGACACCAAGTAACAAAGACATACACTGTCACCAACAATCAAAGACATACACTGATACCCAGTAACACAGGCACAGACATACACCAAGTAACAAAGACATACACTGACACCAAGTCACAAAGACATACACTGATACCCAGTAACACAGACACACACTTATACCATGTAACAAAGACAAACACTGACAGCAAGTAACAAAGACATACACTGACACCAAGAAACAAAGTCATACACTTACACCAAGTAACACAGACACACACTGACACCCAGTAAAATAGAGAAACACAGACACACAGTAACAAAGACATACACAGACTCACACTGACACCAAGTAACAAAGACAAACACAGACACCCACTGTCACCAAGTAACAAAGACATACACTGACACCCAGTAACAAAGACATAGACTGACACCAAGTCACAAAGACATACACTGATACCCAGTAACATAGACATACACTTCCACCAAGTAACAAAGACAAACACTTACACCAAGTAACAAAGACATAAACTTCCACCAAGTGACACAGACATACACTGACACCAAGTAACAAAGACATACACTTACACCAAGTAACAAAGACACACACTTACACGAAGTAACACAGACATACACTGACACCAAGTAACAAAAACATACACTGATACCCAATAACAAAGACATACACTGACACCAAGTCACAAAGATATACACTGATACCCAGTAACAAAGACATTCACTGATACCCAGTAACACAGACACACACTTACACCAAGTAACAAAGACACACACTTATACACAGTAACACAGACACACACGGACACCAAGTAACAAAGACACACACGTACACCAAGTAACACAGACACACACTGACAGCCAGTAAGTCAAACAAACACATTGACACCCAGTAACACAGACACACACTGACACCAAGTAACAAAGACATACACTGACACCCAGTAACACAGACCACACACTTACACCAAGTAACAAGGATATACACTGACACCCAGTAAAACAGCCACACACTTACACCAAGTAACAAAGACATACACTGACACCAAGTAACAAAGACAGACACTGACACCCAGTAACAAAGACAAACACTGACACCAAGTAACGAAGACAGACACTGACACCCAGTAACAAAGACATACACTTACACCTAGTAACACAGACATACACTGACACCATGTAACAAGACATGCAGTGATACCCAGTAACACAGACATACACTGACACCATGTAACAAAGACACACACTTACACCAAGTAAAACCGACATACACTGACACCATGTAACAAAGACATGCACTGATACCCAGTAACACAGACATACATTGACACCAAGTAACAAAGACATACACTGTCACCAACAAACAAAGACATACACTGATACCCAGTAACACAGGCACAGACTTACACCAAGTAACAAAGACATACACTGACACCAAGTCACAAAGACATACACTGATACCCAGTAACACAGGCACAGAGTTACACCAAGTAACAAAGACAAACACTGACACCAAGTAACAAAGACATACACTTACACCAAGTAACACAGACATACACTGACACCAAGTAACAAAGACATACACTGTCACCAACAAACAAAGACATACACTGATACCCAGTAACACAAAAACAGACTTACACCAAGTAACAAAGACATACACTGACACCAAGTCACAAAGACATACACTGATACCCAGTAACACAGACACACACTTACACCATGTAACAAAGACAAACACTGACACCAAGTAACAAAGACATACACTGACACCAAGAAACAAAGACATACACTTACACCAAGTAACACAGACACACACTGACACCCAGTAACACAAACAAACACACACTGACACCCAGTAACATAGAGAAACACAGACACACAGCAACAAAGACATACACAGACTCACACTGACACCAAGTAACAAAGACAAACACAGACACCCACTGTCACCAAGTAACAAAGACATACAATGACACCCAGTAACAAAGACATAGACTGACACCAAGTCACAAAGACATACACTGATACCCAGTAACACAGACACACACTTCCACCAAGTAACAAAGACAAACACTGACACCAAGTAACAAAGACAGACACTGACACCCAGTAACAAAGACAAACACTGACACCAAGTAACGAAGACAGACACTGTTATCCAGTAACACAGACACACACTTACACCAAGTAACAAAGACATACACTGATAACAAGTAACAAAGACATACACTTACACCAAGTAACAAAGACAAACATTTACACGAAGTAACACAGACATACACTGACACCAAGTAACAAAGACATACACTGATGCCCAGTAACAAAGACATACACTGACACCAAGTCACAAAGACATACACTGACACCCAGTAACAAAGACATTCACTGATACCCAGTAACACAGACACACACTTACACCAAGTAACAAAGACACACACTGATACACAGTAACACAGACACACACAGACACCAAGTAACAAAGACTCACACTTACACCAAGTAACACAGACACACACTGACAGCCAGTAAGACAAACAAACACACTGACACCCAGTAACACAGACACACACTGACACCAAGTAACAAAGACATACACTGACACCCAGTAACACAGACCACACACTGGGCGGCACAGTGGCGCAGTGGTTAGCACTGCAGCCTCACAGCTCCAGGGACCCGGGTTCGATTCTGGGTACTGTCTATGCGGAGTTTGCAAGTTTTCCCTGTGTCTGCGTGGGTTTCCTCCGGGTGCTCCGGTTTCCTCCCACATGCCAAAGAATTGCAGGTTGATAGGTTAATTGGCCATCATATATTGCCCCTAGTATAGGTAGGTGGTGGGGAAATATATAGGGACAGGTGGGGATGTGATAGGAATACGGGATCAGTGTCGGATTAGTATAAATGGGTGGTTGATGGTCGGCACAGACTCGGTGGGCCGAAGGGCCTGTTTAAGTGCTGTATCTCTAAACTAAACTAAATACTGACACCTAGTGTCACATATACACACTGACACCCAGAAACACAGAGAAACACTGATAAACAGTAACAAAGACATACACTGACACCAAGTCACAAAGACAAACACTGACAACAAGTAACAAAGACATCCAATGATACCCAGTAGCACAGACACACACTTACACCAAGTAACCAAGACATACACTGACACCAAGTAACAAAGACAGACACTTACACCAAGTAACACAGACATACACTGACACCAAGTAACAAAGACATACAATTACACCAAGTAACAAAGACATACAATTACACCAAGTAACAAAGACACACACTTCCACCAAGTAACACAGACATACACTGACACCCAGAAACAAAGACATACACTGTTACCCAGTAACACAGACACACACTTATACCAAGTAACACATACATACACTGACACAATGTAACAAAGACATGCAATGATACCCAGTGACACAGACATACACTGACACCAAGTAGCAAAGACACACACTTACACCAAGTAACACAGACATACACTGACACCATGTAACAGAGACATGCACTGATACCCAGTAACACAGACATACACTGACACCAAGTAACAAAGACATACACTGTCACCAACAAACAAAGACACACACTGATAGACAGTAACACAGACACACACTGACACCAAGTAACAAAGACATACACTGACACCCAGTAACACAGACCACATACTTACACCAAGTAACAAAGATATACACTGATACCCAGTAAAACAGCCACACACTTACACCAAGTAACAAAGACATACACTGACACCAAGTAACAAAGACAGACACTGACACCCAGTAACAAAGACAAACACTGACACCAAGTAACGAAGACAGACACTGACACCCAGTAACAAAGACATACACTTACACCTAGTAACACCGACATACTCTGACACCATGTAACAAGACATGCAGTGATACCCAGTAACACAGACATACACTGACACCATGTAACAAAGACACACACTTACACCAAGTAAAACCGACATACACTGACACCATGTAACAAAGACATGCACTGATACCCAGTAACACAGACATACACTGACACCAAGTAACAAAGACATACACTGTCACCAACAATCAAAGACATACACTGATACCCAGTAACACAGGCACAGACTTACACCAAGTAACAAAGACATACACTGACACCAAGTCACAAAGACATACACTGATACCCAGTAACACAGACACACACTTATACCATGTAACAAAGACAAACACTGACACCAAGTAACAAAGACATACACTGACACCAAGAAACAAAGTCATACACTTACACCAAGTAACACAGACACACACTGACACCCAGTAACACAAACAAACACACACTGACACCCAGTAAAATAGAGAAACACAGACACACAGTAACAAAGACATACACAGACTCACACTGACACCCAGTAACAAAGACAAACAAAGACACCCACTGTCACCAAGTAACAAAGACATACACTGACACCCAGTAACAAAGACATAGACTGACACCAAGTCACAAAGACATACACTGATACCCAGTAACACAGACACACACTTCCACCAAGTAACAAAGACAAACACTTACACCAAGTAACAAAGACATACACTTCCACCAAGTGACACAGACATACACTGACACCAAGTAACAAAGACATACACTTACACCAAGTAACAAAGACACACACTTACACGAAGTAACACAGACATACACTGACACCAAGTAACAAAAACATACACTGATACCCAATATCAAAGACATACACTGACACCAAGTCACAAAGATATACACTGATACCCAGTAACAAAGACATTCACTGATACCCAGTAACACAGACACACACTTACACCAAGTAACAAAGACACACACTTATACACAGTAACACAGACACACACGGACACCAAGTAACAAAGACACACACTTACACCAAGTAACACAGACACACACTGACAGCCAGTAAGACAAACAAACACACTGACACCTAGTAACACAGACACACACTGAGACCAAGTAACAAAGACATACACTGACACCCAGTAACACAGACCACACACTTACACCAAGTAACAAAGATATACACTGATACCCAGTAAAACAGCCACACACTTACACCAAGTAACAAAGACATACACTGACACCAAGTAACAAAGACAGACACTGACACCCAGTAACAAAGACAAACACTGACACCAAGTAACGAAGACAGACACTGACACCCAGTAACAAAGACATACACTTACACCTAGTAACACAGACATACACTGACACCATGTAACAAGACATGCAGTGATACCCAGCAACACAGACATACACTGACACCATGTAACAAAGACACACACTTACACCAAGTAAAACCGACATACACTGACACCATGTAACAAAGACATGCACTGATACCCAGTAACACAGACATACATTGACACCAAGTAACAAAGACATACACTGTCACCAACAAACAAAGACATACACTGATACCCAGTAACACAGGCACATACTTACACCAAGTAACAAAGACATACACTGACACCAAGTCACAAAGACATACACTGATACCCAGTAACACAGGCACAGACTTACACCAAGTAACAAAGACAAACACTGACACCAAGTAACAAAGACATACACTTACACCAAGTAACACAGACATACACTGACAACAAGTCACAAAGACATACACTGACACCAAGTAACAAAGACATCCACTGATACCCAGTAGCACAGACACACACTTACACCAAGTAACCAAGACATACACTGACACCAAGTAACAAAGACATACACTTACACCAAGTAACACAGACATACACTGACACCAAGTAACAAATACATACAATTACACCATGTAACAAAGACATACAATTACACCAAGTAACAAAGACACACACTTACACCAAGTAACACAGACATACACTGACACCCAGAAACAAAGACATACACTGTTACCCAGTAACACAGACACACACTTATACCAAGTAACACATACATACACTGACACAATGTAACAAAGACAGGCAGTGATACCCAGTAACACAGACATACACTGACACCAAGTAACAAAGACACACACTTACACCAAGTAACGCAGACATACACTGACACCATGTAACAAAGACATGCACTGATACCCAGTAACACAGACATACACTGACACCAAGTAACAAAGACATACACTGTCACCAACAAACAAAGACACACACTGACAGACAGTAACACAGACACACACGGACACCAAGTAACAAAGACACACACTTACACCAAGTAACACAGACACACACTGACAGCCAGTAAGACAAACAAACACACTGACACCCAGTAACACAGACACACACTGACACCAAGTAACAAAGACATACACTGACACGCAGTAACACAGACCACACACTTACACCAAGTAACAAAGATATACACTGATACCCAGTAAAACAGCCACACATTTACACCAAGTAACAAAGACATACACTGACACAAAGTAACAAAGACAGACACTGCACCCAGTAACAAAGACAAACACTGACACCAAGTAACGAAGACAGGCACTGACACCCAGTAACAAAGACATACACTTACACCTAGTAACACCGACATACACTGACACCATGTAACAAGACATGCAGTGTTACCCAGTAACACAGACATACACTGACACCATGTAACAAAGACACACACTTACACCAAGTAAAACCGACATACACTGACATCATGTAACAAAGACATGCACTGATAGCCAGTAACACAGACATACACTGACACCAAGTAACAAAGACATACGCTGTCACCAACAAACAAAGACATACACTGATACTCAGTAACACAGGCACAGACTTACACCAAGTAACAAAGACATACACTGACACCAAGTCACAAAGACATACACTGATACCCAGTAACACAGACACACACTTACACCATGTAACAAAGACAAACACTGACACCAAGTAACAAAGACATACACTGACACCAAGAAACAAAGACATACACTTACACCAAGTAACACAGACACACATTGACACCCAGTAACACAAACAAACACACACTGACACCCAGTAACATAGAGAAACACAGACACACAGTAACAAAGACATACACAGACTCACACTGTCACCAAGTAACAAAGACAAACACAGACACCCACTGTCACCAAGTAACAAAGACAGACACTGACACCCAGTAACAAAGACATAGACTGACACGAAGTCACAAAGACATACACTGATACCCAGTAACACAGACACACACTTCCACCAAGTAACAAAGACAAACACTGACACCAAGTAACAAAGACATACACTTCCACCAAGTGACACAGACATACACTGGCACCAAGTAACAAAGACATAAACTTACACCAAGTAACAAAGACACACACTTACACGAAGTAACACAGACATACACTGACACCAAGTAACAAAGACATACACTGATACCCAGTAACAAAGACATACACTGACACCAAGTCACAAAGACATACACTGATACCCAGTAACAAAGACATTCACTGATACCCAGTAACACAGACACACACTTACACCAAGTAACAAAGACACACACTTAATCACAGTAACACAGACACACACGGACACCAAGTAACAAAGACACACACTTACACCAAGTAACACAGACACACACTGACAGCCAGTAAGACAAACAAACACACTGACACCCAGTAACACAGACACACACTGACACCAAGTAACACAGACCACACACTTACACCAAGTAACAAAGATATACACTGATACCAAGTAAAACAGCCACACACTTACACCAAGTAACAAAGACATACACTGACACCAAGTAACAAAGACAGACACTGACACCCAGTAACAAAGACAAACAGTGACACCAAGTAACGAAGACAGACACTGACACCCAGTAACAAAGACATACACTTACACCTAGTAACACAGACATACACTGACACCATGTAACAAGACATGCAGTGATACCCAGTAACACAGACATACACTGACACCATGTAACAAAGACACACACGTACACCAAGTAAAACCGACATACACTGACACCATGTAACAAAGACATGCACTGATACCCAGTAACACAGACATACACTGACACCAAGTAACAAAGACATACACTGTCACCAACAAACAAAGACATACACTGATACCCAGTAACACAGGCACAGACTTACACCAAGTAACAAAGACATACACTGACACCAAGTCACAAAAACATACACTGACACCCAGTAACACAGACACACACTTCCACCAAGTAACAAAGACAAATACTGACACCCAGTAACAAAGACATACACTTCCACCAAGTGACACAGACATACACTGACACCAAGTAACAAAGACATACACTTACACCAAGTAACAAAGACAAACACTTACACGAAGTAACACAGACATACACTGACAACATGTAACAAAGACATGCACTGATACCCAGTAACAAAGACATACACTGACACCAAGTAACAAAGACATACACTGACACCAAGTAACAAAGACAGACACTGACACCCAGTAACAAAGACAAACACTGACAACAAGTAACGAAGACAGACACTGACACCCAGTAACAAAGACATACACTTACACCTAGTAACACAGACATACACTGACACCATGTAACAAGACATGCAGTGATTACCCTGTAACACAGACATACACTGACACCATGTAACAAAGACATGCACTGATACCCAGTCGCACAGACATACACTGACACCAAGTAACAAAGACAGACACTGTCACCAACAAACAAAGACATACACTGATACCCAGTAACACAGGCACAGACTTACACCAAGTAACAAAAACATACACTGACACCAAGTCACAAAGACATACACTGATACCCAGTAACACAGACACACACTTACACCATGTAAAAAGACAAACACTGACACCAAGTAACAAAGACATACACTGACACCAAGAAACAAAGACATACACTTACACCAAGTAACACAGACACACACTGACACCCAGTAACACAAACAAACACACACTGACACCCAGTAACATAGAGAAACACAGACACACAGTAACAAAGACATACACAGACTCACACTGACACCAAGTAACAAAGACAAACACAGACACCCACTGTCACCAAGTAACAAAGACATACACTGACACCAAGTAACAATGACATACACTTACACCAAGTAACAAAGACACACACTTACACGAAGTAACACAGACATACACTGACACCAAGTAACAAAGACATACACTGATACCCAGTAACAAAGACATACACTGACACCAAGTCACAAAGACATACACTGATACCCAGTAACAAAGACATTCACTGATACCCAGTAACACAGACACACACTTACACCAATAACAAAGACACACACTGATACACAGTAACACAGACACACACGGACACCAAGTAACAAAGACACACAATTACACCAAGTAACACAGACACACACTGACAGCCAGTAAGACAAACAAACACACTGACACCCAGTAACACAGACACACACTGACACCAAGTAACAAAGACATGCACAGACACCCAGTAACCCAGACCACACACTGGTCGGCACAGTGGCGCAGTGGTTAGCACTGCAGCCTCACAGCTCCAGGTACCAGGGTTCGATTCTGGGTACTGCCTATGCGGAGTTTGCAAGTTTTCCCTGTGTCTGCGTGGGTTTCCTCCGGGTGCTCCGGTTTCCTCCCACATGCCAAAGACTTGCAGGTTGATGGGTTAATTGGCCATCATAAATTGCCCCCAGTACAGGTAGGTGGTAGGGAAGTATAGAGGGACAGGTGGGTATGTGATAGGAATATGGGAGTAATGTAGGATTGGTATAAATGGGTGGTTGATGGTCGGCACAGACTCGGTGGGCCGAAGGGCCTGTTAAAGTGCTGTGTCTCTGAAATAAACTAAATACTAACACCTAGTGTCACAGATACACACTGACACCCAGTAACACACACAAGAACACACTGACACCCAGTAACACAGAGAAACACTGATAAACAGTAACAAAGACATACACTGACACCAAGTAACAAAGACACACACTGACACCCAGTAACAAAGACATACACTGACACCAAGTCACAAAGACATACACTGATACCAAGTCACAAAGACATACACTGATACCCAGTGACAAAGTCATACACTTACGCCAAGTAACAAAGACAGACAATTACACCAAGTAACAAAGACATACACTTACACCAAGTATTTTGACATACACTGACACCAAGTAACAAAGACACACACTGACACCCAGTAACAAAGACATACTCTGACACCAAGTCACAAAGACAGACAATTACACCAAGTAACAAAGACATACACTTACACCAAGTAACAAAGACAGACAATTACACCCAGTAACAAAGACATACACTTGTACCCAGTAACACAGACACACACTTCCACCAAGTAACAAAGACATACACTGACACCAAGTCACAAAGACACACACTGACACCCAGTAACAAAGACATACACTGACACCAAGTCACAAAGACATACACTGATACCCAGTAAAACAGACACGCTTACTCCAAGTATCACAGACACACACTGACACCAAGTAACAAAGACATACACTGACACCAAGTAACAAAGACATACACTGACACCAAGTATTTTGACATACACTGACACAAAGTAACAAAGACTTACACTGATACCCAGTAACACAGACACACACTTCCACCAAGTAACAAAGACAAACACTGACACCAAGTATTTTGACATACACTGACACAAAGTAACAAAGACTTACACTGATACCCAGTAACACAGACACACACTTCCACCAAGTAACAAAGACAAACACTGACACCAAGTAACAAAGACATACACTTCCACCAAGTAACACAGTCATACACTGACACCAAGTAACAATGACATACACTTACACCAAGTAACAAAGACACACACTTACACGAAGTAACACAGACATACACTGACACCAAGTAACAAAGACATACACTGATACCCAGTAACAAAGACATACACTGACACCAAGTCACAAAGGCATACACTGATACCCAGTAACAAAGACATTCACTGATACCCAGTAACACAGACACACACTTACACCAATAACAAAGACACACACTGATACACAGTAACACAGACACACACGGACACCAATTAACAAAGACACACAATTACACCAAGTAACACAGACACACACTGACAGCCAGTAAGACAAACAAACACACTGACACCCAGTAACACAGACACACACTTACACCAAGTAACAAAGACATACACTGACACCAAGTAACAAAGGCAGACAATTACACCAAGTAACAAAGACATAAACTTACACCAAGTATTTTGACTTACACTGACACAAAATAAACAAAGACATACACTGATACCCAGTAACACAGACACACACTTACACCAAGAAACAAAGACATACACTGACACCCAGTAACAAAGACATACACTTACACCAAGTATTTTGACATACACTGACACCAAGTAACAAAGACATACACTGACACCCAGTAACAAAGACAGACACTGACACCCAGTAACACAGACACACACTTACATCAAGTAACACAGACACACACTGACAACCAGAAACACAGACACACACTTACACCAAGCAACAAAGACATACACTGACACCCAGTAAAAAAGACACACACTTACACCAAGTAACAAAGACATACACTGACACCCAGTAACAAAGACATACACTGACACCCAGTAACACAGACACACACGGACACCATGTAACACAGACACACACTGACACCCGGTAACACAAACAAACATACTGACACCCAGCAACACAGACACACACTTACACCAAGTAACACAGACAAACACTGACAACCAGTTACACAGACACACACTTACACCAAGCAACAAAGACATACACTGACACCCAGTAAAAAAGACACACACTTACACCAAGTAACAAAGACATACACTGACACCCAGTAACAAAGGCATACACTGACACCCAGTAACACAGACACACACGGACACCATGTAACACAGACACTCACTGACACCCGGTAACACAAACAAACATACTGACACCCAGTAACACAGACACACACTGACACCCAGTAACAAAGACATACACTAACACCCAGTAACACAGACACACACTGACACCAAATAACAAAGACATACACTGACACCCAGTAACAAAGACAGACAATTACACCAAGTAACAAAGACATACACTTACACCAAGTAACAAAGACAGACAATTACACCCAGTAACAAAGACATACACTGATACCCAGTAACACAGACACACACTTACACCAAGTAACAAAGACATACAATTACACCAAGTAACAAAGACACACACTTACACCAAGTAACACAGACATACACTGACACCAAGTAACAAAGACATACACTTACATCAAGTTACAAAGACATACACTGACACCAAGTCACAAAGACATAGACTGATACCCAGTAACACAGACACACACTTACACCAAGTAACACAGACATACACTTACACCAAGTAACAAAGACACACACTTACACCAAGTAACAAAGACATACACTGACACCCAGTAACACACACTGATTCACAGTAACATAGACATGCACTGATACCCAGTAACACAGACACACACTTCCACCAAGTAACAAAAACACACACTGACACCCAGTAAAAAAGACACACACTTACACCAAGTAACAAAGACATACACTGACACCCAGTAACAAAGACATACACTGACACCCAGTAACACAGACACACACGGACACCATGTAACACAGACACACACTGACACCCGGTAACACAAACAAACATGCTGACACCCAGCAACACAGACGCACACTTACACCAAGTAGCAAAGACATACACGGACACCCAGTAACAAAGACATACAGTGACACCCAGTAACACAGACACACACGGTGACCAAGTAACAAAGACACACACTTACACCAAGTAACAAAGACATGCACTGACACCAAGTCACAAAGACACACACTGACACCAAGTAACAAAGACATACACTGACACCAAGTCACAAAGACATACACTGATACCCAGTAACAAAGACATACACTGATACCCAGTAACACAGACACACTTACACCTAGTAACAAAGACACACACTGATACCCAGTAACACACACTGATTCACAGTAACAAATACATACACTGACACCCAGGAACACAGGCACACACTGACACCAAGTCACAAAGACATGCACTGATACCCAGTAACACAGACACACACTTTTACCAAGTAACAAAGACACACACTTACACCAAGTAACACAGACATACACTGACACCAAGTCACAAAGACACACACTGACACGAAGTAACAAAGACAGACACTGATACCCAGTAACACAGATAAGCACTGACACCAAGTAACAAAGACATACACTGACACCCAGTAACAAAGACATACACTGACACCCAGTAACACAGACACACACGGACACCAAGTAACAAAGACTCACACTTACACCATGTAACACAGACACACACTGACACCCAGTAACACACACTGATACACAGTAACAAAGACATACTCTGACACCCAGGAACAAAGACGCACACTGACACCAAGTAACAAAGACACACACTTACACCAAGTAACAAAGACACACACTGACACCAAGTAACACAGACATACACTGACACCAAGTAACAAAGACAGACAATTGCACCAATTAACAAAGACATACACTTACACCAAGTATTTTGACATACACTGACACCAAGTAACAAAGACATACACTGACACCCAGTAACAAAGACAGACACTGACACCCAGTAACACAGAGACACACTTACACCAAGTAACACAGACAAACACTGACAACCAGTTACACAGACACACACTTACACCAAGCAACAAAGACATACACTAACACGCAGTAAAAAAGACACACACTTACACCAAGTAACAAAGACATACACTGACAACCAGTAACAAAGACATACACTGACACCCAGTAACACAGACACACACGGACACCATGTAACACAGACACTCACTGACACCCGGTAACACAAACAAACATACTGACACCCAGTAACACAGACACACACTGACACCCAGTAACAAAGACATACACTGACACCCAGTAACACAGACACACACTGACACCAAGTCACAAAGACATGCACTGATACCCAGTAACACAGACACACACTTTTACCAAGTAACAAAGACACACACTTACACCAAGTAACACAGACATACACTGACACCAAGTCACAAAGACACACACGGACACCATGTAACACAGACACACACTGACACCCGGTAACACAAACAAACATACTGACACCCAGCAACACAGACGCACACTTACACCAAGTAGCAAAGACATACACGGACACCCAGTAACAAAGACATACAGTGACACCCAGTAACACAGACACACACGGTGACCAAGTAACAAAGACACACACTTACACCAAGTAACAAAGACATGCACTGACACCAAGTCACAAAGACACACACTGACACCAAGTAACAAAGACATACACTGACACCAAGTCACAAAGACATACACTGATACCCAGTAACAAAGACATACACTGATACCCAGTAACACAGACACACTTACACCTAGTAACAAAGACACACACTGATACCCAGTAACACACACTGATTCACAGTAACAAAGACATACACTGACACCCAGGAACACAGGCACACACTGACACCAAGTCACAAAGACATGCACTGATACCCAGTAACACAGACACACACTTTTACCAAGTAACAAAGACACACACTTACACCAAGTAACACAGACATACACTGACACCAAGTCACAAAGATACACACTGACACCAAGTAACAAAGACAGACACTGATACCCAGTAACACAGATAAGCACTGAAACCAAGTAACAAAGACATACACTGACACACAGTAACAAAGACACACACGGACACCAAGTAACAAAGACTCACACTTACACCAAGTAACACAGACACACACTGACACCCAGTAACACACACTGATACACAGTAACAAAGACATACTCTGACACCCAGGAACAAAGACGCACACTGACACCAAGTAACAAAGACACACACTTACACCAAGTAACAAAGACACACACTGACACCAAGTAACACAGACATACACTGACACCAAGTAACAAAGACAGACAATTGCACCAATTAACAAAGACATACACTTACACCAAGTATTTTGACATACACTGACACCAAGTAACAAAGACATACACTGACACCCAGTAACAAAGACAGACACTGACACCCAGTAACACAGAGACACACTTACACCAAGTAACACAGACAAACACTGACAACCAGTTACACAGACACACACTTACACCAAGCAACAAAGACATACACTAACACGCAGTAAAAAAGACACACACTTACAACAAGTAACAAAGACATACACTGACACCCAGTAACAAAGACATACACTGACACCCAGTAACACAGACACACACGGACACCATGTAACACAGACACTCACTGACACCCGGTAACACAAACAAACATACTGACATCCAGTAACACAGACACACACTGACACCCAGTAACAAAGACATACACTGACACCAAGTAACACAGACACACACTGACACCAAGTCACAAAGACATGCACTGATACCCAGTAACACAGACACACACTTTTACCAAATAACAAAGACACACACTTACACCAAGTAACACAGACATACACTGACACCAAGTCACAAAGACACACACTGACACCAAGTAACAAAGACAGACACTGATACCCAGTAACACAGATAAGCACTGACACCAATAACAAAGACATACACTGACACCCAGTAACAGAGACATACACTGACACCCAGTAACACAGACACACACGGACACCAAGTAACAAAGACTCACACTTACACCAAGTAACACAGACACACACTGACACCCAGTAACACACACTGATACACAGTAACAAAGACATACTCTGACACCCAGGAACAAAGACGCACACTGACACCAAGTAACAAAGGCACACACTTACACCAAGTAACAAAGACACACACTGACACCAAGTAACACAGACATACACTGACACCAAGTAACAAAGACAGACAATTGCACCAATTAACAAAGACATACACTTACACCAAGTATTTTGACATACCCTGACACCAAGTAACAAAGACATACACTGACACCCAGTAACAAAGACAGACACTGACACCCAGTAACACAGAGACACACTTACACCAAGTAACACAGACAAACACTGACAACCAGTTACACAGACACACACTTACACCAAGCAACAAAGACATACACTGACACCCAGTAAAAAAGACACACACTTACACCAAGTAACAAAGACATACACTGACACCCAGTAACAAAGACATACACTGACACCCAGTAACACAGACACACACGGACACCATGTAACACAGACACTCACTGACACCCGGTAACACAAACAAACATACTGACACCCAGTAACACAGACACACACTGACACCCAGTAACAAAGACATACACTGACACCCAGTAACACAGACACACACTGACACCAAGTAACAAAGACATACACTGACACCCAGTAACAAAGACAGACAATTACACCAAGTAACAAAGACATACACATACACCAAGTAACAAAGACAGACAATTACACCCAGTAACAAAGACATACACTGATACCCAGTAACACAGACACACACTTACACCAAGTAACAAAGACATACAATTACACCAAGTAACAAAGACACACACTTACACCAAGTAACACAGACATACACTGACACCAAGTAACAAAGACATACACTTACATCAAGTAACAAAGACATACACTGACACCAAGTCACAAAGACATAGACTGATACCCAGTAACACAGACACACACTTACACCAAGTAACACAGACATACACTTACACCAAGTAACAAAGACACACACTTACACCAAGTAACAAAGACATACACTGACACCCAGTAACACACACTGATTCACAGTAACAAAGACAGACACTGACACCCAGGAACACAGACACACACTGACACCAAGTCACAAAGACATGCACTGATACCCAGTAACACAGACACACACTTCCACCAAGTAACAAAAACACACACTTACACCAAGTAACACAGACATACACTGACACCAAGTCACAAAGACACACACTGACACCCAGTAACAAAGACATACACTGACACCAAGTCACAAAGACATACACTGATACCCAGTAACACAGACACAAACTTACACCAAGTAACACAGACATACACTGACACCCAGTAACACAGACACACACTTACCCCAAGAAACAAAGTCATACACTGACACCCAGTAACAAAGACACAAACTTACACCAAGTAACACAGACATACACTGACACCCAGTAACACAGACACACACTTACACCAAGAAACAAAGACATACACTGACACCCAGTAACAAAGACATACACTTACACCAAGTATTTTGACATACACTGACACCAAGTAACAAAGACATACACTGACACCCAGTAACAAAGACAGACACTGACACCCAGAAACACAGACACACACTTACATCAAGTAACACAGACACACACTGACAACCAGTAACACAGACACACACTTACACCAAGCAACAAAGACATACACTGACACCCAGTAAAAAACACACACACTTACACCAAGTAACAAAGACATACACTGACACCCAGCAACAAAGACATACACTGACACCCAGTAACACAGACACACACGGACACCATGTAACACAGACACACACTGATACCCAGTAACAAAGACATACACTGATACCCAGTAACACAGACACACACTTACACCTAGTAACAAAGACACACACTGATACCCAGTAACAAAGACATACACTGATACCCAGTAACACAGACACACACTTACACCCAGTAAAAAAGACACACACTTACACCAAGAAACAAAGGCATACACTGACACCCAGTAACAAAGACATACACTTACACCAAGTATTTTGACATACACTGACACCAAGTAACAAAGACATACACTTACACCAAGTAACAAAGACAGACAATTACACCCAGTAACAAAGACATACACTGATACCCAGTAACACAGACACACACTTACACCAAGTAACAAAGACATACAATTACACCAAGTAACAAAGACACACACTTACACCAAGTAACACAGACATACACTGACACCAAGTAACAAAGACATACACTTACATCAAGTTACAAAGACATACACTGACACCAAGTCACAAAGACATAGACTGATACCCAGTAACACAGACACACACTTACACCAAGTAACACAGACATACACTTACACCAAGTAACAAAGACACACACTTACACCAAGTAACAAAGACATACACTGACACCCAGTAACACACACTGATTCACAGTAACATAGACAGACACTGACACCCAGGAACACAGACACACACTGACACCAAGTCACAAAGACATGCACTGATACCCAGTAACACAGACACACACTTCCACCAAGTAACAAAAACACACACTTACACCATGTAACACAGACAGACACTGACACCAAGTCACAAAGACATACACTGATACCCAGTAACACAGACACAAACTTACACCAAGTAACACAGACATACACTGACACCCAGTAACACAGACACACACTTACACCAAGAAACAAAGACATACACTGACACCCAGTAACAAAGACACAAACTTACACCAAGTAACACAGACATACACTGACACCCAGTAACACAGACACACACTTACACCAAGAAACAAAGACATACACTGACACCCAGTAACAAAGCCATACACTTACACCAAGTATTTTGACATACACTGACACCAAATAACAAAGACATACGCTGACACCCAGTAACAAAGACAGACACTGACACCCAGTAACACAGACACACACTTACATCAAGTAACACAGACACACACTGACAACCAGTAACACAGACACACACTTACACCAAGCAACAAAGACATACACTGACACCCAGTAAAAAAGACACACACTTACACCAAGTAACAAAGACATACACTGACACCCAGTAACAAAGACATACACTGACACCCAGTAACACAGACACACACGGACACCATGTAACACAGACACACACTGACACCCGGTAACACAAACAAACATGCTGACACCCAGCAACACAGACGCACACTTACACCAAGTAGCAAAGACATACACGGACACCCAGTAACAAAGACATACAGTGACACCCAGTAACACAGACACACACGGTGACCAAGTAACAAAGACACACACTTACACCAAGTAACAAAGACATGCACTGACACCAAGTCACAAAGACACACACTGACACCAAGTAACAAAGACATACACTGACACCAAGTCACAAAGACATACACTGATACCCAGTAACAAAGACATACACTGATACCCAGTAACACAGACACACTTACACCTAGTAACAAAGACACACACTGATACCCAGTAACACACACTGATTCACAGTAACAAATACATACACTGACACCCAGGAACACAGGCACACACTGACACCAAGTCACAAAGACATGCACTGATACCCAGTAACACAGACACACACTTTTACCAAGTAACAAAGACACACACTTACACCAAGTAACACAGACATACACTGACACCAAGTCACAAAGACACACACTGACACGAAGTAACAAAGACAGACACTGATACCCAGTAACACAGATAAGCACTGACACCAAGTAACAAAGACATACACTGACACCCAGTAACAAAGACATACACTGACACCCAGTAACACAGACACACACGGACACCAAGTAACAAAGACTCACACTTACACCATGTAACACAGACACACACTGACACCCAGTAACACACACTGATACACAGTAACAAAGACATACTCTGACACCCAGGAACAAAGACGCACACTGACACCAAGTAACAAAGACACACACTTACACCAAGTAACAAAGACACACACTGACACCAAGTAACACAGACATACACTGACACCAAGTAACAAAGACAGACAATTGCACCAATTAACAAAGACATACACTTACACCAAGTATTTTGACATACACTGACACCAAGTAACAAAGACATACACTGACACCCAGTAACAAAGACAGACACTGACACCCAGTAACACAGAGACACACTTACACCAAGTAACACAGACAAACACTGACAACCAGTTACACAGACACACACTTACACCAAGCAACAAAGACATACACTAACACGCAGTAAAAAAGACACACACTTACACCAAGTAACAAAGACATACACTGACAACCAGTAACAAAGACATACACTGACACCCAGTAACACAGACACACACGGACACCATGTAACACAGACACTCACTGACACCCGGTAACACAAACAAACATACTGACACCCAGTAACACAGACACACACTGACACCCAGTAACAAAGACATACACTGACACCCAGTAACACAGACACACACTGACACCAAGTCACAAAGACATGCACTGATACCCAGTAACACAGACACACACTTTTACCAAGTAACAAAGACACACACTTACACCAAGTAACACAGACATACACTGACACCAAGTCACAAAGACACACACGGACACCATGTAACACAGACACACACTGACACCCGGTAACACAAACAAACATACTGACACCCAGCAACACAGACGCACACTTACACCAAGTAGCAAAGACATACACGGACACCCAGTAACAAAGACATACAGTGACACCCAGTAACACAGACACACACGGTGACCAAGTAACAAAGACACACACTTACACCAAGTAACAAAGACATGCACTGACACCAAGTCACAAAGACACACACTGACACCAAGTAACAAAGACATACACTGACACCAAGTCACAAAGACATACACTGATACCCAGTAACAAAGACATACACTGATACCCAGTAACACAGACACACTTACACCTAGTAACAAAGACACACACTGATACCCAGTAACACACACTGATTCACAGTAACAAAGACATACACTGACACCCAGGAACACAGGCACACACTGACACCAAGTCACAAAGACATGCACTGATACCCAGTAACACAGACACACACTTTTACCAAGTAACAAAGACACACACTTACACCAAGTAACACAGACATACACTGACACCAAGTCACAAAGATACACACTGACACCAAGTAACAAAGACAGACACTGATACCCAGTAACACAGATAAGCACTGAAACCAAGTAACAAAGACATACACTGACACACAGTAACAAAGAAATACACTGACACCCAGTAACACAGACACACACGGACACCAAGTAACAAAGACTCACACTTACACCAAGTAACACAGACACACACTGACACCCAGTAACACACACTGATACACAGTAACAAAGACATACTCTGGCACCCAGGAACAAAGACGCACACTGACACCAAGTAACAAAGACACACACTTACACCAAGTAACAAAGACACACACTGACACCAAGTAACACAGACATACACTGACACCAAGTAACAAAGACAGACAATTGCACCAATTAACAAAGACATACACTTACACCAAGTATTTTGACATACACTGACACCAAGTAACAAAGACATACACTGACACCCAGTAACAAAGACAGACACTGACACCCAGTAACACAGAGACACACTTACACCAAGTAACACAGACAAACACTGACAACCAGTTACACAGACACACACTTACACCAAGCAACAAAGACATACACTAACACGCAGTAAAAAAGACACACACTTACACCAAGTAACAAAGACATACACTGACACCCAGTAACAAAGACATACACTGACACCCAGTAACACAGACACACACGGACACCATGTAACACAGACACTCACTGACACCCGGTAACACAAACAAACATACTGACACCCAGTAACACAGACACACACTGACACCCAGTAACAAAGACATACACTGACACCCAGTAACACAGACACACACTGACACCAAGTCACAAAGACATGCACTGATACCCAGTAACACAGACACACACTTTTACCAAATAACAAAGACACACACTTACACCAAGTAAAACAGACATACACTGACACCAAGTCACAAAGACACACACTGACACCAAGTAACAAAGACAGACACTGATACCCAGTAACACAGATAAGCACTGACACCAATAACAAAGACATACACTGACACCCAGTAACAGAGACATACACTGACACCCAGTAACACAGACACACACGGACACCAAGTAACAAAGACTCACACTTACACCAAGTAACACAGACACACACTGACACCCAGTAACACACACTGATACACAGTAACAAAGACATACACTGACACCCAGGAACAAAGACGCACACTGACACCAAGTAACAAAGACACACACTTACACCAAGTAACAAAGACACACACTGACACCAAGTAACACAGACATACACTGACACCAAGTAACAAAGACAGACAATTGCACCAATTAACAAAGACATACACTTACACCAAGTATTTTGACATACCCTGACACCAAGTAACAAAGACATACACTGACACCCAGTAACAAAGACAGACACTGACACCCAGTAACACAGAGACACACTTACACCAAGTAACACAGACAAACACTGACAACCAGTTACACAGACACACACTTACACCAAGCAACAAAGACATACACTGACACCCAGTAAAAAAGACACACACTTACACCAAGTAACAAAGACATACACTGACACCCAGTAACAAAGACATACACTGACACCCAGTAACACAGACACACACGGACACCATGTAACACAGACACTCACTGACACCCGGTAACACAAACAAACATACTGACACCCAGTAACACAGACACACACTGACACCCAGTAACAAAGACATACACTGACACCCAGTAACACAGACACACACTGACACCAAGTAACAAAGACATACACTGACACCCAGTAACAAAGACAGACAATTACACCAAGTAACAAAGACATACACATACACCAAGTAACAAAGACAGACAATTACACCCAGTAACAAAGACATACACTGATACCCAGTAACACAGACACACACTTACACCAAGTAACAAAGACATACAATTACACCAAGTAACAAAGACACACACTTACACCAAGTAACACAGACATACACTGACACCAAGTAACAAAGACATACACTTACATCAAGTAACAAAGACATACACTGACACCAAGTCACAAAGACATAGACTGATACCCAGTAACACAGACACACACTTACACCAAGTAACACAGACATACACTTACACCAAGTAACAAAGACACACACTTACACCAAGTAACAAAGACATACACTGACACCCAGTAACACACACTGATTCACAGTAACAAAGACAGACACTGACACCCAGGAACACAGACACACACTGACACCAAGTCACAAAGACATGCACTGATACCCAGTAACACAGACACACACTTCCACCAAGTAACAAAAACACACACTTACACCAAGTAACACAGACATACACTGACACCAAGTCACAAAGACACACACTGACACCCAGTAACAAAGACATACACTGATACCAAGTCACAAAGACATACACTGATACCCAGTAACACAGACACAAACTTACACCAAGTAACACAGACATACACTGACACCCAGTAACACAGACACACACTTACCCCAAGAAACAAAGTCATACACTGACACCCAGTAACAAAGACACAAACTTACACCAAGTAACACAGACATACACTGACACCCAGTAACACAGACACACACTTACACCAAGAAACAAAGACATACACTGACACCCAGTAACAAAGACATACACTTACACGAAGTATTTTGACATACACTGACACCAAGTAACAAAGACATACACTGACACCCAGTAACAAAGACAGACACTGACACCCAGAAACACAGACACACACTTACATCAAGTAACACAGACACACACTGACAACCAGTAACACAGACACACACTTACACCAAGCAACAAAGACATACACTGACACCCAGTAAAAAACACACACACTTACACCAAGTAACAAAGACATACACTGACACCCAGCAACAAAGACATACACTGACACCCAGTAACACAGACACACACGGACACCATGTAACACAGACACACACTGATACCCAGTAACAAAGACATACACTGATACCCAGTAACACAGACACACACTTACACCTAGTAACAAAGACACACACTGATACCCAGTAACAAAGACATACACTGATACCCAGTAACACAGACACACACTTACACCCAGTAAAAAAGACACACACTTACACCAAGAAACAAAGACATACACTGACACCCAGTAACAAAGACATACACTTACACCAAGTATTTTGACATACACTGACACCAAGTAACAAAGACATACACTGACACCCAGTAACAAAGACAGACACTGACACCCAGAAACACAGACACACACTTACATCAAGTAACACAGACACACACTGACAACCAGTAACACAGACACACACTTACACCAAGCAACAAAGACATACACTGACACCCAGTAAAAAAAACACACACTTACACCAAGTAACAAAGACATACACTGACACCCAGCAACAAAGACATACACTGACACCCAGTAACACAGACACACACGGACACCATGTAACACAGACACACACTGACACCCGGTAACACAAACAAACATACTGACACCCAGCAACGCAGACACACACTTACACCAAGTAACAAAGACATACACGGACACCCAGTAACACACACTGATTCACAGTAACAAAGACATACACTGACACCCAGTAACACAGACGTACACTGACACCAAGTCACAAAGACATGCACTGATACCCAGTAACACAGACACACACTTCCACCAAGTAACAAAGACACACACTTACACCAAGTAACACAGACATACACTGACACCAAGTCACAAAGGCACACACTGACACCCAGTAACAAAGACATACACTGACACCAAGTCACAAAGACATACACTGATACCCAGTAACACAGACACAAACTTACACCAAGTAACACAGACATACACTGACACCCAGTAAAACAGACACACACTTACACCAAGAAACAAAGACATACACTGACACCCAGTAACAAAGACATACACTTACACCAAGTATTTTGACATACACTGACACCAAGTAACAAAGACATACAATGACACCCAGTAACAAAGACAGACACTGACACCCAGTAACACAGACACACACTTACATCAAGTAACACAGACACACACTGACAACCAGTAACACAGACACACACTTACACCAAGCAACAAAGACATACACTGACACCCAGTAAAAAAGACACACACTTACACCAAGTCACAAAGGCGTTTGATAAGGTTCCCCATGGCAGGCTGATGGAGAAAGTGAAGGCGCTTGGGGTCCAAGGTGTACTAGCTAGATGGATAAAGAACTGGCTGTGCAACAGGAGACAGAGAGTAGCAGTAGAAGGGAGTTTCTCAAAATGGAGACGTGTGACCAGTGGTGTTCCACAGGGATCCGTGCTGGGACCACTGTTGTTTGTGATATACATTAATGATTTGGAGGAAAGTATAGGTGGACTGATTAGCAAATTTGCAGACGACACTAAGATTGGTGGAGTAGCAGATAGTGAAGGGGACTGTCAGAGAATACAGCAGAATATAGATAGATTGGAGAGTTGGGCAGAGAAATGGCAGATGGAGTTCAATCAGGGCAAATGCGAGGTGATGCATTTTGGAAGATCCAATTCAAGAGTGAACTATACAGTAAATGGAAAAGTCCTGGGGAAAATTGATGTCCAGAGAGATTTGGGTGTTCAGGTCCACTGTTCCCTGAAGGTGGCAACGCAGGTAAATAGAGTGGTCAAGAAGGCATACGGCATGCTTTCCTTCATCGGACGGGGCATTGAGTACAAGAGTTGGCAGGTCATGTTACAGTTGTATAGGACTTTGGTTCGGCCACATTTGGAATGCTGCGTACAGTTCTGGTCGCCACATTATCAAAAGGATGTGGATGCTTTGGAGAGGGTGCAGAGGAGGTTCACCAAGATGTTGCCTGGTATGGAGGGCGCTAGCTATGAAGAGAGGTTGAGTAGATTAGGATTATTTTCATTAGAAAGACGGAGGTTGAGGGGGGACCTGATTGAGGTGTACAAAATCATGAGAGGTATAGACAGGGTGGATAGCAAGAAGCTTTTTGCCAGAGTGGGGGTTTCAATTACTAGAGGACACGAGTTCAAAGTGAAAGGGGAAAAGTTTAGGGGGGATATGCGTGGAAAGTTCTTTACGCAGAGGGTGGTGGGCACCTGGAACGCATTGCCAGCGGAGGTGGTAGATGCGGGCACGATGGAGTCTTTTAAGATGTATCTAGACAGATACATGAATGGGCAGGAAGAAAAGAGATACAGAAGCTGAGAAAATAGGTGACATGTTTAGAGAGATGCTCTGGATCGGCGCAGGCTTGGAGGGCCGAAGGGCCTGTTCCTGTGCTGTAATTATCTTTGTTCTTTGTTTGTTTGATACCCAGTAACACAGACACACACTTACACCAAGTAAAAAAGACAGACACTGATACCCAGTAACACAGATAAGCACTTACACCAAGTAACAAAGACATACACTGACACCCAGTAACAAAGACATACAATGACACCCAGTAACACAGACACACACGGACACCAAGTAACAAAGACACACACTTACACCAAGTAACACAGACACACACTGACACCCAGTAACACACACTGATACACAGTAACAAAGACATACTCTGACACCCAGGAACAAAGACACACACTGACACCAAGTAACAAAGACACACACTTACACCAAGTAACAAAGACACACACTGACACCAAGTAACACAGACATACACTGACACCAAGTAACAAAGACAGACAATTGCACCAAGTAACAAAGACATACACTTACACCAATTATTTTGACATACACTGACACCAAGTAACAAAGACATACACTGACACCCAGTAACAAAGACAGACACTGACACGCAGTAACACAGACACACACTTACACCAAATAACACAGACACACAATTACACCAAGCAACAAAGACATACACTGACACCCAGTAAAAAAGACACACACTTACACCAAGTAAAAAAGACATACACTGACACCCAGTAACAAAGACATACACTTACACCAAGTAACAAAGACAGACACTGATACCCAGTAACACAGACACACACTTACACCAAGTAACAAAGACATACACTGACACCCAGTAACACAAACTGATTCACAGTAACAAAGACAGACACAGACACCCAGGAACACAGACACACACTGACACCAAGTCACAAAGACATGCACTGATACCCAGTAACACAGACACACACTTCCACCAAGTAACAAAAACACACACTTACACCAAGTAACACAGACATACACTGACACCAAGTCACAAAGACACACACTGACACCCAGTAACAAAGACATACACTGACACCAAGTCACAAAGACATACACTGATACCCAGTAACACAGACACTAACTTACACCAAGTAACACAGAAATACACTGACACCCAGTAACACAGACACACACTTACACCAAGAAACAAAGACATACACTGACACCCAGTAACAAAGACACAAACTTACACCAAGTCACAAAGACACACACTGACACCCAGTAACAAAGACATACACTGACACCAAGTCACAAAGACATACACTGATACCCAGTAACACAGACACAAACTTACAGCAAGTAACACAGACATACACTGACACCCAGTAACACAGACACACATTTACACCAAGAAACAAAGACATACACTGACACCCAGTAACAAAGACATACACTTACACCAAGTATTTTGACATACACTGACACCAAGTAACAAAGACATACACTGACACCCAGTAACAAAGACAGACACTGACACCCAGTAACACAGACACACACACCAAGCAACAAAGACATACACTGACACCCAGTAAAAAAGACACACACTTACACCAAGTAACAAAGACATACACTGACACCCAGTAACAAAGACATACACTGACACCCAGTAACACAGACACACACCGACACCATGTAACACAGACACACACTGACACCCGGTAACACAAACAAACATACTGACACCCAGCAACACAGACAAACACTTACACCAAGTAACAAAGACATACACTGACACCCAGTAACACAAACTGATTCACAGTAACAAAGACAGACACAGACACCCAGGAACACAGACACACACTGACACCAAGTCACAAAGACATGCACTGATACCCAGTAACACAGACACACACTTCCACCAAGTAACAAAAACACACACTTACACCAAGTAACACAGACATACACTGACACCAAGTCACAAAGACACACACTGACACCAAGTAACAAAGACATACACTGACACCAAGTCACAAAGACATACACTGATACCCAGTAACACAGACACTAACTTACACCAAGTAACACAGAAATACACTGACACCCAGTAACACAGACACACACTTACACCAAGAAACAAAGACATACACTGACACCCAGTAACAAAGACACAAACTTACACCAAGTCACAAAGACACACACTGACACCCAGTAACAAAGACATACACTGACACCAAGTCACAAAGACATACACTGATACCCAGTAACACAGACACAAACTTACAGCAAGTAACACAGACATACACTGACACCCAGTAACACAGACACACACTTACACCAAGAAACAAAGACATACACTGTCACCCAGTAACAAAGACATACACTTACACCAAGTATTTTGACATACACTGACACCAAGTAACAAAGACATACACTGACACCCAGTAACAAAGACAGACACTGACACCCAGTAACACAGACACACACACCAAGCAACAAAGACATACACTGACACCCAGTAAAAAAGACACACACTTACACCAAGTAACAAAGACATACACTGACACCCAGTAACAAAGACATACACTGACACCCAGTAACACAGACACACACCGACACCATGTAACACAGACACACACTGACACACGGTAACACAAACAAACATACTGACACCCAGCAACACAGACACACACTTACACCAAGTAACAAAGACATACACTGACACCCAGTAACACAAACTGATTCACAGTAACAAAGACAGACACAGACACCCAGGAACACAGACACACACTGACACCAAGTCACAAAGACATGCACTGATACCCAGTAACACAGACACACACTTCCACCAAGTAACAAAAACACACACTTACACCAAGTAACACAGACATACACTGACACCAAGTCACAAAGACACACACTGACACCCAGTAACAAAGACATACACTGACACCAAGTCACAAAGACATACACTGATACCCAGTAACACAGACACAAACTTACACCAAGTAACACAGAAATACACTGACACCCAGTAACTCAGACACACACTTACACCAAGAAACAAAGACATACACTGACACCCAGTAACAAAGACACAAACTTACACCAAGTCACAAAGACACACACTGACACCCAGTAACAAAGACATACACTGACACCAAGTCACAAAGACATACACTGATACCCAGTAACACAGACACAAACTTCCACCAAGTAACACAGACATACACTGACACCCAGTAACACAGACACACACTTACACCAAGAAACAAAGACATACACTGACACCCAGTAACAAAGACATACACTTACACCAAGTATTTTGACATACACTGACACCAAGTAACAAAGACATACACTGACACCCAGTAACAAAGACAGACACTGACACCCAGTAACACAGACACACACACCAAGCAACAAAGACATACACTGACACCCAGTAAAAAAGACACACACTTACACCAAGTAACAAAGACATACACTGACACCCAGTAACAAAGACATACACTGACACCCAGTAACACAGACACACACCGACACCATGTAACACAGACACACACTGACACCCGGTAACACAAACAAACATACTGACACCCAGCAACACAGACACACACTTACACCAAGTAACAAAGACATACACGGACACCCAGTAACAAAGACATACACTGACACCCAGTAACACAGACACACACGGACACCAAGTAACAAAGACACACACTTACACCAGGTAACAAAGACATACACTGACACCAAGTCACAAAGACACACACTGACACCCAGTAACAAAGACATACACTGACACCAAGTCACAAAGACCTACACTGATACCCAGTAACAAAGACATACACTGATACCGAGTAACACAGACACACACTTACACCTAGTAACAAAGACTCACACTGATACCCAGTAACACACACTGATTCACAGTAACAAAGACATACACTGACACCCAGGAACACAGACACACACTGACACCAAGTCACAAAGACATGCACTGATACCCAGTAACACAGACACACACTTCCACCAAGTAACAAAGACACACACTTACACCAAGTAACACAGACATACACTGGCACCAAGTCACAAAGACACACACTGACACCCAGTAACAAAGACATACACTGACACCAAGTCATAAAGACATACACTGATATCCAGTAACACAGACACAAACTTACACCAAGTAACACAGACATACACTGACACCCAGTAACAGAGACACACACTTACACCAAGAAACAAAGACATACACTGACACCCAGTAACAAAGACACAAACTTCCACCAAGTAACACAGACATACAGTAACACCCAGTCACACAGACACACACTTACACCAAGAAACAAAGACATACACTGACACCCAGTAACAAAGACATACACTTACACCAAGTATTTTGACATACACTGACACCAAGTAACAAAGACATACACTGAAACCCAGTAACAAAGACAGACACTGACACGCAGTAACACAGACACACACTTACATCAAGTAACACAGACACACACTGAGAACCAGTAACACAGACACACACTTACACCAAGCAACAAAGACATACACTGACACCCAGTAAAAAAGACACACACTTACACCAAGTCACAAAGACATACGCTGATACCCAGTAACACAGACTCACACTTACACCACGTAACAAAGACAGACACTTATACCCAGTAACACAGATAAGCACTTACACCAAGTAACAAAGACATACACTGACACCCAGTAACACAGACACACACGGACACCAAGTAACAAAGACACACACTTACACCAAGTAACACAGACACACACTGACACCCAGTAACACACACTGACACACAGTAACAAAGACATACTCTGACACCCAGGAACAAAGACACACACTGACACCAAGTAACAAAGACACACACTTACACCAAGTAACAAAGACACACACTGACACCAAGTAACACAGACATACACTGACACCAAGTAACAAAGACAGACAATTGCACCAAGTAACAAAGACATACACTTCTTTTGGGCCTCCTTATCTCGAGAGACAATGGATACGCGCCTGGAGGTGGTCAGTGGTTTGTGAAGCAGCGCCTGGAGTGGATATAAAGGCCAATTCTGGAGTGACAGGCTCTTCCACAGGTGCTGCAGAGAAATTTGTTTGTTGGGGCTGTTGCACAGTTGGCTCTCCCCTTGCGCCTCTGTCTTTTTTCCTGCCAACTACTAAGTCTCTTCGACTCGCCGCAATTTAGCCCTGTCTTTATGGCTGCCCGCCAGCTCTGGCGAATGCTGGCAACTGACTCCCACGACTTGTGATCAATGTCACACGATTTCATGTCGCGTTTGCAGACGTCTTTATAATGGAGACATGGACGGCCGGTGGGTCTGATACCAGTGGCGAGCTCGCTGTACAATGTGTCTTTGGGGATCCTGCCATCTTCCATGCGGCTCACATGGCCAAGCCATCTCAAGCGCCGCTGACTCAGTAGTGTGTATAAGCTGGGGATGTTGGCCGCTTCAAGGACTTCTGTGTTGGAGATATAGTCCTGCCACCTGATGCCAAGTATTCTCCGAAGGCAGCGAAGATGGAATGAATTGAGACGTCGCTCTTGGCTGGCATACGTTGTCCAGGCCTCGCTGCCGTAGAGCAAGGTACTGAGGACACAGGCCTGATACACTCGGACTTTTGTGTTCCGTGTCAGTGCGCCATTTTCCCACACTCTCTTTGCCAGTCTGAACATAGCAGTGGAAGCCTTACCCATGCGCTTGTTGATTTCTGCATCTAGAGACAGGTTACTGGTGATAGTTGAGCCTAGGTAGGTGAACTCTTGAACCTCTTCCAGAGCGTGGTCGCCAATATTGATGGATGGAGCATTTCTGACATCCTGCCCCATGATGTTCGTTTTCTTGAGGCTGATGGTTAGGCCAAATTCATTGCAGGCAGACGCAAACCTGTCGATGAGACTCTGCAGGCATTCTTCAGTGTGAGATGTTAAAGCAGCATCGTCAGCAAAGAGGAGTTCTCTGATGAGGACTTTCCGTACTTTGGACTTCGCTCTCAGACGGGCAAGGTTGAACAACCTGCCCCCTGATCTTGTGTGGAGGAAAATTCCTTCTTCAGAGGATTTGAACGCATGTGAAAGCAGCAGGGAGAAGAAAATCCCAAAAAGTGTGGGTGCGAGAACACAGCCCTGTTTCACACCACTCAGGATAGGAAAGGGCTCTGATGAGGAGCCACCATGTTGAATTGTGCCTTTCATATTGTCATGGAATGAGGTGATGATACTTAGTAGCTTTGGTGGACATCCGATCTTTTCTAGTAGTCTGAAGAGACCACGTCTGCTGACGAGGTCAAAGGCTTTGGTGAGATCAATGAAAGCAATGTAGAGGGGCATCTGTTGTTCACGGCATTTCTCCTGTATCTGACGAAGGGAGAACAGCATGTCAATAGTCGATCTCTCTGCACGAAAGCCACACTGTGCCTCAGGGTAGACGCGCTCGGCCAGCTTCTGGAGCCTGTTCAGAGCGACTCGAGCAAAGACTTTCCCCACTATGCTGAGCAGGGAGATTCCACGGTAGTTGTTGCAGTCACCGCGGTCACCTTTGTTTTTTACTGACACCAAGTCATAAAGACATACACTGATATCCAGTAACACAGACACAAACTTACACCAAGTAACACAGACATACACTGACACCCAGTAACAGAGACACACACTTACACCAAGAAACAAAGACATACACAGACACCCAGTAACAAAGACACAAACTTACACCAAGTAACACAGACATACACTGACACCCAGTCACACAGACACACACTTACACCAAGAAACAAAGACATACACTGACACCCAGTAACAAAGACATACACTTACACCAAATATTTTGACATACACTGACACCAAGTAACAAAGACATACACTGAAACCCAGTAACAAAGACAGACACTGACACGCAGTAACACAGACACACACTTACATCAAGTAACACAGACACACACTGAGAACCAGTAACACAGAAACACACTTACACCAAGCAACAAAGACATACACTGACACCCAGTAAAAAAGACACACACTTACACCAAGTCACAAAGACATACACTGATACCCAGTAACACAGACTCACACTTACACCAAGTAACAAAGACCGACACTGATACCCAGTAACACAGATAAGCACTTACACCAAGTAACAAAGACATACACTGACACCCAGTAACAAAGACATACACTGACACCGGGTAACACAGACACACACGGACAGCAAGTAACAAAGACACACACTTACACCAAGTAACAGAGACACACACTGACACCCAGTAACACACACTGACACACAGTAACAAAGACATACTCTGACACCCAGGAACAAAGACACACACTGACACCAAGTAACAAAGACACACACTTACGCCAAGTAGCAAAGACACACACTGACACCAAGTAACACAGACATACACTGACACCAAGTAACAAAGACAGACAATTGCACCAAGTAACAAAGACATACACTTACACCAAGTATTTTGACATACACTGACACCAAGTAACAAAGACATACACTGACACCCAGTAACAAAGACAGACACTGACACGCAGTAACACAGACACATACTTACACCAAGTAACACAGACACACACTGACAACCAGTAACACAGACACACACTTACACCAAGCAACAAAGACATACACTGACACCCAGTAAAAAAGACACACACTTACACCAAGTAACAAAGACATACACTGACACCCAGTAACAAAGACATACACTGACACCCAGTAACACAGACACACACGAACACCATGTAACACAGACACACACTGACACCCGGTAACACAAACAAACATACTGACACCCAGTAACACAGACACACACTGACACCCAGTAACAAAGACATACACTGACACCCAGTAACACAGACACACACTGACACCAAGTAACAAAGACATACACTGACACCCAGTAACAAAGACATACACTGATACCAAGTCACAAAGACATACACTGATACCAAGTAACAAAGACATACACTGACACCAAGTCACAAAGACACAGACTGATACCCAGTAACACAGACACACACTTGCACCAAGTAACACAGACATACACTTACACCAAGTAACAAAGACATACACTGATACCCAGTAACACAGACACACACTTACACCAAGTAACAAAGACAGACACTGATACCCAGTAACACAGACACACACTTACACCAAGTAACAAAGACATACACTGACACCCAGTAACACACACTGATTCACAGTAACAAAGACATACACTGACACCCAGGAACACAGACAAACACTGACACCAAGTCACAAAGACATGCACTGATACCCAGTAACACAGACACACACTTCCACCAAGTAACAAAGACACACACTTACACCAAGTAACACAGACATACACTGACACCAAGTAACAAAGACAGACAATTGCACCAAGTAACAAAGACATACACTTACACCAAGTCACAAAGACACACACTGACACCCAGTAACAAAGACATACACTGATACCCAGGAACACACACACACACTTACACCAAGTAAAACAGACAGACACTGACACCAAGTAACAAAGACATAGACTGATACCCAGTAACACAGACACACACTTACACCATGTAACACAGACATACACTTACACCAAGTAACAAAGACATACACTGATACCCAGTAACACAGACACACACTTACACCAAGTAACAAAGACAGACACTGATACCCAGTAACACAGACACACACTTACACCAAGTAACAAAGACATACACTGACACCCAGTAACACACACTGATTCACAGTAACAAAAACACACACTTACACCAAGTAACACAGACATACACTGACACCAAGTCACAAAGACACACACTGACACCCAGTAACAAAGACATACACTGACACCAAGTCACAAAGACATACACTGATACCCAGTAACACAGACACAAACTTCCACCAAGTAACACAGACATACACTGACACCCAGTAACACAGACACACACTTACACCAAGAAACAAAGACATACACTGACACCCAGTAACAAAGACATACACTTACACCAAGTTTTTTGACATACACTGACACCAAGTAACAAAGACATATACTGACACCCAGTAACAAAGACAGACACTGACACCCAGTAACACAGACACACACTTACACCAAGTAACACAGACACACACTGACAACCATGAACACAGACACACACTTACACCAAGCAACAAAGACATGCACTGACACCCAGTAAAAAAGACACACACTTACACCAAGTAACAAAGACATACACTGACACCCAGTAACAAAGACATACACTGACACCCAGTAACACAGACACACACGAACACCATGTAACACAGACACACACTGACACCCGGTAACACAAACAAACATACTGACACCCAGTAACACAGACACACACTGACACCCAGTAACAAAGACATACACTGACACCCAGTAACACAGACACACACTGACACCAAGTAACAAAGACATACACTTACACCAAGTAACAAAGACATACACTGACACCCAGTAACAAAGACATACACTTACACCAAGTATTTTGACATACACTGACACCAAGTAACAAAGACATACACTGAAACCCAGTAACAAAGACAGACACTGACACGCAGTAACACAGACACACACTTACATCAAGTAACACAGACACACACTGAGAACCAGTAACACAGAAACAAACTTACACCAAGCAACAAAGACATACACTGACACCCAATAAAAAAGACACACACTTACACCAAGTCACAAAGACATACACTGATACCCAGTAACACAGACTCACACTTACACCAAGTAACAAAGACCGACACTGATACCCAGTAACACAGATAAGCACTTACACCAAGTAACAAAGACATACACTGACACCCAGTAACAAAGACATACACTGACACCGGGTAACACAGACACACACGGACAGCAAGTAACAAAGACACACACTTACACCAAGTAACAGAGACACACACTGACACCCAGTAACACACACTGACACACAGTAACAAAGACATACTCTGACACCCAGGAACAAAGACACACACTGACACCAAGTAACAAAGACACACACTTACGCCAAGTAGCAAAGACACACACTGACACCAAGTAACACAGACATACACTGACACCAAGTAACAAAGACAGACAATTGCACCAAGTAACAAAGACATACACTTACACCAAGTATTTTGACATACACTGACACCAAGTAACAAAGACATACACTGACACCCAGTAACAAAGACAGACACTGACACGCAGTAACACAGACACATACTTACACCAAGTAACACAGACACACACTGACAACCAGTAACACAGACACACACTTACACCAAGCAACAAAGACATACACTGACACCCAGTAAAAAAGACACACACTTACACCAAGTAACAAAGACATACACTGACACCCAGTAACAAAGACATACACTGACACCCAGTAACACAGACACACACGAACACCATGTAACACAGACACACACTGACACCCGGTAACACAAACAAACATACTGACACCCAGTAACACAGACACACACTGACACCCAGTAACAAAGACATACACTGACACCCAGTAACACAGACACACACTGACACCAAGTAACAAAGACATACACTGACACCCAGTAACAAAGACACACACTTACACCAAGTAACAAAGACATACACTGACACCCAGTAACAAAGACATACACTGATACCAAGTCACAAAGACATACACTGATACCAAGTAACATAGACACACACTGACACCAAGTAACAAAGACATACAATTACACCAAGTAACAAAGACACACACTTACACCAAGTAACACAGACATACACTGACACCAAGTAACAAAGACATACACTTACACCAAGTAACAAAGACATACACTGACACCAAGTCACAAAGACACAGACTGATACCCAGTAACACAGACACACACTTGCACCAAGTAACACAGACATACACTTACACCAAGTAACAAAGACATACACTGATACCCAGTAACACAGACACACACTTACACCAAGTAACAAAGACAGACACTGATACCCAGTAACACAGACACACACTTACACCAAGTGACAAAGACATACACTGACACCCAGTAACACACACTGATTCACAGTAACAAAGACATACACTGACACCCAGGAACGCAGACAAACACTGACACCAAGTCACAAAGACACACACTGACACCCAGTAACAAAGACATACACTGACACCAAGTCACAAAGACATACACTGATACCCAGTAACACAGACACAAACTTCCACCAAGTAACACAGACATACACTGACACCCAGTAACACAGACACACACTTACACCAAGAAACAAAGACACACACTTACACCAAGTAACACAGACATACACTGACACCAAGTAACAAAGACACACACTTACACCAAGTAACACAGACATACACTGACACCAAGTAACAAAGACAGACAATTGCACCAAGTAACAAAGACATACACTTACACCAAGTCACAAAGACACACACTGACACCCAGTAACAAAGACACACACTTCCACCAAGTAACAAAGACACACACTTACACCAAGTAACACAGACATACACTGACACCAAGTAACAAAGACAGACAATTGCACCAAGTAACAAAGACATACACTTACACCAAGTCACAAAGACACACACTTACACCAAGTAACACAGACATACACTGACACCAAGTAACAAAGACAGACAATTGCACCAAGTAACAAAGACATACACTTACACCAAGTCACAAAGACACACACTGACACCCAGTAACAAAGACATACACTGATACCCAGGAACACACACACACACTTACACCAAGTAAAACAGACAGACACTGACACCAAGTAACAAAGACATAGACTGATACCCGGTAACACAGACACACACTTACACCAAGTAACACAGACATACACTTACACCAAGTAACAAAGACATGCACTGATACCCAGTAACACAGACACACACTTACACCAAGTAACAAAGACAGACACTGATACCCAGTAACACAGACACACACTTACACCAAGTAACAAAGACATACACTGACACCCAGTAACACACACTGATTCACAGTAACAAAAACACACACTTACACCAAGTAACACAGACATACACTGACACCAAGTCACAAAGACACACACTGACACCCAGTAACAAAGACATACACTGACACCAAGTCACAAAGACATACACTGATACCCAGTAACACAGACACAAACTTCCACCAAGTAACACAGACATACACTGACACCCAGTAACACAGACACACACTTACACCAAGAAACAAAGACATACACTGACACCCAGTAACAAAGACATACACTTACACCAAGTTTTTTGACATACACTGACACCAAGTAACAAAGACATATACTGACACCCAGTAACAAAGACACACACTGACACCCAGTAACACAGACACACACTTACACCAAGTAACACAGACACACACTGACAACCATGAACACAGACACACACTTACACCAAGCAACAAAGACATGCACTGACACCCAGTAAAAAAGACACACACTTACACCAAGTAACAAAGACATACACTGACACCCAGTAACAAAGACATACACTGACACCCAGTAACACAGACACACACGAACACCATGTAACACAGACACACACTGACACCCGGTAACACAAACAAACATACTGACACCCAGTAACACAGACACACACTGACACCCAGTAACAAAGACATACACTGACACCCAGTAACACAGACACACACTGACACCAAGTAACAAAGACATACACTGACACCCAGTAACAAAGACACACACTTACACCAAGTCACAAAGACATACACTGATACCCAGTAACACAGACTCACACCTACACCAAGTAACAAAGACCGACACTGATACCCAGTAACACAGATAAGCACTTACACCAAGTAACAAAGACATACACTGACACCCAGTAACAAAGACATACACTGACACCGGGTAACACAGACACACACGGACAGCAAGTAACAAAGACACACACTTACACCAAGTAACAGAGACACACACTGACACCCAGTAACACACACTGACACACAGTAACAAAGACATACTCTGACACCCAGGAACAAAGACACACACTGACACCAAGTAACAAAGACACACACTTACGCCAAGTAACAAAGACACACACTGACACCAAGTAACACAGACATACACTGACACCAAGTAACAAAGACAGACAATTGCACCAAGTAACAAAGACATACACTTACACCAAGTATTTTGACATACACTGACACCAAGTAACAAAGACATACACTGACACCCAGTAACAAAGACAGACACTGACACGCAGTAACACAGACACATACTTACACCAAGTAACACAGACACACACTGACAACCAGTAACACAGACACACACTTACACCAAGCAACAAAGACATACACTGACACCCAGTAACACAGACACACACTTACACCAAGTAACAAAGACATACACTGACACCCAGTAACAAAGACATACACTGACACCCAGTAACACAGACACACACGAACACCATGTAACACAGACACACACTGACACCCGGTAACACAAACAAACATACTGACACCCAGTAACACAGACAAACACTGACACCCAGTAACAAAGACATACACTGACACCCAGTAACACAGACACACACTGACACCAAGTAACAAAGACATACACTGACACCCAGTAACAAAGACACACACTTACACCAAGTAACAAAGACATACACTGACACCCAGTAACAAAGACATACACTGATACCAAGTCACAAAGACATACACTGATACCAAGTAACATAGACACACACTGACACCAAGTAACAAAGACATACAATTACACCAAGTAACAAAGACACACACTTACACCAAGTAACACAGACATACACTGACACCAAGTAACAAAGACATACACTTACACCAAGTAACAAAGACATACACTGACACCAAGTCACAAAGACACAGACTGATACCCAGTAACACAGACACACACTTGCACCAAGTAACAAAGACAGACACTGATACCCAGTAACACAGACACACACTTACACCTAGTAACAAAGACATACACTGACACCCAGTAACACACACTGATTCACAGTAACAAAGACATACACTGACACCCAGGAACACAGACAAACACTGACACCAAGTCACAAAGACATGCACTGATACCCAGTAACACAGACACACACTTCCACCAAGTAACAAAGACACACACTTACACCAAGTAACACAGACATTCACTGACACCAAGTAACAAAGACAGACAATTGCACCAAGTAACAAAGACATACACTTACACCAAGTCACAAAGACACACACTGACACCCAGTAACAAAGACATACACTGATACCCAGGAACACACACACACACTTACACCAAGTAAAACAGACAGACACTGACACCAAGTAACAAAGACATAGACTGATACCCAGTAACACAGACACACACTTACACCAAGTAACACAGACATACACTTACACCAAGTAACAAAGACATACACTGATACCCAGTAACACAGACACACACTTACACCAAGTAACAAAGACAGACACTGATACCCAGTAACACAGACACACACTTACACCAAGTAACAAAGACATACACTGACACCCAGTAACACACACTGATTCACAGTAACAAAAACACACACTTACACCAAGTAACACAGACATACACTGACACCAAGTCACAAAGACACACACTGACACCCAGTAACAAAGACATACACTGACACCAAGTCACAAAGACATACACTGATACCCAGTAACACAGACACAAACTTCCACCAAGTAACACAGACATACACTGACACCCAGTAACACAGACACACACTTACACCAAGAAACAAAGAAATACACTGACACCCAGTAACAAAGACATACACTTACACCAAGTTTTTTGACATACACTGACACCAAGTAACAAAGACATATACTGACACCCAGTAACAAAGACAGACACTGACACCCAGTAACACAGACACACACTTACACCAAGTAACACAGACACACACTGACAACCATGAACACAGACACACACTTACACCAAGCAACAAAGACATGCACTGACACCCAGTAAAAAAGACACACACTTACACCAAGTAACAAAGACATACACTGACACCCAGTAACAAAGACATACACTGACACCCAGTAACACAGACACACACTTACACCAAGTAACACAGACATACACTGACACCAAGTAACAAAGACAGACAATTGCACCAAGTAACAAAGACATACACTTACACCAAGTCACAAAGACACACACTGACACCCAGTAACAAAGTCATACACTGATACCCAGGAACACACACACACACTTACACCAAGTAAAACAGACAGACACTGACACCAAGTAACAAAGACATAGACTGATACCCAGTAACACAGACACACACTTACACCAAGTAACACAGACATACACTTAAACCAAGTAACAAAGACATACACTGATACCCAGTAACACAGAGACACACTTACACCAAGTAACAAAGACAGACACTGATACCCAGTAACACAGAAACACCCTTACACCAAGTAACAAAGACATACACTGACACCCAGTAACACACACTGATTCACAGTAACAAAAACACACACTTACACCAAGTAACACAGACATACACTGACACCAAGTCACAAAGACACACACTGACACCCAGTAACAAAGACATACACTGACACCAAGTCACAAAGACATACACTGATACCCAGTAACACAGACACAAACTTCCACCAAGTAACACAGACATACACTGACACCCAGTAACACAGACACACACTTACACCAAGAAACAAAGACATACAATGACACCCAGTAACAAAGACACAAACTTACACCAAGTAACACAGACATACACTGACACCCAGTAACACAGACACACACTTACACCAAGAAACAAAGACATACACTGACACCCAGTAACAAAGACATACACTTACACCAAGTATTTTGACATACACTGACACCAAGTAACAAAGACATATACTGACACCCAGTAACAAAGACAGACACTGACACCCAGTAACACAGACACACACTTACACCAAGTAACACAGACACACACTGACAACCATTAACACAGACACACACTTACACCAAGCAACAAAGACATGCACTGACACCCAGTAAAGAAGACACACACTTACACCAAGTAACAAAGACATACGCTGACACCCAGTAACAAAGACATACACTGACACCCAGTAACACAGACACACACGGACACCATGTAACACAGACACACACTGACACCCGGTAACACAAACAAACATACTGACAACCAGCAATACAGACACACACTTACACCAAGTAACAAAGACATACACGGACACACAGTAACAAAGACATACACTGACACCCAGTAACACAGACACACACGGACACCAAGTAACAAAGACACACACTGACACCAAGTAACAAAAACATACACTGACACCAAGTCACAAAGACACACACTGATACCCAGTAACACACACTGATTCACAGTAACAAAGACATACACTGACACCCAGGAACACAGACACACACTGACACCAAGTCACAAAGACATGCACTGATACCCAGTAACACAGACACACACTTCCACCAAGTAACACAGACATACACTGACACCAAGTCACAAAGACACACACTGACACCCAGTAACAAAGACATACACTGACACCAAGTCACAAAGACATACACTGATACCCAGTAACACAGACACAAACTTACACCAAGTAACACAGACATACACTGACACCCAGTAACAAAGACACACACTTACACCAAGAAACAAAGACATACACTGACACCCAGTAACAAAGACACAAACTTACACCAAGTAACACAGACATACACTGACACCCAGTAACACAGACACACACTGACACCAAGAAACAAAGACATACACTGACACCCAGTAACAAAGACATACACTTACACCAAGTATTTTGACATACACTGACACCAAGTAACAAAGACATACACTGACACCCAGTAAGAAAGACAGACACTGACACCCAGTAACACAGACACACACTTACATCAAGTAACACAGACACACACTGACAACCAGTAACACAGACACACACTTACACCAAGCAACAAAGACATACACTGACACCCAGTAAAAAAGACACACACTTACACCAAGTCACAAAGACATACACTGATACCCAGTAACACAGACACACACTTACACCAAGTAACAAAGACAGACACTGATACCCAGTAACACAGATAAGCACTTACACCAAGTAACAAGGACATACACTGACACCCAGTAACAAAGACATACACTGACACCCAGTAACACAGACACACACGGACACCAAGTAACAAAGACACACACTTACACCAAGTAACACAGACACACACTGACACCCAGTAACACACACTGATACACAGTAACAAAAACATACTCTGACACCCAGGAACAAAGACACACACTGACACCAAGTAACAAAGACACACATTTATACCAAGTAACAAAGACACACACTGACACCAAGTAACACAGACATACACTGACACCAAGTAACAAAGACAGACAATTGCACCAAGTAACAAAGACATACACTTACACCAAGTATTTTGACATACACTGACACCAAGTAACAAAGACATACACTGACACCCAGTAACAAAGACAGACACTGACACGCAGTAACACAGACACACACTTACACCAAGTAACACAGACACACACTGACAACCAGTAACACAGACACACACTTACACCAAGCAACAAAGACATACACTGACATCCAGTAACAAAGACATACACTTATACCAAGTAACAAAGACAGACACTGATACCCAGTAACACAGACAAACACTTACACCAAGTAACAAAGACATGCACTGACACCCAGTAACACACACTGATTCACAGTAACAAAGACAGACACTGACACCCAGTAACAAAGACACACACTGACACCAAGTCACAAAGACATGCACTGATACCCAGTAACACAGACACACACTTCCACCAAGTAACAAAAACACACACTTACACCAAGTATTTTGACATACACTGACACCAAGTTACAAAGACATACACTGACACCCAGTAACAAAGACAGACACTGACACCCAGTAACACAGACACACACTTACACCAAGCAACAAAGACATACACTGACACCCAGTAAAAAAGACACACACTTACACCAAGTAACAAAGACATACACTGACACCCAGTAACAAAGACATGCACTGACACCCAGTAACACAGACACACACGGACACCATGTAAAACACACACACACTGACACCCGGTAACACAAACAAACATACTGACACCCAGCAACACAGAAACACACTTACACCAAGTAACAAAGACATACACGGACACCCAGTAACAAAGACATACACTGGCACCCAGTAACACAGACACACACTTACACCAAGTAACAAAGACACACACTTACACCAAGTAACAAAGACATACACTAACAAAAAGTCACAAAGACACACACTGACACCCAGTACCAAAGACATACACTGACACCAAGTCACAAAGACATACACTGATACCCAGTAACAAAGACATACACTGATACCCAGTAACACAGACACACACTTACACCTAGTAACAAAGACACACACTGATACCCAGTAACACACACTGATTCACAGTAACAAAGACATACACTGACACCCAGGAACACAGACACACACTGACACCAAGTCACAAAGACATGCACTGATACCCAGTAACACAGACACACACTTCCACCAAGTAACAAAGACACACACTTACAACAAGTAACACAGACATAAACTGACACCAAGTCACAAAGACACACACTGACACCCAGTAACACAGACTCACACTTACACCAAGTAACAAAGACAGACACTGATACCCAGTAACGCAGATAAGCACTTACACCAAGTAACACAGACATACACTGACACCCAGTAACAAAGACATACACTGACACCAAGTCACAAAGACATACACTGATACCCAGTAACACAGACACAAACTTACACCAAGTAACACAGACATACACTGACACCCAGTAACACAGACACACACTTACACCAAGAAACAAAGATATACCCTGACACCCAGTAACAAAGACACAAACTTACACCAAGTAACACAGACATACACTGACACCCAGTAACACAGGCACACACTTACACCAAGAAACAAAAACATACACTGACACCCAGTAACAAAGACATACACTTACACCAAGTATTTGACATACACTGACACCAAGTAACAATGACATACACTGACACCCAGTAACAAAGACAGACACTGACACCCAGTAACATAGACACACACTTACATCAAGTAACACAGACACACACTGAGAACCAGTAACACAGACACACACTTACAACAAGCAACAAAGACATACACTGACACCCAGTAAAAAAGACACACACTTACACCAAGTCACAAAGACATACACTGATACCCAGTAACACAGACTCACACTTACACCAAGTAACAAAGACAGACACTGATACCCAGTAACGCAGATAAGCACTTACACCAAGTAACAAAGACATACACTGACACCCAGTAACAAAGACATACACTGACACCCAGTAACACAGACACACACGGACACCAAGTAACAAAGACACACACTTACACCAAGTAACACAGACACACACTGACACCCAGTAACACACACTGACACACAGTAACAAAGACATACTCTGACACCCAGGAACAAAGACACACACTGACACCAAGTAACAAAGACACACACTTACACCAAGTAACAAAGACACACACTGACACCAAGTAACACAGACTTACACTGACACCAAGTAACAAAGACAGACAATTGCACCAAGTAACAAAGACATACACTTACACCAAGTATTTTGACATACACTGACACCAAGTAACAAAGACATACACTGACACCCAGTAACAAAGACAGACACTGACACGCAGTAACACAGACACACACTTACACCAAGTAACACAGACACACACTGACACCAAGTAACACAGACATACAGTGACACCAAGTAACAAAGACAGACAATTGCACCAAGTAACAAAGACATACACATACACCAAGTATTTTGACATACACTGACACCAAGTAACAAAGACATACACTGACACCCAGTAACAAAGACAGACACTGACACGCAGTAACACAGACACACACTTACACCAAGTAACACAGACACACACTGACAACCAGTAACACAGACAAACACTTACACCAAGTAACAAAGACATACACTGACACCCAGTAACAAAGATATACACTGACACCCAGTAACACAGACACACACGAACACCATGTAACACAGACACACACTGACACCCGTTAACACAAACAAACATACTGACACCCAGTAACACAGACACACACTTACACCAAGAAACAAAGACATACACTGACACCCAGTAACAAAGACATACAATTACACCAAGTTTTTTGACATACACTGACACCAAGTAACAAAGACATATACTGACACCCAGTAACAAAGACAGACACTGACACCCAGTAACACAGACACACACTTACACCAAGTAACACAGACACACACTGACAACCATTAACACAGACACACACTTACACCAAGCAACAAAGACATGCACTGACACCCAGTAAAAAAGACACACACTTACACCAAGTAACAAAGACATACACTGACACCCAGTAACAAAGACATACACTGACACCCAGTAACACAGACACACACGGACACCATGTAACACAGACACACACTGACACCCGGTAACACAAACAAACATACTGACACCCAGTAACACAGACACACACTTACACCAAGAAACAAAGACATACACTGACACCCAGTAACAAAGACATACAATTACACCAAGTTTTTTGACATACACTGACACCAAGTAACAAAGACATATACTGACACCCAGTAACAAAGACAGACACTGACACCCAGTAACACAGACACACACTTACACCAAGTAACACAGACACACACTGACAACCATTAACACAGACACACACTTACACCAAGCAACAAAGACATGCACTGACACCCAGTAAAAAAGACACACACTTACACCAAGTAACAAAGACATACACTGACACCCAGTAACAAAGACATACACTGACACCCAGTAACACAGACACACACGGACACCATGTAACACAGACACACACTGACACCCGGTAACACAAACAAACATACTGACACCCAGCAACACAGACACACACTTACACCAAGTAACAATGACATACACGGACACCCAGTAACAAAGACATACACTGACACCCAGTAACACAGACACACACGGACACCAAGTAACAAAGACACACACTGACACCAAGTAACAAAGACATACACTGACACCAAGTCACAAAAACACACACTGACACCCAGTAACAAAGACATACACTGACACCAAGTCACAAAGACATACACTGATACCCAGTAACAAAGACATATACTGATACCCAGTAACACAGACACACACTTACACCTAGTAACAAAGACACACACTGATACCCAGTAACACACACTGATTCACAGTAACAAAGACATACACTGACACCCAGGAACACAGACACACACTGACACCAAGTCACAAAGACATGCACTGATACCCAGTAACACAGACACACACTTCCACCAAGTAACAAAGACACACACTTACACCAAGTAACACAGACATACACTGACACCAAGTCACAAAGACACACACTGACACCCAGTAACAAAGACATACACTGACACCAAGTCACAAAGACATACACTGATACCCAGTAACACAGACACAAACTTTCACCAAGTAACACAGACATACACTGACACCCAGTAACACAGACGCACACTTACACCAAGAAACAAAGACATACACTGACACCCAGTAACAAAGACACAAACTTACACCAAGTAACACAGACATAAACTGACACCCAGTAACACAAACACACACTGACACCAAGAAACAACGACATACACTGACACCCAGTAACAAAGACATACACTTACACCAAGTATTTTGACATACACTGACACCAAGTAACAAAGACATACACTGACACCCAGTAAAAAAGACAGACACTGACACCCAGTAACACAGACACACACTTACATCAAGTAACACAGACACACACTGACAACCAGTAACACAGACACACACTTACACCAAGCAACAAAGACATACACTGACACCCAGTAAAAAAGACACACACTTACACCAAGTCACAAAGACATACACTGATACCCAGTAACACAGACACACACTTACACCAAATAACAAAGACAGACACTGATACCCAGTAACACAGATAAGCACTTACACCAAGTAACAAAGACATACACTGACACCCAGTAACAAAGACATACACTGACACCCAGTAACACAGACACACACGGACACCAAGTAACAAAGACACACACTGACACCAAGTAACACAGACACACACTGACACCCAGTAACACAGACATACACTGACACCAAGTAACAAAGACAGACAATTGCACCAAGTAACAAAGACATACACTTACACCAAGTATTTTGACATACACTGACACCAAGTAACAAAGACATACACTGACACCCAATAACAAAGACAGACACTGACACGCAGTAACACAGACACACACTTACACCAAGTAACACAGAAACACACTGACAACCAGTAACACAGACACACACTTACACCAAGCAACAAAGACATACACTGACACCCAGTCAAAAAGACACACACTTACACCACCTAACAAAGTCATACACTGACACCCAGTAACAAAGACATACACTTACACCAAGTAACAAAGACAGACACTGATACCCAGTAACACAGACACACACTTACACCAAGTAACAAAGACATACACTGACACCCAGTAACACACACTGATTCACAGTAACAAAGACAGACACTGACACCCAGGAACACAGACACACACTGACACCAAGTCACAAAGACATGCACTGATACCCAGTAACAAAGACACACACTTCCACCAAGTAACAAAAACGCACACTTACACCAAGTAACACAGACATACACTGACACCAAGTCACAAAGACACACACTGGCATCCAGTAACAAAGACATACACTGACACCAAGTCACAAAGACATACACTGATACCCAGTAACACAGACACAAACTTACACCAAGTAACACAGACATACACTGACACCCAGTAACACAGACACACACTTACACCAAGAAACAAAGACATACACTGACACCCAGTAACAAAGACACAAACTTACACCAAGTAACACAGACATACACTGACACCCAGTAACACAGTCACACACTTACACAAAGAAACAAAGACATACACTGACACCCAGTAACAAAGTCATACACTTGCACCAAGTATTTTGACATACACTGACACCAAGTAACAAAGACATACACTGACACCCAGTAACAAAGACAGACACTGACACCCAGTAACACAGACACACACTTACACCAAGTAACACAGACACACACTGACAACCAGTAACACAGACACACACTTACACCAAGCAACAAAGACATACACTGACACCCAGTAAAAAAGACACACACTGACACCAAGTAACAAAGACATACACTGACACCCAGTAACAAAGACATGCACTGACACCCAGTAACACAGACACACACGGACACCATGTAACACACACACACACTGACACCCGGTAACACAAACAAACATACTGACACCCAGCAACACAGACACACACTTACACCAAGTAACAAAGACATACACGGACACCCAGTAACAAAGACATACACTGGCACCCAGTAACACAGACACACACTTACACCAAGTAACAAAGACACACACTTACACCAAGTAACAAAGACATACACTGACAAAAAGTCACAAAGACACACACTGACACCCAGTACCAAAGACATACACTGACACCAAGTCACAAAGACATACACTGATACCCAGTAACAAAGACATACACTGATACCCAGTAACACAGACACACACTTACACCTAGTAACAAAGACACACACTGATACCCAGTAACACACACTGATTCACAGTAACAAAGACATACACTGACACCCAGGAACACAGACACACACTGACACCAAGTCACAAAGACATGCACTGATACCCAGTAACACAGACACACACTTCCACCAAGTAACAAAGACACACACTTACAACAAGTAACACAGACATAAACTGACACCAAGTCACAAAGACACACACTGACACCCAGTAACAAAGACATACACTGACACCAAGTCACAAAGACATACACTGATACCCAGTAACACAGACACAAACTTACACCAAGTAACACAGACATACACTGACACCCAGTAACACAGACACACACTTACACCAAGAAACAAAGACATACCCTGACACCCAGTAACAAAGACACAAACTTACACCAAGTAACACAGATATACACTGACACCCAGTAACACAGGCACACACTTACACCAAGAAACAAAAACATACACTGACACCCAGTAACAAAGACATACACTTACACCAAGTATTTTGACATACACTAACACCAAGTAACAAAGACATACACTGACACCCAGTAACAAAGACAGACACTGACACCCAGTAACACAGACACACACTTACATCAAGTAACACAGACACACACTGAGAACCAGTAACACAGACACACACTTACACCAAGCAACAAAGACATACACTGACACCCAGTAAAAAAGACACACACTTACACCAAGTCACAAAGACATACACTGATACCCAGTAACACAGACTCACACTTACACCAAGTAACAAAGTCAGACACTGATACCCAGTAACACAGATAAGCACTTACACCAAGTAACAAAGACATACACTGACACCCAGTAACAAAGACATACACTGACACCCAGTAACACAGACACACACGGACACCAAGTAACAAAGACACACACTTACACCAAGTAACACAGACACACACTGACACCCAGTAACACAGACTGACACACAGTAACAAAGACATACTCTGACACCCAGGAACAAAGACACACACTGACACCAAGTAACAAAGACACACACTTACACCAAGTAACAAAGACACACACTGACACCAAGTAACACAGACATACACTGACACCAAGTAACAAAGACAGACAATTGCACCAAGTAACAAAGACATACACTTACACCAAGTATTTTGACATACACTGACACCAAGTAACAAAGACATACACTGACACCCAGTAACAAAGACAGACACTGACACGCAGTAACACAGACACACACTTACACCAAGTAACACAGACACACACTGACACCAAGTAACACAGACATACAGTGACACCAAGTAACAAAGACAGACAATTGCACCAAGTAACAAAGACATACACTTACACCAAGTATTTTGACATACACTGACACCAAGTAACAAAGACATACACTGACACCCAGTAACAAAGACAGACACTGACACGCAGTAACACAGACACACACTTACACCAAGTAACACAGACACACACTGACAACCAGTAACACAGACACACACTTACACCAAGTAACAAAGACATACACTGACACACAGTAACAAAGATATACACTGACACCCAGTAACACAGACACACACGAACACCATGTAACACAGACACAGACTGACACCCGTTAACACAAACAAACATACTGACACCCAGTAACACAGACACACACTTACACCAAGAAACAAAGACATACACTGACACCCAGTAACAAAGACATACAATTACACCAAGTTTTTTGACATACACTGACTCCAAGTAACAAAGACATATACTGACACCCAGTAACAAAGAAAGACACTGACACCCAGTAACACAGACACACACTTACACCAAGTAACACAGACACACACTGACAACCATTAACACAGACACACACTTACACCAAGCATCAAAGACATGCACTGACACCCAGTAAAAAAGACACACACTTACACCAAGTAACAAAGACATACACTGACACCCAGTAACAAAGACATACACTGACACCCCGTAACACAGACACACACGGACACCATGTAACACAGACACACACTGACACCCGGTAACACAAACAAACATACTGACACCCAGCAACCCAGACACACACTTACACCAAGTAACAATGACATACACGGACACCCAGTAACAAAGACATACACTGACACCCAGTAACACAGACACACACGGACACCAAGTAACAAAGACACACACTGACACCATGTAACAAAGACATACACTGACACCAAGTCACAAAAACACACACTGACACCCAGTAACAAAGACATACACTGACACCAAGTCACAAAGACATACACTGATACCCAGTAACAAAGACATACACTGATACCCAGTAACACAGACACACACTTACACCTAGTAACAAAGACACACACTGATACCCAGTAACACACACTGATTCACAGTAACAAAGACATACACTGACACCCAGGAACACAGACACACACTGACACCAAGTCACAAAGACATGCACTGATACCCAGTAACACAGACACACACTTCCACCAAGTAACAAAGACACACACTTACACCAAGTAACACAGACATACACTGACACCAAGTCACAAAGACACACACTGACACCCAGTAACAAAGACATACACTGACACCAAGTCACAAAGACATACACTGATACCCAGTAACACAGACACAAACTTACACCAAGTAACACAGACATACACTGACACCCAGTAACACAGACACACACTTACACCAAGAAACAAAGACATACACTGACACCCAGTAACAAAGACACAAACTTACACCAAGTAACACAGACATACACTGACACCCAGTAACACAGACACACACTGACACCAAGAAACAAAGACATACACTGACACCCAGTAACAAAGACATACACTTACACCAAGTATTTTGACATACACTGACACCAAGTAACAAAGACATACACTGACACCCAGTAAAAAAAACAGACACTGACACCCAGTAACAGAGACACACACTTACATCAAGTAACACAGACACACACTGACAACCAGTAACACAGACACACACTTACACCAAGCAACAAAGACATACACTGACACCCAGTAAAAAAGACACACACTTACACCAAGTCACAAAGACATACACTGATACCCAGTAACACAGACACACACTTACACCAAGTAACAAAGACAGACACTGATACCCAGTAACACAGATAAGCACTTACACCAAGTAACAAAGACATACACTGACACCCAGTAACAAAGACATACACTGACACCCAGTAACACAGACACACACGGACACCAAGTAACAAAGACACACACTTACACCAAGTAACACAGACACACACTGACACCCAGTAACACAGACATACTCTGACACCAAGTAACAAAGACAGACAATTGCACCAAGTAACAAAGACATACACTTACACCAAGTATTTTGACATACACTGACACCAAGTAACAAAGACATACACTGACACCCAATAACAAAGACAGACACTGACACGCAGTGACACAGACACACAGTTACACCAAGTAACACAGACACACACTGACAACCAGTAACACAGACACACACTTACACCAAGCAACAAAGACATACACTGACACCCAGTAAAAAAGACACACACTTACACCACCTAACAAAGACATACACTGACACCCAGTAACAAAGACATACACTTACACCAAGTAACAAAGACAGACACTGATACCCAGTAACACAGACACACACTTACACCAAGTAACAAAGACATACACTGACACCCAGTAACACACACTGATTCACAGTAACAAAGACAGACACTGACACCCAGGAACACAGACACACACTGACACCAAGTCACAAAGACATGCACTGATACCCAGTAACACAGACACACACTTCCACCAAGTAACAAAAACACACACTTACACCAAGTAACACAGACATACACTGACACCAAGTCACAAAGACACACACTGACATCCAGTAACAAAGACATACACTGACACCAAGTCACAAAGACATACACTGATACCCAGTAACACAGACACAAACTTACAGAAAGTAACACAGACATACACTGACACCCAGTAACACAGACACACACTTACACCAAGAAACAAAGACATACACTGACACCCAGTAACAAAGACACAAACTTACACCAAGTAACTCAGACATACACTGACACCCAGTAACACAGTCACACACTTACACCAAGAAACAAAGACATACACTGACACCCAGTAACAAAGTCATACACTTGCACCAAGTATTTTGACATACACTGACACCAAGTAACAAAGACATACACTGACACCCAGTAACAAAGACAGACACTGACACCCAGTAACACAGACACACACTTACACCAAGTAACACAGACACACACTGACAACCAGTAACACAGACACACACTTACACCAAGCAACAAAGACATACACTGACACCCAGTAAAAAAGACACACACTTACACCAAGTAACAAAGACATACACTGACACCCAGTAACAAAGACATGCACTGACACCCAGTAACACAGACACACACGGACACCATGTAACACACACACACACTGACACCCGGTAACACAAACAAACATACTGACACCCAGCAACACAGACACACACTTACACCAAGTAACAAAGACATACACGGACACCCAGTAACAAAGACATACACTGGCACCCAGTAACACAGACACACACTTACACCAAGTAACAAAGACACACACTTACACCAAGTAACAAAGACATACACTGACAAAAAGTCACAAAGACACACACTGACACCCAGTACCAAAGACATACACTGACACCAAGTCACAAAGACATACACTGATACCCAGTAACAAAGACATACACTGATACCCAGTAACACAGACACACACTTACACCTAGTAACAAAGACACACACTGATACCCAGTAACACACACTGATTCACAGTAACAAAGACATACACTGACACCCAGGAACACAGACACACACTGACACCAAGTCACAAAGACATGCACTGATACCCAGTAACACAGACACACACTTCCACCAAGTAACAAAGACACACACTTACAACAAGTAACACAGACATAAACTGACACCAAGTCACAAAGACACACACTGACACCCAGTAACAAAGACATACACTGACACCAAGTCACAAAGACATACACTGATACCCAGTAACACAGACACAAACTTACACCATTTAACACAGACATACACTGACACCCAGTAACACAGACACACACTTACACCAAGAAACAAAGACATACCCTGACACCCAGTAACAAAGACACAAACTTACACCAAGTAACACAGACATACACTGACACCCAGTAACACAGGCACACACTTACACCAAGTAACAAAGACATACACTGACACCCAGTAACACAGACACACACTTACACCAAGTAACAAAGACATACACGGACACCAAGTAACAAAGACACACACTTACACCAAGTAACACAGACACACACTGACAGCCAGTGAGACAAACAAACACACTGACACGCAGTAACACAGACACACACTGACACCAAGTAACAGAGACATACACTGACACCCAGTAACACAGACCACACAGTGGGCGGCACAGTGGCGCAGTGGTTTGCAACGCAGCCTCACAGCTCCAGGGACCCGGGTTCCATTCTGGGTACTGCCTGTGCGGAGTTTGCAAGTTCTCCCTGTGTCTGCGTGGGTTTCCGCCCGGTGCTCCGGCTTCCTCCCACATGCCAAAGACTTGCAGGTTGATAGGTTAATTGACCGTCAGAAATTGCCTCTAGTATAGGTAGGTGGTAGGGAAATATATAGGGATAGGTGGGGATGTGATAGGAATACGGGATCAGTGTAGGATTAGTATAAATGGGTGGTTGATGGTCGGCACAGTCTCGGTGGGCCGAAGGGCCTGTTAAAGTGCTGCATCTCTAAACTAATCTAAATACTGACACCGAGTGTCACAGATACACACTGACACACAGTAACACAAACAAACACACACTGTCACCCAGTAACAGAGAGAAACACTGATAAACAGTAACAAAGACATACACTGACACCAAGTCACAAAGACATACACTGATACCAAGTCACAAAGACATACACTGATACCCAGTAACACAGACACACACTGACACCAAGTAACGAAGATATACACTTGCACCAAGTAACAAAGACAGACAATTACACCAAGTAACAAAGACATACACTTACACGATTTATTTTGACATACACTGACATCACATAACAAAGACATACACTGATACCCAGTAACACTAACACACACTTACACCATGTAACAAAGACATACACTGACACCAAGTCACAAAGACACACACTGACACCCGATAACAAAGACATACACTGACACCAAGTCACAAAGAAATACACTGATACCCAGAAACACAGACCCACACTTACACCAAGTAACACAGACATACACTGACACCCAGTAACACAGACACACACTTACACCAAGTAACAAAGACATACACTGATACCCAGTAACAAAGACATACACTGATACCCAGTAACACAGACACACACTTACACCTAGTAACAAAGACACACACTGATACCCAGTAACACAGACTCACACTTACACCAAGGAACAAAGACATACACTGACACCCAGAAACAAAGACATGCACTGACACCCAGTAACACAGACACACACGGACACCAAGTAACAAAGACACACACTTACACCAAGTAACACAGACACACACTGACAGCCAGTAAGACAAACAAACACACTGACACCCAGCAACACAGACACACACTGACACCAAGTAACAAAGACATACACTTACACCAAGTAACAAAGACATACACTGACACCCAGTAACAAAGCCATACACTGACACCAAGTCACAAACACATACACTGACACTAAGTAACAAAGACATACACTGATACACAGACACACACTTACACCAAGTAACAAAGACATACACTGATAGCCAGTAACACAGACACACACTGACACCCAGTTAGAAACACACACTGAAAACCAGTAACACAGACACACACTGACCCCCCGTAACACAGACATTTACTGACACTAAGTCACAAAGTCACACACTGACACCAAGTAACAAAGACATACACTGACACCAAGTCACAAAGACATACACTGAGACATAGACACACACTTACACCAAGGAACAGAGACATACACTGACACCAAGTCACAAAGACATACACTTATACCCAGGAACACAGACACACACTGACACCCAGTAGCAAAGACATATACTGATACCATGTCACAAAGACATACACTGATACCCAGTAACACAGACACACACTGACACCCAGTAACAAAGACATACACTGATACCAAGTCAAAAAGACATACACTGATACCCAGTAACACAGACACACACTTACACCAAGTAACAAAGACAGACACTGATACCCAGTAACACTGATAAACACTTACACCAAGTAACAAAGACAGACACTGATACCCAGTAACACTGATAAACACTGACACCAAGTCACAAAGACATCCACTGATACACAGTCACACAGACACACACTTACACCAAGTAACAAAGACAGACACTGATACCCAGTAACACTGATAAACACTAACACCAAGTCACAAAGACATACACTGATACCCAGTAACACAGACATACACTGACACCCAGTAACAAAGACATACACTGATACCAAGTCAAAAAGACATACACTGATACCCAGTAACACAGACACACACTTCCACCAAGTAACACAGACACACACTGACACCCAGTAAAACACACTGATACACAGTAACAAAGACATACACTGACACCCAGGAACAAAGACACACACTTACACCAAGTAACAAAGACACACCCTTACACCTAGTAACAAAGACACACACTTACACCAAGTAACAAAGGCACACACTTACACCAAGTAACACAGACATACACTGACACCAAGTAACAAAGACAGACAATTGCACCAAGTAACAAAGACATACACTTACACCAAGTATTTTGACATACACTGACACCAAGTAACAAAGACATACACTGACACCCAGTAACAACGACATACACTGACACCCAGTAACACAGACACACACTTACACCAAGTAACAAAGACATACACTGACACGCAGTAACACAGAAACACACGGACACCAAGTAACAAAGACACACACTTACACCTAATAACACAGACATGCACTGACACCAAGTAACAAAGACATACACTGACACCCAGTAACACAGACCGACACGGACACCAAGTAACAAAGACACAGACTTACACCAAGTAACACAGACACACACTGACAGCCAGTAACACAGACACACACTTACACCAAGTAACTAAGACATACACTGACACCAAGTCACAAAGACACACACTGACACCCAGTAACAAAGACATACACTGACACCAAGTCTCAAAGACATACACTGATACCCAGTAACAAAGACATACACTGATACCCAGTAACACAGACACAGACTTACACCCATTAACACAGACACACACTGATACCCAGTAACACAGACACACACTTACTACAAGTAACAAAGACACACACTGACACCAAGTAACAAAGACATACACTGACACCAAGTAACAAAGACATACACTGACACCCAGTAACACAGATACACACTGGGCGGCACAGTGGCGCATTGGTTGGCACTGCAGCCTCACAGCTCCAGGGACACGGGTTCGATTCTGGGTACTGCCTGTGCGGAGTTTGCAGGATCTCCCTGTGTCTGTGTGGGTTTCCTCCGGTGCTCCGGTTTCCTCCCACATGCCAAAGACTTGCAGGTTGGTAGGTTAATTGGCCATTATAAATTGCCCCTAGTATAGTTAGGTGGTAGGGAAATATATAGGGACCGGTGGGGATGTTATTGGAATATGGGATTCGTGTAGGATTAGTATAAATGGTTGGTTGATGGTCGGCACAGACTCGGTGGGCCGAAGGGCCTGTTTCAATGCTGTATTTCTAAACTAAACTGAATAATGACACCTAGTGTCACAGACACACACTGACACCAAGTAACAAAGACATACATTTACACCGAGTAACACAGACATACACTTACACCAAGTATTTTGACATGCACTTACACCAAGTAACAAAGACATACACGGACACCCATTAACAACGACATACACTGACACCAAGTCACAAACACATACACTGACACGAAGTAACAAAGACATACACTTACACCAAGTAACAAAGACATACACTGATAGCCAGGAACACAGACACAAACTGACACCCAGTTAGAAACAGACACTGACCCCCAGTAACACAGACACACACTGACCCCCCCGTAACACAGACATATACTGACACCAAGTCACAAAGACACACACTTACACCAAGTAACACAGACATACACTGACACCAAGTAACAAAGACATGCACTGATACCCAGTATCACAGACACACACTTACACCAAGTAACAAAGACATACACTGACACCAAGTCACTAAGACATACACTGATACCCAGGAACACAGACACACACCAACACCCAGTCACAAAGACATACACTGATACCAAGTCACAAAGACACGCACTGACACCAAGTAACAAAGACATACACTTACAGCAAGTAACAAAGACAAACACTTACACCAAGGAACACAGACATACTCTGACACCAAGTAACAAAGGCAGACAATTACACCAAGTAACAAAGACATACACTTACACCAAGCATTTTGACATACACTGACACCAAGTAACAAAGACATGCACTGATACCCATTAACACAGACACACACTTACCCCAAGTAACAAAGAAATACACTGACACCAAGTCACAAAGACATACACTGACACCAAGTCACAAAGACATACACTGATACCCAGTCACAAAGACCCACACTTACACCAAGAAACACAGACATACACTGACACCCAGTAACACAGACACACACTTACACCAAGTAACAAAGACATACACGGACTCCCATTAACAAACACATACACTGACACCCAGTAACACCGACACACACGGACACCAAGTAACAAAGACACACACTTACACCAAGTAACACAGACACACACTGACACCCAGTAACACACACTGATACACAGTAACAAAGACATACACTGACACACAGGAACAAAGACACACATTGACACCAAGTAACAAAGACACACACTTACACCAAGTAACAAAGACACACAGTTACACCAAGTAACACAGACATACACTGACACCAGGGAACAAAGACAGACAATTGCACCCAGTAACAAAGACATACACTGACACCCAGTAACACAGACACACACTTACACCAAGTAACAAAGACATACACTGACACCCAGTTACACAGACACACACGGACACCAAGTAACAAAGACACACACTTACACCAAGTAACGCAGACATACACTGAAACCAAGTAACAAAGACAGACAATTACTCCAAGGAACAAAGACATACACTTCCACCAAGTATTTTGACATACACTGACACCAAGTAACAAAGACATACACTGATACCCAGTAGCACAGACACACACTTACACCAAGTATCAAAGACATACACTGACACCAAGTAACAAAGACTTCCACTGATACCCAGTAACGCAGACACACACTTACACCAAGTAACAAAGACAGACACTGATGCCCAGAAACACAGACACACACTTTCTCCCAGTAACACTGACACACACGGACACCAAGTAACAAAGACACACACTTTCACCAAGTAACACAGACACACACTGACATCCAGTAACACAAACAAACGCACTGACACCAATTGACACAGACATACACTGACACCAAGTAACAAAGACATACACTGACACCAAGTAACACAGACACACACTTGCAGCAAGTAACACAAACACACACTTACACCAAGTAACAAAGACATACACTGACACCAAGTAACAAAGACACACACTTACACCAAGTAACAAAGACATACACTGATACCCAGTAACACAGACACACACTTACACCATGTAACAAAGACATACACTGACACCAAGTCACAAAGACACACACTGACACCCAGTAACAAAGACATACACTGATACACAGTAACACAGACACACACTTACACCAAGTAACAAAGACATACACTGGCACCCAGTAACAAAGACATACACTGACAGCCAGTAACACAGACACACACGGACACCAAGTAACAAAGACACACACTTACACCAAGTAACACAGACAGACACTGACACCCAGTAACACATACACACACTTGCACCAAGTAACACAGACATACACTGACACCAAGTGACAAAGACATACTCTGATACCCAGCAACACAGGCACACACTTACACCTAGTAACACAGACATACACTGACACCAATTAACAAAGACATACATTGACACCAAGTAACCCAGACATTCACTGAAACCAAGGAACAAAGACAGACAATTACTCCAAGTAACAAAGACATACACTTACACCAAGTATTTTGGCATACACTGACACCAAGTAACAAAGACATACACTGATACCCAGTAGCACAGACACACACTTACACCAAGTATCAAAGACATACACTGACACCAAGTCACAAAGAAACACACTGACACCCAGTAACAAAGACACACGCTTACACCAAGTAACACAGACATACACTGACACCAAGTAACACAGACATACACTGACACCAAGTAACAAAGACATCCACTGATACCCAGTAACGCAGACACACACTTACACCAAGTAACAAAGACAGACACTGATGCCCAGTAACACAGACACACACTTTCTCCCAGCAACACTGACACACACGGACACCAAGTAACACAGACACACACTGACAACCAGTAACACAAACAAACGCACTGACACCAAGTGACACAGACATACACTGACACCAAGTAACAAAGACATACACTGACACCAAGTAACAAAGACACACACTTACACCAAGTAACAGAGACATAGACTGACACCAAGTAACAAAGACATAGACTTACACCAAGTAACACAGACATACACTGACACCAAGTAACAAAGACATACACTGATACCCAGTAACACAGACACACACTTGCACCAAGTAACAAAGACATACACTGACACACAGTAAAAAAGTCATACACTGACACCCAGTAACACAGACACACACGGACACCAAGTAACAAAGACACACACTTACACCAAGTAACACAGACACACACTGACACCCAGTAACACAGACACACACTTACACCAAGTAACAAAGACATAAACTGACACCAAATAACAAAGACATACATTGATTCCCAGTAACACAAGCACACACTTACACCAAGTAACACAGACATACACTTACACCAAGTAACAAAGACATACACTTACACCAAGTAACAAAGACATACACTGACACCAAGTCACAAACGTACACTGACACGAAGTAACAAAGACATACACATACACCAAGTAGCAAAGACATACACTGATAGCCAGGAACACAGACACAAACTGACACCCATTTAGAAACAGACACTGACCCCCAGTAACACAGACACACACTGACCCCCCCGTAACACAGACATATACTGACACCAAGTCACAAAGACACACACTTACACCAAGTAACACAGACATACACTGACACCAAGTAACAAAGACATGCACTGATACCCAGTATCACAGACACACACTTACACCAATTAACAAAGACATACACTGACACCAAGTCACTAAGACATACACTGATACCCAGGAACACAGACACACACCGACACCCAGTCACAAAGACATACACTGATACCAAGTCACAAAGACACGCACTGACACCAAGTAACAAAGACATACACTTACAGCAAGTAACAAAGACAAACACTTACACCAAGGAACATAGACATACTCTGACACCAAGTAACAAACACAGACAATTACACCAAGTAACAAAGACATACACTTACACCAAGCATTTTGACATACACTGACACCAAGTAACAAAGACATGCACTGATACCCATTAACACAGACACACACTTACACCAACTAACAAAGAAATACACTGACACCAAGTCACAAAGACATACACTGACACCAAGTCACAAAGACATACACTGATACCCAGTCACAAAGACCCACACTTACACCAAGAAACACAGACATACACTGACACCCAGTAACACAGACACACACTTACACCAAGTAACAAAGACATACACGGACTCCCATTAACAAACACATACACTGACACCCAGTAACACCGACACACACGGACACCAAGTAACAAAGACACACACTTACACCAAGTAACACAGACACACACTGACACCCAGTAACACACACTGATACACAGTAACAAAGACATACACTGACACACATGAACAAAGACACACATTGACACCAAGTAACAAAGACACGCACTTACACCAAGTAACAAAGACACACAGTTACACCAAGTAACACAGACATACACTGACACCAGGTAACAAAGACAGACAATTGCACCCAGTAACAAAGACATACACTGACACCCAGTAACACAGACACACACTTACACCAAGTAACAAAGACATACACTGACACCCAGTTACACAGACACACACGGACACCAAGTAACAAAGACACACACTTACACCAAGTAACCCAGACATTCACTGAAACCAAGTAACAAAGACAGACAATTACTCCAAGGAACAAAGACATACACTTCCACCAAGTATTTTGACATACACTGACACCAAGTAACAAAGACATACACTGATACCCAGTAGCACAGACACACACTTACACCAAGTATCAAAGACATACACTGACACCAAGTCACTAAGAAACACACTGACACCCAGTGACAAAGACACACACTTACACCAAGTAACACAGACATACACTGACACCAAGTAACAAAGACTTCCACTGATACCCAGTAACGCAGACACACACTTACACCAAGTAACAAAGACAGACACTGATGCCCAGAAACACAGACACACACTTTCTCCCAGTAACACTGACACACACGGACACCAAGTAACAAAGACACACACTTACACCAAGTAACACAGACACACACTGACACCCAGTAACACAAACAAACGCACTGACACCAATTGACACAGACATACACTGACACCAAGTAACAAAGACATACACTGACACCAAGTAACACAGACACACACTTGCAGCAAGTAACACAAACACACACTTACACCAAGTAACAAAGACATACACTGACACCGAGTAACAAAGACACACACTTACACCAAGTAACAAAGACATACACTGATACCCAGTAACACAGACACACACTTACACCATGTAACAAAGACATACACTGACACCAAGTCACAAAGACACACACTGACACCCAGTAACAAAGACATACACTGATACACAGTAACACAGACACACACTTACACCAAGTAACAAAGACATACACTGGCACCCAGTAACAAAGACATACACTGACAGCCAGTAACACAGACACACACGGACACCAAGTAACAAAGACACACACTTACACCAAGTAACACAGACAGACACTGACACCCAGTAACACATACACACACTTGCACCAAGTAACACAGACATACACTGACACCAAGTGACAAAGACATACTCTGATACCCAGTAACACAGGCACACACTTACACCTAGTAACACAGACATACACTGACACCAATAAACAAAGACATACATTGACACCAAGTAACCCAGACATTCACTGAAACCAAGGAACAAAGACAGACAATTACTCCAAGTAACAAAGACATACACTTACACCAAGTATTTTGGCATACACTGACACCAAGTAACAAAGACATACACTGATACCCAGTAGCACAGACACACACTTACACCAAGTATCAAAGACATACACTGACACCAAGTCACAAAGAAACACACTGACACCCAGTAACAAAGACACACACTTACACCAAGTAACACAGACATACACTTACACCAAGCAACACAGACATACACTGACACCAAGTAACAAAGACATCCACTGATACCCAGTAACGCAGACACACACTTACACCAAGTAACAAAGACAGACACTGATGCCCAGTAACACAGACACACACTTTCTCCCAGCAACACTGACACACACGGACACCAAGTAACACAGACACACACTGACACCCAGTAACACAAACAAACGCACTGACACCAAGTGACACAGACATACACTGACACCAAGTAACAAAGACATACACTGACACCAAGTAACACAGACACACACTTGCAGCAAGTAACACAAACACACTTACACCAAGTAACAAAGACATACACTGACACCAAGTAACAAAGACACACACTTACACCAAGTAACAGAGACATAGACTGACACCAAGTAACAAAGACATAGACTTACACCAAGTAACACAGACATACACTGACACCAAGTAACAAAGACATACACTGATACCCAGTAACACAGACACACACTTGCACCAAGTAACAAAGACACACACTTACACCAAGTAACACAGACACACACTGACACCCAGTAACACAGACACACACTTACACCAAGTAACAAAGACATACACTGACACCAAATAACAAAGACATACATTGATACCCAGTAACACAAGCACACACTTACACCAAGTAACACAGACATACACTTACACCAAGTAACACAGACATACACTGAAACCAAGTAACAAAGACATGCACTGACACCAAGTAACAAAGACATACACTTACACCAAGTAACAAAGACACACACTTACACCAAGTAACACAGACATACACTGAAACCAAGTGACAAAGACAGACAATTACAAAAAGTAACAAAGACATACACATACACCAAGTATTTTGACATACACTGACACCAAGTAACAAAGACAGACACTGATACCCAGTAACACAGACACACACTTACACCAAGTAAAAAAGACATACTCTGACACCAAGTCACAAAGCCACACTCTGACACCCAGTAACAAAGACATTCACTGAAACCAAGTCACAAAGACAGACACTGATACCCAGTAACACTGACACACACTTACACCAAGTAACAAAGACATACACTGACACCCAGTAACAAAGACTTACACTGACACCCAGTAACACAGACACACACTTACACCAAGTAACACAGACATACACTGACACCAAGTAACAAAGACACACACTTACACCAAGTAACACAGACACACACTTTCACCAATTAACAAAGACACACACTGACACCAAGTAACAAAGACATGCATTGACACCCAGTAACACAGACAAACACGGACACCAAGTAACAAAGACACACACTTACACCAACTAACACAGACACACATTGACACCCAGTAACACAGACACACACTTACACCAAGTAACACAGACATACACTGACACCAGGTAACAAAGACATACACTGACACCCAGGAACACAGACACACACTTACACCAAGTAACCAGACACACACTTACACCAAGTAACAAAGACATACACTGACACCAAGTCACAAAGACATACACTGATACCCAGTAACAAAGACACACACTTACACCAAGTAACAAAGACAGACACTGATACCCAGTAACACAGACACACACTTACACCAAGTAACAAAGACATACACTTACACCAAGTAACAGAGACATACACTGATACCCAGTAACACAGACAGACAATTACACCAAGTCACAAAGACATACACTGACACCAAGTAACAAAGACATACACTTACACCAAGTATTTTGACATACACTGACACCAAGTAACAAAGACATACACTGATACTCAGTAACACAGGCACACACTTACACCAAGTAACACAGACACACACTTACACCAAGTAACAAAGACAGACACTGATACCCAGTAACACAGACACACACTTGCACCAATTAACAAAGACATACACTGACACCCAGTAACAAAGACCTACACTGACACCCAGTAACACAGACACACATGGACACCTAGTAACAAAGACATACACTTACACCAAGTAACAGACACACACTGACACCCAGTAACGCAGACACACACTTACACCAAGCAACACAGAAAAACAATGACACCAAGTAACAAAGACATACACTGATACCCAGTAACACAGACACAAACTTACACCAACTAACACAGACACACACTTACACCAAGTAACACAGACACACACTTACACCAAGTAACAAAGACATACACTGATACCCAGGAACACAGACACACACTTGCCCCAAGTAACAAAGACATACACTGACACCCAGTAACAAAGACATACACTGACACCCAGTAACACAGACACACATGGACACCTAGTAACAAAGACATACACTTACACCAAGTAACAGACACACACTGACACCCAGTAACGCAGACACACACTTAGACCAAGCAACACAGAAAGACAATGACACCAAGTAACAAAGACATACACTGATACCCAGTAACACAGACACAAACTTACACCAACTAACACAGACACACACTTACACCAAGTAACACAGACGCACACTTACACCAATTAACAAAGACATACACTGATACCCAGGAACACAGACACACACTTACACCAAGTAACACAGACACACACTTACACCAAGTAACAAAGACAGACAATTACACCAAGTAACAAAGACACACACATACACCAAGTAACACAGATATACACTGACACCAAGTAACAAAGACATGCACTGACACCCAGTAACACAGACACACACTTACACCAAGTAACACAGACATACACTGACACCAAGTAACAAAGACCTACACTGATACCCAGTAACACAGAAACACACTTCCACCAACTAACACAGACATCCACTGACGCCAAGTAACAAAGACATACACTGATACCCAGGAACACAGACACACACTTACACCAAGTAACACAGACACACACTTACACCAAGTAACAAAGACATACACTGACACCAAGTCACAAAGACATACACTGATACCCAGTCACACAGACACACACTTACACCAAGTAACAAAGACAGACACTGATACCCAGTAACAAACACAGACTCTGATAACCAGTAACACAGACACACGCTTACACCAAGTAACAGAGACATACACTGACCCCCAGTAACAAGGACATGCACTGACACCAAGTAACAAAGACAGACAATTGCACCAAGTATTTTGACATACACTGACACCAAGTAACAAAGACATGCACTGATACCCAGTAACACAGACACACACTGACACCCAGTAACACAAACAAACACACTGACACCCAGTAACACAGACACACACTGACACCAAGTAACAAAGACATACATTGACACCCAGTAACACAGATACACACTGGGTGGCACAGTGGCGCAGTGGTTAGCACTGCAGCCTCATAGCTCCAGGGACACGGGTTCGATTCTGGGTACTGCCTGTGCGGAGTTTGCAAGTTCTCCCTGTGTCTGCTTGGGTTTCCTCCGGGTGCTCCGGTTTCCTCCCACATGCCAAAGACTTGCAGGTTGATAGGTTAATTGGCCATCATAAATTGCCCCTAGTTTAGGTAGGTGGTAGGGAAATATATAGGGATAGGTGGGGATGTGATAGAAATACGGGATTGGTGTAGGATTAGTATAAATGGGTTGTTGATGGTCGGCACAGACTCGGTGGGCCGAAGGGCCTGTTTCAGAGCTGTATCTCTGAACAAAACTAAATACTGACACCTAGTGTCACAGACACACACTGACACCCAGTAACACAGAGAAACAATGATAAACAGTAACAAAGACATGCACTGACACCAAGTAACACAGACACACACTGACACCCAGTAACAAAGACATACATTGACACCAAGTCACAAAGACATACACGGATACCCAGTAACACAGTGATACACTTACACCAAGTGACAAAAACAGACAATTACACCAAGTAACAAAGACTTACACCAAGTATTTTGACATACACTGACACCAAGTAACAAAGACATACACTGAAACCCAGTAACACAAACAAACGCACTGACACCAAGTGACACAGACATACACTGACACCAAGTAACAAAGACATACACTGACACCAAGTAACACAGACACACACTTGCAGCAAGTAACACAAACACACACTTACACCAAGTAACAAAGACATACACTGACACCAAGTAACAAAGACACACACTTACACCAAGTAACAGAGACATAGACTGACACCAAGTAACAAAGACATAGACTTACACCAAGTAACAAAGACATACACTGACACCAAGTAACAAAGACATACACTGATACCCAGTAACACAGACACCCACTTGCACCAAGTAACAAAGACAGACACTGACACACAGTAACAAAGTCATACACTGACACCCAGTAACACAGACACACACGGACACCAAGAAACAAAGACACACACTTACATCAAGTAACACAGACATACATTGATACCCAGTAACACAAGCACACACTTACACCAAGTAACACAGACATACACTTACACCAAGTAACACAGACATACACTGAAACCAAGTAACAAAGACATGCACTGACACCAAGTAACACAGACATACACTGACACCAAGTAACAAAGACATACACTGATACCCAGTAACACAGACACACACTTGCACCAAGTAACAAAGACACACACTTACACCAAGTAACACAGACACACACTGACACCCAGTAACACAGACACACACTTACACCAAGTAACAAAGACATACACTGACACCAAATAACAAAGACATAAACTGATACCCAGTAACACAGACACACACTTGCACCAAGTAACAAAGACACACACTTACACCAAGTAACACAGACACACACTGACACCCAGTAACACAGACACACACTTACACCAAGTAACACAGACATACACTTACACCAAGTAACACAGACATACACTGAAACCAAGTAACAAAGACATGCACTGACACCAAGTAACAAAGACATACACTTACACCAAGTAACAAAGACATACACATACACCAAGTATTTTGACATACACTGACACCAAGTAACAAAGACAGACACTGATACCCAGTAACACAGACACACACTTACACCAAGTAAAAAAGAAATACTCTGACACCAAGTCACAAAGCCACACTCTGACACCCAGTAACAAAGACATTCACTGAAACCAAGTCACAAAGACAGACACTGATACCCAGTAACACTGACACACACTTACACCAAGTAACAAAGACATACACTGACACCCAGTAACAAAGACTTACACTGACACCCAGTAACACAGACACACACTTACACCAAGTAACAAAGACATACACTGATACCCAGGAACACAGACACACACTTACACCAAGTAACACAGACACACACTTTCACCAATTAACAAAGACACACACTGACACCAAGTAACAAAGACATGCATTGACACCCAGTAACACAGACAAACACGGACACCAAGTAACAAAGACACACACTTACACCAACTAACACAGACACACATTGACACCCAGTAACACAGACACACACTTACACCAAGTAACACAGACATACACTGACACCAGGTAACAAAGACATACACTGATACCCAGGAACACAGACACACACTTACACCAAGTAACCAGACACACACTTACACCAAGTAACAAAGACATACACTGACACCAAGTCACAAAGACATACACTGATACCCAGTAACAAAGACACACACTTACACCAAGTAACAAAGACAGACACTGATACCCAGTAACACAGACACACACTTACACCAAGTAACAAAGACATACACTTACACCAAGTAACAGAGACATACACTGATACCCAGTAACACAGACAGACAATTACACCAAGTCACAAAGACATACACTGACACCAAGTAACAAAGACATACACTTACACCAAGTATTTTGACATACACTGACACCAAGTAACAAAGACATACACTGATACTCAGTAACACAGGCACACACTTACACCAAGTAACACAGACACACACTTACACCAAGTAACAAAGACAGACACTGATACCCAGTAACACAGACACACACTTGCACCAATTAACAAAGACATACACTGACACCCAGTAACAAAGACCTACACTGACACCCAGTAACACAGACACACATGGACACCTAGTAACAAAGACATACACTTACACCAAGTAACAGACACACACTGACACCCAGTAACGCAGACACACACTTACACCAAGCAACACAGAAAAACAATGACACCAAGTAACAAAGACATACACTGATACCCAGTAACACAGACACAAACTTACACCAACTAACACAGACACACACTTACACCAAGTAACACAGACACACACTTACACCAAGTAGCAAAGACATACACTGATACCCAGGAACACAGACACACACTTGCACCAAGTAACAAAGACATACACTGACACCCAGTAACAAAGACATACACTGACACCCAGTAACACAGACACACATGGACACCTAGTAACAAAGACATACACTTACACCAAGTAACAGACACACACTGACACCCAGTAACGCAGACACACACTTAGACCAAGCAACACAGAAAGACAATGACACCAAGTAACAAAGACATACACTGATACCCAGTAACACAGACACAAACTTACACCAACTAACACAGACACACACTTACACCAAGTAACACAGACGCACACTTACACCAATTATCAAAGACATACACTGATACCCAGGAACACAGACACACACTTACACCAAGTAACACAGACACACACTTACATCAAGTAACAAAGACAAACACTGACACCAAGTAACAAAGACAGACAATTACACCAAGTAACAAAGACACACACATACACCAAGTAACACAGATATACACTGACACCAAGTAACAAAGACATGCACTGACACCCAGTAACACAGACACACACTTACACCAAGTAACACAGACATACACTGACACCAAGTAACAAAGACCTACACTGATACCCAGTAACACAGAAACACACTTCCACCAACTAACACAGACATCCACTGACGCCAAGTAACAAAGACATACACTGATACCCAGGAACACAGACACACACTTACACCAAGTAACACAGACACACACTTGCACCAAGTAACAAAGACATACACTGACACCAAGTCACAAAGACATACACTGATACCCAGTCACACAGACACACACTTACACCAAGTAACAAAGACAGACACTGATACCCAGTAACAAAGACAGACTCTGATACCCAGTAACACAGACACACGCTTACACCAAGTAACAGAGACATACACTGACCCCCAGTAACAAGGACATGCACTGACACCAAGTAACAAAGACAGACAATTGCACCAAGTATTTTGACATACACTGACACCAAGTAACAAAGACATGCACTGATACCCAGTAACACAGACACACACTGACACCCAGTAACACAAACAAACACACTGACACCCAGTAACACAGACACACACTGACACCAAGTAACAAAGACATACATTGACACCCAGTAACACAGATACACACTGGGTGGCACAGTGGCGCAGTGGTTAGCACTGCAGCCTCATAGCTCCAGGGACACGGGTTCGATTCTGGGTACTGCCTGTGCGGAGTTTGCAAGTTCTCCCTGTGTCTGCTTGGGTTTCCTCCGGGTGCTCCGGTTTCCTCCCACATGCCAAAGACTTGCAGGTTGATAGGTTAATTGGCCATCATAAATTGCCCCTAGTTTAGGTAGGTGGTAGGGAAATATATAGGGATAGGTGGGGATGTGATAGAAATACGGGATTGGTGTAGGATTAGTATAAATGGGTTGTTGATGGTCGGCACAGACTCGGTGGGCCGAAGGGCCTGTTTCAGTGCTGTATCTCTGAACAAAACTAAATACTGACACCTAGTGTCACAGACACACACTGACACCCAGTAACACAGAGAAACAATGATAAACAGTAACAAAGACATGCACTGACACCAAGTAACACAGACACACACTGACACCCAGTAACAAAGACATACATTGACACCAAGTCACAAAGACATACACGGATACCCAGTAACACAGTGATACACTTACACGAAGTGACAAAAACAGACAATTACACCAAGTAACAAAGACTTACACCAAGTATTTTGACATACACTGACACCAAGTAACAAAGACATACACTGAAACCCAGTAACACAAACAAACGCACTGACACCAAGTGACACAGACATACACTGACACCAAGTAACAAAGACATACACTGACACCAAGTAACACAGACACACACTTGCAGCAAGTAACACAAACACACACTTACACCAAGTAACAAAGACATACACTGACACCAAGTAACAAAGACACACACTTACACCAAGTAACAGAGACATAGACTGACACCAAGTAACAAAGACATAGACTTACACCAAGTAACAAAGACATACACTGACACCAAGTAACAAAGACATACACTGATACCCAGTAACACAGACACCCACTTGCACCAAGTAACAAAGACAGACACTGACACACAGTAACAAAGTCATACACTGACACCCAGTAACACAGACACACACGGACACCAAGAAACAAAGACACACACTTACACCAAGTAACACAGACATACATTGATACCCAGTAACACAAGCACACACTTACACCAAGTAACACAGACATACACTTACACCAAGTAACACAGACATACACTGATACCAAGTAACAAAGACATGCACTGACACCAAGTAACAAAGACATACACTTACACCAAGTAACAAAGACACACACTTACACCAAGTAACACAGACATACACTGAAACAAAGTGACAAAGACAGACAATTACAAAAAGTAACAAAGACATACACATACACCAAGTGTTTTGACATACACTGACACCAAGTAACAAAGACATACACTGATACCCAGTAACACAGACACACACTTACACCAAGTAAAAAAGACATACTCTGACACCAAGTCACAAAGCCACACTCTGACACCCAGTAACAAAGACAGACACTGAAACCAAGTCACAAAGACAGACACTGATACCCAGTAACACTGACACACACTTACACCAAGTAACAAAGACATACACTGACACCCAGTAACAAAGACTTACACTGACACCCAGTAACACAGACACACACTTACACCAAGTAACAAAGACATACACTGATACCCAGGAACACAGACACACACTTACACCAAGTAACACAGACACACACTTACACCAAGTAACAAAGACACACACTGACACCAAGTAACAAAGACATGCATTGACACCCAGTAACACAGACACACACGGACACCAAGTAACAAAGACACACACTTACACCAACTAACACAGACACACATTGACACCCAGTAACACAGACAGACACTTACACCAAGTAACACAGACATACACTGACACCAGGTCACAAAGACATGCACTGATACCCAGTAACACAGACACACACTTCCACCAAGTAACAAAGACACACACTTACACCAAGTAACACAGACATACACTGACACCAAGTCACAAAGACACACACTGACACCCAGTAACAAAGACATACACTGACACCAAGTCACAAAGACATACACTGATACCCAGTAACACAGACACAAACTTACACCAAGTAACACAGACATACACTGACACCCAGTAACAAAGACACACACTTACACCAAGAAACAAAGACATACACTGACACCCAGTAACAAAGACACAAACTTACACCAAATAACACAGACATACACTGACACCCAGTAACACAGACACACACTGACACCAAGAAACAAAGACATACACTGACACCCAGTAACAAAGACATACACTTACACCAAATAACACAGACGTACACTGACACCCAGTAACACAGACACACACTGACACCAAGAAACAAAGACATACACTGACACCAAGTAACAAAGACATACACTGAAACCCAGTAACACAAACAAACGCACTGACACCAAGTGACACAGACATACACTGACACCAAGTAACAAAGACATACACTGACACCAAGTAACACAGACACACACTTGCAGCAAGTAACACAAACACACACTTACACCAAGTAACAAAGACATACACTGACACCAAGTAACAAAGACACACACTTACACCAAGTAACACAGACATACACTGACACCAAGTAACAAAGACATAGACTTACACCAAGTAACAAAGACATACACTGACACCAAGTAACAAAGACATACACTGATACCCAGTAACACAGACACCCACTTGCACCAAGTAACAAAGACAGACACTGACACACAGTAACAAAGTCATTCACTGACACCCAGTAACACAGACACACACGGACACCAAGAAACAAAGACACACACTTACACCAAGTAACACAGACATACATTGATACCCAGTAACACAAGCACACACTTACACCAAGTAACACAGACATACACTTACACCAAGTAACACAGACATACACTGAAACCAAGTAACAAAGACATGCACTGACACCAAGTAACAAAGACATACACTTACACCAAGTAACAAAGACACACACTTACACCAAGTAACACAGACATACACTGAAACAAAGTGACAAAGACAGACAATTACAAAAAGTAACAAAGACATACACATACACCAAGTGTTTTGACATACACTGACACCAAGTAACAAAGACATACACTGATACCCAGTAACACAGACACACACTTACACCAAGTAAAAAAGACATACTCTGACACCAAGTCACAAAGCCACACTCTGACACCCAGTAACAAAGACAGACACTGAAACCAAGTCACAAAGACAGACACTGATACCCAGTAACACTGACACACACTTACACCAAGTAACAAAGACATACACTGACACCCAGTAACAAAGACTTACACTGACACCCAGTAACACAGACACACACTTACACCAAGTAACAAAGACATACACTGATACACAGGAACACAGACACACACTTACACCAAGTAACACAGACACACACTTACACCAAGTAACAAAGACACACACTGACACCAAGTAACAAAGACATGCATTGACACCCAGTAACACAGACACACACGGACACCAAGTAACAAAGACACACACTTACACCAACTAACACAGACACACATTGACACCCAGTAACACAGACAGACACTTACACCAAGTAACACAGACATACACTGACACCAGGTCACAAAGACATGCACTGATACCCAGTAACACAGACAGACACTTCCACCAAGTAACAAAGACACACACTTACACCAAGTAACACAGACATACACTGACACCAAGTCACAAAGACACACACTGACACCCAGTAACAAAGACATACACTGACACCAAGTCACAAAGACATACACTGATACCCAGTAACACAGACACAAACTTACACCAAGTAACACAGACATACACTGACACCCAGTAACAAAGACACACACTTACACCAAGAAACAAAGACATACACTGACACCCAGTAACAAAGACACAAACTTACACCAAATAACACAGACATACACTGACACCCAGTAACACAGACACACACTGACACCAAGAAACAAAGACATACACTGACACCCAGTAACAAAGACATACACTTACACCAAGTATTTTGACATACACTGACACCAAGTAACAAAGACATACACTGACACCCAGTAAAAAAGACAGACACTGACACCCAGTAACACAGACACACACTTACATCAAGTAACACAGACACACACTGACAACCAGTAACACAGAAACACACTTACACCAAGCAACAAAGACATACACTGACACCCAGTAAAAAAGACACACACTTACACCAAGTCACAAAGACATACACTGATACCCAGTAACACAGACACACACTTACACCAAGTAACAAAGACAGACACTGATACCCAGTAACACAGATAAGCACTTACACCAAGTAACAAGGACATACACTGACACCCAGTAACAAAGACATACACTGACACCCAGTAACACAGACACACACGGACACCAAGTAACAAAGACACACACTTACACCAAGTAACACAGACACACACTGACACCCAGTAACACACACTGATACACAGTAACAAAGACATACTCTGACACCCAGGAACAAAGACACACACTGACACCAAGTAATAAAGACACACATTTATACCAAGTAACAAAGACACACACTGACACCAAGTAACACAGACATACACTGACACCAAGTAACAAAGACAGACAATTGCACCAAGTAACAAAGACATACACTTACACCAAGTATTTTGACACACACTGACACCAAGTAACAAAGACATACACTGACACCCAGTAACAAAGACAGACACTGACACGCAGCAACACAGACACACTCTTACACCAAGTAACACAGACACACACTGACAACCAGTAACACAGACACACACTTACACCAAGCAACAAAGACATACACTGACACCCAGTAACAAAGACATACACTTATACCAAGTAACAAAGACAGACACTGATACCCATTAACACACACTGATTCACAGTAACAAAGACAGACACTGACACCCAGGAACACAGACACACACTGACACCAAGTCACAAAGACATGCACTGATACCCAGTAACACAGACACACACTTCCACCAAGTAACAAAAACACACACTTACACCAAGTAACACAGACATACACTGACACCAAGTCACAAAGACACACACTGACATCCAGTAACAAAGACATACACTGACACCAAGTCACAAAGACATACACTGATACCCAGTAACACAGACACAAACTTACACCAAGTAACACAGACATACACTGACACCCAGTAACACAGACACACACTTACACCAAGAAACAAAGACATACACTGACACCCAGTAACAAAGACACAAACTTACACCAAGTAACACAGACATACACTGACACCCAGTAACACAGTCACGCACTTACACCAAGAAACAAAGACATACACTGACACCCAGTAACAAAGACATACACTGTCACCAAGTATTTTGACATACACTGACACCAAGTAACAAAGACATACACTGACACCCAGTAACAAAGACAGACACTGACACCCAGTAACACAGACACACACTTACACCAAGTAACACAGGCACACACTGACAACCAGTAACACAGACACACACTTACACCACGCAACAAAGACATACACTGACACCCAGTAAAAAAGACACACACTTACACCAAGTAACAAAGACATACACTGACACCCAGTAACAAAGACATGCACTGACACCCAGTAACACAGACACACACGGACACCATGTAACACACACACACACTGACACCCGGTAACACAAACAAACATACTGACACCCAGCAACACAGAAACACACTTACACCAAGTAACAAAGACATACACGGACACCCAGTAACAAAGACATACACTGGCACCCAGTAACACAGACACACACTTACACCAAGTAACAAAGACACACACTTACACCAAGTAACAAAGACATACACTGACAAAAAGTCACAAAGACACACACTGACACCCAGTACCAAAGACATACACTGACACCAAGTCACAAAGACATACACTGATACCCAGTAACAAAGACATACACTGATACCCAGTAACACAGACACACACTTACACCTAGTAACAAAGACACACACTGATACCCAGTAACACACACTGATTCACAGTAACAAAGACATACACTGACACCCAGGAACACAGACACACACTGACACCAAGTCACAAAGACATGCACTGATACCCAGTAACACAGACACACACTTCCACCAAGTAACAAAGACACACACTTACAACAAGTAACACAGACATAAACTGACACCAAGTCACAAAGACACACACTGACACCCAGTAACAAAGACATACACTGACACCAAGTCACAAAGACATACACTGATACCCAGTAACACAGACACAAACTTACACCAAGTAACACAGACATACACTGACACCCAGTAACACAGACACACACTTACACCAAGAAACAAAGACATACCCTGACACCCAGTAACAAAGACACAAACTTACACCAAGTAACACAGACATACACTGACACCCAGAAACACAGGCACACACTTACACCAAGAAACAAAAACATACACTGACACCCAGTAACAAAGACATACACTTACACCAAGTATTTGACATACACTGACACCAAGTAACAAAGACATACACTGACACCCAGTAACAAAGACAGACACTGACACCCAGTAACATAGACACACACTTACATCAAGTAACACAGACACACACTGAGAACCAGTAACACATACACACACTTACACCAAGTCACAAAGACATACACTGATACCCAGTAACACAGACTCACACTTACACCAAGTAACAAAGTCAGACACTGATACCCAGTAACGCAGATAAGCACTTACACCAAGTAACAAAGACATACACTGACACCCAGTAACAAAGACATACACTGACACCCAGTAACACAGACACACACGGACACCAAGTAACAAAGACACACACTTACACCAAGTAACACAGACACACACTGACACCCAGTAACACACACTGACACACAGTAACAAAGACATACTCTGACACCCAGGAACAAAGACACACACTGACACCAAGTAACAAAGACACACACTTACACCAAGTAACAAAGACACACACTGACACCAATTAACACAGACATACACTGACACCAAGTAACAAAGACAGACAATTGCACCAAGTAACAAAGACATACACTTACACCAAGTATTTTGACATACACTGACACCAAGTAACAAAGACATACACTGACACCCAGTAACAAAGACAGACACTGACACGCAGTAACACAGACACACACTTACACCAAGTAACACAGACACACACTGACACCAAGTAACACAGACATACAGTGACACCAAGTAACAAAGACAGACAATTGCACCAAGTAACAAAGACATACACTTACACCAAGTATTTTGACATACACTGACACCAAGTAACAAAGACATACACTGACACCCAGTAACAAAGACAGACACTGACACGCAGTAACACAGACACACACTTACACCAAGTAACACAGACACACACTGACAACCAGTAACACAGACACACACTTACACCAAGTAACAAAGACATACACTGACACCCAGTAACAAAGATATACACTGACACCCAGTAACACAGACACACACGAACACCATGTAACACAGACACACACTGACACCCGTTAACACAAACAAACATACTGACACCCAGTAACACAGACACACACTTACACCAAGAAACAAAGACATACACTGACACCCAGTAACAAAGACATACAATTACACCAAGTTTTTTGACATACACTGACACCAAGTAGCAAAGACATATACTGACACCCAGTAACAAAGACAGACACTGACACCCAGTAACACAGACACACACTTACACCAAGTAACACAGACACACACTGACAACCATTAACACAGACACACACTTACACCAAGCAACAAAGACATGCACTGACACACAGTAAAAAAGACACACACTTACACCAAGTAACAAAGACATACACTGACACCCAGTAACAAAGACATACACTGACACCCAGTAACACAGACACACACGGACACCATGTAACACAGACACACACTGACACCCGGTAACACAAACAAACATACTGACACCCAGCAACACAGACACACACTTACACCAAGTAACAATGACATACACGGACACCCAGTAACAAAGACATACACTGACACCCAGTAACACAGACACACACGGACACCAAGTAACAAAGACACACACTGACAGCAAGTAACAAAGACATACACTGACACCAAGTCACAAAAACACACACTGACACCCAGTAACAAAGACATACACTGACACCAAGTCACAAAGACATACACTGATACCCAGTAACAAAGACATACACTGATACCCAGTAACACAGACACACACTTACACCTAGTAACAAAGACACACACTGATACCCAGTAACACACACTGATTCACAGTAACAAAGACATACACTGACACCCAGGAACACAGACACACACTGACACCAAGTCACAAAGACATGCACTGATACCCAGTAACACAGACACACACTTCCACCAAGTAACAAAGACACACACTTACACCAAGTAACGCAGACATACACTGACACCAAGTCACAAAGACACACACTGACACCCAGTAACAAAGACATACACTGACACCAAGTCACAAAGACATACACTGATACCCAGTAACACAGACACAAACTTACACCAAGTAACACAGACATACACTGACACCCAGTAACACAGACACACACTTACACCAAGAAACAAAGACATACACTGACACCCAGTAACAAAGACACAAACTTACACCAAGTAACACAGACATACACTGACACCCATTAACACAGACACACACTGACACCAAGAAACAAAAACATACACTGACACCCAGTAACAAAGACATACACTTACACCAAGTATTTTGACATACACTGACACCAAGTAACAAAGACATACACTGACACCCAGTAAAAAAGACAGACACTGACACCCAGTAACACAGACACACACTTACATCAAGTAACACAGACACACACTGACAACCAGTAACACAGACACACACTTACACCAAGCAACAAAGACATACACTGACACCCAGTAAAAAAGACACACACTTACACCAAGTCACAAAGACATACACTGATACCCAGTAACACAGACACACACTTACACCAAATAACAAAGACAGACACTGATACCCAGTAACACAGATAAGCACTTACACCAAGTAACAAAGACATACACTGACACCCAGTAACAAAGACATACACTGACACCCAGTAACACAGACACACACGGACACCAAGTAACAAAGACACACACTTACACCAAGTAACACAGACACACACTGACACCCAGTAACACAGACATACACTGACACCAAGTAACAAAGACAGACAATTGCACCAAGTAACAAAGACATACACTTACACCAGGTATTTTGACATACACTGACACCAAGTAACAAAGACATACACTGACACCCAGTAACAACGACATACACTGACACGCAGGAACACAGACACACACTGACACCAAGTCACAAAGACATGCACTGATACCCAGTAACACAGACACACACTTCCACCAAGTAACAAAGACACACACTTACAACAAGTAACACAGACATAAACTGACACCAAGTCACAAAGACACACACTGACACCCAGTAACAAAGACATACACTGACACCAAGTCACAAAGACATACACTGATACCCAGTAACACAGACACAAACTTACTCCATTTAACACAGACATGCACTGACACCCCGTAACACAGACACACACTTACACCAAGAAACAAAGACATACCCTGACACCCAGTAACAAAGACACAAACTTACACCAAGTAACACAGACATACACTGACACGCAGTAACACAGACACACACTTACACCAAGTAACACAGACACACACTGACAACCAGTAACACAGACACACACTTACACCAAGCAGCAAAGACATACACTGACACCCAGTAAAAAAGACACACACTTACACCACCTAACAAAGACATACACTGACACCCAGTAACAAAGACATACACTTACACCAAGTAACAAAGACAGACACTGATACCCAGTAACACAGACACACACTTACACCAAGTAACAAAGACATACACTGACACCCAGTAACACACACTGATTCACAGTAACAAAGACAGACACTGACACCCAGGAACACAGACACACACTGACACCAAGTCACAAAGACATGCACTGATACCCAGTAACACAGACACACACTTCCACCAAGTAACAAAAACACACACTTACAACAAGTAACACAGACATACACTGACACCAAGTCACAAAGACACACACTGACATCCAGTAACAAAGACATACACTGACACCAAGAAACAAAGACATACACTGACACCCAGTAACAAAGACACAAACTTACACCAAGTAACACAGACATACACTGACACCCAGTAACACAGTCACACACTGACACCAAGTCACAAAGACAGACACTGATACCCAGTAACACAGATAAGCAATTACACCAAGTAACAAAGACATACACTGACACCCAGTAACAAAGACATACACTGACACCCAGTAACACAGACACACACGGACACCAAGTAACAAAGACACACACTTACACCAAGTAACACAGACACACACTGACACCCAGTAACACAGACATACACTGACACCAAGTAACAAAGACAGACAATTGCACCAAGTAACAAAGACATACACTTACAACAGGTATTTTGACATACACTGAAACCAAGTAACAAAGACATACACTGACACCCAGTAACAACGACATACACTGACACCCAGGAACACAGACACACACTGACACCAAGTCACAAAGACATGCACTGATACCCAGTATCACAGAGACACACTTCCACCAAGTAACAAAGACACACACTTACAACAAGTAACACAGACATAAACTGACACCAAGTCACAAAGACACACACTGACACCCAGTAACAAAGACATACACTGACACCAAGTCACAAAGACATACACTGATACCCAGTAACACAGACACAAACTTACTCCATTTAACACAGACATGCACTGACACCCCGTAACACAGACACGCACTTACACCAAGAAACAAAGACATACCCTGACACCCAGTAACAAAGACACAAACTTACACCAAGTAACACAGACATACACTGACACGCAGTAACACAGACACACACTTACACCAAGTAACACAGACACACACTGACAACCAGTAACACAGACACACACTTACACCAAGCAGCAAAGACATACACTGACACCCAGTAAAAAAGACACACACTTACACCACCTAACAAAGACATACACTGACACCCAGTAACAAAGACATACACTTACACCAAGTAACAAAGACAGACACTGATACCCAGTAACACAGACACACACTTACACCAAGTAACAAAGACATACACTGACACCCAGTAACACACACTGATTCACAGTAACAAAGACAGACACTGACACCCAGGAACACAGACACACACTGACACCAAGTCACAAAGACATGCACTGATACCCAGTAACACAGACACACACTTCCACCAAGTAACAAAAACACACACTTACACCAAGTAACACAGACATACACTGACACCAAGTCACAAAGACACACACTGACATCCAGTAACAAAGACATACACTGACACCAAGAAACAAAGACATACACTGACACCCAGTAACAAAGACACAAACTTACACCAAGTAACACAGACATACACTGACACCCAGTAACACAGTCACACACTTACACCAAGTAACAAAGACATGCACTGACAGCCAGTAACACAGACACACACGGACACCATGTAACACACACACACACTGACTCCCATAACACAAACAAACATACTGACACCCAGCAACACAGACACACACTTACACCAAGTAACAAAGACATACACGGACACCCAGTAACAAAGACATACACTGGCACCCAGTAACACAGACACACACTTACACCAAGTAACAAAGACACACACTTACACCAAGTAACAAAGACATACACTGACAAAAAGTCACAAAGACACACACTGACACCCAGTACCAAAGACATACACTGACACCAAGTCACAAAGACATACACTGATACCCAGTAACAAAGACATACACTGATACCCAGTAACACAGACACACACTTACACCTAGTAACTAAGACACACACTGATACCCAGTAACACACACTGATTCACAGTAAAAAAGACATACACTGACACCCAGGAACACAGACACACACTGACACCAAGTCACAAAGACATGCACTGACACCCAGTAACACAGACACACACTTCCACCAAGTAACAAAGACACACACGTACAACAAGTAACACAGACATAAACTGACACCAAGTCACAAAGACACACACTGACACCCAGTAACAAAGACACACACTTACACCAAGAAACAAAGACATACCCTGACACCCAGTAACAAAGACACAAACTTACACCAAGTAACACAGACATACACTGACACCCAGTAACACAGACACACACTTACACCAAGAAACAAAGACATACCCTGACACCCAGTAACAAAGACACAAACTTACACCAAGTAACACAGACATACACTGACACCCAGTAACACAGGCACACACTTACACCAAGAAACAAAAACATACACTGACACCCAGTAACAAAGACATAAACTTACACCAAGTATTTTGACATACACTGACACCAAGTAACAAAGACATACACTGACACCCAATAACAAAGACAGACACTGACACCCAGTAACACAGACACACACTTACATCAAGTAACACAGACACACACTGAGAACCAGTAACACAGACACACACTTACACCAAGCAACAAAGACATACACTGACACCCAGTAAAAAAGACACACACTTACACCAAGTCACAAAGACATACACTGATACCCAGTAACACAGACTCACACTTACACCAAGTAACAAAGACAGACACTGATACCCAGTAACACAGATAAGCACTTACACCAAGTAACAAAGACATACACTGACACCCAGTAACAAAGACATACACTGACACCCAGAAACACAGACACACACGGACACCAAGTAACAAAGACACACACTTACACCAAGTAACACAGACACACACTGACACCCAGTAACACACACTGACACACAGTAACAAAGACATACTCTGACACCCAGGAACAAAGACACACACTGACACCAAGTAACAAAGACACACACTTACACCAAGTAACAAAGACACACACTGACACCAAGTAACACAGACATACACTGACACCAAGTAACAAAGACAGACAATTGCACCAAGTAACAAGGACATACACTTACACCAAGTATTTTGACATACACTGACACCAAGTAACAAAGACATACACTGACACCTAGTAACAAAGACAGACACTGACACGCAGTAACACAGACACACACTTACACCAAGTAACACAGACACACACTGACACCAAGTAACACAGACATACAGTGACACCAAGTAACAAAGACAGACAATTGCACCAAGTAACAAAGACATACACTTACACCAAGTATTTTGACATGCACTGTCACCAAGTAACAAAGACATACACTGACACCCAGTAACAAAGACAGACACTGACACGCAGTAACACAGACACACACTTACACCAAGTAACACAGACACACACTGACAACCAGTAACACAGACACACACTTACAACAAGTAACAAAGACATACACTGACACCCAGTAACAAAGATATACACTGACACCCAGTAACACAGACACACACGAACACCATGTAACACAGACACACACTGACACCCGTTAACACAAACAAACATACTGACACCCAGTAACACAGACACACACTTACACCAAGAAACAAAGACATACACTGACACCCAGTAACAAAGACATACAATTACACCAAGTTTTTTGACATACACTGACACCAAGTAACAAAGACATATACTGACACCCAGTAACAAAGACAGACACTGACAACCATTAACACAGACACACACTTACACCAAGCAACAAAGACATGCACTGACACCCAGTAAAAAAGACACACACTTACACCAAGTAACAAAGACATACACTGACACCCAGTAACAAAGACATACACTGACACCCAGTAACACAGACACACACGGACACCATGTAACACAGACACACACTGACACCCGGTAACACAAACAAACATACTGACACCCAGCAACACAGACACACACTTACACCAAGTAACAATGACATACACGGACACCCAGTAACAAAGACATACACTGACACCCAGTAACACAGACACACACGGACACCAAGTAACAAAGACACACACTGACACCAAGTAACAAAGACATACACTGACACCATGTCACAAAAACACACACTGACACCCAGTAACAAAGACATACACTGACACCAATCACAAAGACATACACTGATACCCAGTAACAAAGACATACACTGATACCCAGTAACACAGACACACACTTACACCTAGTAACAAAGACACACACTGATACCCAGTAACACACACTGATTCACAGTAACAAAGACATACACTGACACCCAGGAACACAGACACACACTGACACCAAGTCACAAAGACATGCACTGATACCCAGTAACACAGACACACACTTCCACCAAGTAACAAAGACACACACTTACACCAAGTAACACAGACATACACTGACACCAAGTCACAAAGACACACACTGACACCCAGTAACAAAGACATACACTGACACCAAGTCACAAAGACATACACTGATACCCAGTAACACAGACACAAACTTACACCAAGTAACACAGACATACACTGACACCCAGTAACACAGACACACACTTACACCAAGAAACAAAGACATACACTGACACCCAGTAACAAAGACACAAACTTACACCAAGTAACACAGACATACACTGACACCCAGTAACACAGACACACACTGACACCAAGAAACAAAGACATACACTGACACCCAGTAACAAAGACATACACTTACACCAATTATTTTGACATACACTGACACCAAGTAACAAAGACATACACTGACACCCAGTAAAAAAGACAGACACTGACACCCAGTAACACAGACACACACTTACATCAAGTAACACAGACACACACTGACAACCAGTAACACAGACACACACTTACACCAAGCAACAAAGACATACACTGACACCCAGTAAAAAAGACACACACTTACACCAAGTCACAAAGACATACACTGATACCCAGTAACACAGACACACACTTACACCAAGTAACAAAGACAGACACTGATACCCAGTAACACAGATAAGCAATTACACCAAGTAACAAAGACATACACTGACACCCAGTAACAAAGACATATACTGACACCCAGTAACACAGACACACACGGACACCAAGTAACAAAGACACACACTTACACCAAGTAACACAGACACACACTGACACCCAGTAACACAGACATACACTGACACCAAGTAACAAAGACAGACAATTGCACCAAGTAACAAAGACATACACTTACACCAAGTATTTTGACATACACTGACACCAAGTAACAAAGACATACACTGACACCCAATAACAAAGACAGACACTGACACGCAGTAACACAGACACACACTTACACCAAGTAACACAGACACACACTGACAACCAGTAACACAGACACACACTTACACCAAGCAACAAAGACATACACTGACACCCAGTAAAAAAGACACACACTTACACCACCTAACAAAGACATACACTGACACCCAGGAACAAAGACATACACTTACACCAAGTAACAAAGACAGACACTGATACCCAGTAACACAGACACACACTTACACCAAGTAACAAAGACATACACTGACACCCAGTAACACACACTGATTCACAGTAACAAAGACAGACACTGACACCCAGGAACACAGACACACACTGACACCAAGTCACAAAGACATGCACTGATACCCAGTAACACAGACACACACTTCCACCAAGTAACAAAAACACACACTTACACCAAGTAACACAGACATACACTGACACCAAGTCACAAAGACACACACTGATATCCAGTAACAAAGACATACATTGACACCAAGTCACAAAGACATGCACTGATACCCAGTAACACAGACACACACTTCCACCAAGTAACAAAGACACACACTTACAACAAGTAACACAGACATAAACTGACACCAAGTCACAAAGACACACACTGACACCCAGTAACAAAGACATACACTGACACCAAGTCACAAAGACATACACTGATACCCAGTAACACAGACACAAACTTACACCATTTAACACAGACATACACTGACACCCAGTAACACAGACACACACTTACACCAAGAAACAAAGACATACCCTGACACCCAGTAACAAAGACACAAACTTACACCAAGTAACACAGACATACACTGACACCCAGTAACACAGGCACACACTTACACCAAGTAACAAAGACATACACTGACACCCAGTAAAAAAGACACACACTTACACCAAGTCACAAAGACATACACTGATACCCAGTAACACAGACACAAACTTACACCAAGTAACACAGACATACACTGACACCCAGTAACACAGACACACACTTACACCAAGAAACAAAGACATACACTGACACCCAGTAACAAAGACACAAACTTACACCAAGTAACACAGACATACACTGACACCCAGTAACACAGTCACACACTTACACCAAGAAACAAAGACATACACTGACACCCAGTAACAAAGTCATACACTTGCACCAAGTATTTTGACATACACTGACACCAAGTAACAAAGACATACACTGACACCCAGTAACAAAGACATACACTGACACCCAGTAACAAAGACATGCACTGACACCCAGTAACACAGACACACACGGACACCATGTAACACACACACACACTGACACCCGGTAACACAAACAAACATACTGACACCCAGCAACACAGACACACACTTACACCAAGTAACAAAGACATACACGGACACCCAGTAACAAAGACATACACTGGCACCCAGTAACACAGACACACACTTACACCAAGTAACAAAGACACACACTTACACCAAGTAACAAAGACATACACTGACAAAAGGTCACAAAGACACACACTGACACCCAGTACCAAAGACATACACTGACACCAAGTCACAAAGACATACACTGATACCCAGTAACAAAGACATACACTGATACCCAGTAACACAGACACACACTTACACCTAGTAACAAAGACACACACTGATACCCAGTAACACACACTGATTCACAGTAACAAAGACATACACTGACACCCAGGAACACAGACACACACTGACACCAAGTCACAAAGACATGCACTGATACCCAGTAACACAGACACACACTTCCACCAAGTAACAAAGACACACACTTACAACAAGTAACACAGGCATAAACTGACACCAAGTCACAAAGACACACACTGACACCCAGTAACAAAGACATACACTGACACCAAGTCACAAAGACATACACTGATACCCAGTAACACAGACACAAACTTACACCATTTAACACAGACATACACTGACACCCAGTAACACAGACACACACTTACACCAAGAAACAAAGACATACCCTGACACCCAGTAACAAAGACACAAACTTACACCAAGTAACACAGACATACACTGACACCCAGTAACACAGGCACACACTTACACCAAGTAACAAAGACATACACTGACACCCAGTAAAAAAGACACACACTTACACCAAGTCACAAAGACATACACTGATACCCAGTAACACAGACACACACTTACACCAAGTAACAAAGACACACACTGATACCCAGTAACACAGATAAGCAATTACACCAAGTAACAAAGACATACCCTGACACCCAGTAACAAAGACACAAACTTACATCAAGTAACACAGACACACACTGACAACCAGTAACACAGACACACACTTACACCAAGCAACAAAGACATACACTGACACCCAGTAAAAAAGACACACACTTACACCAAGTCACAAAGACATACACTGATACCCAGTAACACAGACACACACTTACACCAAGTAACAAAGACAGACACTGATACCCAGTAACACAGATAAGCAATTACACCAAGTAACAAAGACATACACTGACACCCAGTAACAAAGACATACACTGACACCCAGTAACACAGACACACACGGACACCAAGTAACAAAGACACACACTTACACCAAGTAACACAGACACACACTGACACCCAGTAACACAGACATACACTGACACCAAGTAACAAAGACAGACAATTGCACCAAGTAACAAAGACATACACTTACACCAAGTATTTTGACATACACTGACACCAAGTAACAAAGACATACACTGACACCCAATAACAAAGACAGACACTGACACGCAGTAACACAGACACAAACTTACACCAAGTAACACAGACACACACTGACAACCAGTAACACAGACACACACTTACACCAAGCAACAAAGACATACACTGACACCCAGTAAAAAAGACACACACTTACACCACCTAACAAAGACATACACTGACACCCAGGAACAAAGACATACACTTACACCAAGTAACAAAGACAGACACTGATACCCAGTAACACAGACACACACTTACACCAAGTAACAAAGACATACACTGACACCCAGTAACACACACTGATTCACAGTAACAAAGACAGACACTGACACCCAGGAACACAGACACACACTGACACCAAGTCACAAAGACATGCACTGATACCCAGTAACACAGACACACACTTCCACCAAGTAACAAAAACACACACTTACACCAAGTAACACAGACATACACTGACACCAAGTCACAAAGACACACACTGATATCCAGTAACAAAGACATACACTGACACCAAGTCAGAAAGACATACACTGATACCCAGTAACACAGACACAAACTTACACCAAGTAACACAGACATACACTGACACCCAGTAACACAGACACACACTTACACCAAGAAACAAAGACATACACTGACACCCAGTAACAAAGACACAAACTTACACCAAGTAACACAGACATACACTGACACCCAGTAACACAGTCACACACTTACACCAAGAAACAAAGACATACACTGACACCCAGTAACAAAGTCATACACTTGCACCAAGTATTTTGACATACACTGACACCAAGTAACAAAGACATACACTGACACCCAGTAACAAAGACATACACTGACACCCAGTAACAAAGACATGCACTGACACCCAGTAACACAGACACACACGGACACCATGTAACACACACACACACTGACACCCGGTAACACAAACAAACATACTGACACCCAGCAACACAGACACACACTTACACCAAGTAACAAAGACATACACGGACACCCAGTAACAAAGACATACACTGGCACCCAGTAACACAGACACACACTTACACCAAGTAACAAAGACACACACTTACACCAAGTAACAAAGACATACACTGACAAAAGGTCACAAAGACACACACTGACACCCAGTACCAAAGACATACACTGACACCAAGTCACAAAGACATACACTGATACCCAGTAACAAAGACATACACTGATACCCAGTAACACAGACACACACTTACACCTAGTAACAAAGACACACACTGATACCCAGTAACACACACTGATTCACAGTAACAAAGACATACACTGACACCCAGGAACACAGACACACACTGACACCAAGTCACAAAGACATGCACTGATACCCAGTAACACAGACACACACTTCCACCAAGTAACAAAGACACACACTTACAACAAGTAACACAGACATAAACTGACACCAAGTCACAAAGACACACACTGACACCCAGTAACAAAGACATACACTGACACCAAGTCACAAAGACATACACTGATACCCAGTAACACAGACACAAACTTACACCATTTAACACAGACATACACTGACACCCAGTAACACAGACACACACTTACACCAAGAAACAAAGACATACCCTGACACCCAGTAACAAAGACACAAACTTACACCAAGTAACACAGACATACACTGACACCCAGTAACACAGGCACACACTTACACCAAGTAACAAAGACATACACTGACACCCAGTAAAAAAGACACACACTTACACCAAGTCACAAAGACATACACTGATACCCAGTAACACAGACACAAACTTACACCAAGTAACACAGACATACACTGACACCCAGTAACACAGACACACACTTACACCAAGAAACAAAGACATACACTGACACCCAGTAACAAAGACACAAACTTACACCAAGTAACACAGACATACACTGACACCCAGTAACACAGTCACACACTTACACCAAGAAACAAAGACATACACTGACACCCAGTAACAAAGTCATACACTTGCACCAAGTATTTTGACATACACTGACACCAAGTAACAAAGACATACACTGACACCCAGTAACAAAGACATACACTGACACCCAGTAACAAAGACATGCACTGACACCCAGTAACACAGACACACACGGACACCATGTAACACACACACACACTGACACCCGGTAACACAAACAAACATACTGACACCCAGCAACACAGACACACACTTACACCAAGTAACAAAGACATACACGGACACCCAGTAACAAAGACATACACTGGCACCCAGTAACACAGACACACACTTACACCAAGTAACAAAGACACACACTTACACCAAGTAACAAAGACATACACTGACAAAAGGTCACAAAGACACACACTGACACCCAGTACCAAAGACATACACTGACACCAAGTCACAAAGACATACACTGATACCCAGTAACAAAGACATACACTGATACCCAGTAACACAGACACACACTTACACCTAGTAACAAAGACACACACTGATACCCAGTAACACACACTGATTCACAGTAACAAAGACATACACTGACACCCAGGAACACAGACACACACTGACACCAAGTCACAAAGACATGCACTGATACCCAGTAACACAGACACACACTTCCACCAAGTAACAAAGACACACACTTACAACAAGTAACACAGGCATAAACTGACACCAAGTCACAAAGACACACACTGACACCCAGTAACAAAGACATACACTGACACCAAGTCACAAAGACATACACTGATACCCAGTAACACAGACACAAACTTACACCATTTAACACAGACATACACTGACACCCAGTAACACAGACACACACTTACACCAAGAAACAAAGACATACCCTGACACCCAGTAACAAAGACACAAACTTACACCAAGTAACACAGACATACACTGACACCCAGTAACACAGGCACACACTTACACCAAGTAACAAAGACATACACTGACACCCAGTAAAAAAGACACACACTTACACCAAGTCACAAAGACATACACTGATACCCAGTAACACAGACACACACTTACACCAAGTAACAAAGACACACACTGATACCCAGTAACACAGATAAGCAATTACACCAAGTAACAAAGACATACCCTGACACCCAGTAACAAAGACACAAACTTACATCAAGTAACACAGACACACACTGACAACCAGTAACACAGACACACACTTACACCAAGCAACAAAGACATACACTGACACCCAGTAAAAAAGACACACACTTACACCAAGTCACAAAGACATACACTGATACCCAGTAACACAGACACACACTTACACCAAGTAACAAAGACAGACACTGATACCCAGTAACACAGATAAGCAATTACACCAAGTAACAAAGACATACACTGACACCCAGTAACAAAGACATACACTGACACCCAGTAACACAGACACACACGGACACCAAGTAACAAAGACACACACTTACACCAAGTAACACAGACACACACTGACACCCAGTAACACAGACATACACTGACACCAAGTAACAAAGACAGACAATTGCACCAAGTAACAAAGACATACACTTACACCAAGTATTTTGACATACACTGACACCAAGTAACAAAGACATACACTGACACCCAATAACAAAGACAGACACTGACACGCAGTAACACAGACACACACTTACACCAAGTAACACAGACACACACTGACAACCAGTAACACAGACACACACTTACACCAAGCAACAAAGACATACACTGACACCCAGTAAAAAAGACACACACTTACACCACCTAACAAAGACATACACTGACACCCAGGAGCAAAGACATACACTTACACCAAGTAACAAAGACAGACACTGATACCCAGTAACACAGACACACACTTACACCAAGTAACAAAGACATACACTGACACCCAGTAACACACACTGATTCACAGTAACAAAGACAGACACTGACACCCAGGAACACAGACACACACTGACACCAAGTCACAAAGACATGCACTGATACCCAGTAACACAGACACACACTTCCACCAAGTAACAAAAACACACACTTACACCAAGTAACACAGACATACACTGACACCAAGTCACAAAGACACACACTGATATCCAGTAACAAAGACATACACTGACACCAAGTCAGAAAGACATACACTGATACCCAGTAACACAGACACAAACTTACACCAAGTAACACAGACATACACTGACACCCAGTAACACAGACACACACTTACACCAAGAAACAAAGACATACACTGACACCCAGTAACAAAGACACAAACTTACACCAAGTAACACAGACATACACTGACACCCAGTAACACAGTCACACACTTACACCAAGAAACAAAGACATACACTGACACCCAGTAACAAAGTCATACACTTGCACCAAGTATTTTGACATACACTGACACCAAGTAACAAAGACATACACTGACACCCAGTAACAAAGACATACACTGACACCCAGTTACAAAGACATGCACTGACACCCAGTAACACAGACACACACGGACACCATGTAACACACACACACACTGACACCCGGTAACACAAACAAACATACTGACACCCAGCAACACAGACACACACTTACACCAAGTAACAAAGACATACACGGACACCCAGTAACAAAGACATACACTGGCACCCAGTAACACAGACACACACTTACACCAAGTAACAAAGACACACACTTACACCAAGTAACAAAGACATACACTGACAAAAGGTCACAAAGACACACACTGACACCCAGTACCAAAGACATACACTGACACCAAGTCACAAAGACATACACTGATACCCAGTAACAAAGACATACACTGATACCCAGTAACACAGACACACACTTACACCTAGTAACAAAGACACACACTGATACCCAGTAACACACACTGATTCACAGTAACAAAGACATACACTGACACCCAGGAACACAGACACACACTGACACCAAGTCACAAAGACATGCACTGATACCCAGTAACACAGACACACACTTCCACCAAGTAACAAAGACACACACTTACAACAAGTAACACAGACATAAACTGACACCAAGTCACAAAGACACACACTGACACCCAGTAACAAAGACATACACTGACACCAAGTCACAAAGACATACACTGATACCCAGTAACACAGACACAAACTTACACCATTTAACACAGACATACACTGACACCCAGTAACACAGACACACACTTACACCAAGAAACAAAGACATACCCTGACACCCAGTAACAAAGACACAAACTTACACCAAGTAACACAGACATACACTGACACCCAGTAACACAGGCACACACTTACACCAAGTAACAAAGACATACACTGACACCCAGTAACACAGACACACACTTACACCAAGTAACAAAGACATACACGGACACCAAGTAACAAAGACACACACTTACACCAAGTAACACAGACACACACTGACAGCCAGTGAGACAAACAAACACACTGACACGCAGTAACACAGACACACACTGACACCAAGTAACAAAGACATACACAGACACCCAGTAACACAGACCACACACTGGGCGGCACAGTGGCGCAGTGGTTTGCAACGCAGCCTCACAGCTCCAGGGACCCGGGGTCGATTCTGGGTACTGCCTGTGCGGAGTTTGCAAGTTCTCCCTGTGTCTGCGTGGGTTTCCGCCCGGTGCTCCGGCTTCCTCCCACATGCCAAAGACTTGCAGGTTGATAGGTTAATTGACCGTCAGAAATTGCCTCTAGTATAGGTAGGTGGTAGGGAAATATATAGGGATAGGTGGGGATGTGATAGGAATACGTGATTAGTGTAGGATTAGTATAAATGGGTGGTTGATGGTCGGCACAGTCTCGGTGGGCCGAAGGGCCTGTTAAAGTGCTGTATCTCTAAACTAATCTAAATACTGACACCGAGTGTCACAGATACACACTGACACACAGTAACACAAACAAACACACACTGTCACCCAGTAACACAGAGAAACACTGATAAACAGTAACAAAGACATACACTGACACCAAGTCACAAAGACATACACTGATACCAAGTCACAAAGACATACACTGATACCCAGTAACACAGACACACACTGACACCAAGTAACAAAGACATACACTTGCACCAAGTAACAAAGAAAGACAATTACACCAAGTAACAAAGACATACACTTACACGATTTATTTTGACATACACTGACATCAAATAACAAAGACATACACTGATACCCAGTAACACTAACACACACTTACACCATGTAACAAAGACATACACTGACACCAAGTCACAAAGACACACACTGACACCCGATAACAAAGACATACACTGACACCAAGTCACAAAGAAATACACTGATACCCAGAAACACAGACCCACACTTACACCAAGTAACACAGACATACACTGACACCCAGTAACACAGACACACACTTACACCAAGTAACAAAGACATACACGGACACCCTTTAACAAACACATACACTGACACCCAGTAACACAGACACACACTTTCACCAAGTAACAAAGACATACACTGACACCAAGTCAGAAAGACACACACTGACACCCAGTAACAAAGACATACACTGACACCAAGTCACAAAGACATACACTGATACCCAGTAACAAAGACATGCACTGATACCCAGTAACACAGACACACACTTACACCTAGTAACAAAGACACACACTGATACCCAGTAACACAGACTCACACTTACACCAAGTAACAAAGACATACACTGACACCCAGAAACAAAGACATGCACTGAAACCCAGTAACACAGACACACACGGACACCAAGTAACAAAGACACACACTTACACCAAGTAACACAGACACACACTGACAGCCAGTAAGACAAACAAACACACTGACACCCAGCAACACAGACACACACTGACACCAAGTAACAAAGACATACACTTACACCAAGTAACAAAGACATGCACTGACACCCAGTAACAAAGACATACACTGACACCAAGTCACAAACACATACACTGACACTAAGTAACAAAGACATACACTGATACACAGACACACACTTACACCAAGTAACAAAGACATACACTGATAGCCAGTAACACAGACACACACTGACACCCAGTTAGAAACACACACTGAAAACCAGTAACACAGACACACACTGACCCCCCGTAACACAGACATTTACTGACACTAAGTCACAAAGTCACACACTGACACCAAGTAACAAAGACATACACTGACACCAAGTCACAAAGACATACACTGAGACATAGACACACACTTACACCAAGGAACAGAGACATACACTGACACCAAGTCACAAAGACATACACTTATACCCAGGAACACAGACACACACTGACACCCAGTAGCAAAGACATATACTGATACCATGTCACAAAGACATACACTGATACCCAGTAACACAGACACACACTGACACCCAGTAACAAAGACATACACTGATACCAAGTCAAAAAGACATACACTGATACCCAGTAACACAGACACACACTTACACCAAGTAACAAAGACAGACACTGATACCCAGTAACACTGATAAACACTTACACCAAGTAACAAAGACAGACACTGATACCCAGTAACACTGATAAACACTGACACCAAGTCACAAAGACATCCACTGATACACAGTCACACAGACACACACTTACACCAAGTAACAAAGACAGACACTGATACCCAGTAACACTGATAAACACTTACACCAAGTCACAAAGACATACACTGATACCCAGTAACACAGACATACACTGACACCCAGTAACAAAGACATACACTGATACCAAGTCAAAAAGACATACACTGATACCCAGTAACACAGACACACACTTCCACCAAGTAACAAAGACAGACACTGATACCCAGTAACACTGATAAACACTTACACCAAGTAACACAGACACACACTGACACCCAGTAAAACACACTGATACACAGTAACAAAGACATACACTGACACCCAGGAACAAAGACACACACTTACACCAAGTAACAAAGACACACCCTTACACCTAGTAACAAAGACACACACTTACACCAAGTAACAAAGGCACACACTTACACCAAGTAACACAGACATACACTGACACCAAGTAACAAAGACAGACAATTGCACCAAGTAACAAAGACATACACTTTCACCAATTATTTTGACATACACTGACACCAAGTAACAAAGACATACACTGACACCCAGTAACAACGACATACACTGACACCCAGTAACTCAGACACACACTTACACCAAGTAACAAAGACATACACTGACACGCAGTAACACAGACACACACGGACACCAAGTAACAAATACACACACTTACACCTAATAACACAGACATGCACTGACACCAAGTAACAAAGACATACACTGACACCCAGTAACACAGACCGACACGGACACCAAGTAACAAAGACACAGACTTACACCAAGTAACACAGACACACACTGACAGCCAGTAACACAGACACACACTTACACCAAGTAACTAAGACATACACTGACACCAAGTCACAAAGACACACACTGACACCCAGTAACAAAGACATACACTGACACCAAGTCTCAAAGACATACACTGATACCCAGTAACAAAGACATACACTGATACCCAGTAACACAGACACACACTTACACCCATTAACACAGACACACACTGATACCCAGTAACACAGACACACACTTACTACAAGTAACAAAGACACACACTGACACCAAGTAACAAAGACATACACTGACACCAAGTAACAAAGACATACACTGACACCCAGTAACACAGATACACACTGGGCGGCACAGTGGCGCATTGGTTGGCACTGCAGCCTCACAGCTCCAGGGACACGGGTTCGATTCTGGGTACTGCCTGTGCGGAGTTTGCAGGTTCTCCCTGTGTCTGTGTGGGTTTCCTCCGGTGCTCCGGTTTCCTCCCACATGCCAAAGACTTGCAGGTTGGTAGGTTAATTGGCCATTATAAATTGCCCCTAGTATAGTTAGGTGGTAGGGAAATATATAGGGACCGGTGGGGATGTTATTGGAATATGGGATTCGTGTAGGATTAGTATAAATGGTTGGTTGATGGTCGGCACAGACTCGGTGGGCCGAAGGGCCTGTTTCAATGCTGTATTTCTAAACTAAACTGAATAATGACACCTAGTGTCACAGACACACACTGACACCAAGTAACAAAGACATACATTTACACCGAGTAACACAGACGTACACTTACACCAAGTATTTTGACATGCACTTACACCAAGTAACAAAGACATACACTGACACCCATTAACAACGACATACACTGACACCAAGTCACAAACACATACACTGACACGAAGTAACAAAGACATACACTTACACCAAGTAACAAAGACATACACTGATAGCCAGGAACACAGACACAAACTGACACCCAGTTAGAAACAGACACTGACCCCCAGTAACACAGACACACACTGACCCCCCCCCGTAACACAGACATATACTGACACCAAGTCACAAAGACACACACTTACACCAAGTAACACAGACATACACTGACACCAAGTAACAAAGACATGCACTGATACCCAGTATCACAGACACACACTTACACCAAGTAACAAAGACATACACTGACACCAAGTCACTAAGACATACACTGATACCCAGGAACACAGACACACACCGACACCCAGTCACAAAGACATACACTGATACCAAGTCACAAAGACACGCACTGACACCAAGTAACAAAGACATACACTTACAGCAAGTAACAAAGACAAACACTTACACCAAGGAACACAGACATACTCTGACACCAAGTAACAAAGACAGACAATTACACCAAGTAACAAAGACATACACTTACACCAAGCATTTTGACATACACTGACACCAAGTAACAAAGACATGCACTGATACCCATTAACACAGACACACACTTACACCAAGTAACAAAGAAATACACTGACACCAAGTCACAAAGACATACACTGACACCAAGTCACAAAGACATACACTGATACCCAGTCACAAAGACCCACACTTACACCAAGAAACACAGACATACACTGACACCCAGTAACACAGACACACACTTACACCAAGTAACAAAGACATACACGGACTCCCATTAACAAACACATACACTGACACCCAGTAACACCGACACACACGGACACCAAGTAACAAAGACACACACTTACACCAAGTAACACAGACACACACTGACACCCAGTAACACACACTGATACACAGTAACAAAGACATACACTGACACACAGGAACAAAGACACACATTGACACCAAGTAACAAAGACACACACTTACACCAAGTAACAAAGACACACAGTTACACCAAGTAACACAGACATACACTGACACCAGGTAACAAAGACAGACAATTGCACCCAGTAACAAAGACATACACTGACACCCAGTAACACAGACACACACTTACACCAAGTAACAAAGACATACACTGACACCCAGTTACACAGACACACACGGACACCAAGTAACAAAGACACACACTTACACCAAGTAACCCAGACATACACTGAAACCAAGTAACGAAGACAGACAATTACTCCAAGGAACAAAGACATACACTTTCACCAAGTATTTTGACATACACTGACACCAAGTAACAAAGACATACACTGATACCCAGTAGCACAGACACACACTTACACCAAGTATCAAAGACATACACTGACACCAAGTCACTAAGAAACACACTGACACCCAGTGACAAAGACACACACTTACACCAAGTAACACAGACATACACTGACACCAAGTAACAAAGACTTCCACTGATACCCAGTAACGCAGACAAACACTTACACCAAGTAACAAAGACAGACACTGATGCCCAGAAACACAGACACACACTTTCTCCCAGTAACACTGACACACACGGACACCAAGTAACAAAGACACACACTTACACCAAGTAACACAGACACACACTGACACCCAGTAACACAAACAAACGCACTGACACCAATTGACACAGACATACACTGACACCAAGTAACAAAGACATACACTGACACCAAGTAACACAGACACACACTTGCAGCAAGTAACACAAACACACACTTACACCAAGTAACAAAGACATACACTGACACCAAGTAACAAAGACACACACTTACACCAAGTAACAAAGACATACACTGATACCCAGTAACACAGACACTCACTTACACCATGTAACAAAGACATACACTGACACCAAGTCACAAAGACACACACTGACACCCAGTAACAAAGACAAACACTGATACACAGTAACACAGACACACACTTACACCAAGTAACAAAGACATACACTGGCACCCAGTAACAAAGACATACACTGACAGCCAGTAACACAGACACACACGGACACCAAGTAATAAAGACACACACTTACACCAAGTAACACAGACAGACACTGACACCCAGTAACACATACACACACTTGCACCAAGTAATACAGACATACACTGACACCAAGTGACAAAGACATACTCTGATACCCAGTAACACAGGCACACACTTACACCTAGTAACACAGACATACACTGACACCAATAAACAAAGACATACATTGACACCAAGTAACCCAGACATTCACTGAAACCAAGGAACAAAGACAGACAATTACTCCAAGTAACAAAGACATACACTTACACCAAGTATTTTGGCATACACTGACACCAAGTAACAAAGACATACACTGATACCCAGTAGCACAGACACACACTTACACCAAGTATCAAAGACATACACTGACACCAAGTCACAAAGAAACACACTGACACCCAGTAACAAAGACACACACTTACACCAAGTAACACAGACATACACTGACACCAAGTAACACAGACATACACTGACACCAAGTAACAAAGACATCCACTGATACCCAGTAACGCAGACACACACTTACACCAAGTAACAAAGACAGACACTGATGCCCAGTAACACAGACACACACTTTCTCCCAGCAACACTGACACACACGGACACCAAGTAACACAGACACACACTGACACCCAGTAACACAAACAAACGCACTGACACCAAGTGACACAGACATACACTGACACCAAGTAACAAAGACATACACTGACACCAAGTAACACAGACACACACTTGCAGCAAGTAACACAAACACACGCACTGACACCAAGTGACACAGACATACACTGACACCAAGTAACAAAGACACACACTTACACCAAGTAACAGAGACATAGACTGACACCAAGTAACAAAGACATAGACTTACACCAAGTAACACAGACATACACTGACACCAAGTAACAAAGACATACACTGATACCCAGTAACACAGACACACACTTGCACCAAGTAACAAAGACACACACTTACACCAAGTAACACAGACACACACTGACACCCAGTAACACAGACACACACTTACACCAAGTAACACAGACATACACTTACACCAAGTAACACAGACATACACTGAAACCAAGTAACAAAGACATGCACTGACACCAAGTAACAAAGACATACACTTACACCAAGTAACAAAGACACACACTTACACCAAGTAACACAGACATACACTGAAACCAAGTGACAAAGACAGACAATTACAAAAAGTAACAAAGACATACACATACACCAAGTATTTTGACATACACTGACACCAAGTAACAAAGACAGACACTGATACCCAGTAACACAGACACACACTTACACCAAGTAAAAAAGACATACTCTGACACCAAGTCACAAAGCCACACTCTGACACCCAGTAACAAAGACATTCACTGAAACCAAGTCACAAAGACAGACACTGATACCCAGTAACACTGACACACACTTACACCAAGTAACAAAGACATACACTGACACCAAGTAACAAAGACTTACACTGACACCCAGTAACACAGACACACACTTACACCAAGTAACAAAGACATACACTGATACCCAGGAACACAGACACACACTTACACCAAGTAACACAGACACACACTTACACCAAGTAACAAAGACACACACTGACACCAAGTAACAAAGACATGCATTGACACCCAGTAACACAGACAAACACGGACACCAAGTAACAAAGACACACACTTACACCAACTAACACAGACACACATTGACACCCAGTAACACAGACACACACTTACACCAAGTAACACAGACACACACTTACACCAAGTAACAAAGACATACACTGATACCCAGGAACACAGACACACACTTGCACCAAGTAACAAAGACATACACTGACACCCAGTAACAAAGACATACACTGACACCCAGTAACACAGACACACATGGACACCTAGTAACAAAGACATACACTTACACCAAGTAACAGACACACACTGACACCCAGTAACGCAGACACACACTTAGAACAAGCAACACAGAAAGACAATGACACCAAGTAACAAAGACATACACTGATACCCAGTAACACAGACACAAACTTACACCAACTAACACAGACACACACTTACACCAAGTAACACAGACGCACACTTACACCAATTAACAAAGACATACACTGATACCCAGGAACACAGACACACACTTACACCAAGTAACACAGACACACACTTACACCAAGTAACAAAGACAAACACTGACACCAAGTAACAAAGACAGACAATTACACCAAGTAACAAAGACACACACATACACCAAGTAACACAGATATACACTGACACCAAGTAACAAAGACATGCACTGACACCCAGTAACACAGACACACACTTACACCAAGTAACACAGACATACACTGACACCAAGTAACAAAGACCTACACTGATACCCAGTAACACAGAAACACACTTCCACCAACTAACACAGACATCCACTGATGCCAAGTAACAAAGACATACACTGATACCCAGGAACACAGACACACACTTACACCAAGTAACACAGACACACCCTTACACCAAGTAACAAAGACATACACTGACACCAAGTCACAAAGACATACACTGATACCCAGTCACACAGACACACACTTACACCAAGTAACAAAGACAGACACTGATACCCAGTAACAAAGACAGACACTGATACCCAGTAACACAGACACACGCTTACACCAAGTAACAGAGACATACACTGACCCCCAGTAACAAGGACATGCACTGACACCAAGTAACAAAGACAGACAATTGCACCAAGTATTTTGACATACACTGACACCAAGTAACAAAGACATGCACTGATACCCAGTAACACAGACACACACTGACACCCAGTAACACAAACAAACACACTGACACCCAGTAACACAGACACACACTGACACCAAGTAAGAAAGACATACACTGACACCCAGTAACACAGATACACACTGGGTGGCACAGTGGCGCAGTGGTTAGCACTGCAGCCTCATAGCTCCAGGGACACGGGTTCGATTCTGGGTACTGCCTGTGCGGAGTTTGCAAGTTCTCCCTGTGTCTGCTTGGGTTTCCTCCGGGTGCTCCGGTTTCCTCCCACATGCCAAAGACTTGCAGGTTGATAGGTTAATTGGCCATCATAAATTGCCCCTAGTTTAGGTAGGTGGTAGGGAAATATATAGGGATAGGTGGGGATGTGATAGAAATACGGGATTGGTGTAGGATTAGTATAAATGGGTTGTTGATGGTCGGCACAGACTCGGTGGGCCGAAGGGCCTGTTTCAGTGCTGTATCTCTGAACAAAACTAAATACTGACACCTAGTGTCACAGACACACACTGACACCCAGTAACACAGAGAAACAATGATAAACAGTAACAAAGACATGCACTGACACCAAGTAACACAGACACACACTGACACCCAGTAACAAAGACATACATTGACACCAAGTCACAAAGACATACACGGATACCCAGTAACACAGTGATACACTTACACCAAGTGACAAAAACAGACAATTACACCAAGTAACAAAGACTTACACCAAGTATTTTGACATACACTGACACCAAGTAACAAAGACATACACTGACACCCAGTAACACAGACACACACGGACACCAAGTAACAAAGACACACACTTACACCAAGTAGCTCAGACACACACTGACACCCACTAACAAAGACATACACTGATGCCAAGTCACAATGACATACACTGATACCCAGTAACACAAACATACACACACTGACACCCAGTAACACAGAGACACACTGACACCCAGTAAAAAAGACATACACTGACACCAAGTCACAAAGACATACACTGATGCCCAGTAACACAGACACACACTGACACCAAGTAACACAGACATACACTGACACCAAGTAACAAAGACATACATTGATACCCAGGAACACAGGCACACACTTACACCAAGTAACACAGACACACACTTACACGAAGTAACAAAGACATAAACTAACACCAAGTAACAAAGACATACACTGACACCAAGCAACAAAGACATACAATTACACCAAGTAACAAAGGCACACACTTACACCAAGTAACAAAGACAGACACTGATACCCAGTAACGCAGACACACATTTACACCAAGTAACAAAGATATACACTGACACCCAGTAACACAAGCAAACACACACTGACACCCAGTAACACAGAGAGACACTACTACACAGTAACAAAGACATACACTGACACCAAGTAACACAGTCACACACTGACACCCAGTAACAAAGATATACACTGACACCAAGTCACCAAGACATACACTGATACCAAGTCACAAAGTCATACACTGATACCCAGTAACACAGACACACACTGACACCAAGTAACAAAGACATACACTGACACCAAGTAACAAAGACATACACTTACACCAAGTAACAAAGACAGACAATTACACCAAGTAACAAAGACACCCACATACACCAAGTATTTTGACATACACTGACACCAAGTAACAAAGACATACATGAAACCCAGTAACACAGACACACACTTACACCAACTAACACAGACATACACTGACACCAAGTAACAAAGACATGCACTGATACTCTGTAACACGGACACACACTTACAACAAGTAACAAAGACAGACACTGATACCCAGTAACACAGACACACACTTACACCAAATGACAAAGACATACACTGACACCAAGTAACAACGACATACACTGACACCCAGTAACACAGACACACACGGACACCAAGTAACAAAGACACACACTTACACCAAGTAGCACAGACACACACTGACACCCAGTAACAAAGACATACACTGATACCAAGTCACAAAGACATACACTGATACCCAGTAACAAAAACAAACACACACTGACACCCAGTAACACAGAGACACACTGACACCCAGTAAAAAAGACATGCACTTTCACCAAGTAGCACAGACACACACTGACACCCAGTAACAAAGACATACACTGATACCAAGTCACAAAGACATACACTGATACCCAGTAACACAGACACATACTTACACCAAGTAACAAAGACATACACTGACACCCACTAACGCAGACACACACGGACAACAAGTAACAAAGACACAGACTTAAAACAAGTAACACAAACATACACTGACACCCAGTAACACAAACAAACACACTGACACCAAGTAACACAGACATACACTGACACTAAGTAAAAAAGACATACACTCATACCCAGTAACACAGGCACACACTGGGGGAAGGGGGGGCACGTTGGCGCAGTGGTTAGCACCGCAGCCTCACAGCTCCAGGGACCCGGGAACGATTCTGGGTACTGCCTGTGCGAAGTTTGCAAGTTCTCCCTGTGTCTGCGTGGGTTTCCTCCGGGTGCTCCGGTTTCCTCCTGCGTGCCAAAGACTTGCAGGTTGATTGGTTAATTGGCCTTCATAAATTGCCCCTAGTATAAGTAGGTGGTAGGGATATATATAGGGACAGGTGTGGATGTAATAGGAATACGGGATGAGTGTAGGATTGGTATAAATGGGTTGTTGATGGTCGGCACAGACTCGGTTGACCGAATTGCTTGTTTAAGTGCTGTTTCTCTAAACTAAACTAAATACTGACACCTAGTGTCACAGACACACTCTGACACCCAGTAACACAAACAAACACACACTGACACCCAGTAACACAGAGAAACACTGATACACAGTAACAAAGACATACACTGACACCAAGTAACACAGACACACACTGACACCCAGTAAAAAAGACATACACTGACTCCATGTAACAAAGACATACACTGACACCAAGTCAAAAAGACATACACTGATGCCCAGAAACACAGACACACACTGACACCAAGTAACAAAGACGTACACTGACACAAAGTAACAAAGACACACACTTACACCAAGTAACACAGACATACACTGACACCAAGTAACAAAGACATACTCTGACATCAAGTAACAAAGACATAAACTGACACCCAGTAACAAAGACATACACTGACACAAAGTCACAAAGACATATAGTGACAACCAGTAACAAAGACATTCACTGACACCAAGTCACAAAGACATACACTGACACCAAGTAACAAAGACATACACTGATACCAAGTAACACAGACACACACTTTCAACAAGTAACAAAGACATACACTGACACCAAATAACAAAGACATACACTTACATCAAGTAACAAAGACATACATTGACACCAAGTAACAAAGACATACAATTACACCAAGTAACAAAGACACACACTTACAACAAGTAACACAGACATACACTGACACCATGTAACAAAGACACGCACAGATACTCAGTAACACAGACATACACTGACACCAAGTAACAAAGACATACACTGACACCAAGAAACAAATACATACACTGATACCCAGTAACACAGACACACACTTACACCAAGTAACAAAGACATACACTGACACCAGGTAACAAAGACATACACTGACACCAGGTCACAAAGACATACACTGATACCCAGTAACACAGACACACACTTACACCAAGGAACAAAGACACACACTGACACCAAGTAACAAAGACATCCACTGACACCAAGAAACAAAGACATACACTTACACCAAGTAACACAGACACACACTGACACCCAGTAACACAAACAAACACACACTGACACCCAGTAACATAGAAAAGCACTGACACACAGTAACAAAGACATACACAGACAGACACTGACAACATGTAACAAACACTTACAGAGACACACACTGACACCAAGTCACGAAGACAAACACTGACACCCAGTAACAAAGACATACACTGACACCAAGTCACAAAGACATACACTGATACCCAGTAACACAGACACACACTTCCACAAAGTATCAAAGACAAACACTGACACCAAGTAACAAAGACATACACTTACACAAAGTAACGCAGACATACACTGACACTAAGTAACAAAGACATACACTTACATCAAGTAACAAAGACACACACTTACACCAAGCAACACAGACATACTCTGGCACCAAGTAACAAAGACATACTCTGACACCCAGTAACACAGACACACACATACACCAAGTAACAACGACAGACACTGACACCAAGTAACAAAGACATACACTGATATCCAGTAACACAGACACACACTTACACCAAGTAACAAAGACACACACTTACACCAAGTAACACAGACATACACTGACACCAAGTAACAAAGACATCCTCTGACACCAAGTAACAAAGACATAAACTGACACCCAGTAACAAAGACATACACTGACACAAAGTCACAAAGACATATAGTGACAACCAGTAACAAAGACATTCACTGACACCAAGTCACAAAGACATACACTGAAACCAAGTAACAAAGACATACACTTACACCAAGTAACACAGACATACACTGACACCAAGTAACAAAGACATACAATTACACCAAGTAACAAAGACACGCACTTACACCAAGTAACACAGACATACACTGACACCAAGTAACAAAGACATAAACTGTTACCCATTAACACAGACACACACTTACACCAAGTAACAAAGACATACACTGATACCAAGTAACACAGACACACACTGACACCAAGTAACAAAGATATACACTGATACCCAGTAACACAGACACACACTTACACCAAGTAACAAAGACATTCACTGACACCAAGTAACAAAGACAGACACTGACACCAAGTAACAAAGACAGACACTGACACACGGTAACAAAGACAAACACTGACACCAAGTAACGATGACAGACACTGACACCCAGTAACAAAGACAGACACTGACACCAAGTCACAAAGACATACACTGACACCAAGTAACAAAGACATACACTGATACGCAGTAACACAGACAAACACTTGCACCAAGTAACAAAGACATACACTGACACCAAGTAACAAAGACATACACTGTTACCCAGTAACACAGACACACACTTACACCAAGTAACAAAGACATACACTGACACCAAGTTACAAAGACATACACTTACACCAAGTAACAAAGACTCACACTCACACCAAGTAACACAGACATACACTGTCACCATGTAGCAAAGACATTCCGTGATACCCAGTAACACAGACACACACTTACACCAAGTAACAAAGATGTGCACTGATTCTCAGTAACACAGACACACACTTACACCAAGTAACAAAGACATACACTGAAACCAAGTCACAAAGACATACACTGACACCAAGTCACAAAGACAGACACTGACACACAGTAACAAAGACAAACACTGACACCAAGTAACGAAGACAGACACTGACACCCAGTAACAAAGACAGAAACTGACACCAAGTCACAAAGACATACACTGACACCAAGTATCAAAGACATAAACTTACACCAAGTAACGCAGACAGACAATGACACCAAGTAACAAGGACATACAATTACACCTAGTAACAAAGACACACACTTGCACCAAGCAACACAAACATACACTGACACCACGTAACAAATACATACACTGTTACCCAGAAACACAGACACACACTTGCACCAAGCAACAAAGACATACATTGATACCAAGTAACACAGACACACACTTACACCAAGTAACACAGACATACACTGACACCAAGTAACAAAGACATACACTGATACCCAGTAACACAGACACACACAGGGCGGCACATTGGCACAGTGGTTAGCAGCCTCACAGCTCCAGGGACCCGGGCTCGATTCTGGGTACCGCCTGTGCGGAGTTTGCAAGTTCTCCCTGTGTCTGCGTGGGTTTCCTCCGGGTGCTCCGGTTTCCTCCCACATGCCAAAGACTTGCAGGTTGATAGGTTAATTGGCCATTATAAATTTCCCCTAGTATAGGTAGGTGGTAGGGAAAAATATTGGGACAGGTGGGGATGTGATAGGAATACGGGATTAGTGTCGGATTAGTATAAATGTGTGGTTGATGGTCGTCACAGACACGGTGGGCCGAAGGGCCTGTTTAAGTGCTGTATCTCTGAACTAATCTAAATACTGACACCTAGTGTCACTGACACCCTGTAACACAGAGAAACACTGATGCACAGTAACAAAGACATACACTGACACGAAGTAACACAGACACACACTGACACCCAGTAACAAATACATACACTGATACCAAGTCACAAAGATCTACACAGATACCCAGTAACACAGACACACACTTACACCAAGTAACAAAGACCTACACTGACACCAAGTAACAAAGACACACACTTACACCAAGTAACACAGACATACACTGACACCCAGTGACAAAGACATACACTTATACCCAGTAGCACAGACACACACTTACACCAAGTAACAAAGACATCCTCTGACACCAAGTCACAAAGACACACACTGACACCAAGTCACAAAGACATACACTGATACCCAGTAACACAGACACACACTTACACCAGTAACACAGACATACATTGACACCAAGTAACAAACACATACACTGATACCCAGTAACACAGACACACACTTACACCAAGTCACAAAGACATACACTGATACCCAGTAACACAGACACACACTTACACCAAGTAACACAGACATACATTGACACCAAGTAACAAAGACATACACTGATACCAAGTAACACAGACACACACTTACACCAAGTAACAAAGACAGACACTGATACCCAGTAACACAGACACACACTTACACCACGTAACACAGACACACACTGACACAAAGTCACAAAGACATACAGTGACAACCAGTAACAAAGACATTCACTGACACCAAGTCACAAAGACATACACTGACACCAAGTAACAAAGACATACACTGATACCCAGGAACACAGACACACACTTTCACCAAGTAACAAAGACATACACTGACACCAAGTAACAAAGACATACACTTACACCAAGTAACACAGACATACACTGACACCAAGTAACAAAGACATACAATTACACCAAGTAACAAAGACACACACTTACACCAAGTAACACAGACATACACTGACTCCAAGTAACAAAGACATACACTGTTACCCATTAACACAGACACACACCTACACCAAGTAACGAAGGCATACACTGATAGCAAGTAACACAGACACACACTGACACCAAGTAACAAAGATATACACTGATACCCAGTAACACAGACACACACTTACACCAAGTAACAAAGACATTCACTGACACCAGGTAACAAAGACAGACACTGACACACGGTAACAAAGACAAACACTGACACCAAGTAACGAAGAAAGACACTGACACCCAGTAACAAAGACAGACACTGACACCAAGTCACAAAGACATACACTGACACCAAGTAACAAAGACATACACTTACACCAAGTAACACAGACATACACTGGGACCAAGTAACAAAGACATACTCTGACACCCAGTAACACAGACACACACATACACCAAGTAACAACAACAGACACTGACACCAATTAACAAAGACATACACTGATATCCAGTAACACAGACACACACTTACACCAAGTAACAAAGACACACACTTACACCAAGTAACACAGACATACACTGACACCAAGTAACAAAGACATACACTGACACCAAGTAACAAAGACATAAACTGACACCCAGTAACAAAGACATGCACTGACACAAAGTCACAAATACATACAGTGACAACCAGTAACAAAGACATTCAATGATACCAAGTCACAAAGACAAACACTGACACCAAGTAACAAAGACATACACTGATACCAAGTCACAAAGATCTACACAGATACCCAGTAACACAGACACACACTTACACCAAGTAACAAAGACCTACACTGACACCAAGTAACAAAGACACACACTTACACCAAGTAACACAGACATACACTGACACCCAGTAACAAAGACATACACTGATACCCAGTAGCACAGACACACACGTACACCAAGTAACAAAGACATCCTCTGACACCAAGTCACAAAGACACACACTGACACCAAGTCACAAAGACATGCACTGATACCCAGTAACACAGACACACACTTACACCAGTAACACAGACATACATTGACACCAAGTAACAAAGACATACACTGATACCCAGTAACACAGACACACACTTACACCAAGTCACAAAGACATACACTGATACCCAGTAACACAGACACACACTTACACCAGTAACACAGACATACATTGACACCAAGTAACAAAGACATACACTGATACCCAGTAACACAGACACACACTTACACCAAGTCACAAAGACATACACTGATACCCAGTAACACAGACACACACTTACACCAAGTAACACAGACATACATTGACACCAAGTAACAGAGACATACACTGATACCAAGTGACACAGACACACACTTACACCAAGTAACAAAGACAGACACTGATACCCAGTAACACAGACACAAACTTACACCAAGTAACAAAGACATCCTCTGACACCAAGTGACAAAGACACACAATGAAACACAGTAACAAAGACATACACTGACATCAAGTCACAAAGACATACACTGATACCCAGTAACACAGACACACACTTACACCACGTAACACAGACACACACTGACACAAAGTCACAAAGACATACAGTGACAACCAGTAACAAAGACATTCACTGACACCAAGTAACAAAGACATACACTGACACCAAGTAACAAAGACATACACTGATACCCAGTAACACAGACACACACTTTCACCAAGTAACAAAGACATACACTGACACCAAGTAACAAAGACATACACTTACACCAAGTAACACAGACATACACTGACACCAAGTAACAAAGACATACAATTACACCAAGTAACAAAGACACACACTTACACCAAGTAACACAGACATACACTGACACCAAGTAACAAAGATATACACTGTTACCCATTAACACAGACACACACCTACACCAAGTAACGAAGACATACACTGATAGCAAGTAACACAGACACACACTGACACCAAGTAACAAAGATATACACTGATACCCAGTAACACAGACACACACTTACACCAAGTAACTAAGACATTCCCTGACACCAGGTAACAAAGACAGACACTGACACACGGTAACAAAGACAAACACTGACACCAGATAACGAAGAAAGACACTGACACCCAGTAACAAAGACAGACACTGACACCAAGTCACAAAGACATACACTGACACCAAGTAACAAAGACATACACTTACACCAAGTAACAAAGACACACACTTACACCAAGCAACACTGACATACACTGGCACCAAGTAACAAAGACATACTCTGACACCCAGTAACACAGACACACACATACACCAAGTAACAACAACAGACACTGACACCAATTATCAAAGACATACACTGATATCCAGTAACACAGACACACACTTACACCAAGTAACAAAGACACACACTTACACCAAGTAACACAGACATACACTGACACCAAGTAACAAAGACATACGCTGACACCAAGTAGCAAAGACATAAACTGATACCCAGTAACAAAGACATGCACTGACACAAAGTCACAAAGACATACAGTGACAACCAGTAACAAAGACATTCACTGACACCAAGTCACAAAGACAAACACTGACACCAAGTAACAAAGACATACACTGATACCAAGTAACACAGACACACACTTTCAACAAGTAACAAAGACATACACTGACACCAAATAACAAACACATGCACTTACACCAAGTAACACAGACATACACTGACACCAAGTAACAAAGACATACAATTACACCAAGTAACAAAGACACACACTTACACCAAGTAACACAGACATACACTGACACCAAGTAACAAAGACATACACTGATACCAAGTAACAAAGATAAACACTGATACCCAGTAACACAGACACACACTTACACCAAGTAACAAAGACATTCACTGACACCAAGTAACAAAGACAGACACTGACACCAAGTAACAAAGACAGACACTGACACACGGTAACAAAGACAAACACTGACACCAAGTAACGAAGACAGACACTGACACCCAGGAACAAAGACAGACACTGACACCAAGTCACAAAGACATACACTGACACCAAGTAACAAAGACATACAATTACACCAAGTAACAAAGACACACACTTACACCAAGTAACACAGACATACACTGACACCAAGTAACAAAGACATACACTGTTACCCATTAACACAGACACACACTTACACCAAGTAACAAAGACATACACTGATACCAAGTAACACAGACACACACTGACACCAAGTAACAAAGATATACACTGATACCCAGTAACACAGACACACACTTACTCCAAGTAACAAAGGCATTCACTGACACCAAGTAACAAAGACAGACACTGACACCAAGTAACAAAGACAGACACTGACACACGGTAACAAAGACAAACACTGACACCAAGTAACGATGACAGACACTGACACCCAGTAACAAAGACAGACACTGACACCAAGTCACAAAGACATACACTGACACCAAGTAACAAAGACATACACTGATACCCAGTAACACAGACAAACACTTACACCAAGTAACAAAGACATACACTGACACCAAGTAACAAAGATATACACTGTTACCCAGTAACACAGACACACACTTACACCAAGTAACAAAGACTCACACTCACACCAAGTAACACATACATACACTGTCACCATGTAGCAAAGACATTCCGTGATACCCAGTAACACAGACACACACTTACACCAAGTAACAAAGATGTGCACTGATTCTCAGTAACACAGACACACACTTACACCAAGTAACAAAGACATACACTGAAACCAAGTCACAAAGACATACACTGACACCAAGTCACAAAGACAGACACTGACACACAGTAACAAAGACAAACACTGACACCAAGTAACGAAGACAGACACTGACACCCAGTAACAAAGACAGAAACTGACACCAAGTCACAAAGACATACACTGACACCAAGTATCAAAGACATAAACTTACACCAAGTAACGCAGACATACAATGACACCAAGTAACAAGGACATACAATTACACCTAGTAACAAAGACACACACTTGCACCAAGCAACACAAACATACACTGGCACCACGTAACAAATACATACACTGTTACCCAGAAACACAGACACACACTTACACCAAGTAACAAAGACCTACACTGACACCAAGTAACAAAGACACACACTGACACCAAGTAACACAGACATACACTGACACCCAGTAACAAAGACATACACTGATACCCAGTAGCACAGACACACACTTACACCAAGTAACAAAGACATCCTCTGACACCAAGTGACAAAGACACACACTGACACCCAGTAACAAAGACATACACTGACACCAAGTCACAAAGACATACACTGATACCCAGTAACACAGACACACACTTACACCAAGTAACAAAGACCTACACTGACACCAAGTAACAAAGACACACACTTACACCAAGTAACACAGACATACACTGACACCCAGTAACAAAGACATACACTGATACCCAGTAGCACAGACACACACTTACACCAAGTAACAAAGACCTACACTGACACCAAGTAACAAAGACACACACTTACACCAGTAACACAGACATACATTGACATCAAGTAACAAAGACATACACTGATACCCAGTAACACAGAAACACACTTACACCAAGTAACAAAGACCTACACTGACACCAAGTAACAAAGACACACACTTACACCAAGTAACACAGACATACACTGACACCCAGTAACAAAGACATACACTGATACCCAGTAGCACCGACACACACTTACACCAAGTAACAAAGACATCCTCTGACACCAAGTGACAAAGACACACACTGACACCCAGTAACAAAGACATACACTGATACCCAGTAGCACAGACACACACTTGCACCAAGCAACAAAGACATGCATTGATACCAAGTAACACAGACACACACTTACACCAAGTAACACAGACATACACTGACACCAAGTAACAAAGACATACACTGATACCCAGTAACACAGACACACACAGGGCGGCACATTGGCAAAGTGGTTAGCAGCCTCACAGCTCCAGGGACCCGGGCTCGATTCTGGGTACCGCCTGTGCGGAGTTTGCAAGTTCTCCCTGTGTCTGCGTGGGTTTCCTCCGGGTGCTCCGGTTTCCTCCCACATGCCAAAGACTTGCAGGTTGATAGGTTAATTGGCCATTATAAATTTCCCCTAGTATAGGTAGGTGGTAGGGAAAAATATAGGGACAGGTGGGGATGTGATAGGAATACGGGATTAGTGTCGGATTAGTATAAATGAGTGGTTGATGGTCGTCACAGACTCGGTGGGCCGAAGGGCCTGTTTAAGTGCTGTATCTCTGAACTAATCTAAATACTGACACCTAGTGTCACTGACACCCTGTAACACAGAGAAACACTGATGCACAGTAACAAAGACATACACTGACACGAAGTAACACAGACACACACTGACACCCAGTAACAAATACATACACTGATACCAAGTCACAAAGATCTACACAGATACCCAGTAACACAGACACACACTTACACCAAGTAACAAAGACCTACACTGACACCAAGTAACAAAGACACACACTTACACCAAGTAACACAGACATACACTGACACCCAGTAACAAAGACATACACTGATACCCAGTAGCACAGACACACACTTACACCAAGTAACAAAGACATCCTCTGACACCAAGTCACAAAGACACACACTGACACCCAGTAACAAAGACATACACTGATACCCAGTAGCACAGACACACACTTGCACCCAGCAACAAAGACATACATTGATACCAAGTAACACAGACACACACTTACACCAAGTAACACAGACATACACTGACACCAAGTAACAAAGACATACACTGATACCCAGTAACACAGATACACACTGGGCGGCACATTGGCACAGTGGTTAGCAGCCTCACAGCTCCAGGGACCCGGGCTCGATTCTGGGTACCGCCTGTGCGGAGTTTGCAAGTTCTCCCTGTGTCTGCGTGGGTTTCCTCCGGGTGCTCCGGTTTCCTCCCACATGCCAAAGACTTGCAGGTTGATAGGTTAATTGGCCATTATAAATTTCCCCTAGTATAGGTAGGTGGTAGGGAAAAATATAGGGACAGGTGGGGATGTGATAGGAATACGGGATTAGTGTCGGATTAGTATAAATGAGTGGTTGATGGTCGTCACAGACTCGGTGGGCCGAAGGGCCTGCTCAAGTGCTGTATCTTTGAACTAATCTAAATACAGACACCTAGTGTCACTGACACCCTGTAACACAGAGAAACACTGATGCACAGTAACAAAGACATACACTGACACGAAGTAACACAGACACACACTGACACCCAGTAACAAATACATACACTGATACCAAGTCACAAAGATCTACACAGATACCCAGTAACACAGACACACACTTACACCAAGTAACAAAGACCAACACTGACACCAAGTAACAAAGACACACACTTACACCAAGTAACACAGACATACACTGACACCCAGTAACAAAGACATACACTGATACCCATTAGCACAGACACACACTTACACCAAGTAACAAAGACATCCTCTGACACCAAGTGACAAAGACACACACTGACACCCAGTAACACAGACATACACTGACACCCAGTAACAAAGACATACACTGATACCCAGTAGCACAGACACACACTTACACCAAGTAACAAAGACATCCTCTGACACCAAGTCACAAAGACACACACTGACACCCAGTAACAAAGACATACACTGATACCCAGTAGCACAGATACACACTTGCACCCAGCAACAAAGACATACATTGATACCAAGTAACACAGACACACACTTACACCAAGTAACACAGACATACACTGACACCAAGTAACAAAGACATACACTGATAACCAGTAACACAGACACACACAGGGCGGCACATTGGCACAGTGGTTAGCAGCCTCACAGCTCCAGGGACCCGGGCTCGATTCTGGGTACCGCCTGTGCGGAGTTTGCAAGTTCTCCCTGTGTCTGCGTGGGTTTCCTCCGGATGCTCCGGTTTCCTCCCACATGCCAAAGACTTGCAGGTTGATAGGTTAATTGGCCATTATAAATTTCCCCTAGTATAGGTAGGTGGTAGGGAAAAATATAGGGACAGGTGGGGATGTGATAGGAATACGGGATTAGTGTCGGATTAGTATAAATGAGTGGTTGATGGTCGTCACAGACTCGGTGGGCCGAAGGGCCTGTTTAAGTGCTGTATCTTTGAACTAATCTAAATACTGACACCTAGTGTTACTGACACCCTGTAACACAGAGAAACACTGATGCACAGTAACAAAGACATACACTGACACGAAGTAACACAGACACACACTGACACCCAGTAACAAATACATACACTGATACCAAGTCACAAAGATCTACACAGATACCCAGTAACACAGACACACACTTACACCAAGTAACAAAGACCTACACTGACACCAAGTAACAAAGACACACACTGACACCAAGTAACACAGACATACACTGACACCCAGTAACAAAGACATACACTGATACCCAGTAGCACAGCCACACACTTACACCAAGTAACAAAGACATCCTCTGACACCAAGTGACAAAGACACACACTGACACCCAGTAACAAAGACATACACTGACACCAAGTCACAAAGACATACACTGATACCCAGTAACACAGACACACACTTACACCAGTAACACAGACATACATTGACATCAAGTAACAAAGACATACACTGATACCCAGTAACACAGACACACACTTACACCAAGTAACAAAGACCTACACTGACACCAAGTAAAAAAGACACACACTTACACCAAGTAACACAGACATACACTGACACCCAGTAACAAAGACATACACTGATACCCAGTAGCACAGACACACACTTACACCAAGTAACAAAGACATCCTCTGACACCAAGTGACAAAGACACACACTGACACCCAGTAACAAAGACATACACTGATACCCAGTAGCACAGACACACACTTGCACCAAGCAACAAAGACATACATTGATACCAAGTAACACAGACACACACTTACACCAAGTAACACAGACATACACTGACACCAAGTAACAAAGACATACACTGATACCCAGTAACACAGACACACACAGGGCGGCACATTGGCACAGTGGTTAGCAGCCTCACAGCTCCAGGGACCCGGGCTCGATTCTGGGTACCGCCTGTGCGGAGTTTGCAAGTTCTCCCTGTGTCTGCGTGGGTTTCCTCCGGGTGCTCCGGTTTCCTCCCACATGCCAAAGACTTGCAGGTTGATAGGTTAATTGGCCATTATAAATTTCCCCTAGTATAGGTAGGTGGTAGGGAAAAATATAGGGACAGGTGGGGATGTGATAGGAATACGGGATTAGTGTCGGATTAGTATAAATGAGTGGTTGATGGTCGTCACAGACTCGGTGGGCCGAAGGGCCTGTTTAAGTGCTGTATCTTTGAACTAATCTAAATACTGACACCTAGTGTCACTGACACCCTGTAACACAGAGAAACACTGATGCACAGTAACAAAGACATACACTGACACGAAGTAACACAGACACACACTGACACCCAGTAACAAATACATACACTGATACCAAGTCACAAAGATCTACACAGATACCCAGTAACACAGACACACACTTACACCAAGTAACAAAGACCAACACTGACACCAAGTAACAAAGACACACACTTACACCAAGTAACACAGACATACACTGACACCCAGTAACAAAGACATACACTGATACCCATTAGCACAGACACACACTTACACCAAGTAACAAAGACATCCTCTGACACCAAGTGACAAAGACACACACTGACACCCAGTAACAAAGACATACACTGACACCAAGTCACAAAGACATACACTGATACCCAGTAACACAGACACACACTTACACCAGTAACACAGACATACATTGACATCAAGTAACAAAGACATACACTGATACCCAGTAACACAGACACACACTTACACCAAGTCACAAAGACATACACTGATACCCAGTAACACAGACACACACTTTCACCAAGTAACACAGACATACATTGACACCAAGTAACAAAGGACATACACTGATACCAAGTAACACAGACACACACTTACACCAAGTAACAAAGACAGACACTGATACCCAGTAACACAGACACACACATACACCAAGTAACAAGGACATACAGTGACACCCAGTAACAAATACATACACTGACACCCAGTAACACAGACACACACGGACACCAAGTTACAAAGACACACACTTACACCAAGTAACACAGACACACACTGACACAAAGTCGCAAAGACATACAGTGACAACCAGTAACAAAGACATTCACTGACACCAAGTCACAAAGACATACACTGACACCAAGTAACAAAGACATACACTGATACCCAGTAACACAGACACACACTTTCACCAAGTAACAAAGACATACACTGACACCAAGTAACAAAGAAATACACTTACACCAAGTAACACAGACATACACTGACACCAAGTAACAAAGACATACACTGTTACCCATTAACACAGACACACACCTACACCAAGTAACGAAGACATACACTGATAGCAAGTAACACAGACACACACAGACACCAAGTAACAAAGATATACACTGATACCCAGTAACACAGACACACACTTACACCAAGTAACAAAGACATTCACTGACACCAAGTAACAAAGACAGACACTGACACACGGTAACAAAGACAAACACTGACACCAAGTAACGAAGAAAGACACTGACACCCAGTAACAAAGACAGACACTGACACCAAGTCACAAAGACATACACTGACACCAAGTAACAAAGACATACACTTACACCAAGTAACAAAGACACACACTTACACCAAGCAACACAGACATACACTGGCACCAAGTAACAAAGACATACTCTGACACCCAGTAACACAGACACACACATACACCAAGTAACAACAACAGACACTGACACCAATTAACAAAGACATACACTGATATCCAGTAACACAGACACACACTTACACCAAGTAACAAATGAAAACACACTTACACCAAGTAACACAGACATACACTGACACCAAGTAACAAAGACATACACTGACACCAAGTAACAAAGACATAAACTGACACCCAGTAACAAAGACATGCACTGACACAAAGTCACAAAGACATACAGTGACAACCAGTAACAAAGACATTCACTGACACCAAGTCACAAAGACAAACACTGACACCAAGTAACAAAGACATACTCTGATACCAAGTAACACAGACACACACTTTCAACAAGTAACAAAGACATACACTGACGCCAAATAACAAACACATACACTTACACCAAGTAACACAGACATACACTGACACCAAGTAACAAAGACATACAATTACACCAAGTAACAAAGACACACACTTACACCAAGTAACACAGACATACACTGACACCAAGTAACAAAGACATACACTGATACCAAGTAACAAAGATAAACACTGATACCCAGTAACACAGACACACACTTACACCAAGTAACAAAGACATTCACTGACACCAAGTAACAAAGACAGACACTGACACCAAGTAACAAAGACAGACACTGACACACGGTAACAAAGACAAACACTGACACCAAGTAACGAAGACAGACACTGACACCCAGTAACAAAGACAGACACTGACACCAAGTCACAAAGACATACACTGACATCAAGTAACAAAGACATACACTGATACCCAGTAACACAGACAAACACTTACACCAAGTAACAAAGACATACACTGACACCAAGTAACAAAGACATACACTGACACCAAGTAACAAAGACATACACTGTTACGCAGTAACACAGACACACACTTACACCAAGTAACAAAGACATACACTGACACCAAGTTACAAAGACATACACTTACACCAAGTAACAAAGACACACACTCACACCAAGTAACACAGTCATACACTGTCACCATGTAGCAAAGACATTCCCTGATACCCAGTAACACTGACACACACTTACACCAAGTAACAAAGATGTGCACTGATTCTCAGTAACACAGACACACACTTACACCAAGTAACAAAGACATACACTGAAACCAAGTAACAAAGACATACACTGACACCAAGTCACAAAGACAGACACTGACACACAGTAACACAGACAAACACTGACGCCAAGTAACGAAGACAGACACTGACACCCAGTAACAAAGACAGAAACTGACACCAAGTCGCAAAGACATACACTGACACCAAGTATCAAAGACATAAACATACACCAAGTAGCGCAGACATACAATGACACCAAGTAACAAGGACATACATTACACGTAGTAACAAATACACACACTTGCACCAAGCAACACAAACATACACTGACACCACGTAACAAATACATACACTGTTACCCAGAAACACAGACACACACTTGCACCAAGCAACAAAGACATACATTGATACCAAGTAACACAGACACACACTTACACCAAGTAACACAGACATACACTGACACCAAGTAACAAAGACATACACTGATACCCAGTAACACAGACACAAACAGGGCGGCACATTGGCACAGTGGTTAGCAGCCTCACAGCTCCAGGGACCCGGGCTCGATTCTGGGTACCGCCTGTGCGGAGTTTGCAAGTTCTCCCAGTGTCTGCGTGGGTTTCCTCCGGGTGCTCCGGTTTCCTCCCACATGCCAAAGACTTGCAGGTGGATAGGTTAATTGGCCATTATAAATTGCCCCTAGTATAGGGAGGCGGTAGGGGAAAATATAGGGACAGGTGGGGATGTGATAGGAATACGGGATTAGTGTCGGATTAGTGTAAATCAGTGGTTGATGGTCGTCACAGACTCGGTGGGCCGAAGGGCCTGCTTAAGTGCTGTATCTCTAAAATAAACTAAATACTGACACCTCGTGTCACTGACACCCTGTAACACAGAGAAACACTGATGCACAGTAACAAAGACATACACTGACACGAAGTAACACAGACACACACTGACACCCAGTAACAAATACATACACTGATACCAGGTCACAAAGATATACACTGATACCCAGTAACACAGACACACACTTACACCAAGTAACAAAGACCTACACTGACACCAAGTAACAAAGACACACACTTACACCAAGTAACACAGACATACACTGACACCCAGTAACAAAGACATACACTGATACCCAGTAACACAGACACACACTTACACCAAGTAACAAAGACATCCTCTGACACCAAGTCACAAAGACACACAATGACACCCAGTAACAAAGACATACACTGACACCAAGTCACAAAGACATACACTGATACCCAGTAACACAGACACACACTTACACCACGTAACACAGACATACATTGACACCAAGTAACAAAGACATACACTGATACTCAGTAACACAGACACACACTTACACCAAGTCACAAAGACATACACTGATACCCAGTAACACAGACACACACTTACACCAAGTAACACAGACATACACTGACACCAAGTAACAAAGACAGACACTGATACCCAGTAGCACAGACACACACATACACCAAGTAACAAGGACATACAGTGACACCCAGTAACAAATACATACACTGACACCCAGTAACACAGACACACACGGACACCAAGTTACAAAGACACACACTTACACCATGTAACACAAACACACACTGACACAAAGTCACAAAGTCATACAGTGACAACCAGTAACAAAGATATTCACTGTCACCAAGTCACAAAGACATACACTGACACCAAGTAACAAAGACATACACTGATACCCAGCAACACAGACACACACTTTCACCAAGTAACAAAGACATACACTGACACCAAGTAACAAAGACATACACTGACACCAAGAAACAAAGACATACACTTACACAAAGTAACACAGACATACACTGACACCAAGTAGCAAAGACATACAATTACACCAAGTAACAAAGACACACACTTACACCAAGTAACACAGACATACACTGACACCAAGTAACAAATACATACACTGTTACCCATTACCACAGACACACACTTACACCAAGTAACAAAGACATACACTGATACCAAGTAACACAGACACACACTGACACCAAGTAACAAAGATATACACTGATACCCAGTAACACAGACACACACTTACACCAAGTAACAAAGACATTCACTGATACCCAGTAACACAGACACACACTTACACCAAGTAACACAGACATACATTGACACCAAGTAACAAAGGACATACACTGATACCAAGTAACACAGACACACACTTACACCAAGTAACAAAGACAGACACTGATACCCAGTAACACAGACACACACATACACCAAGTAACAAGGACATACAGTGACACCCAGTAACAAATACATACACTGACACCCAGTAACACAGACACACACGGACACCAAGTTACAAAGACACACACTTACACCAAGTAACACAGACACACACTGACACAAAGTCGCAAAGACATACAGTGACAACCAGTAACAAAGACATTCACTGACACCAAGTCACAAAGACATACACTGACACCAAGTAACAAAGACATACACTGATACCCAGTAACACAGACACACACTTTCACCAAGTAACAAAGACATACACTGACACCAAGTAACAAAGACAAACACTTACACCAAGTAACACAGACATACACTGACACCAAGTAACAAAGACATACAATTACACCAAGTAACAAAGAGACACACTTACACCAAGTAACACAGACATACACTGACACCAAGTAACAAAGACATACACTGTTACCCATTAACACAGACACACACAGACACCAAGTAACAAAGATATACACTGATACCCAGTAACACAGACACACACTTACACCAAGTAACAAAGACATTCACTGACACCAAGTAACAAAGACAGACACTGACACACGGTAACAAAGACAAACACTGACACCAAGTAACGAAGAAAGACACTGACACCCAGAAACAAAGACAGACACTGACACCAAGTCACAAAGACATACACTGACACCAAGTAACAAAGACATACACTTACACCAAGTAACAAAGACACACACTTACACCAAGCAACACAGACATACACTGGCGCCAAGTAACAAAGACATACTCTGACACCCAGTAACACAGACACACACATACACCAAGTAACAACAACAGACACTGACACCAATTAACAAAGACATACACTGATATCCAGTAACACAGACACACACTTACACCAAGTAACAAATGAAAACAAACTTACACCAAGTAACACAGACATACACTGACACCAAGTAACAAAGACATACACTGACACCAAGTAACAAAGACATAAACTGACACCCAGTAACAAAGACATGCACTGACACAAAGTCACAAAGACATACAGTGACAACCAGTAACAAAGACATTCACTGACACCAAGTCACAAAGACAAACACTGACACCAAGTAACAAAGACATACTCTGATACCAAGTAACACAGACACACACTTTCAACAAGTAACAAAGACATACACTGACACCAAATAACAAACACATACACTTACACCAAGTAACACAGACATACACTGACACCAAGTAACAAAGACATACAATTTCACCAAGTAACAAAGACACACACTTACACCAAGTAACACAGACATACACTGACACCAAGTAACAAAGACATACACTGATACCAAGTAACAAAGGTAAACACTGATACCCAGTAACACAGACACACACTTACACCAAGTAACAAAGACATTCACTGACACCAAGTAACAAAGACAGACACTGACACCAAGTAACAAAGACAGACACTGACACACAGTAACAAAGACAAACACTGACACCAAGTAACGAAGACAGACACTGACACCCAGTAACAAAGACAGACACTGACACCAAGTCACAAAGACATACACTGACATCAAGCAACAAAGACATACACTGATACCCAGTAACACAGACAAACACTTACACCAAGTAACAAAGACATACACTGACACCAAGTAACAAAGACATACACTGTTACGCAGTAACACAGACACACACTTACACCAAGTAACGAAGACATACACTGACACCAAGTTACAAAGACATACACTTACACCAAGTAACAAAGACTCACACTCACACCAAGTAACACAGTCATACACTGTCACCATGGAGCAAAGACATTCCCTGATACCCAGTAACACTGACACACACTTACACCAAGTAACAAAGATGTGCACTGATTCTCAGTAACACAGACACACACTTACACCAAGTAACAAAGACATACACTGAAACCAAGTAACAAAGACATACACTGACACCAAGTCACAAAGACAGACACTGACACACAGTAACACAGACATAAACTTACACCATGTAGCGCAGACATACAATGACACCAAGTAACAAGGACATACATTACACGTAGTAACAAATACACACACTTGCACCAAGCAACACAAACATACACTGACACCACGTAACAAATACATACACTGTTACCCAGAAACACAGACACACACTTGCACCAAGCAACAAAGACATACATTGATACCAAGTAACACAGACACACACTTACACCAAGTAACACAGACATACACTGACACCAAGTAACAAAGACACACACTGACACCCAGTAATAAAGACATACACTGACACCAGGTCACAAATACATACACTGATACCCAGTAACACAGACACACACTTACACCAAGTAACAAAGACATACACTGACACCAGGTAACAAAGACATACACTGACACCAGGTCACAAAGACATACACTGATACCCAGTAACACAGACACACACTTACACCAAGGAACAAAGACACACACTGACACCAAGTAACAAAGACATCCACTGACACCAAGAAACAAAGACATACACTTACACCAAGTAACACAGACACACACTGACACCCAGTAACACAAACAAACACACACTGACACCCAGTAACATAGAAAAGCACTGACACACAGTAACAAAGACATACACAGACAGACACTGACAACATGTAACAAACACTTACAGAGACACACACTGACACCAAGTCACGAAGACAAACACTGACACCCAGTAACAAAGACATACACTGACACCAAGTCACAAAGACATACACTGATACCCAGTAACACAGACACACACTTCCACAAAGTATCAAAGACAAACACTGACACCAAGTAACAAAGACATACACTTACACAAAGTAACGCAGACATACACTGACACTAAGTAACAAAGACATACACTTACATCAAGTAACAAAGACACACACTTACACCAAGCAACACAGACATACTCTGGCACCAAGTAACAAAGACATACTCTGACACCCAGTAACACAGACACACACATACACCAAGTAACAACGACAGACACTGACACCAAGTAACAAAGACATACACTGATATCCAGTAACACAGACACACACTTACACCAAGTAACAAAGACACACACTTACACCAAGTAACACAGACATACACTGACACCAAGTAACAAAGACATCCTCTGACACCAAGTAACAAAGACATAAACTGACACCCAGTAACAAAGACATACACTGACACAAAGTCACAAAGACATATAGTGACAACCAGTAACAAAGACATTCACTGACACCAAGTCACAAAGACATACACTGAAACCAAGTAACAAAGACATACACTTACACCAAGTAACACAGACATACACTGACACCAAGTAACAAAGACATACAATTACACCAAGTAACAAAGACACGCACTTACACCAAGTAACACAGACATACACTGACACCAAGTAACAAAGACATAAACTGTTACCCATTAACACAGACACACACTTACACCAAGTAACAAAGACATACACTGATACCAAGTAACACAGACACACACTGACACCAAGTAACAAAGATATACACTGATACCCAGTAACACAGACACACACTTACACCAAGTAACAAAGACATTCACTGACACCAAGTAACAAAGACAGACACTGACACCAAGTAACAAAGACAGACACTGACACACGGTAACAAAGACAAACACTGACACCAAGTAACGATGACAGACACTGACACCCAGTAACAAAGACAGACACTGACACCAAGTCACAAAGACATACACTGACACCAAGTAACAAAGACATACACTGATACGCAGTAACACAGACAAACACTTGCACCAAGTAACAAAGACATACACTGACACCAAGTAACAAAGACATACACTGTTACCCAGTAACACAGACACACACTTACACCAAGTAACAAAGACATACACTGACACCAAGTTACAAAGACATACACTTACACCAAGTAACAAAGACTCACACTCACACCAAGTAACACAGACATACACTGTCACCATGTAGCAAAGACATTCCGTGATACCCAGTAACACAGACACACACTTACACCAAGTAACAAAGATGTGCACTGATTCTCAGTAACACAGACACACACTTACACCAAGTAACAAAGACATACACTGAAACCAAGTCACAAAGACATACACTGACACCAAGTCACAAAGACAGACACTGACACACAGTAACAAAGACAAACACTGACACCAAGTAACGAAGACAGACACTGACACCCAGTAACAAAGACAGAAACTGACACCAAGTCACAAAGACATACACTGACACCAAGTATCAAAGACATAAACTTACACCAAGTAACGCAGACAGACAATGACACCAAGTAACAAGGACATACAATTACACCTAGTAACAAAGACACACACTTGCACCAAGCAACACAAACATACACTGACACCACGTAACAAATACATACACTGTTACCCAGAAACACAGACACACACTTGCACCAAGCAACAAAGACATACATTGATACCAAGTAACACAGACACACACTTACACCAAGTAACACAGACATACACTGACACCAAGTAACAAAGACATACACTGATACCCAGTAACACAGACACACACAGGGCGGCACATTGGCACAGTGGTTAGCAGCCTCACAGCTCCAGGGACCCGGGCTCGATTCTGGGTACCGCCTGTGCGGAGTTTGCAAGTTCTCCCTGTGTCTGCGTGGGTTTCCTCCGGGTGCTCCGGTTTCCTCCCACATGCCAAAGACTTGCAGGTTGATAGGTTAATTGGCCATTATAAATTTCCCCTAGTATAGGTAGGTGGTAGGGAAAAATATTGGGACAGGTGGGGATGTGATAGGAATACGGGATTAGTGTCGGATTAGTATAAATGTGTGGTTGATGGTCGTCACAGACACGGTGGGCCGAAGGGCCTGTTTAAGTGCTGTATCTCTGAACTAATCTAAATACTGACACCTAGTGTCACTGACACCCTGTAACACAGAGAAACACTGATGCACAGTAACAAAGACATACACTGACACGAAGTAACACAGACACACACTGACACCCAGTAACAAATACATACACTGATACCAAGTCACAAAGATCTACACAGATACCCAGTAACACAGACACACACTTACACCAAGTAACAAAGACCTACACTGACACCAAGTAACAAAGACACACACTTACACCAAGTAACACAGACATACACTGACACCCAGTGACAAAGACATACACTTATACCCAGTAGCACAGACACACACTTACACCAAGTAACAAAGACATCCTCTGACACCAAGTCACAAAGACACACACTGACACCAAGTCACAAAGACATACACTGATACCCAGTAACACAGACACACACTTACACCAGTAACACAGACATACATTGACACCAAGTAACAAACACATACACTGATACCCAGTAACACAGACACACACTTACACCAAGTCACAAAGACATACACTGATACCCAGTAACACAGACACACACTTACACCAAGTAACACAGACATACATTGACACCAAGTAACAAAGACATACACTGATACCAAGTAACACAGACACACACTTACACCAAGTAACAAAGACAGACACTGATACCCAGTAACACAGACACACACTTACACCACGTAACACAGACACACACTGACACAAAGTCACAAAGACATACAGTGACAACCAGTAACAAAGACATTCACTGACACCAAGTCACAAAGACATACACTGACACCAAGTAACAAAGACATACACTGATACCCAGGAACACAGACACACACTTTCACCAAGTAACAAAGACATACACTGACACCAAGTAACAAAGACATACACTTACACCAAGTAACACAGACATACACTGACACCAAGTAACAAAGACATACAATTACACCAAGTAACAAAGACACACACTTACACCAAGTAACACAGACATACACTGACTCCAAGTAACAAAGACATACACTGTTACCCATTAACACAGACACACACCTACACCAAGTAACGAAGGCATACACTGATAGCAAGTAACACAGACACACACTGACACCAAGTAACAAAGATATACACTGATACCCAGTAACACAGACACACACTTACACCAAGTAACAAAGACATTCACTGACACCAGGTAACAAAGACAGACACTGACACACGGTAACAAAGACAAACACTGACACCAAGTAACGAAGAAAGACACTGACACCCAGTAACAAAGACAGACACTGACACCAAGTCACAAAGACATACACTGACACCAAGTAACAAAGACATACACTTACACCAAGTAACACAGACATACACTGGGACCAAGTAACAAAGACATACTCTGACACCCAGTAACACAGACACACACATACACCAAGTAACAACAACAGACACTGACACCAATTAACAAAGACATACACTGATATCCAGTAACACAGACACACACTTACACCAAGTAACAAAGACACACACTTACACCAAGTAACACAGACATACACTGACACCAAGTAACAAAGACATACACTGACACCAAGTAACAAAGACATAAACTGACACCCAGTAACAAAGACATGCACTGACACAAAGTCACAAATACATACAGTGACAACCAGTAACAAAGACATTCAATGATACCAAGTCACAAAGACAAACACTGACACCAAGTAACAAAGACATACACTGATACCAAGTCACAAAGATCTACACAGATACCCAGTAACACAGACACACACTTACACCAAGTAACAAAGACCTACACTGACACCAAGTAACAAAGACACACACTTACACCAAGTAACACAGACATACACTGACACCCAGTAACAAAGACATACACTGATACCCAGTAGCACAGACACACACGTACACCAAGTAACAAAGACATCCTCTGACACCAAGTCACAAAGACACACACTGACACCAAGTCACAAAGACATGCACTGATACCCAGTAACACAGACACACACTTACACCAGTAACACAGACATACATTGACACCAAGTAACAAAGACATACACTGATACCCAGTAACACAGACACACACTTACACCAAGTCACAAAGACATACACTGATACCCAGTAACACAGACACACACTTACACCAGTAACACAGACATACATTGACACCAAGTAACAAAGACATACACTGATACCCAGTAACACAGACACACACTTACACCAAGTCACAAAGACATACACTGATACCCAGTAACACAGACACACACTTACACCAAGTAACACAGACATACATTGACACCAAGTAACAGAGACATACACTGATACCAAGTGACACAGACACACACTTACACCAAGTAACAAAGACAGACACTGATACCCAGTAACACAGACACAAACTTACACCAAGTAACAAAGACATCCTCTGACACCAAGTGACAAAGACACACAATGAAACACAGTAACAAAGACATACACTGACATCAAGTCACAAAGACATACACTGATACCCAGTAACACAGACACACACTTACACCACGTAACACAGACACACACTGACACAAAGTCACAAAGACATACAGTGACAACCAGTAACAAAGACATTCACTGACACCAAGTAACAAAGACATACACTGACACCAAGTAACAAAGACATACACTGATACCCAGTAACACAGACACACACTTTCACCAAGTAACAAAGACATACACTGACACCAAGTAACAAAGACATACACTTACACCAAGTAACACAGACATACACTGACACCAAGTAACAAAGACATACAATTACACCAAGTAACAAAGACACACACTTACACCAAGTAACACAGACATACACTGACACCAAGTAACAAAGATATACACTGTTACCCATTAACACAGACACACACCTACACCAAGTAACGAAGACATACACTGATAGCAAGTAACACAGACACACACTGACACCAAGTAACAAAGATATACACTGATACCCAGTAACACAGACACACACTTACACCAAGTAACTAAGACATTCCCTGACACCAGGTAACAAAGACAGACACTGACACACGGTAACAAAGACAAACACTGACACCAGATAACGAAGAAAGACACTGACACCCAGTAACAAAGACAGACACTGACACCAAGTCACAAAGACATACACTGACACCAAGTAACAAAGACATACACTTACACCAAGTAACAAAGACACACACTTACACCAAGCAACACTGACATACACTGGCACCAAGTAACAAAGACATACTCTGACACCCAGTAACACAGACACACACATACACCAAGTAACAACAACAGACACTGACACCAATTATCAAAGACATACACTGATATCCAGTAACACAGACACACACTTACACCAAGTAACAAAGACACACACTTACACCAAGTAACACAGACATACACTGACACCAAGTAACAAAGACATACGCTGACACCAAGTAGCAAAGACATAAACTGATACCCAGTAACAAAGACATGCACTGACACAAAGTCACAAAGACATACAGTGACAACCAGTAACAAAGACATTCACTGACACCAAGTCACAAAGACAAACACTGACACCAAGTAACAAAGACATACACTGATACCAAGTAACACAGACACACACTTTCAACAAGTAACAAAGACATACACTGACACCAAATAACAAACACATGCACTTACACCAAGTAACACAGACATACACTGACACCAAGTAACAAAGACATACAATTACACCAAGTAACAAAGACACACACTTACACCAAGTAACACAGACATACACTGACACCAAGTAACAAAGACATACACTGATACCAAGTAACAAAGATAAACACTGATACCCAGTAACACAGACACACACTTACACCAAGTAACAAAGACATTCACTGACACCAAGTAACAAAGACAGACACTGACACCAAGTAACAAAGACAGACACTGACACACGGTAACAAAGACAAACACTGACACCAAGTAACGAAGACAGACACTGACACCCAGGAACAAAGACAGACACTGACACCAAGTCACAAAGACATACACTGACACCAAGTAACAAAGACATACAATTACACCAAGTAACAAAGACACACACTTACACCAAGTAACACAGACATACACTGACACCAAGTAACAAAGACATACACTGTTACCCATTAACACAGACACACACTTACACCAAGTAACAAAGACATACACTGATACCAAGTAACACAGACACACACTGACACCAAGTAACAAAGATATACACTGATACCCAGTAACACAGACACACACTTACTCCAAGTAACAAAGGCATTCACTGACACCAAGTAACAAAGACAGACACTGACACCAAGTAACAAAGACAGACACTGACACACGGTAACAAAGACAAACACTGACACCAAGTAACGATGACAGACACTGACACCCAGTAACAAAGACAGACACTGACACCAAGTCACAAAGACATACACTGACACCAAGTAACAAAGACATACACTGATACCCAGTAACACAGACAAACACTTACACCAAGTAACAAAGACATACACTGACACCAAGTAACAAAGATATACACTGTTACCCAGTAACACAGACACACACTTACACCAAGTAACAAAGACTCACACTCACACCAAGTAACACATACATACACTGTCACCATGTAGCAAAGACATTCCGTGATACCCAGTAACACAGACACACACTTACACCAAGTAACAAAGATGTGCACTGATTCTCAGTAACACAGACACACACTTACACCAAGTAACAAAGACATACACTGAAACCAAGTCACAAAGACATACACTGACACCAAGTCACAAAGACAGACACTGACACACAGTAACAAAGACAAACACTGACACCAAGTAACGAAGACAGACACTGACACCCAGTAACAAAGACAGAAACTGACACCAAGTCACAAAGACATACACTGACACCAAGTATCAAAGACATAAACTTACACCAAGTAACGCAGACATACAATGACACCAAGTAACAAGGACATACAATTACACCTAGTAACAAAGACACACACTTGCACCAAGCAACACAAACATACACTGGCACCACGTAACAAATACATACACTGTTACCCAGAAACACAGACACACACTTACACCAAGTAACAAAGACCTACACTGACACCAAGTAACAAAGACACACACTGACACCAAGTAACACAGACATACACTGACACCCAGTAACAAAGACATACACTGATACCCAGTAGCACAGACACACACTTACACCAAGTAACAAAGACATCCTCTGACACCAAGTGACAAAGACACACACTGACACCCAGTAACAAAGACATACACTGACACCAAGTCACAAAGACATACACTGATACCCAGTAACACAGACACACACTTACACCAAGTAACAAAGACCTACACTGACACCAAGTAACAAAGACACACACTTACACCAAGTAACACAGACATACACTGACACCCAGTAACAAAGACATACACTGATACCCAGTAGCACAGACACACACTTACACCAAGTAACAAAGACCTACACTGACACCAAGTAACAAAGACACACACTTACACCAGTAACACAGACATACATTGACATCAAGTAACAAAGACATACACTGATACCCAGTAACACAGAAACACACTTACACCAAGTAACAAAGACCTACACTGACACCAAGTAACAAAGACACACACTTACACCAAGTAACACAGACATACACTGACACCCAGTAACAAAGACATACACTGATACCCAGTAGCACCGACACACACTTACACCAAGTAACAAAGACATCCTCTGACACCAAGTGACAAAGACACACACTGACACCCAGTAACAAAGACATACACTGATACCCAGTAGCACAGACACACACTTGCACCAAGCAACAAAGACATGCATTGATACCAAGTAACACAGACACACACTTACACCAAGTAACACAGACATACACTGACACCAAGTAACAAAGACATACACTGATACCCAGTAACACAGACACACACAGGGCGGCACATTGGCAAAGTGGTTAGCAGCCTCACAGCTCCAGGGACCCGGGCTCGATTCTGGGTACCGCCTGTGCGGAGTTTGCAAGTTCTCCCTGTGTCTGCGTGGGTTTCCTCCGGGTGCTCCGGTTTCCTCCCACATGCCAAAGACTTGCAGGTTGATAGGTTAATTGGCCATTATAAATTTCCCCTAGTATAGGTAGGTGGTAGGGAAAAATATAGGGACAGGTGGGGATGTGATAGGAATACGGGATTAGTGTCGGATTAGTATAAATGAGTGGTTGATGGTCGTCACAGACTCGGTGGGCCGAAGGGCCTGTTTAAGTGCTGTATCTCTGAACTAATCTAAATACTGACACCTAGTGTCACTGACACCCTGTAACACAGAGAAACACTGATGCACAGTAACAAAGACATACACTGACACGAAGTAACACAGACACACACTGACACCCAGTAACAAATACATACACTGATACCAAGTCACAAAGATCTACACAGATACCCAGTAACACAGACACACACTTACACCAAGTAACAAAGACCTACACTGACACCAAGTAACAAAGACACACACTTACACCAAGTAACACAGACATACACTGACACCCAGTAACAAAGACATACACTGATACCCAGTAGCACAGACACACACTTACACCAAGTAACAAAGACATCCTCTGACACCAAGTCACAAAGACACACACTGACACCCAGTAACAAAGACATACACTGATACCCAGTAGCACAGACACACACTTGCACCCAGCAACAAAGACATACATTGATACCAAGTAACACAGACACACACTTACACCAAGTAACACAGACATACACTGACACCAAGTAACAAAGACATACACTGATACCCAGTAACACAGATACACACTGGGCGGCACATTGGCACAGTGGTTAGCAGCCTCACAGCTCCAGGGACCCGGGCTCGATTCTGGGTACCGCCTGTGCGGAGTTTGCAAGTTCTCCCTGTGTCTGCGTGGGTTTCCTCCGGGTGCTCCGGTTTCCTCCCACATGCCAAAGACTTGCAGGTTGATAGGTTAATTGGCCATTATAAATTTCCCCTAGTATAGGTAGGTGGTAGGGAAAAATATAGGGACAGGTGGGGATGTGATAGGAATACGGGATTAGTGTCGGATTAGTATAAATGAGTGGTTGATGGTCGTCACAGACTCGGTGGGCCGAAGGGCCTGCTCAAGTGCTGTATCTTTGAACTAATCTAAATACAGACACCTAGTGTCACTGACACCCTGTAACACAGAGAAACACTGATGCACAGTAACAAAGACATACACTGACACGAAGTAACACAGACACACACTGACACCCAGTAACAAATACATACACTGATACCAAGTCACAAAGATCTACACAGATACCCAGTAACACAGACACACACTTACACCAAGTAACAAAGACCAACACTGACACCAAGTAACAAAGACACACACTTACACCAAGTAACACAGACATACACTGACACCCAGTAACAAAGACATACACTGATACCCATTAGCACAGACACACACTTACACCAAGTAACAAAGACATCCTCTGACACCAAGTGACAAAGACACACACTGACACCCAGTAACACAGACATACACTGACACCCAGTAACAAAGACATACACTGATACCCAGTAGCACAGACACACACTTACACCAAGTAACAAAGACATCCTCTGACACCAAGTCACAAAGACACACACTGACACCCAGTAACAAAGACATACACTGATACCCAGTAGCACAGATACACACTTGCACCCAGCAACAAAGACATACATTGATACCAAGTAACACAGACACACACTTACACCAAGTAACACAGACATACACTGACACCAAGTAACAAAGACATACACTGATAACCAGTAACACAGACACACACAGGGCGGCACATTGGCACAGTGGTTAGCAGCCTCACAGCTCCAGGGACCCGGGCTCGATTCTGGGTACCGCCTGTGCGGAGTTTGCAAGTTCTCCCTGTGTCTGCGTGGGTTTCCTCCGGATGCTCCGGTTTCCTCCCACATGCCAAAGACTTGCAGGTTGATAGGTTAATTGGCCATTATAAATTTCCCCTAGTATAGGTAGGTGGTAGGGAAAAATATAGGGACAGGTGGGGATGTGATAGGAATACGGGATTAGTGTCGGATTAGTATAAATGAGTGGTTGATGGTCGTCACAGACTCGGTGGGCCGAAGGGCCTGTTTAAGTGCTGTATCTTTGAACTAATCTAAATACTGACACCTAGTGTTACTGACACCCTGTAACACAGAGAAACACTGATGCACAGTAACAAAGACATACACTGACACGAAGTAACACAGACACACACTGACACCCAGTAACAAATACATACACTGATACCAAGTCACAAAGATCTACACAGATACCCAGTAACACAGACACACACTTACACCAAGTAACAAAGACCTACACTGACACCAAGTAACAAAGACACACACTGACACCAAGTAACACAGACATACACTGACACCCAGTAACAAAGACATACACTGATACCCAGTAGCACAGCCACACACTTACACCAAGTAACAAAGACATCCTCTGACACCAAGTGACAAAGACACACACTGACACCCAGTAACAAAGACATACACTGACACCAAGTCACAAAGACATACACTGATACCCAGTAACACAGACACACACTTACACCAGTAACACAGACATACATTGACATCAAGTAACAAAGACATACACTGATACCCAGTAACACAGACACACACTTACACCAAGTAACAAAGACCTACACTGACACCAAGTAAAAAAGACACACACTTACACCAAGTAACACAGACATACACTGACACCCAGTAACAAAGACATACACTGATACCCAGTAGCACAGACACACACTTACACCAAGTAACAAAGACATCCTCTGACACCAAGTGACAAAGACACACACTGACACCCAGTAACAAAGACATACACTGATACCCAGTAGCACAGACACACACTTGCACCAAGCAACAAAGACATACATTGATACCAAGTAACACAGACACACACTTACACCAAGTAACACAGACATACACTGACACCAAGTAACAAAGACATACACTGATACCCAGTAACACAGACACACACAGGGCGGCACATTGGCACAGTGGTTAGCAGCCTCACAGCTCCAGGGACCCGGGCTCGATTCTGGGTACCGCCTGTGCGGAGTTTGCAAGTTCTCCCTGTGTCTGCGTGGGTTTCCTCCGGGTGCTCCGGTTTCCTCCCACATGCCAAAGACTTGCAGGTTGATAGGTTAATTGGCCATTATAAATTTCCCCTAGTATAGGTAGGTGGTAGGGAAAAATATAGGGACAGGTGGGGATGTGATAGGAATACGGGATTAGTGTCGGATTAGTATAAATGAGTGGTTGATGGTCGTCACAGACTCGGTGGGCCGAAGGGCCTGTTTAAGTGCTGTATCTTTGAACTAATCTAAATACTGACACCTAGTGTCACTGACACCCTGTAACACAGAGAAACACTGATGCACAGTAACAAAGACATACACTGACACGAAGTAACACAGACACACACTGACACCCAGTAACAAATACATACACTGATACCAAGTCACAAAGATCTACACAGATACCCAGTAACACAGACACACACTTACACCAAGTAACAAAGACCAACACTGACACCAAGTAACAAAGACACACACTTACACCAAGTAACACAGACATACACTGACACCCAGTAACAAAGACATACACTGATACCCATTAGCACAGACACACACTTACACCAAGTAACAAAGACATCCTCTGACACCAAGTGACAAAGACACACACTGACACCCAGTAACAAAGACATACACTGACACCAAGTCACAAAGACATACACTGATACCCAGTAACACAGACACACACTTACACCAGTAACACAGACATACATTGACATCAAGTAACAAAGACATACACTGATACCCAGTAACACAGACACACACTTACACCAAGTCACAAAGACATACACTGATACCCAGTAACACAGACACACACTTTCACCAAGTAACACAGACATACATTGACACCAAGTAACAAAGGACATACACTGATACCAAGTAACACAGACACACACTTACACCAAGTAACAAAGACAGACACTGATACCCAGTAACACAGACACACACATACACCAAGTAACAAGGACATACAGTGACACCCAGTAACAAATACATACACTGACACCCAGTAACACAGACACACACGGACACCAAGTTACAAAGACACACACTTACACCAAGTAACACAGACACACACTGACACAAAGTCGCAAAGACATACAGTGACAACCAGTAACAAAGACATTCACTGACACCAAGTCACAAAGACATACACTGACACCAAGTAACAAAGACATACACTGATACCCAGTAACACAGACACACACTTTCACCAAGTAACAAAGACATACACTGACACCAAGTAACAAAGAAATACACTTACACCAAGTAACACAGACATACACTGACACCAAGTAACAAAGACATACACTGTTACCCATTAACACAGACACACACCTACACCAAGTAACGAAGACATACACTGATAGCAAGTAACACAGACACACACAGACACCAAGTAACAAAGATATACACTGATACCCAGTAACACAGACACACACTTACACCAAGTAACAAAGACATTCACTGACACCAAGTAACAAAGACAGACACTGACACACGGTAACAAAGACAAACACTGACACCAAGTAACGAAGAAAGACACTGACACCCAGTAACAAAGACAGACACTGACACCAAGTCACAAAGACATACACTGACACCAAGTAACAAAGACATACACTTACACCAAGTAACAAAGACACACACTTACACCAAGCAACACAGACATACACTGGCACCAAGTAACAAAGACATACTCTGACACCCAGTAACACAGACACACACATACACCAAGTAACAACAACAGACACTGACACCAATTAACAAAGACATACACTGATATCCAGTAACACAGACACACACTTACACCAAGTAACAAATGAAAACACACTTACACCAAGTAACACAGACATACACTGACACCAAGTAACAAAGACATACACTGACACCAAGTAACAAAGACATAAACTGACACCCAGTAACAAAGACATGCACTGACACAAAGTCACAAAGACATACAGTGACAACCAGTAACAAAGACATTCACTGACACCAAGTCACAAAGACAAACACTGACACCAAGTAACAAAGACATACTCTGATACCAAGTAACACAGACACACACTTTCAACAAGTAACAAAGACATACACTGACGCCAAATAACAAACACATACACTTACACCAAGTAACACAGACATACACTGACACCAAGTAACAAAGACATACAATTACACCAAGTAACAAAGACACACACTTACACCAAGTAACACAGACATACACTGACACCAAGTAACAAAGACATACACTGATACCAAGTAACAAAGATAAACACTGATACCCAGTAACACAGACACACACTTACACCAAGTAACAAAGACATTCACTGACACCAAGTAACAAAGACAGACACTGACACCAAGTAACAAAGACAGACACTGACACACGGTAACAAAGACAAACACTGACACCAAGTAACGAAGACAGACACTGACACCCAGTAACAAAGACAGACACTGACACCAAGTCACAAAGACATACACTGACATCAAGTAACAAAGACATACACTGATACCCAGTAACACAGACAAACACTTACACCAAGTAACAAAGACATACACTGACACCAAGTAACAAAGACATACACTGACACCAAGTAACAAAGACATACACTGTTACGCAGTAACACAGACACACACTTACACCAAGTAACAAAGACATACACTGACACCAAGTTACAAAGACATACACTTACACCAAGTAACAAAGACACACACTCACACCAAGTAACACAGTCATACACTGTCACCATGTAGCAAAGACATTCCCTGATACCCAGTAACACTGACACACACTTACACCAAGTAACAAAGATGTGCACTGATTCTCAGTAACACAGACACACACTTACACCAAGTAACAAAGACATACACTGAAACCAAGTAACAAAGACATACACTGACACCAAGTCACAAAGACAGACACTGACACACAGTAACACAGACAAACACTGACGCCAAGTAACGAAGACAGACACTGACACCCAGTAACAAAGACAGAAACTGACACCAAGTCGCAAAGACATACACTGACACCAAGTATCAAAGACATAAACATACACCAAGTAGCGCAGACATACAATGACACCAAGTAACAAGGACATACATTACACGTAGTAACAAATACACACACTTGCACCAAGCAACACAAACATACACTGACACCACGTAACAAATACATACACTGTTACCCAGAAACACAGACACACACTTGCACCAAGCAACAAAGACATACATTGATACCAAGTAACACAGACACACACTTACACCAAGTAACACAGACATACACTGACACCAAGTAACAAAGACATACACTGATACCCAGTAACACAGACACAAACAGGGCGGCACATTGGCACAGTGGTTAGCAGCCTCACAGCTCCAGGGACCCGGGCTCGATTCTGGGTACCGCCTGTGCGGAGTTTGCAAGTTCTCCCAGTGTCTGCGTGGGTTTCCTCCGGGTGCTCCGGTTTCCTCCCACATGCCAAAGACTTGCAGGTGGATAGGTTAATTGGCCATTATAAATTGCCCCTAGTATAGGGAGGCGGTAGGGGAAAATATAGGGACAGGTGGGGATGTGATAGGAATACGGGATTAGTGTCGGATTAGTGTAAATCAGTGGTTGATGGTCGTCACAGACTCGGTGGGCCGAAGGGCCTGCTTAAGTGCTGTATCTCTAAAATAAACTAAATACTGACACCTCGTGTCACTGACACCCTGTAACACAGAGAAACACTGATGCACAGTAACAAAGACATACACTGACACGAAGTAACACAGACACACACTGACACCCAGTAACAAATACATACACTGATACCAGGTCACAAAGATATACACTGATACCCAGTAACACAGACACACACTTACACCAAGTAACAAAGACCTACACTGACACCAAGTAACAAAGACACACACTTACACCAAGTAACACAGACATACACTGACACCCAGTAACAAAGACATACACTGATACCCAGTAACACAGACACACACTTACACCAAGTAACAAAGACATCCTCTGACACCAAGTCACAAAGACACACAATGACACCCAGTAACAAAGACATACACTGACACCAAGTCACAAAGACATACACTGATACCCAGTAACACAGACACACACTTACACCACGTAACACAGACATACATTGACACCAAGTAACAAAGACATACACTGATACTCAGTAACACAGACACACACTTACACCAAGTCACAAAGACATACACTGATACCCAGTAACACAGACACACACTTACACCAAGTAACACAGACATACACTGACACCAAGTAACAAAGACAGACACTGATACCCAGTAGCACAGACACACACATACACCAAGTAACAAGGACATACAGTGACACCCAGTAACAAATACATACACTGACACCCAGTAACACAGACACACACGGACACCAAGTTACAAAGACACACACTTACACCATGTAACACAAACACACACTGACACAAAGTCACAAAGTCATACAGTGACAACCAGTAACAAAGATATTCACTGTCACCAAGTCACAAAGACATACACTGACACCAAGTAACAAAGACATACACTGATACCCAGCAACACAGACACACACTTTCACCAAGTAACAAAGACATACACTGACACCAAGTAACAAAGACATACACTGACACCAAGAAACAAAGACATACACTTACACAAAGTAACACAGACATACACTGACACCAAGTAGCAAAGACATACAATTACACCAAGTAACAAAGACACACACTTACACCAAGTAACACAGACATACACTGACACCAAGTAACAAATACATACACTGTTACCCATTACCACAGACACACACTTACACCAAGTAACAAAGACATACACTGATACCAAGTAACACAGACACACACTGACACCAAGTAACAAAGATATACACTGATACCCAGTAACACAGACACACACTTACACCAAGTAACAAAGACATTCACTGATACCCAGTAACACAGACACACACTTACACCAAGTAACACAGACATACATTGACACCAAGTAACAAAGGACATACACTGATACCAAGTAACACAGACACACACTTACACCAAGTAACAAAGACAGACACTGATACCCAGTAACACAGACACACACATACACCAAGTAACAAGGACATACAGTGACACCCAGTAACAAATACATACACTGACACCCAGTAACACAGACACACACGGACACCAAGTTACAAAGACACACACTTACACCAAGTAACACAGACACACACTGACACAAAGTCGCAAAGACATACAGTGACAACCAGTAACAAAGACATTCACTGACACCAAGTCACAAAGACATACACTGACACCAAGTAACAAAGACATACACTGATACCCAGTAACACAGACACACACTTTCACCAAGTAACAAAGACATACACTGACACCAAGTAACAAAGACAAACACTTACACCAAGTAACACAGACATACACTGACACCAAGTAACAAAGACATACAATTACACCAAGTAACAAAGAGACACACTTACACCAAGTAACACAGACATACACTGACACCAAGTAACAAAGACATACACTGTTACCCATTAACACAGACACACACAGACACCAAGTAACAAAGATATACACTGATACCCAGTAACACAGACACACACTTACACCAAGTAACAAAGACATTCACTGACACCAAGTAACAAAGACAGACACTGACACACGGTAACAAAGACAAACACTGACACCAAGTAACGAAGAAAGACACTGACACCCAGAAACAAAGACAGACACTGACACCAAGTCACAAAGACATACACTGACACCAAGTAACAAAGACATACACTTACACCAAGTAACAAAGACACACACTTACACCAAGCAACACAGACATACACTGGCGCCAAGTAACAAAGACATACTCTGACACCCAGTAACACAGACACACACATACACCAAGTAACAACAACAGACACTGACACCAATTAACAAAGACATACACTGATATCCAGTAACACAGACACACACTTACACCAAGTAACAAATGAAAACAAACTTACACCAAGTAACACAGACATACACTGACACCAAGTAACAAAGACATACACTGACACCAAGTAACAAAGACATAAACTGACACCCAGTAACAAAGACATGCACTGACACAAAGTCACAAAGACATACAGTGACAACCAGTAACAAAGACATTCACTGACACCAAGTCACAAAGACAAACACTGACACCAAGTAACAAAGACATACTCTGATACCAAGTAACACAGACACACACTTTCAACAAGTAACAAAGACATACACTGACACCAAATAACAAACACATACACTTACACCAAGTAACACAGACATACACTGACACCAAGTAACAAAGACATACAATTTCACCAAGTAACAAAGACACACACTTACACCAAGTAACACAGACATACACTGACACCAAGTAACAAAGACATACACTGATACCAAGTAACAAAGGTAAACACTGATACCCAGTAACACAGACACACACTTACACCAAGTAACAAAGACATTCACTGACACCAAGTAACAAAGACAGACACTGACACCAAGTAACAAAGACAGACACTGACACACAGTAACAAAGACAAACACTGACACCAAGTAACGAAGACAGACACTGACACCCAGTAACAAAGACAGACACTGACACCAAGTCACAAAGACATACACTGACATCAAGCAACAAAGACATACACTGATACCCAGTAACACAGACAAACACTTACACCAAGTAACAAAGACATACACTGACACCAAGTAACAAAGACATACACTGTTACGCAGTAACACAGACACACACTTACACCAAGTAACGAAGACATACACTGACACCAAGTTACAAAGACATACACTTACACCAAGTAACAAAGACTCACACTCACACCAAGTAACACAGTCATACACTGTCACCATGGAGCAAAGACATTCCCTGATACCCAGTAACACTGACACACACTTACACCAAGTAACAAAGATGTGCACTGATTCTCAGTAACACAGACACACACTTACACCAAGTAACAAAGACATACACTGAAACCAAGTAACAAAGACATACACTGACACCAAGTCACAAAGACAGACACTGACACACAGTAACACAGACATAAACTTACACCATGTAGCGCAGACATACAATGACACCAAGTAACAAGGACATACATTACACGTAGTAACAAATACACACACTTGCACCAAGCAACACAAACATACACTGACACCACGTAACAAATACATACACTGTTACCCAGAAACACAGACACACACTTGCACCAAGCAACAAAGACATACATTGATACCAAGTAACACAGACACACACTTACACCAAGTAACACAGACATACACTGACACCAAGTAACAAAGACACACACTGACACCCAGTAATAAAGACATACACTGACACCAAGTCACAAAGACATACACTGATACCCAGTAACAAAGACATACACTGATACCCAGTAACACAGACACACACTTACACCAAGTAACAAAGACATACACTTACACCAAGTAACACAGACATACACTGACACCAACTATTTAGACATACACTTACACCAAGTAACAAAGACATCCACTGACAACAAGTCACAAACACATGCACTGACACCAAGTAACAAAGACATACACTGATACCCAGCAACACAGACACACACTTTCACCAAGTAACACAGACATACACTGACACCAAGTAGCAAAGACATACAATTACACCAAGTAACAAAGACACACACTTACACCAGGTAACACAGACATACACTGACACCAAGTAACAAATACATACACTGTTACCCATTACCACAGACACACACTTACACCAAGTAACAAAGACATACACTGATACCAAGTAACACAGACACACACTGACACCAAGTAACAAAGATATACACTGATACCCAGTAACACAGACACACACTTACACCAAGTAACAAAGACATTCACTGACACCAAGTAACAAAGACAGACACTGACACACGGTAACAAAGACAAACACTGACACCAAGTAACGAAGAAAGACACTGACACCCACTAACAAAGACAGACACTGACACCAATTCACAAAGACATCCACTGACAACAAGTCACAAAGACATACACTTACACCAAGTAACACAGACATACAATGACACGAAGTAACAAATACATACAATTACACCAAGTAACAAAGACACACACTTACACTAAATAACACAGACATACACTGACACCAAGTAACAAAGAAATACACTGTTACCCAATAACACAGACACACACTTACACCAAGTAACAAAAACATACACTGATACCAAGTAACACAGACACACACTTACACCAAGTAACAACGACATACACTGACACCAAGTAACAAAGACATACACTGATACCCAGTAACACAGACACACACTTACACCAAGTAACAAAGACACACACTTACACCAAGTAACACAGACATACACTGACACCAAGTAACAAAGACATACACTGACACCAAGTAACAAAGACATAAACTGGCACCCAGTAACAAAGACATACACTGACACAAAGTCACTAAGACATACAGTGACACCCAGTAACAAAGTCATACACTGACACCAAGTCACAAAGACATACACTGACACCAAGTCACAATGACATTCACTGATACCCAGTAACAAAGACATACACTTACACCAAGTAACACAGACATACACTGACACCAAGTAACACAGACATACAATTACACCAAGTAACAAAGACACACACTTAAACCAAGTAACACAGACATACACTGACACCTAGTAACAAAGACATACACTGTTACCCAGTAACACAGACACACACTTACACCAAGTAACAAAGACATACACTGACACCAAGTTACAAAGACATGCACTTACACCAAGTAACAAAGACTCACACTTACACCAAGTAACACAGACATACACTGTCACCATGTAGCAAAGACATTCCCTGATACCCAGTAACACAGACACACCCTTACACCAAGTAACAAAGACATACACTGAAACCAAGTTGCAAAGACATACACTGACACCAAGTCAGGAAGACAGACACTGACATACAGTAACAAAGACAAACACTGACACCAAGTAACGAAGACAGACACTGACACCCAGTAACAAAGACAGACACTGACACCAAGTCACAAAGACATAAACTTACACCAAGTAACACAGACATACAATGACACCAAGTAACAAAGACATACAATTACACCAAGTAACAAAGGCACACACTTGCACCAAGCAATACAAACATACACTGACACCACGTAACAACGAGATACACTGTTACCCAGAAACACAGACACACACTTACACCAAGTAACAAAGACATACACTGACACCAAGTATCAAAGACATAAACTGACACCAAGTAACAAAGACATACAATTACACCAAGTAACAAAGACACACACTTACACCAAGTAACACAGACATACAGTGACACCTAGTAACAAAGACATATACTGTTACCCAGTAACAGAGACACACACTTACACCAAGTAACAAAGACATACACTGACACCAAGTTACAAAGACATACACTTACACCAAGTAACAAAGAGTCACACTTGCACCAAGTAACACAGACATACACTGTCACCATGTAACAATGATATACACTGATACCCAGAAACACAGACACACACTGACACCAAGTAACACAGACATACACTGACACCAAGTAACAAAGACATACACTGTTACCCATTACCACAGACAGACACTTACACCAAGTAACAAAGACATACACTGATAAAAAGTAACACAGACACACACTGACACCAAGTAACAAAGATATACACTGATACCCAGTAACACAGACACACACTTACACCAAGTAACAAAGACAGACACTGACACACGGTAACAAAGACAAACACTGACACCAAGTAACGAAGAAAGACACTGACACCCAGTAACAAAGACACACAATTACACTAAATAACACAGACATACAATGACACCAAGTAACAAAGACATACAATTACACCAAGTAACAAAGACACACAATTACACTAAATAACACAGACATACACTGACAACAAGTAACAAAGACATACACTGTTACCAAATAACACAGACACACACTTACACCAAGTAACAAAGACATACACTGATACCCAGTAACACAGACACACACTTACACCAAGTAACAAAGACACACACTTACACCAAGTAACACAGACATACACTGACACCAAGTAACAAAGACATACACTGACACCAAGTAACAAAGACATAAACTGACACCCAGTAACAAAGACATACACTGATACAAAGTCACTAAGACATACAGTGACACCCAGTAACAAAGACATACACTGACACCAAGTCACAAAGACATACACTGACACCAAGTCACAATGACATTCACTGATACCCAGTAACAAAGACATACACTTACACCAAGTAACACAGACATACAATGACACCAAGTAACACAGACATACAACTACACCAAGTAACAAAGACACACACTTAAACCAAGTAACAAAGACATACACTGACACCAAGTAACAGTGACATACAATTACACCAAGTAACAAAGACACACACTTACACCAAGTAACACAGACATACACTGACACCTAGTAACAAAGACATACACTGTTACCCAGTAACACAGACACACACTTACACCAAGTAACAAAGTCATACACTGACACCAAGTTACAAAGACATGCACTTACACCAAGTAACAAAGACTCACACTTACACCAAGTAACACAGACATACACTGTCACCATGTAGCAAAGACATTCCCTGATACCCAGTAACACAGACACACCCTTACACCAAGTAACAAAGATATACACTGATACCCAGTAACACAGAGACACACTGACACCAAGTAACAAAGACATACACTGAAACCAAGTAACAAAGACATACACTGACACCAAGTCACGAAGACAGACACTGACATACAGTAACAAAGACAAACACTGACACCAAGTAACGAAGACAGACACTGACACCCAGTAACAAAGACAGACACTGACACCAAGTCACAAAGACATACACTGACACCAAGTATCAAAGACATAAACTTACACCAAGTAACACAGACATACAATGACACCAAGTATCAAAGACATACAATTACACCAAGTAACAAAGGCACACACTTGCACCAAGCAACACAAACATACACTGACACCACGTAACAACGAGATACACTGTTACCCAGAAACACAGACACACACTGACACCAAGTAACAAAGACATACACTGACACCAAGTATCAAAGACATAAACTGACACCAAGTAACAAAGACATACAATTACACCAAGTAACAAAGACACACCTTTACACCAAGTAACACAGACATACAGTGACACCTAGTAACAAAGACATACACTGTTACCCAGTAACAGAGACACACACTTACACCAAGTAACAAAGACATACACTGACACCAAGTTACAAAGACATACACTTACACCAAGTAACAAAGACTCACACTTACACCAAGTAACACAGACATACACTGTCACCATGTAGCAAAGACATTCCCTGATACCCAGTAACACAGACACACACTTACACCAAGTAACAAAGATATACACTGATACCCAGTAACACAGACACACACTGACACCAAGTAACAAAGACATACACTGAAACCAAGTAACAAAGACATACAGTGACACCAAGTCACAAAGACAGACACTGACACCCGGTAACAAAGATAAACACTGACACCAAGTAACGAAGACAGACACTGACACCCAGTAACAAAGACACACACTGACACCACGTCACGAAGACATACACTGACACCAAGTATCAAAGACATAAACTTACACCAAGTAACACAGACATACAATGACACCAAGTAACAAAGACATACAATTACACCAAGTAACAAAGACACACACTTGCATCAAGCAACACAAACATACACTGACACCACGTAACAAAGACATACACTGATACCAAGTAACACAGACACACACGTACACCAAGTAACACAGACATACACTGACACCAAGTAACAAAGACATACACTGATACCCAGTAACACAGACACACACTGGGCGGCACATTGGCACAGTGGTTAGCAGCCTCACAGCTCCAGGGACCCGGGCTCGATTCTGGGTACCGCCTGTGCGGAGTTTGCAAGTTCTCCCTGTGTCTGCGTGGGTTTCCTCCGGGTGCTCCGGTTTCCTCCCACATGCCAAAGACTTGCAGGTTGATAGGTTAATTGGCCATTATAAATTGCCCCTAGTATAGGTCGGTGGTAGGGAAATATATAGGGACAGGTGGGGATGTGATAGGAATGCAAAAAAAAGGAAGAAAAAATAACTTAAAATGACTAAAAATGTAAGTAAAGTGGGGGGCTGTCATGCTCTGAAAGTATTGAACTCAATGTTCAGTCCGGCAGGCTGTAGTGCGCCTAATCGGTAGATGAGTTGCTGTTCCTCGAGCTTGCGTTGATGTTCACTGGAACACTGCAGCAATCCCAGGACAGAGATGTGAGCATGAGAGCAGGGGGGAGTGTTGAAATGGCAAGCAACCGGAAGCTCAGGGTCCTGCTTGCGGACTGAGCGGAGATGTTCCGCAAAGCGGTCACCCAGTCTGCGCTTGGTCTACCCAATGTAGAGGAGACCACACTGTGAGCAGCGAATACAGTATACTACATTGAAAGAAGTACAAGTAAATCGCTGCTTCACCTGAAAGGAGTGTTTGGGGCCTGGGATAGTGAGGAGAGAGGAGGTAAATGGACAGGTATTACACCTCCTGTGACTGCAAGGGAAGGTGCACTGGGACGGGGACGAGGTGGTGGGGGTAATGGAGGAGTGGACCAGGGTGTCGTGGAGGGAACGATCCCTTCGGAATGCTGACAGGGGAAGGGAGGGGAAGATGCGACTGGTAGTGGCATCACGCTGGAGGGGGCGAAAATGGCGGAGGATGATCCTTTGGATACGGAGGCTGGTGGGATGAAAAGTGAGGACAAGGGGAACCCTGTCAAGGTTCTGGGAGGTAGGGGAAGGGGTGAGGGTAGAGGTGCGGTGAATGGGTCGGACACGGTTGAGGTCCCTGTCAACCACAGTGGGGGGAAATCCTCGGTTGAGGAAAAAGGAGGTCATATCAGAAGCACCGTCATGGAAGGTAGCATCATCAGAGCTGATGCGTCGGAGACAGAGAAACTAGGAGAATGGAATGGAGTTCTTTCAGGAGGTAGGGTGTGAAGAAGTGTAGTCGAGGTTGCTGTGGGAGTCAGTGGGCTTATAATGGATATTGGTAGACAACCTATCCCCAGAGATGGAGACAGAGAAGTCGAGGAAGGGAAGGGAAGTGTCAGAGATGGACCATGTAAAGGTGAGAGAAGGGTGGAAATTGGAAGCAAAGTTGTTGATAGGAATACGGGATTAGTGTAGGATTAGAATAAATGGGTGGTTGATGGTCGGTGGGCCGAAGGGCCTGTTTCAGTGCTGTATCTCTAAACTAAACTGAATACTGACACCTAGTATCACAGACACAAACTGATACACAGTAACAAAGACATGCACTGACACCCAGCAACACAGACACACACTTACACCAAGTAACAAAGACGTACACTGACACCCAGTAACACAGACACACACGGAAACCAAGTAACAAAGACACACACATACACCAAGTAACACAGGCACACACTGACACCCAGTAACACAAACAAACACACTGACACCCAGTAACACAGACACACATTGACACCAAGTAACAAAGACAGACACTGACACCCAGGAACACAGACACACACTGACACCAAGTAACAAAGACACACACTTACAACAAGTAACAAAGACATACACTTACACCAAGTAACAAAGACATACACTGAAACCAAGTAACAAAGACATACACTGATACCCAGTAACACAGACACACACTTACACCAAGTAACAACGACATACACTGACACCCAGTAACAAAGACATACACTGACACCAAGTCACGAAGACATACACTGATACCCCGTAACACAGACACACACTTACACCAAGTAACAAAGACAAACTCTGACACCAAGTAACAAAGACAGCCACTGACACCAAGATACAAAGACATACACTTACACCAAGTAACACAGACACACACTCACACCCAGCAACACAAACAAACACACACTGACACCCAGTAACATAGAGAAACACTGACACACTGTAGCAAAGACATACACAGACACACACTGACACCAAGTAACAAAGACTAACACAGACACACACTGTCACAAAGTAACAACGACAGACACTGACACCCAGTAACAAAGACATACACTGACACCAAGTCACAAAGACATACACTGATACCCAGTAACACGGACACACACTTCCACAAAGTAACAAAGACCAACACTGACACCAAGTAACAAAGACATCTACTGACACCCAGTAACACAGACACACACTGACACCAAGTAACACAGACATACACTGACACCAAGTAACAAAGACATAAACTGACACCCAGTAACAAAGACATACACTGACACCAAGTCACAAAGACATACACTGATACCCAGTAACACAGACACACACTTCCACAAAGTAACAAAGACCAACACTGACACCAAGTAACAAAGACATCTACTGACACCCAGTAACACAGACACACACTGACACCAAGTAACACAGACATACACTGACACCAAGTAACAAAGACATAAACTGACACCCAGTAACAAAGACATACAATGACACCAAGTCACAAAAACATTCACTGACGCCCAGTAACCAAGACATACACTGACACGAAGTCACAAAGACATACACTGGCACCAAGTAACAAAGACATACACTGATACCCAGTAACACAGACACACACTTACACCAATTAACAAAGACATACACTGACACCAAGTAACAAAGACATACAATTACACCAAGTAACAAAGACAAACACTTACACCAAATAACGCAGCCATACACTGACACCAAGTAACAAAGACATACACTGTTACCCAGTAGCACAGCCACACACTTCTACCAAGTGACACAGACACACACTTACAGCAAGTAACACAAACACTCACTTACACCAAGTAGCAAAGACATACACTGACACAAAGTATCAAAGACATACAATTACCCCAAGTAACAAAGACACACACTTACACCAAGTAACACAGACATACACTGACACCAAGTAACAAAGACATACACTGTTACCCAATAACACAGACACACACTTACACCAATTAACAAAGACATACACTGATACCAAGTAACACAGACACACACTTACAACAAGTAACACAGACACTCACTTACACCAAGTAACAAATACATACACTGACACCAAGTAACAAAGACCTACACTTACACCAAGTAACACAGACATACACTGACACCAAGTAACAAAGACATACAATTACACCAAGTAACAAAGAAAGTCACTTACAGCAAGTAACAAAGATATACATTTATACCAAGTAACAAAGACATACACTGACACCAAGTCACAAAGACAGACACTGACACGCAGTAACAAAGACAAACAATGACACCAAGTAACAAAGACAGACACTGACACCCAGTAACAAAGAGGGACAATGACACCACGTCCCAAAGACATACAATTACACCAAGTAACAAAGACACACACTTACACCAAGTAACTCAGACATACACTGACACCAAGTAACAAAGACATACACTGTTACCCAGTAACACAGACACACACTTACACTAAGTAACAAAGACATGCACTGATACCAAGTAACACAGACACACACTTACACCAAGTAACACAGACATACAATGACACCAAGTAACAAAGGCATACACTGATACCCAGTAACACAGACACACACTTACACCAAGTAACAAAGACATACACTGACAACAAGTCACAGAGACATACACTGACACCCTGAAACGCAGACACACACGGACAACAAGTAACAAAGACGCAGACTTAAACCAAGTAACACAGACATACACTGACACCCAGTAACACCAACAAACACACTGACACCAAGTAACACAGACATACACTGACACTAAGTAACAAAGACATACACTCATACCCAGTAACACAGGCACACACTGGGATGGGGGGGCACATTGGCGCAGTGGTTAGCACCGCAGCCTCACAGCTCCATGGATCCGGGAACGATTCTGGGTACTGCCTGTGCGAAGTTTGCAAGTTCTCCCTGTGTCTGCGTGGGTTTCCTCCGGGTGCTCCGGTTTCCTCCGACATGCCAAAGACTTGCAGGTTGATTGGTTAATTGGCCTTCATAAATTGCCCCCAGTATAAGTAGGTGGTAGGGAAATATACAGGGACAGGTGGGAATGTGATCGGAATACGGGATTAGTGTAGGATTAGTATAAATGGGTTGTTGATGGTCGGCACAGACCCGGTTGACCGAATTGCTTGTTTTAGTGCTGGATCTCGAAACTAAACTAAATACTGACACCTAGTGTCACAGACACACTCTGACACCCAGTAACACAAACAAACACACACTGACACCCAGTAACACAGAGAAACACTGATACACAGTAACAAAGACATACACTGACACCAAGTAACACAGACACACACTGACACCCAGTAAAAAAGACATACACTTACTCCAAGTCACAAAGACATACACTGACACCAAGTCAAAAAGACATACACTGATGCCCAGAAGCACAGACACACACAGACACCAAGTAACAAAGACATCCACTGACACAATGTAACAAAGACATACACTTACACCAAGTCACAAAGACATACACTGACACCAAGTAACACAGACACACACTGACAACCAGTAAAAAAGACATACACTTACTCCAAGTCACAAAGACATACACTGACACCAAGTCAAAAAGACATACACTGATGCCCAGGAACACAGACACACACTGACACCAAGTAACAAAGACATACACTGACACAAAGTAACAAAGACATACACTTACACCAAGTACCAAAGACACACACTTACACCAAGGAACACAGACATACACTGACACCAAGTAACAAAGACAGACAATTACACCAAGTAACAAAGACATACACTTACACCAAGTATTTTGACATGCACTGACACCAAGTAACAAAGACATACACTGATACCCAGTAACAGAGACACACACTTACACCAAGTAACAAAGACATACACTGACACCAAGTCACAAAGACACACACTGACACCCAGTAACAAAGACATACACTGGCACCAAGTCACAAAGTCATACACTTATACACAGTAACACAGACACACACTTACACCAAGTAACAAAGACATACACTGATACCCAGTAACACAGACACATACTTACACCAAGTAACAAAGACATACACTGACACCAAGTCACAAATAGACACACTGACACGCAGTAACAAAGACATACACTGACACCAAGTCACAAAGACATACACTGATACCAAGTAACAAAGACATACAATTACACCAAGAAACAAAGACACACACTTACACCAAGTAACACAGACATACACTGACACCAAGTAACGAAGACATACACTGTGACCCAGTAACACAGACACACACTTACAACAAGTAACAAAGACATACACTGATACCAAGTAACACAGCCACACACTTACACCAAGTAACACAGACACACACTTACACCAAGTAACAAAGACATACACTGACACCAAGTAACAAAGACATACACTTAAACCACGTAACACAGACATACACTGGCACCAAGTAACAAAGACATACAATTACAACAAGTAACAAAGACACACACTTACACCAAGTAACACAGACATACACTGACACCATGTAACAAAGACATGCACTGATACCCAGTAACACAGACATACACTGACACCAAGTAACAAAGACATACACTGACACCAAGAAACAAAGACATACACTGATACCCAGTAACACAGACACACACTTACACCAATTAACAAAGACATACACTGACACCAGGTAACAAAGACATGCACTGACACCAGTTCACAAAGACATACACTGATACCCAGTAACACAGACACACACTTACACCAAGGAACAAAGACACACACTGACACCAAGTAACAAAGACATCCACTGACACCAAGAAACAAAGTCATACACTTACACCAAGTAACACAGACACACACTGACACCCAGTAACACAAACACACACTGACACCCACTAACATAGAGGAGCACTGACACACAGTAACAAATACATACACAGACAGACACTGACAACATGTAACAAAGACTAACAGAGACACACACTGACACCAAGTCACAAAGACAAACACTGACACCCAGTAACAAAGACATACACTGACACCAAGTCACAAAGACATACACTGATACCCAGTAACACAGACACACACTTCAACAAAGTATCAAAGACAAACACTGACACCAAGTAACAAATACATACACTTCCACAAAGTAACGCAGACATAAACTGACACCAAGTAACAAAGACATACACTTAAACCAAGCAACACAGACATACACTGACACCAGTTCACAAAGACATACACTGATACCCAGTAACACAGACACACACTTACACCAAGGAACAAAGACACACACTGACACCAAGTAACAACGACAGACACTGACACCAAGTAACAAAGACATACACTGATATCCAGTAACACAGACACACACTTACACCAAGTAACAAAGACACACACTTACACCAAGTAACACAGACATACACTGACACCAAGTAACAAAGACATACACTGACACCAAGTAACAAAGACATAAAATGACACCCAGTAACAAAGACATACACTGACACAAAGTCACAAAGACATACAGTGACAACCAGTAACAAAGACATTCACTGACACCAAGTAACAAAGACATACACTGACACCAAGTAACAAAGACATACACTTACATCAAGTAACACAGACAGACACTGACACCAAGTATCAAAGACATACAATTACACCAAGTAACAAAGACACACACTTACACCAAGTAACACAGACATACACAGACACCAAGTAACAAAGACATACACTGCTACCCATTAACACAGACACACACTTACACCAAGTAACAAAGACATACACTGATACCAAGTAACACAGACACACACTGACACCAAGTAACAAAGATACACACTGATACCCGGTAACACAGACACACACTTACACCAAGTAACAAAGACATTCACTGACACCAAGCAACAAAGACAGACACTGACACCCAGTAACAAAGACAGACACTGACACCAAGTCACAAAGACATACACTGACAACAAGTAACAAAGACATACACTGATACCCAGTAACACAGACAAACACTTACACCAAGTAACAAAGACATACACTGACACCAAGTAACAAAGACATACACTGACACCAAGTAACACAGACATACATTGACACCAAGTAACACAGACATACAATTACACCAAGTAACACAGACATACACTGACACCCAGTAACAAAGACATACACTGTTACCCAGTAACACAGACACACACTTACACCAAGTAACAAAGACATACACTGACACCAAGTTACAAAGACATACACTTACACCAAGTAACAAAGACTTACACTCACACCAAGTAACACAGACATACACTGTCACCATGTAGCAAAGACATTCCCTGATACCCAGTAACACAGACACACACTTACACCAAGTAACAAAGATATACACTGATACCCAGTAACACAGACACACACTTACACCAAGTAACAAAGACATACACTGAAACCAAGTAACAAAGACATACACTGACACCAAGTCACAAAGACAGACACTGACACACAGTAACAAAGACAAACACTGACACCAAGTAACGAAGACAGACACTGACACCCAGTAACAAAGACAGACACTGACACCAAGTCACAAAGACATACACTGACACCAAGTATCAAAGACATAAACTTACACCAAGTAACGCAGACATACAATGACACCAAGTAACAAAGACATACAATTACACCAAGTAACAAAGACACGCACTTGCACCAAGCAACACAAACATACACTGACACCACGTAACAAAGACATACACTGTTACCCAGAAACACAGACAAACACTTGCATCAAGTAACAAAGACATACATTGATACCAAGTGACACAGACACACACTTACACCAAGTAACACAGACATACACTGACACCAAGTAACAAAGACATACACTGATACCCAGTAACACAGACACACACAGGGTGGCACATTGGCACAGTGGTTAGCAGCCTCACAGCTCCAGGGACCCGGGCTCGATTCTGGGTACCGCCTGTGCGGAGTTTGCAAGTTCTCCCTGTGTCTGCGTGGGTTTCCTCCGGGTGCTCCGGTTTCCTCCCACATGCCAAAGACTTGGAGGTTGATAGGTTAATTGGCCATTATGAATTGCCCCTAGTATAGGTAGGTGGTAGGGAAATATATTGGGACAGGTGGGAATGTGATAGGAATACGGGATTAGTGTCGGATTAGCATAAATGAGTGGTTGATGGTCGTCACAGACTCGGTGGGCCGAAGGGCCTGTTTAAGTGCTGTATCTCTAAACTAAACTAAATACTGACACCTAGTGTCACTGACACCCTGTAACACAGAGAAACACTGATACACAGTAACAAAGACACACAATGACACCCAGTAACAAATACATACACTGATACCAAGTCACAAAGATATACACTGATACCCAGTAACACAGACACACACTTACACCAAGTAACAAAGACCTACACTGACACCAAGTAACAAAGACACACACTTACACCATGTAACACAGACATACACTGACACCCAGTAACAAAGACATGCACTGATACCCAGTAACAAAGACACACACTTACACCAAGTAACAAAGACATCCTCTGACACCAAGTCACAAAGACACACACTGACACCCAGTAACAAAGACATACACTGACACCAAGTCACAAAGACATACACTGATACCCAGTAACACAGACACACACTTACACCAAGTCACAAAGACATACACTGATACCCAGTAACACAGACTCACACTTACACCAAGTAACACAGACATACACTGACACCAAGTAACAAAGACATACACTGATACCCAGTAACACAGACACACACATACATCAAGTAACAAGGACATACAGTGACACCCAGTAACAAAGACATACACTGACACCCAGTAACACAGACACACACGGACACCAAGTTACAAAGACACACACTTACAACAAGTAACACAGACAAACACTGACACAAAGTCACAAAGACATACAGTGACAACCAGTAACAAAGACATTCACTGACACCAAGTCACAAAGACATACACTGACACCAAGTAACAAAGACATACACTGATACCCAGTAACACAGACACACACTTTCACCAAGTAACAAAGACGTACACTGACACCAAGTAACACAGACATACACTGACACCAAGTAACAAAGACATACAATTACACCAAGTAACAAAGACACACACTTACACCAAGTAACACAGACATACAGTGACACCCAGTAACAAAGACATACACTGTTACCCATTAACACAGACACACGCTTACACCAAGGAACAAAGACATACACTGATACCAAGTAACACAGACACACACTGACACCAAGTAACAAAGATATACACTGATACCCAGTAACACAGACACACACTTACACCAAGTAACAATGACAAAATTTTGACGCCAAGTAACAAAGACAGACACTGACACACGGTAACAAAGACAAACACTGACACCAAGTAACGAAGAAAGACACTGACACCCAGTAACAAAGACAGACACTGACACCAAGTCACAAAGACATACACAGACACCAAGTAACACAGACATACAATGACACCAAGTAACAAAGACATACAATTACACCAAGTAACAAAGACACAGACTTGCACGAAGTAACACAGACATACACTGACACCAAGTAACAAAGACATACACTGTAACCCAATAACGCAGACACACACTTACACCAAGTAACAAAAACATACACTGATACCAAGTAACACAGACACACACTTACACCAAGTAACAACGACATACACTGACACCAAGTAACAAAGACATACACTGATACCGAGTAACACAGGCACACACTTACATCAAGTAACAAAGACTCACACTTACACCAAGTAACACAGACATAAACTGACATCAAGTGACAAAGACATACACTGCCACCAAGTAACAAAGACATAAACTGACACCCAGTAACAAAGACATACACTGACACAAAGTCACTAAGACATACAGTGACACCCAGTAACAAAGACATACACTGACACCAAGTAACAAAGACATACACTGACATCAAGTCACAAAGACATTCACTGACACCCAGTAACAAAGACATACACTTACACCAAGTAACACAGACATACACTGACACCAAGTAACACAGACATACAATTACACCAAGTAACAAAGACACACACTTAAACCAAGTAACAAAGACATACACTGACACCAAGTAACAAAGACATACAATTACACCAAGTAACAAAGACACACACTTACACCAAGTAACACAGACATACACTGACACCTAGTAACAAAGACATACACTGTTACCCAGTAACACAGACACACACTAACACCAAGTAACAAAGACATACACTGACACCAAGTTACAAAGACATACACTTACACCAAGTAACAAAGACTCACACTTGCACCGAGTAACACAGACATACACTGTCACCATGTAGCAAAGACATTCCCTGATACCCAGTAACACAGACACACACTTACACCAAGTAACAAAGATATACACTGATACCCAGTAACACAGACACACACTGGCACCAAGTAACAAAGACATACACTGAAACCAAGTCACAAAGACATTCACTGACACCCAGTAACAAAGACATACACTTACACCAAGTAACACAGACATACACTGACACCAAGTAACACAGACATACAATTACACCAAGTAACAAAGACACACACTTAAACCAAGTAACAAAGACATAGACTTACGCCAAGTAACACAGACATACAATGACACCAAGTAACAAAGATATACACTGATAACCAGTAACACAGACACACACTGGCACCAAGTAACAAAGACATACACTGAAACCAAGTAACAAAGACATACACTGACACCAAGTCACAAAGACAAACACTGACACCAAGTAACGAAGACAGACACTGACACCCAGTAACAAAGACAGACACTGACACCAAGTCACAAATACATACACTGACACCAAGTATCAAAGACATAAACTTACACCAAGTAACACAGACATACAATGACACCAAGTAACAAAGACATACAATTACACCAAGTAACAAAGACACACACTTGCACCAAGCAACACAAACATACACTGACACCACGTAACAAAGACATACACTGTTACCCAGAAACACAGACACACACTTACACCAAGTAACAAAGACATACACTGACACCAAGTATCAAAGACATCAACTTACACCAAGTAACAAAGACATACACTGACACCAAGTAGCAAAGACATACAATTACACCAAGTAACAAAGACATACACTGTTACCCAGTAAGACAGACACACACTTACACCAAGTAACAAAAACATACACTGATACCAAGTAACACAGACACACACTTACACCAAGTAACAACGACATACACTGACACCAAGTAACAAAGACATACACTGATACCGAGTAACACAGGCACACACTTACATCAAGTAACAAAGACTCACACTTACACCAAGTAACACAGACATACACTGACACCAAGTGACAAAGACATACACTGACACCAAGTAACAAAGACATAAACTGACACCCAGTAACAAAGACATACACTGACACAAAGTCACTAAGACATACAGTGACACCCAGTAACAAAGACATACACTGACACCAAGTAACAAAGACATACACTGACACCAAGTAACAAAGACATTCACTGACACCCAGTAACAAAGACATACACTTACACCAAGTAACACAGACATACACTGACACCAAGTAACACAGACATACAATTACACCAAGTAACAAAGACACACACTTAAACCAAGTAACAAAGACATACACTGACACCAAGTAACAAAGACATACAATTACACCAAGTAACAAAGACACACACTTACACCAAGTAACACAGACATACACTGACACCTAGTAACAAAGACATACACTGTTACCCAGTAACACAGACACACACTAACACCAAGTAACAAAGACATACACTGACACCAAGTTACAAAGACATACACTTACACCAAGTAACAAAGACTCACACTTGCACCGAGTAAAACAGACATACACTGTCACCATGTAGCAAAGACATTCCCTGATACCCAGTCACACAGACACACACTTACACCAAGTAACAAAGATATACACTGATACCCAGTAACACAGACACACACTGGCACCAAGTAACAAAGACATACATTGAAACCAAGTCACAAAGACATTCACTGACACCCAGTAACAAAGACATACACTTACACCAAGTAACACAGACATACACTGACACCAAGTAACACAGACATACAATTACACCAAGTAACAAAGACACACACTTAAACCAAGTAACAAAGACATAAACTTACACCAAGTAACACAGACATACAATGACACCAAGTAACAAAGATATACACTGATACCCAGTAACACAGACTCACACTGGCACCAAGTAACAAAGACATACACTGAAACCAAGTAACAAAGACATACACTGACACCAAGTCACAAAGACAAACACTGACACCAAGTAACGAAGACAGACACTGACACCCAGTAACAAAGACAGACACTGACACCAAGTCACAAATACATACACTGACACCAAGTATCAAAGACATAAACTTACACCAAGTAACACAGACATACAATGACACCAAGTAACAAAGACATACAATTACACCAAGTAACAAAGACACACACTTTCACCAAGCAACACAAACATACACTGACACCACGTAACAAAGACATACACTGTAACCCAGAAACACAGACACACACTTAGACCAAGTAACAAAGACATACATGGAAACCAAGTATCAAAGACATAAACTTACACCAAGTAACAAAGACATACACTGACACCAAGTAACAAAGACATACAATTACACCAAGTAACAAAGACATACACTGTTACCCAGTAACACAGACACACACTTACACCAAGTAACAAAGACATACACTGATACCAAGTTACAAAGACATACACTTACACCAAGTAACAAAGACTCACACTTACACCAAGTAACACAGCCATACACTGTCACCATGTAGCAAAGACATTCCCTGATACCCAGTAACACAGACACACACTTACACCATTAACAAAGATATACACTGATACTCAGTAACACAGACACACACTGACACCATGTAACAAAGACATACACTCAAACCAAGTAACGAAGACAGACACTGACACCCAGTAACAAAGACAGACACTGACACCACGTCACAAAGACATACACTGACACCAAGTATCAAAGACATAAACTTACACCAAGTAACACAGACATACACTGACACCACGTAACAAAGACATACACTGATACCAAATAACACAGACACACACTTGCACCAAGCAACACAAACATACACTGACACAAAGTAACAAAGACATACACTGATACCCAGTAACACTGACACACACTTACACCAAGTAACACAGACATACACTGACACCAAGTAACAAAGACATACACTGATACCCAGTAACACAGACACACACTGGGCGGCACATTGGCACAGTGGTTAGCCGCCTCACAGCTCCAGGGACCCGGGCTCGATTCTGGGTACCGCCTGTGCGGAGTTTGCAAGTTCTCCCTGTGTCTGCGTGGGTTTCCTCCGGGTGCTCCGGTTTCCTCCCACATGCCAAAGACTTGCAGGTTGATAGGTTAATTGGCCTTTATAAATTGCCCCTCGTATAGGTAGGTGATAGGGAAATATATAGGGACAGGTGGGGATGTGATAGGAATGCAAAAAAAAGGAGGAAAAAATAACTTAAAATGACTAAAAATGTAAGTAAAGTGGGGGGCTGTCATGCTCTGAAAGTATTGAACTCAATGTTCAGTCCGGCAGGCTGTAGTGCGCCTAATCGGTAGATGAGATGCTGTTCCTCGAGCTTGCGTTGATGTTCACTGGAACACTGCAGCAATCCCAGGACAGAGATGTGAGCATGAGAGCAGGGGGGAGTGTTGAAATGGCAAGCAACCGGAAGCTCAGGGTCCTGCTTGCGGACTGAGCGGAGATGTTCCGCAAAGCGGTCACCCAGTCTGCGCTTGGTCTACCCAATGTAGAGGAGACCACACTGTGAGCAGCGAATACAGTATACTACATTGTAAGAAGTACAAGTAAATCGCTGCATCACCTGAAAGGAGTGTTTGCGGCCTGGGATAGTGAGGAGAGAGGAGGTAAATGGACAGGTATTACACCTCCTGCGATTGCAAGGGAAGGTGCCCTGGGACGGGGACGAGGTGGTGGGGGTAATGGAGGAGTGGACCAGGGTGTCGTGGAGGGAACGATCCCTTCGGAATGCTGACAGGGGAAGGGAGGGGAAGATGCGACTGGTAGTGGCATCACGCTGGAGGGGGCGAAAATGGCGGAGGATTATCCTTTGGATATGGAGGCTGGTGGGATGAAAAGTGAGGACAAGGGGAACCCTGTCACGGTTCTGGGAGGGAGGGGAAGGGGTGAGGGTAGAGGTGTGGGGAATGGATCGGACACGGTTGAGGTCCCTGTCAACCACAGTGGGGGGAAATCCTCGGTTGAGGAAAAAGGAGGTCATATCAGAAGCAACGTCATGGAAGGTAGCATCATCAGAGCAGATGCGTCGGAGACGGAGAAACTAGGAGAATGTAATGGAGTTCTTTCAGGAGGTAGGGTGTGAAGAAGTGTCGTCGAGGTTGCTGTGGGAGTCAGTGGGCTTATAATGGATATTGGTAGACAACCTATCCCCAGAGATGGAGACAGAGAAGTCGAGGAAGGGAAGGGAAGTGTCAGAGATGGACCATGTAAAGGTGAGAGAAGGGTGGAAATTGGAAGCAAAGTTGTTGATAGGAATACGGGATTAGTGTAGGATTAGAATAAATGGGTGGTTGATGGTCGGTGGGCCGAAGGGCCTGTTTCAGTGCTGTATCTCTAAACTAAACTAAATACTGACACCTAGTGTCACAGACACAAACTGATACACAGTAACAAAGACATGCACTGACACCCAGTTACACAGATACACACTTACAACAAGTAACAAAGACGTACACTGACACCCAGTAACACAGACACACATGGAAACCAAGTAACAAAGACACACACATACACCAAGTAACACAGACACACACTGACACCCATTAACACAAACAAATACACTGACACCCAGTAACACAGACACACATTGACACCAAGTAACAAAGACATACACTGACACCCAGGAACACAGACACACACTGACACCAAGTAACAAAGACACACACTTATAACAAGTAACAAAGACATAAACTGACACCAAGTAACAAAGACAAACACTTACACGAAGTAACAAAGACATACACTGATACTCAGTAACACAGACACACACTTACACCAAGTAACAAAGACATACACTGACACCCAGTAAAAAAGACATACACTGACACCAAGTCACGAAGACATACACTGATACCCAGTAACACAGACACACACTTACACCAAGTAACAAAGACAAACTCTGACACCAAGTAACAAAGACAGCCACTGACACACAGTAACACACTGACACCCAGTAACACAGACACACACTAACACCAAGTAACAAAAACATACACTGATACCCAGTAACACAGACACACACTTACACCAAGTAACAAAGACACACAATTACACCAAGTAACACAGACATACACTGACACCAAGTAACAAAGACATAAACAGACACCAAGTCACAAAGACATTCACTGACACCCAGTAACCAAGACATACACTGACACGAAGTCACAAAGACATACACTGGCACCAAGTAACAAAGGCATACACTGATACCCAGTAACGCAGACACACACTTACACCAATTAACAAAGACATCCACTGACACCAAGTAACAAAGACATTCAATTACACCAAGTAACAAAGACAAACACTTACACCAAATAACGCAGCCATACACTGACACCACGTAACAAAAACATACACTGTTACCCAGTAGCACAGACACACACTTATACCAAGTAACAAAGACATACACTGATACCAAGTGACACAGGCACACACTTACACCAAGTAACACAAACACTCACTTACACCAAGTAGCAAATACATCCACTGACACCAAGTATCAAAGACATACAATTACACCAAGTAACAAAGATACACACTTACACCAAGTAACACAGACATACACTGACACCAAGTAACAAAGACATACACTGTTACCCAGTATCACAGTCACACACTTACACCAAGTAACAAAGACATACACTGATACCAAGTAACACAGACACACACTTACACCAAGTAACACAGACACACACTTACACCAAGTAACAAATACATACACTGACACCAAGTAACAAAGACCTGCACTGACACCAAGTAACAAAGACATACAATTACACCAAGTAACAAAGACACACACTTGCAGCAAGTAGCACAGACATGCACTGTCACCATGTAGCAAAGACATGCACTGATACCCAGTAACACAGACACACACTTACACCAAGTAACAAAGATATACATTGATACCCAGTAACACAGACACACACTTACACCAAGTAACAAAGACATACACTGACACCAAGTCACAAAGACAGACACTGACACCCAGTAACAAAGACAAACAATGACACCAAGTAACGAAGACAGACACTGACACCCAGTAACAAAGACAGACAATGACACCACGTCACAAAGACATACACTGACACCAAGTAACAAAGACATAAACTTACACCAAGTAACACAGACAAGCACTGACACCAAGTAACAAAGAAATACAATTACACCAAGTAACAAAGACACACACTTACACCAAGTAACTCAGACATACACTGACACCAAGTAACAAAGACATACACTGTTACCCAGTAACACAGACACACACTTACACCAAGTAACAAAGACATGCACTGATACCAAGTAACACAGACACACACATACACCAAGTAACACAGACATACAATGACACCAAGTAACAAAGACATACACTGATACCCAGTAACACAGACACACACTTACACCAAGTAACAAAGACATGCACTGATACCAAGTAACACAGACACACACTTACACCAAGTAACACAGACATACAATGACACCAAGTAACAAAGACATTCACTGATACCCAGTAACAAAGACATACACTTACACCAAGTAACACAGACATACACTGACACCAAGATACAAAGACATATACTTACACCAAGTAACACAGACACACACTCACACCCAGCAACACAAACAAACACACACTGACACCCAGTAACATAGAGAAACACTGACACACAGTAACAAAGACATACACAGACACCCAGTAACAAAGACATACACTGACACCAAGTCACAAAGACATACACTAATACCCAGTAACACTGACACACACTTCCACAAAGTAACAAAGACAAACACTGACAACAAGTAACAAAGACATCTACTGACACCCAGTAACACAGACACACACTAACACCAAGTAACAAAGACATACACTGACACCAAGTAACAAAAACATACACTGATACCCAGTAACACAGACACACACTTACACCAAGTAACAAAGACGCACAATTACACCAAGTAACACAGACATACTCTGACACCAAGTAACACAGACATACACTGACACCAAGTAACAAAGACATAAACAGACACCAAGTAACAAAGACATACACTGACACCAAGTCACAAAGACATTCACTGACACCCAGTAACCAAGACATACACTGACACGAAGTCACAAAGACATACACTGGCACCAAGTAACAAAGACATCCACTGATACCCAGTAACACAGACACACACTTACACCAATTAACAAAGACATACACTGACACCAAGTAACAAAGACATACAATTACACCAAGTAACAAAGAAAAACACTTACACCAAATAACGCAGCCATACACTGACACCAAGTAACAAAAACATACACTGTTACCCAGTAGCACAGACACACACTTACACCAAGTAACAAAGACATACACTGATACCAAGTGACACAGGCACACACTTACACCAAGTAACACAGACATACACTGTCACCATGTAGCAAAGACATGCACTGATACCCAGTAACACAGACACACTTGCACCAAGTAACAAAGATATACACTGATACCCCGTAACACAGACACACACTTACACCAAGTAACAAAGACATACACTGACACCAAGTAACAAAGACATGCACTGACACCAAGTCACAAAGACAGACATTGACACCCAGTAACAAAGACAAACACTGACACCAAGTAACGAAGACGGACACTGACACCCAGTAACAAAGACAGACAATGACACCACGTCACAAAGACATGCACTGACACCAAGTAACAAAGACATAGACTGACACCAAGTAACAAAGACATACACTTACACCAAGTAACACAGACATACACTGACACCAAGGAACAACGACATTCAATTACATCAAGTAACCAAGACGCACACTTACACCAAGTAACACAGACATACACTGACACCAAGTAACAAAGACTTACACTGATACCCAGTAACACAGACACACACCGGGCGGCACATTGGCACAGTGGTTATCAGCCTCACAGCTCCAGGGACCCGGGCTCGATTCTGGGTACTACCTGTGCGGAGTTTGCAAGTTCTCCCTGTGTCTGCGTGAGTTTCCTCCGGGTGCTCCGGTTTCCTCCCACATGCCAAAGACTTGCAGGTTGATAGGTTAATTGGCCATTATAAATTGACCCTAGTATAGGCAGGTGGTAGGGAAATATATAGGGACAGGTGGGGATGAGCTAGGAATACGGGATTAGTGTAGGATTAGTATAAATGTGTGGTTGATGGTTGGCACAGACTCGGTTGGCCGAAGGGCCTGTTTCAGTGCTGTATCACTCAACTAAATACTGACACCCAGCAACACAAACAAACACACACTGACACCCAGTAACATAGAGAAACACTGATACACAGTAACAAAGACATAAACTGACACACAGACACACACTGTCACCAAGTAACAAAGACATACACTGACACCCAGTAACACAGACACCCACTGACACCGAGTCACAAAGACATACACTGACACCAATTATCAAAGACATAAATTACACCAAGTAACAGACATACACTGACACCAAGTAACAAAGACATACACTGATACCCAGTAACACAGACACCCACTGACACCAAGTAACAAAGACATACACTGACACCAAGTAACAAAGGCATACACTTACACCAAGTAACAAAGACACACACTTACACCAAGTAACACATACATACACTGACACCAAGTATCAAAGAAGACAATTACACCAAGTAACAAAGACATACACTGACACCAAGTAAGAAAGACATACACTGATACCCAGTAACACAGACACACACTTACACCAGTAACACAGACATACAATGACACCAAGTCACAAAGACACGCACTGACACCCAGTAACAAAGACATACACTGACACCAAGTCACAAAGACATACACTGATACCCAGTAACACAGACACACTCTTACACCAAGTAACACAGACATACACTGATACCCAGTAACGCAGACACACGCTTACACCAATAAAAACAGACATACACTGACACCAAGTAACAAAGACATACACTAGTACCCAGTAACACAGACACACACTTACACCAAGTAACAAAGACATACACTGACACCAAGTCACAAAGACACACACTGACACCCAGTTACAAGCCATACACTGACACCAAATATTTTGACATCCACTGACACCAAGTAACAATGACATACACTGATACCCAGTAACACAGACACACACTTACACCAAGTAACAAAGACATACAATTACACCAAGTAACAAAGACACACACTTACACCAAGTAACACAGACATACACAGTCACCATGTAGCAAAGACATGCACTGATACCCAGTAACACAGACACACACTTACACCAAGTAACAAAGATATACACTGATACCCCGTAACACAGACACACACTTACACCAAGTAACAAAGACATACACTGACACCAAGTAACAAAGACATACACTGACACCAAGTAACAAAGACATGCACTGACACCAAGTCACAAAGACAGACACTGACACCCAGTAACAAAGATAAACACTGACACCAAGTAACGAAGACGGACACTGACACCCAGTAACAAAGACAGACAATGACACCAAGTCACAAAGACATACACTGACACCAAGTAACACAGACATACACTGACACCAAGGAACAACGACATTCAATTACATCAAGTAACAAAGACGCACACTTACACCAAGTAACACAGTCACACACTGACACCAAGTAACAAAGACTTACACTGATACCCAGTAACACAGACACACACCGGGCGGCACATTGGCACAGTGGTTATCAGCCTCACAGCTCCAGGGACCCGGGCTCGATTCTGGGTACTACCTGTGCGGAGTTTGCAAGTTCTCCCTGTGTCTGCGTGGGTTTCCTCCGGGTGCTCCGGTTTCCTCCCACATGCCAAAGACCTGCAGGTTGATAGGTTAATTGGCCATTATAAGTTGACCCTAGTATAGGCAGGTGGGGATGTGATAGGAATACGGGATTAGTGTAGGATTAGTATAAATGTGTGGTTGATGGTTGGCACAGACTCGGTTGGCCGAAGGGCCTGTTTCAGTGCTGTATCACTAAACTAAATACTGACACCCAGCAACACAAACAAACACACACTGACACCCAGTAACATAGAGAAACACTGATACACAGTAACAAAGACATAAACTGACACACAGACACTCACTGTCACCAAGTAACAAAGACATACACTGACACCGAGTCACAAAGACATACACTGACACCAAGTATCAAAGACATAAATTACACCAAGTAACAAAGACATACACTGACACCAAGTAACAAAGACATACACTGATACCCAGTAGCACAGACACCCACTTCCACCAAGTATCAAAGACACCCACTTACACCAAGTAACACATACATACACTGACACCAAGTATCAAAGACAGACAATTCCACCAAGTAACAAAGACATACACTTACACCAATTATTTTGACATACACTGACACCAAGTAAGAAAGACATACACTGATACCCAGTAACAGAGACACACACTTACACCAGTAACACAGACATACAATGACACCAAGTCACAAAGACACGCACTGACACCCAGTAACAAAGACATACACTGACACCAAGTCACAAAGACATACACTGATACCCAGTAACACAGACACACTCTCACACCAAGTAACACAGACATACACTGATAGCCAGTAACGCAGACACACACTTACACAAAGTAACACAGACATACACTGACACCAAGTAACAAAGACATACATTAGTACCCAGTAACACAGACACACACTTACACCAAGTAACAAAGACATACACTGACACCAAGTCACAAAGACACACAGTGACACCCAGTTATAAGCCATACACTGACACCAAATATTTTGACATCCACTGACACCAAGTAACAATGACATACACTGATACCCAGTAACACAGACACACACTTACACCAAGTAACAAAGACATACAATTACACCAAGTAACAAAGACACACACTTACACCAAGTAACACAGACATACACTGTCACCATGTAGCAAAGACATGCACTGATACCCAGTAACACAGACACACTTACACCAAGTAACAAAGATATAAACTGATACCCCGTAACACAGACACACACTTACACCAAGTAACAAAGACATACACTGACACCAAGTAGCAAAGACATGCACTGACACCAAGTCACAAAGACAGACACTGACACCCAGTAACAAAGACAAACACTGACACCAAGTAACGAAGACGGACACTGACACCCAGTAATAAAGACAGACAATGACACCACGTCACAAAGACATGCACTGACACCAAGTAACAAAGACATACACTGACACCAAGTAACAAAGACACACACTTACACCAAGTAACACAGACATACACTGACACCAAGTAACAAAGACATACACTTACACCAAGTAACACAGACATACACTGACACCAAGGAACAACGACATTCAATTACATCAAGTAACCAAGACGCACACTTACACCAAGTAACACAGACATACACTGACACCAAGTAACAAAGACTTACACTGATACCCAGTAACACAGACACACACAGGGCGGCACATTGGCACAGTGGTTATCAGCCTCACAGCTCCAGGGACCCGGGCTCGATTCTGGGTACTACCTGTGCGGAGTTTGCAAGTTCTCCCTGTGTCTGCGTGAGTTTCCTCCGGGTGCTCCGGTTTCCTCCCACATGCCAAAGACTTGCAGGTTGATAGGTTAATTGGCCATTATAAATTGACCCTAGTATAGGCAGGTGGTAGGGAAATATATAGGGACAGGTGGGGATGAGATAGGAATACGGGATTAGTGTAGGATTAGTATAAATGTGTGGTTGATGGTTGGCACAGACTCGGTTGGCCGAAGGGCCTGTTTCAGTGCTGTATCACTAAACTAAATACTGACACCCAGCAACACAAACAAACACACACTGACACCCAGTAACATAGAGAAACACTGATACACAGTAACAAAGACATAAACTGACAAACAGACACACACTGTCACCAAGTAACAAAGACATACACTGACACCCAGTAACAAAGACATACACTGACACCGAGTCACAAAGACATACACTGACACCAAGTATCAAAGACATAAATTACACCAAGTAACAAAGACATGCACTGACACCAAGTAACACATACATACACTGACACCAAGTATCAAAGACAGACAATTACACCAAGTAACAAAGACATACACTTACACCAAGTATTTTGACATACACTGACACCAAGTAAGAAAGACATACACTGATACCCAGTAACACAGACACACACTTACACCAGTAACACAGACATACAATGACACCAAGTCACAAAGACACGCACTGACACCCAGTAACAAAGACATGCACTGACACCAAGTCACAAAGACATACACTGATACCCAGTAACACAGACACACTCTTACACCAAGTAACACAGACATACACTGATACCCAGTAACGCAGACACACACTTACACCAAGTAACACAGACATACACTGACACCAAGTAACAAAGACATACACTAGTACCCAGTAACACAGACACACACTTACACCAAGTAACAAAGACATACACTGACACCAAGTCACAAAGACACACACTGACACCCAGTAACAAGCCATACACTGACACCAAATATTTTGACATCCACTGACACCAAGTAACAATGACAAACACTGATACCCAGTAACACAGACACACACTTACACCAAGTAACAAAGACATACACTGACACAAAGTCACAAAGACATACACTGATACCCAGTAACACAGACACACACTTGCACCAAGTAACACAGACATACACTGACACCAAGTAACAAAGACGCACACTTACACCAAGTAACACAGACATACACTGACACCAAGTAACAAAGACTTACACTGATACCCAGTAACACAGACACACAGAGGGCGGCACATTGGCACAGTGGTTATCAGCCTCACAGCTCCAGGGACCCGGGCTCGATTCTGGGTACTACCTGTGCGGAGTTTGCAAGTTCTCCCTGTGTCTGCGTGAGTTTCCTCCGGGTGCTCCGGTTTCCTCCCACATGCCAAAGACTTGCAGGTTGATAGGTTAATTGGCCATTATAAATTGACCCGAGCATCGGCAGGTGGGAGGGAAATATATCGGGACAGGTGGGGATGTGATAGGAATACGGGATTAGTGCAGGATTAGAGTAAATGTGTGGTTGATGGTCGGCACAGACTCGGTTGGCCGAAGGGCCTGTTTCAGTGCTGTATCACTAAACTAAGCACTGACACCCAGCAACACAAAAAAACAAACACTGACACCCAGGAACATAGAGAAGCACTGATACACAGTAACAAAGACATACACTGACACACAGACACACACTGTCACCAAGTAACAAAGACATACACTGACACCCAGTAACAAAGACATACACTGACACCGAGTCACAAAGACATACACTGACACCAAGTATCAAAGACATAAATTACACCAAGTAACAAAGACATACACTGACACCAAGTAACAAAGACATACACTGATACCCAGCAACACAGACACCCACTGACACCAAGTAACAAAGACATACACTGACACCAAGTAAAAAAGGCATACACTTACACCAAGTAACAAAGACACACACTTACACCAAGTAACACATACATACACTGACACCAAGTATCAAGGACAGACAATTACACCAAGTAACAAAGACATACACGTACACCAAGTATTTTGACATACACTGACACCAAGTAAGAAAGACATACACTGATACCCAGTAACACAGACACACACTTACACCAGTAACACAGACATACAATGACACCAAGTCACAAAGACACGCACTGACACCCAGTAACAAAGACATACAGTGACACCAAGTCACAAAGACATACACTGATACCCAGTAACACAGACACACTCTTACACCAAGTAACACAGACATACACTGATACCCAGTAACGCAGACACACACTTACACCAAGTAACACAGACATACACTGACACCAAGTAACAAAGACATACACTAGTACCCAGTAACACAGACACACACTTACACCAAGTAACAAAGACATACACTGACACCAAGTCACAAAGACACACACTGACACCCAGTAACAAGCCATACACTGACACCAAATATTTTGACATCCACTGACACCAAGTAACAATGACATACACTGATACCCAGTAACACAGACACACACTTACACCAAGTAACAAAGACATACACTGACACCAAGTCACAAAGTCACACACTGACACCCAGTAACAAAGACATACACAGACACAAAGTCACAAAGACATACACTGATACCCAGTAACACAGACACACACTTGCACCAAGTAACACAGACATACACTGACATCAAGTAACAAAGACGTACACTGATACCCAGTAACACAGACAGACACTTCCACCAAGTAACAAAGAGAGACTCTCATACCCAGTAACACAGACACACATTTACACCAAGTAACAAAGACATACAATGACACCAAGTAACAAAGACATAAACTGACACCCAGTTACACAGACACACACGGACACCAGGTAACACAGACACACACTGACACCCAGTAACACCGACACACTCTTACACCAAGTAACAAAGACATACACTGACACCAAGTAACAAAGACATACACTTACACCAAGTAACAAAGACATACACTGACACCAAGTAACAAAGACATACACTGATACCCAGTAACACAGACACACACTTACACCAAGTAACGAAGACATACACTGATACCCAGTAACACAGACACTCACTTACACCAAGTAACACAGACATACAATGACACCAAGTAAAAAAGACATACACTGATACCCAGTAACACAGACACACACTTACACCAAGTAACAAAGACAGACACTGATACCCAGTAACACAGACACACACTTACACCAAGTAACAAAGACATACACTGACACCAAGTAACAAAGACATAAACTGACACCCAGTAACACAGACACAAACGGACACCCAATAACACAGACACACACTTACACCAAGTAACAAAGACATACATTGACACAAAGTAACAAAGACATACACTGATACCCAGTAACACAGACACACACTGACACCAAGTTACAAAGGCATACAATGACACCAAGTAACAAAGACATACACTGATACCCAGTAACACAGACACACACTGACACCAAGTAACAAAGACATACACTGACACCAAGTAACAAAGGCATACACTTACACCAAGTAACAAAGACACACACTTACACCAAGTAACACAGACATACACTAAAACAAAGTAACACAGACAAACACTTACACCAAGTATTTTGACATGCACTGACACCAAGTAAGAAAGACATACACTGATACCCAGTAACACAGACACACACTTACACCAGTAACACAGACATACAATGACACCAAGTCACAAAGACACGCACTGACACCAGGTACCATAGACATACACTGACACCAAGTCACAAAGACATACATTGATACCCAGTAACACAGACACACTCTTACACCAAGTAACACAGACATACACTGATACCCAGTAACACAGACACACACTTACACTAAGTAACACAGACATACACTGACACCAAGTAACAAAGACATACACTAGTACCCAGTAACACAGACACACACTAACACCAAGTAACAAAGACATACACTGACACCAAGTCACAAAGACATACACTGACACCCAGTAACAAGCCATACACTGACACCAAATATTTTGACATCCACTGACACCAAGTAACAATGACATACAATGATACCCAGTAACACAGACATACACTGACACCAAGTAACAAAGACATAAACTGACACCCAGTAACACAGACACACACGGACACCAAGTATCACAGACACACACTGACACCCAGTAACACAGACACACACTTACACCAAGTAACAAAGACATACACTGACACGAAGTAACAAAGACATACACTTACACCAAGTAACAAAGACATACACTGACACCAAGTAACAAAGACATACACTGATACCCAGTAACACAGACACACACTTACACCAAGTAGCAAAGACATACACTGATACCCAGTAACACAGACACACACTTACACCAAGTAGCACAGACATACACTGACACCAAGCAACAAAGACATACACTGATACCCAGTAACACAGACACACACTTACACCAAGTAACAAAGACATAAACTGACACCCAGTAACACAGACACACACGGACACCAAGAAACAAAGACACACACTTACACCAAGTAACACAGACACACACTGACACCCAATAACACAGACACACACTTACACCAAGTAACAAAGACATACACTGACACCAAGTAACAAAGACATACACTTACACCAAGTAACAAAGACATACACTGATACCCAGTAACACAGGCACACACTGTGGGGGGGGGGGGGGGGGGGGCGCGGGTGGCGGGGGGCACATTGGAGCAGTGGTTCGCACCGCAGCCTCACAGCTCCAGGGACCCGGGTTCGATTCTGGCCACTGCCTGCGCGGCGTTTGCAAGTTCTCCCTGTGTCTGCGTGAGTTTCCTCCGGGTGCTCCGGTTTCCTCCCACATGCCAAAGACTTGCAGGTTGATCGGTTAATTGGCCATCATAAATTGCCCCTGGTATAGGTAGGTGGTAGGGAAATATATAGGGACAGGTGGGGATGTGATAGAAATATGGGATTAGTGTAGGATTAGTATAAATGAGTGGTTGATGGTTGGCACAGACTCGGTGGGCCGAAAGGCCTGTTTAAGTGGTGTAAACTAAATACTGACACCTAGTGTCACAGACACACACTGACAGCCAGTAACACAAACAAACACAGACTGACACCCAGGAACACAGAGAACCACTGATAAACAGTAACAAAGACACACACTGACACCCAGTAACAAAGACATACACTGACACCAAGTAACAAAGACATACATTGATACTAAGTCACAAAGACATACACTGATACCCAGTAACACAGACACACACTGACACCAAGGAACAAAGACATACACTGACACCAAGTAACAAAGGCATCCACTTACACCAAGTAACAAAGACACACACTTGCACCAAGTAACACAGACATACACTGACACAAAGTAACAAAGACAGACAATTACACCAAGTAACAAAGACATACACTTACATCAAGTATTTTGATATACACTGACACCAAGTAACAAAGACATACACTGATACCCAGCAACACAGACACACACTTTCACCCAGTAACATAGACACGCACTTACACCAAGTAACAAAGACATACACTGAAACCCAGTAACACAGACACACACGGACACCAAGTAACACAGACACACACTGACACCCAGTAACACAGACACACACTTACACCAAGTAACAAAGACATACACTGACACCAAGTAACAAAGACATACACTTACACCAAGTAACAAAGACATACACTGACACCAAGTAACAAAGACATACACTGATACCCAGTAACACAGACACACACTTACACCAAGTATCAAAGACAGACGCTGATACCCAGTAACACAGACACACACTTACACCATGTAACACAGACATACACTGACGCCAGGTAACAAAGACATACACTGACTCCAAGTAACAAACGCATACACTTACACCAAGTAACAAAGACACACACTTACACCAAGTAACACAGACATACACTGACACCAAGTAACAAAGACAGACAATTACACCAAGTAACAAAGACATACACTTACACCAAGTATTTTGACATACACTGACACCAAGTAACAAAGACATACACTGATACCCAGTAACACAGACACACACTTACACCCAGTAACAAAGACATACACTGAAACCCAGTAACACAGACACACACGGACACCAAGTAACACAGACACACACTGACACCCAGTAACACAGACATACACTGACACCAAGTAACAAAGACATACACTGACTCCAAGTAACAAAGACATACACTTACACAAAGTAACAAAGACATACACTGATACCCAGTAACACAGACACACACTTACACCATGTAACACAGACATGCACTGACACCAGGTAACAAAGACAGACAATTACAGCAAGTAACAAAGACATACACTTACACCAAGTATTTTGACATACACTGACACCAAGTAACAAAGACATACACTGATACCCAGTAACACAGACACACACTGACACCTAGTCACAAAGACATACGCTTCCACCAAGTAACAAAGACACACACTTACACCAAGTAACACAGACATACACTGACACCAGGTAACAAAGACAGACAATTACACCAAGTAACAAAGACATACACTTACACCAAGTATTTTGACATACACTGAAACCAAGTAACAAAGACATACACTGATACCCAGTAACACAGACAAACACTTACACCAAGTAACAAAGACATACACTGACACAAAGTCACAAAGACACACACTGACACCCAGTAACAAAGACATACACTTACACCAAGTAACAATGACATACACTGATTCCCAGTAACACAGACTCACATTTACACCATGTAACACAGACATACAATGGCACCAAGTAACAAAGACATACACTGATACCCAGTAACACAGACACACACTTACACCAAGTAACAAAGACAGACACTGATACCCAGTAACACAGACACGCACTTACACCATGTTACAAAGACATACACTGACACCAGGTAACAAAGACATTCACTGACACCCAGTAACACAGACACACACGGACAGCAAGTAACACAGACACACACTGACACCCAGTAACACAGACACACACTTACACCAAGTAACAAAGACATACACTGACACCAACTAACAAAGACATACACTTACACCAAGTAACAAAGACATACACTGACACCAAGTAACAAAGACATACACTGATATCCAGTAACACAGACACACACTTACACCAAGTAACAAAGACATACACTGATACCCAGTAGCACAGACACACACTTACACCATGTAACACAGACATACACTGACACCAAGTAACAAAGACATACACTGACACCAAGTACCAAAGACATACACTTACACCAAGTAACAAAGACATACACTGACACCAAGTAAGAAAGACATACACTGATACCCAGTAACACAGACACACACTTACACCAAGTAACAAAGACATACACTGATTCCCAGTAACACAGACACACATTTACACCATGTAACACAGACATACGCTTGCACCAAGTAAATAAGACACACACTTACACCAAGTAACACAGACATACGCTGACACCAGGTAACAAAGACAGACAATTAAACCAAGTAACAAAGACATACACTTCCGCCAAGTATTTTGACGTACACTTACACCAAGTAACACAGACATACACTGATACCCAGTAACACAGACATACACTTACACCAAGTAACAAAGAAATAAACTGACACCAAGTCACAAAGACAAACACTGACACCCAGTAACAAATACATACACTGATACACAGTAACACAGACATACACTGACACCAAGTAACAAAGACATACACTTACACCAAGTAACAATGACATACGCTTGCACCAAGTAATAAAGACACACACTTACACCAAGTAACAAAGACATACACTGATACCAGGTAACAAAGACAGACAATTACACCAAGTAACAAAGACATACAATTACACCAAGTATTTTGACATACACTGACACCAAGTAACAAAGACATACACTGACACGAAGTCACAAAGACACACACTGACACCCAGTAACAAAGACATACACTGACAGCAAGTCACAAAGACATACACTTACACCAAGTAACAATGACATACGCTTGCACCAAGTAACAAAGACACACACTGACACCAAGTAACAAAGACATACACTGACACCCAGTAACACAGACACACACGGACACCAAGTAACACAGACACACACTGACACCCAGTAACACAGACACACACTTACACCAAGTAACAAAGACATACACTGACACCAAGTAACAAAGACATACACTTACACCAAGCAACAAAGACATACACTGACACCAAGTAACAAAGACATACACTGATACCCAGTAACACAGACACACACTTACACCAAGTAACAAAGACATTCACTGATACCCAGTAACACAGACACACACTTACACCATGTAACACAGACATACACTTACACCAAGTAACAAAGACATACCCTGATACCCAGTAACACAGACACACACTTACACCATGTAACACAGACATACGCTTACACTAAGTAACAAAGACACACACTGATACCAAGTCACAAAGACACACACTGACACCCAGTAACAAAGACATACAATGACACCAAGTCACAAAGACATACACTGATACCCAGTAACACAGTCACACAGTTACAACAAGTAACACAGACATACACTGACACCAGGTAACAAAGACATTCACACTGACACCCAGTAACACAGACACACACGGACACCAAGTAACACAGACACACACTGACACCCAGTAACACAGACACACACTTACACCAAGTAACAAAGACATACACTGACACCAAGAAACAAAGACATACACTTACACCAAGTAACAAAGACATACACTGACACCAAGTAACAAAGACATACACTGAAACCCAGTAACACAGAAACACACTTACACCAAGTAACAAACACATACATTGATACCCAGTAACACAGAAACACACTTACACCATGTAACACAGACATACACTGACACCAAGTAACAAAGACATACACTTTCACCAAGTAACAAAGACATACACTGACACCCAGTAACAAAGACATACACTGATACCCAGTAACACAGACACACACTTACACCAAGTAACAAAGACATACCCTGATACCCAGTAACACAGACACACACGTACACCATGTAACAAAGACAAACGCTTACACTAAGGAGCAAAGACACACACTTACACCAAGTAACACAGACATACACTGACACCAGGTAACAAAGACAGAAAATTACAGCAAGTAACAAAGACATACACTTACACCAAGTATTTTGACATACACTGACACCAAGTAACAAAGACATACACTGATACCCAGTAACACAGACATACACTTACACCATGGAACACAGACATACGCTTACACTAAGTAACAAAGACACACACTGACACCCAGTAACAAAGACATACACTGACACCAAGTCACAAAGACATACACTGATACCCAGTAACACAGTCACACAGTTACAACAAGTAACACAGACATACACTGACACCAAGTAACAAAGACATACCCTGATACCCAGTAACACAGACACACACTTACACCATGTAACACAGACATACGCTTACACTAAGTAACAAAGACACACACTGACACCAAGTCACAAAGACACACACTGACACCCAGTAACAAAGACATACACAGACACCAAGTCACAAAGACATACACTGATACCCAGTAACACAGTCACACAGTTACAACAAGTAACACAGACACACACTTACACCAAGTAACAAAGATAGACACTGATACCAAGAAACAAAGACATACACTTACACCAAGTAACAAAGACATACACTGATACCCAGTAACACAGAAACACACTCACACCAAGTAACAAAGACACACACTTACACCAAGTAACACAGACATACACTGATACCAAGTAACAAAGACATACACTGTTACCCAGTAACACAGACACACACTTACACCAAGTAACAAAGACATACTCTGATACCCAGTAACACAGACACACACCGGGCGGCACATTGGCACAGTGGTCAGCAGCCTCACAGCTCCAGGAACCCGGGCTCGATTCTGGGTACTGCCTGTGCGGAGTTTGCAAGTTCTCCCTGTGTCTGCGTGAGTTTCCTCCGGGTGCTCCGGTTTCCTCCCACATGCCAAAGACTTGCAGGTTGATAGGTTAATTGGCCATTATAAATTGACCCGAGTATAGGTAGGTGGTTGGGAAATATATAGGGACAGGTGGGGATGTGATAGGAATACGGGATTAGTGTAGGATTAGTATAAATGGCTCTCTAGCAGAGCAAGACTACACCTTCTTCTGGCAGGGCAGGGCTCCTGAAGAACCAAGACAGCATGGAGTGGGCTTCGCCATCAGAAACTCCTTGCTCAGCATGATAGAGCCTCCCTCAAATGGCTCGGAACGCATACTGTCCATCCGACTGCTCACCACCTCTGTTCCAGTACACCTACTCAGCATCTATGCTCCAACACTCTGTTCCGCACCTGAAGCTAAAGACCAGTTCTATGAACAACTCCATAACATCATTAGCAGCATCCCCAACACCGAACACCTATTCCTGCTGGGGGACTTTAATGCCAGGGTTGGGGCCGACCATGACTCTTGGCCCTCCTGCCTTAGGCGCTATGGCGTTGGAAGGATGAATGAGAACGGGCAGAGACTGCTTGAGTTGTGTACCTATCATAACCTCTGCATCACCAACTCGTTCTTTCACACTAAACCCTGTCACCAGGTTTCATGGAGGCACCCAAGATCACGTCGTTGGCACCAGCTCGACCTCATTGTCACAAGGCGAGCCACCTTAAACAGTGTTCAAATCACACGCAGCTTCCACAGTGCGGACTGCGACACCGACCACTCCCTGGTGTGCAGCAAGGTTAGACTCAGACCAAAGAGGTTGCATCATTCCAAGCAGAAGGGCCACCCGCGCATCAACACGAGCAGAATTTCTCACCCACAGCTGTTACAAAAATTTCTAAATTCACTTGTAACAGCCCTTCAAAACACTCCCACAGGGGATACTGAGACCAAGTGGGCCCACATCAGAGACGCCATCTATGAGTCAGCTTTGACCACCTATGGCAAAAGTGCGAAGAGAAATGCAGACTGGTTTCAATCTCATAATGAAGAGCTGGAACCTGTCATAGCCGCTAAGCGCATTGCACTTTTGAACTACAAGAAAGCCCCCAGCGATTTAACATCCGCAGCACTTAAATCAGCCAGAAGTACTGCACAAAGAACAGCTAGGCGTTGCACAAACGACTACTGGCAACACCTATGCAGTCATATTTAGCTGGCCTCAGACACCGGAAACATCAGAGGAATGTATGATGGCATGAAGAGAGCTCTTGGGCCAACCATCAAGAAGATCACCCCCCTCAAATCTAAATCGGGGGACATAATCACTGACCAACGCAAACAGATGGACCGCTGGGTTGAGCACTACCTAGAACTGTACTCCAGGGAGAATGCTGTCACTGAGACTGCCCTCAATGCAGCCCAGCCTCTACCAGTCATGGATGAGCTGGACATACAGCCAACCAAATCGGAACTCAGTGATGCCATTGATTCCCTAGCCAGCGGAAAAGCCCCTGGGAAGGACAGCATTACCCCTGAAATAATCAAGAGTGCCAAGCCTGCTATACTCTCAGCACTACATGAACTGCTATGCCTGTGCTGGGACGAGGGAGCAGTACCCCAGGACATGCGCGATGCCAACATCATCACCCTCTATAAAAACAAAGGTGACCGCGGTGACGGCAACAACTACCGTGGAATCTCCCTGCTCAGCATAGTGGGGAAAGTCTTTGCTCGAGTCGCTCTGAACAGGTTCCAGAAGCTGGCCGAGCGCGTCTACCCTGAGGCACAGTGTGGCTTTCGTGCAGAGAGATCGACTATTGACATGCTGTTCTCCCTTCGTCAGATACAGGAGAAATGCCGTGAACAACAGATGCCCCTCTACATTGCTTTCATTGATCTCACCAAAGCCTTTGACCTCGTCAGCAGACGTGGTCTCTTCAGACTACTAGAAAAGATCGGATGTCCACCAAAGCTACTAAGTATCATCACCTCATTCTATGACAATATGAAAGGCACAATTCAACATAGTGGCTCCTCATCAGAGCCCTTTCCTATCCTGAGTGGTGTGAAACAGGGCTGTGTTCTCGCACCCACACTTTTTGGGATTTTCTTCTCCCTGCTGCTTTCACATGCGTTCAAATCCTCTGAAGAAGGAATTTTCCTCCACACAAGATCAGGGGGCAGGTTGTTCAACCTTGCCCGTCTAAGAGCGAAGTCCAAAGTACGGAAAGTCCTCATCAGAGAACTCCTCTTTGCTGACGATGCTGCTTTAACATCTCACACTGAAGAATGCCTGCAGAGTCTCATCGACAGGTTTGCGTCTGCCTGCAATGAATTTGGCCTAACCATCAGCCTCAAGAAAACGAACATCATGGGGCAGGATGTCAGAAATGCTCCATCCATCAATATTGGCGACCACGCTCTGGAAGTGGTTCAAGAGTTCACCTACCTAGGCTCAACTATCACCAGTAACCTGTCTCTAGATGCAGAAATCAACAAGCGCATGGGTAAGGCTTCCACTGCTATGTCCAGACTGGCCAAGAGCGTGTGGGAAAATGGCGTACTGACACGGAACACAAAAGTCCGAGTGTATCAGGCCTGTGTCCTCAGTACCTTGCTCTACGGCAGCGAGGCCTGGACAACGTATGCCAGCCAAGAGCGACGTCTCAATTAATTCCATCTTCGCTGCCTTCGGAGAATACTTGGTATCAGGTGGCAGGACTATATCTCCAACACAGAAGTCCTTGAAGCGGCCAACATCCCCAGCTTATACACACTACTGAGTCAGCGGCGCTTGAGATGGCTTGGCCATGTGAGCCGCATGGAAGATGGCAGGATCCCCAAAGACACATTGTACAGTGAGCTCGCCACTGGTATCAGACCCACCGGCCGTCCATGTCTCCGTTATAAAGACGTCTGCAAACGCGACATGAAATCGTGTGACATTGATCACAAGTCGTGGGAGTCAGTTGCCAGCATTCGCCAGAGCTGGCGGGCAGCCATAAAGACAGGGCTAAATTGTGGCGAGTCGAAGAGACTTAGTAGTTGGCAGGAAAAAAGACAGAGGCGCAAGGGGAGAGCCAACTGTGCAACAGCCCCAACAAACAAATTTCTCTGCAGCACCTGTGGAAGAGCCTGTCACTCCAGAATTGGCCTTTATAGCCACTCCAGCCGCTGCTTCACAAACCACTGACCACCTCCAGGCGCGTATCCATTGTCTCTCGAGATAAGGAGGCCCAAAAAGAAAAAAGAAAGTATAAATGGGTGGTTGATGGTCGGCACAGACTCGGTTGGCCGAAGGGCCTGTTTCAGTGCTGTATCACTAAACTAAATACTGACACCCAGTAACACAAATAAACACACACAGACGCCGAGTAACATAGAGTAACACTGATACACAGTAACAAAGACATACACTGACACACAGGCACACACTGTCACCAAGTAACAAAGACATACACTGACACCCAGTAACAAAGACATATACTGACACCGAGTAACACAGAAACACACTTACACCAAGTAACACAGACATACACTGACACCAAGTAACAAAGACATACACTTACACCAAGTAACAAAGACATACACTGACACCCAGTAACAAAGACATACACTGATACCCAGTAACACAGACACACACTTACACCAAGTAACAAAGACATACGCTGATACCAAGTAACAAAGACATACACTTACACCAATTAACAAAGACATACACTGACAACAAGTAACAAAGACATACACTGATACCCAGTAACACAGAAACACACTTACACCAAGTAACACAGACATACACTGACACCAAGTAACAAAGACATACACTTACACCAAGTAACAAAGACATACACTGACACCAAGTAACAAAGACATACACTGATACCCAGTAACACAGAAACACACTTACAGCAAGTAACACAGACATACACTGACACCAAGTAACAAAGACATACACTTACACCAAGTAACAAAGACATACACTGACACCCAGTAACAAAGACATACACTGATACCCAGTAACACAGACACACACTTACACCAAGTAACAAAGACATACACTGATACCCAGTAACACAGACACACACTTACACCATGTAACAAAGACATACGCTTACACTAAGGAGCAAAGACACACACTTACACCAAGTAACACAGACATACACTGACACCAGGTAACAAAGACAGACAAGTACAGCAAGTAACAAAGACATACACTTACACCAAGTATTTTGACATACACTGACACCAAGTAACAAAGACATACACTGACACCCAGTAACACAGACAGACACTTACACCATGCAACACAGACATACGCTTACACGAAGTAACAAAGACACACACTGACACCAAGTCACAAAGACACACACTGACACCCAGTAACAAAGACATACACTGACACCAAGTCACAAAGACATACACTGATACACAGTAACACAGTCACACAGTTACAACAAGTAACACAGACATACACTGACACCAAGTAACAAAGACATACCCTGATACCCAGTAACACAGACACACACTTACACCATGTAACACAGACATACGCTTACACTAAGTAACAAAGACACACACTGACACCAAGTCACAAAGACACACACTGACACCCAGTAACAAAGACATACACAGACACCAAGTAACAAAGACATACACTGATACCCAGTAACACAGACACACACTTACACCAAGTAACAAAGATAGACACTGATACCCAGTAACACAGAAACGCACTTACACCATGTAACAAAGACATACACTGACACCAGGTAACAAAGACAATCACACTGACACCCAGTAACACAGACACACACGGACACCAAGTAACACAGACACACACTGACACCCAGTAACACAGACACACAGTTACACCAAGTAACAAAGACATACACTGACACCAAGAAACAAAGACATACACTTACACCAATTAACAAAGACATACACTGACACCAAGTAACAAAGACATACACTGATACCCAGTAACACAGAAACACACTCACACCAAGGAACAAAGGCATGCAATTACACCAAGTAACAAAGACACACACTTACACCAAGTAACACAGACATACACTTACACCAAGTAACAAAGACATGCACTGTTACCCAGTAACACAGACACACACTTACACCAAGTAACAAAGACATACACTGATACCCAGCAACACAGACACACACTGGGCGGCACATTGGCACAGTGGTTAGCAGCCTCACAGCTCCAGGAACCCGGTCTCGATTCTGGGTACTGCCTGTGCGGAGTTTGCAAGTTCACCCTGTGTCTGCGTGAGTTTCCTCCGGGTGCTCCGGTTTCCTCCCACATGCCAAAGACTTGCAGGTTGATAGGTTAATTGGCCATTAATAATTGACCCGAGTACAGGTAGGTGGTTGGGAAATATATAGGGACAGGTGGGGATGTGATTGGAATAATTGATCAGTGTAGGATTAGTATAAACGGGTGGTTGATGGTCGGCACAGACTCGGTTGGCCGAAGGGCCTGTTTCAGTGCTGTATCACTAAACTAAATACTGACACCCAGTAACACAAATAAACACACACAGACACCGAGTAACAGAGAGTAACACTGATACACAGTAACAAAGACATACACTGACACACAGGCACACACTGTCACCAAGTAACAAAGACATACACTGACACCCAGTAACAAAGACATATACTGACACCGAGTCACAAAGACATACACTGATAACCAGGAACACAGACACTCACTTACCCCAAGTAACAACGACATACACTGACACCAAGTAACAAAGACATACACTTACACCAAGTAACAAAGACATACACTGACACCAAGTAACAAAGACATACACTGACACCCAGTAACACAGACACACACTGACTCCAAGTAATAACGACATACACTGACACCAAGTAACAAAGACATACACTTACACCAAGTAACAAAGACATACACTTACACCAAGTAACAAAGACATACACTGACAACAAGTAACAAAGACATACACTGATAACCAGTAACACAGGCACACACTGGGGGGCGTGGGCGTGGGGGCACATTGGCGCAGTGTTTCGCACCGCAGCCTCACAGCTCCAGGGACCCGGGTTCGAATCTGGGCACTGCCTGTGCGGAGTTTGCAAGTTCTCCCTGTGTCTGCGTGAGTTTCCTCCGTGTGCTCCGGTTTCCTCCCACATGCCAAAGACTTGCAGGTTGATAGGTTAATTGGCCATCATAAATTGCCCCTAGTATAGGTAGGTGGTAGGGAAATGTATAGGGACCGGTGGGGATGTGATAGAAATACGGGAATAGTGTAGGATTAGTATAAATGTTTGGTTGATGGTCGGCACAGACTCGGTGGGCCGAAGGGCCTGGTTAATTGCTGTATCTCTAAACTAAACTAAATACTGACACCTAGTGTCACAGACACACACTGACAGCCAGTAACACAAACAAACACACACTGACACCCAGTAACACAGCGAACCACTGATACCCAGTAACAAAGACATACACTGACACCAAGTAACAAAGACATACATTGAAACCAAGTCACAAAGACATACACTGATACCCAGTAACACAGACACACACTGACATCAAGTAACAAAGACATACACTGACACCAAGTAACAAAGACACACACTTACACCAAGTAACACAGACATTCACTGACACCAAGTAACAAAGACAGACAATTACACCAAGTAACAAAGACATACACTTACACCAAGTATTTTGACATAAACTGACACCAAGTAACAAAGACATACACTGATACCCAGTAACACAGACACACACTTACACCCAGTAACACAGACACACACTTACACCAAGTAACAAAGATATACACTGACACCAATAACAAAGACATACACTTACACCAAGTAACAAAGACATACAATGACACCAAGTCACAAAGACATACATTGATACCCAGTAACACAGACACACACTTACACCATGTAACAAAGACATACACTGACACCAGGTAACAAAGACATACACAGACACACAAAATCACAGACACACACGGACACCAAGTAACACAGACACACACTGACACCCAGTAACACAGACACACACTTACACTAAGTAACAAAGACATACACTGACACCAAGTAACAAAGACATACACTTACACCAAGTAACAAAGACATACACTGATACCCAGTAACACCGACACATACTTACACCATGTAACACAGACATACACTGACACCAAGTAACAAACACATACACTGACACCAAGTAACAAAGACATACACTGATACCCAGTAACACAGACACACACTTACACCAAATAACAAAGACAGACACTGATACCCAGTAACACAGACACACACTTACACCAATTAACAAAGTCATACACTAACACCCAGTAACAAAGACATACACGGACACCCAGTAACACAGACACTCACGGACACCAAGTAACACAAACATACACTGACACCAAGTAACACAGACATACACTGATACCCAGTAACACAGGCACACACTTACACCAAGAAACACAGACATACACTCACACCAAGTTACAAAGACATACACTGATACCCAGTAACACAGACACACACTTACACCAAGTAACAAAGACATACACTGATACCAAGTCACAAAGACACAAACTGACTCCCAGTAACAAAGACATACACTGACACCAAGTCACAAAGACATACAATGATACCCAGTAACACAGACACACACTTACACCAAGTAAGACAGACATACACTGACACCAAGTAACAAGGATATACACTGATACCCAGTAACACAGTCACACACTTACACCAATTAACAAAGACATACACTGACACCCAGTATCAAAGACATACACTGACACCCAGTAACACAGACACATACGGACACCAAGTAACAAAGACACACACTTACAAAAAGTAGCACAGATACACACTGACACCCAGTAACACAGACACACACTTACACCAAGTAACATAGACATACACTGATACCCAGTAACACAGGCACACACTTACACCAAGTAACACAGACATACACTGACACCAAGTAACAAAGACATACACTGACACCAAGTAACAAAGACATACACTTACTCCAAGTAACAAAGACACGCACTTACACCAAGTAACACAGGCATACACTGACACCAGGTAACAAAGACAGACAATTACAACAAGTAACAAAGTCACACACTTACACCAAGTATTTTGACATACACTGACACCAAGTAACAAATACATACACTGATACCCAATAACACAGACACACACTTACACCAAGTCACAAAGACATACGCTGACACCAAGTCACAAAGACACACACTGACACCCAGAAACAAAGACATACACTGACACCAGGTCACAAAGACATACACTGATACCCAGTAACAAAGACACACACTTACATCAAGTAAGACAGACATACACTGACACCAAGCAACAAAGATATACACTGATACCCAAGAACACAGAGACACACTTACACCAAGTAACAAAGACAGACACAGATACTCAGTAACATAGACACACACTGACACCAAGTAACAAAGAATACACTGACACCCATTAACAAAGACACACACTGACACCAAGTTACAAAGACATACACTGATACCAAGTTACACAGACACACACTTACACCAAGTAACACAGACATACACAGACACCCAGTAACAAAGACAGACACTGATACCCAGTAACACAGACACACACTTGCACCAAGTAACAAAGACATACAGTGACACCCAGAAACACAGATACACACTGACACCCAGTAACACAGAGAAACACTGACACCAAGTAACAAAGACAGACACTGACACCAAGTAACAAAGACATACACTGATACCCAGTAACACAGACACACACTTACACCAAGTCACAAAGACATACGCTGACACCAAGTCACAAAGACACACACTGACACCCAGAAACAAAGACATACACTGACACCAGGTCACAAAGACATACACTGATACCCAGTAACAAAGACACACAATTACATCAAGTAAGACAGACATACACTGACACCAAGCAACAAAGATATACACTGATACCCAAGAACACAGAGACACACTTACACCAAGTAACAAAGACAGACACAGATACTCAGTAACATAGACACACACTGACACCAAGTAACAAAGAATACACTGACACCCAGTAACAAAGACACACACTGACACCAAGTTACAAAGACATACACTGATACCAAGTTACACAGACACACACTTACACCAAGTAACACAGACATACACAGACACCCAGTAACAAAGACAGACACTGATACCCAGTAACACAGACACACACTTGCACCAAGTAACAAAGACATACAGTGACACCCAGGAACACAGATACACACTGACACCCAGTAACACAGAGAAACACTGACACCAAGTAACAAAGACAGACACTGACACCAAGTAACAAAGACATACACTGATACCCAGTAAAACAGACTCACACTTACACCAAGTAACAAAGACATACACTGATACCCAGTAACAAGACACACACTTACACCAAGTAACAAAGACATACACTGACACAAAGTAACTAAGATAAACACTTACAACAAGTAACAAAGACATGCACTGACACCAAGTAACAAGGACATACACTGATACATAGTAACACAGACACACACGTACACCAAGTAACAAAGACATACACTGATACCCAATAACACAGACAAACACTTACACCAACTAACACAGACATACACTGACACAAAGTAACAAAGAGATACACTGACACCCAGTAACAAAGACATACACTGACACCCAGTAACAAAGACACGCACTGACACCACGCATCAAAGACACACACTGACACCAAGTAACAAAGACATACACTGATACCCAGTAAAACAGACAAACACTTACACCAAGTAACAAAGACATACACTGACACCAAGTAACAAAGAGATACACTTACACCTAGTAACAAAGACGTACACTGACACCAAGTAACAAAGACATACACTGATACCCAGTAACACATACACCCACTTACACCAAGTAACAAAGGCATACACTGATACCCAGTAACACTGACACACTTACACCAAGTATCACAGACATACACAGACACCAACTAACAAAGACATACACTGATACCCAGTAACAAAGACAACACTGACGCCAAGTAACAAAGACATAAACTTACACCAAATAACACAGACATACACTGACACCAAGAAACAAAGACATACACTGACACCAACTAACAAATACACACACTTACACCAGGTAACACAGACATACACTGACACCAAGTAACAAAGACATGCACTTACACCAAGTAAGAAAGACACACACTTACACCAAGTAACACAGACCTACACTGCCACCAAGTAACAAAGACATACACTGATACCCAGCAACACAGACGCACTCTTACACCAAGTAAAAAACACAGACACTGATACCCTGTAACACAGACACACACTTACACCAAGTATCAAAGACATAAACTGACACCAAGTAACCAAGACATACACTTACACCAAGTAACAAAGACATACACTGACACCAAGTAACAAAGACATACACTGACACCAAGTAACTAAGACATACACTTACACCAAGTAACACAGACATGCACTTACAACAAGTAACAAAGACATACACTGACACCAAGTAACAAAGACATACACTTGTACCCAGTAACACAGACACACACTTACACCAAGTTACAAAGACAGACACTGATTCCCAGTAACACAGACACACACTTACACCAAGTCACAAAGACACACACTGACACCCAGTAACAAAGACAGACACTGATACCCAGTAACACAGACACACACTTACAGCAAGTAAATGGGTGGTTGATGGTAGGCAAACAATCCGTGGGCCGAAGGGCCTGTTTCAGTGCTGTATCTCTAAACTAAACTAAATACTGACACCTAGTGTCACAGACACACACTGACACCCAGTAACACAAACAAACACACACTGACAACCAGTAACACAGAGAACCACTGATACACAGTAACAAAGACATACACTGACACCAAGTAACACAGACACACACTGACACCCAGTAACAAAGACATACACTGAGACCAAGTCACAAAGACATGCACTGATAGCCAGTAACACAGACACACAATGACACCAAGTTACAAAGAGAAACACTGACACCAAGTAACAAATGCGTACACTTACACCAAGTAACAAAGACATACACTGACACCAAGTAACAAAGACAGACAATTACACCAAGTAACAAAGACATACACTTACACCAAGTATTTTGACATACACTGAAACAAAGTAACAAAGACATACACTGCTACCCATTAACACAGACAAACACTCACACCAAGTAACAAAGTCATACACTTACACCAAGTAACAAAGACATACACTGACGCCAGGTAACAAAGACATACATTGATACCCAGTAACACAGACACACACTTACACCATGTAACAAAGACATACACTTACACCAAGTAACAAAGACATACACTGACACCAAGTAACAAAGACAGACACTGATACCCAGTAACACAGACACAAACTTACACCAAGTAACACAGACATACATTGATACCAAGTCACAAAGACATACACTGATACCCAGTAACACAGACACACACTTACACCAAGTAACAAAGACATACAGTGACACCAAGTATTTTGACATACACTGACACCAAGTAACAAAGACATACACTGATACCCAGTAACACAGACATACACTTACACCAAGTAACAAAGACATACACTGACACCAAGTAACAAAGACATAAACTGACACCCAGTAACACAGACACACACGGACACCAAGTAACAAAGACACACACTTACACCAAGTAACACAGACATACACTGACACCAAGTAACAAAGACAGACAATTACACCAAGTAACAAAGTCATACACTTACACCAAGTATTTTGACATAAACTGACACCAAGTAACAAAGTCATACACTTACACCAAGTAACAAAGACATACACTGACGCCAGGTAACAAAGACATACATTGATACCCAGTAACACAGACACACACTTACACCATGTAACAAAGACATACACTTACACCAAGTAACAAAGACATACACTGACACCAAGTAACAAAGACAGACACTGATACCCAGTAACACAGACACAAACTTACACCAACTAACACAGACATACATTGATACCAAGTCACAAAGACATACACTGATACCCAGTAACACAGACACACACTTACACCAAGTAACAAAGACATACAGTGACACCAAGTATTTTGACATACACTGACACCAAGTAACAAAGACATACACTGATACCCATTAACACAGACATACACTTACACCAAGTAACAAAGACATACACTGACACCAAGGAACAAAGACATAAACTGACACCCAGTAACACAGACACACACGGACACCAAGTAACAAAGACACACACTTACACCAAGTAACACAGACATACACTGACACCAAGTAACAAAGACAGACAATTACACCAAGTATTTTGACATAAACTGACACCAAGGAACAAAGACATACACTGACACCCAGTAACACAGACACACACTTACACCCAGTAACACAGACACACACTTACACCAAGTAACAAAGACATACACTGACACCAAGTAACAAAGTCATACACTTACACCAAGTAACAAAGACATACACTGACGCCAGGTAACAAAGACATACATTGATACCCGGTAACACAGACACACACTTACACCATGTAACAAAGACATACACTGACACCAGGTAACAAAGACATACACTGACACCCAAAATCACAGACACACACGGACACCAAGTAACACAGACACACACTGACACGCAGTAACACAGACACACACTTACACCAAGTAGCAAAGACATACACTGACACCAAGTAACAAAGACATACACTTACACCAAGTAACAAAGACATACACTGATACCCAGTAACACCGACACACACTTACACCATGTAACAAAGACATACACTGACACCAGGTAACAAAGACATACACTGACACCCAAAATCACAGACACACACGGACACCAAGTAACACAGACACACACTGACACCCAGTAACACAGACACACACTTACCCCAAGTAACAAAGACATACACTGACACCAAGTAACAAAGACATACACTTACACCAAGTAACAAAGACAAACACTGATACCCAGTAACACCGACACACACTTACACCATGTAACACAGACATACACTGACACCAAGTAACAAAGACATACACTGACACCAAGTAACAAAGACATACACTTACACCAAGTAACAAAGACATACACTGACACCAAGTAACAAAGACATACACTGATACCCAGAAACACAGACACAGACTTACACCAAGTAACAAAGACATACACTGATACCCAGAGACACAGAGACACACTTACACCAAGTAACAAAGAATACACTGACACCCAGTAACAAAGACACACACTGACACCAAGTTACAAAGACATACACTGATACCAAGTTACACAGACACACACTTACACCAAGTAACACAGACATACACAGACACCCAGTAACACAGATACACACTGACACCCAGTAACACAGAGAAACACTGACACCAAGTAACAAAGACAGACACTGACACCAAGTAACAAAGACATACAATGATACCCAGTAACACAGACACGCACTGACACCTAGTAACAAAGACATACACTGACACCAAGTAACAAAGACAGACACTGATACCCAGTAACACAGACTCACACTTACACCAAGTAACAAAGACATACACTGATACCCAGTAACAAGACACACACTTACACCAAGTAACAAAGACATACACTGACACAAAGTAACAAAGATAAACACTTACAACAAGTAACAAAGACACACACTTACTCCAAGTAACAAAGACATACACTGATACCCAATAACACAGACAAACACTTACACCAACTAACACAGACATACACTGACACAAAGTAACAAAGAGATACACTGACACCCAGTAACAAAGACACACACTGACACCAAGCATCAAAGACACACACTGACACCAAGTAACAAAGACATACACTGATACCCAGTAAAACAGACACACACTTACACCAAGTAACAAAGACATACACTGACACCAAGTAACAAAGACATACACTGACACCAATTAACAAAGACATACACTGATACATAGTAACACAGACACACAATTACACGAAGTAACAAATACATGCACTGACACCAAGTAACAAAGACATACACTTACACCTAGTAACAAAGACATACACTGACACCAAGTAACAAAGACATACACTGATACCCAGTAACACATACACACACTTACACCAAGTAACAAAGGCAAACACTGATACCCAGTAACACAGACACACTTACACCAAGTATCACAGACATACACAGACACCAACTAACACAGACATACACTGACACCAAGTAACAAAGACATACACTGACACCAACTAACAAAGACACACACTTACACCAAGTAACACAGACATACACTGACACCAAGTAACAAAGACATGCACTTACACCAAGTACGAAAGACACACACTTACACCAAGTAACACAGACCGACACTGACACCAAGTAAAAAACACAGACACTGATACCCTGTAACACAGACACACACTGACACCAAGTATCAAAGACATACACTGACACCAAGTAACCAAGACATACACTTACACCAAGTGACAAAGACATACACTGACACCAAGTAACCAAGACATACACTTACACCAAGTAACAAAGACATACACTGACACCAAGTAACTAAGACATACACTTACACCAAGTAACACAGACATGCACTTACAACAAGTAACAAAGACATACACTGACACCAAGTAACAAAGACATACACTTATACCCAGTAACACAGACACACACTTACACCAAGTAACAAAGACAGACACTGATTCCCAGTAACACAGACACACACTTACACCAAGTCACAAAGACACACACTGACACCCAGTAACAAAGACAGACACTGATACCCAGTAACACAGACACACACTTACAGCAAGTAAATGGGTGGTTGATGGTCGGCAAACAATCGGTGGGCCGAAGGGCCTGTTTCAGTGCTGTATCTCTAAACTAAACTAAATACTGACACCTAGTGTCACAGGCACACACTGACACCCAGTAACACAAACAAACACACACTGACAACCAGTAACAAAGACATACACTGACACCAAGTCACAAAGACATGCACTGATAGCCAGTAACACAGACACACAATGACACCAAGTTACAAAGATATACACTGACACCAAGTAACAAACGCGTACACTTACACCAAGTAACAAAGACATACACTGACACCAAGTAACAAAGACAGACAATTACACCAAGTAACAAAGACATACACTTACACCAAGTATTTTGACATACACTGACACCAAGTAACAAAGACATACACTGATACCCAATAACACAGACAAACACTCACACCAAGTAACAAAGACATACACTGATACCCAGTAACACAGACACAAACTTACACCAAGTAACACAGACATACATTGATACCAAGTCACAAAGACATACACTGATACCCAGTAACACAGACACACACTTACACCAAGTAACAAAGACATACAGTGACACCAAGTATTTTGACATACACTGACACCAAGTAACAAAGACATACACTGATACCCAGTAACACAGACATACACTTACACCAAGTAACAAAGACATACACTGACACCAAGTAACAAAGACATAAACTGACACCCAGTAACACAGACACACACGGACACCAAGTAACAAAGACACACACTTACACCAAGTAACACAGACATACACTGACACCAAGTAACAAAGACAGACAATTACACCAAGTAACAAAGACATACACTTAGAATAAGTATTTTGACATAAACTGACACCAAGGAACAAAGACATACACTGATACCCAGTAACACAGACACACACTTACACCCAGTAACACAGACACACACTTACACCAAGTAACAAAGACATACACTGACACCAAGTAACAAAGTCATACACTTACACCATGTAACAAAGACATACACTGACAACAGGTAACAAAGACATACACTGACACCCAAAATCACAGACACACACGGACACCAAGTAACACAGACACACACTGATACCCAGTAACACCGACACACACTTACACCATGTAACAAAGACACACACTTACACCAAGTAACAAAGACATACACTGACACCAAGTAACAAAGTCATACACTTACACCAAGTAACAAAGACATACACTTACACCAAGTAACAAAGACATACACTGATACCCAGTAACACCGACACACACTTACACCATGTAACAAAGACATACACTGACACCAGGTAACAAAGACATACACTGACACCCAAACTCACAGACACACACGGACACCAAGTAACACAGACACACACTGACACCCAGTAACACAGACACACACTTACACCAAGTAACAAAGACATACACTGACACCAAGTAACAAAGACATACACTTACACCAAGTAACAAAGACATACACTGATACCCAGTAACACCGACACACACTTACACCATGAAACACAGACATACACTGACACCAAGTAACAAAGACATACACTGACACCATGTAACAAAGACATACACTTACACCAAGTAACAAAGACATACACTGACACCAAGCAACAAAGACATACACTGATACCCAGTAACACCGACACACACTTACACCATGAAACACAGACATACACTGACACCAAGTAACAAAGACATACACTGACACCATGTAACACAGACATACACTTACACAAAGTAACAAAGACAGACACTTACACCAAGTAACACAGACATACACTGACACCAGGTAACAAAGACAGACAATTACACCAAGTAACAAAGACATACACTTACACCAAGTATTTTGACATACACTGACACCAAGTAACAAAGACATACACTGATACCCAGTAACACATACATACACTTACACCAAGTAACAAATACATACACTGACACCAAGTCACAAAGACAACACTGACACCCAGTAACAAAGACATACACTGACACCAAGTCACAAAGACATACACTGATAAACAGTAACACAGTCACACAGTTACAACAAGTAACACAGACATACACTGACACCAAGTAACAAAGACATACACTGATACCCAGTAACACAGACACACACTTACACCAAGTAACAAAGACAGACACTGATACCCAGTAACACAGACACACACTTACACCAATTAACAAAGACATACACTGACACCCAGTAACAAAGACATACACGGACACCCAGTAACACAGAAACTCACGGACACCAAGTAACAAAGACACACACTTACACCAAGTAACACAGACACACACTTACACCCAGTAACACAGACACACACTTACACCAAGTAACACAAACATACACTGACACCAAGTAACAAAGACATACACTGATACCCAGTAACACAGGCACACACTTACACCAAGTAACAAAGACACACACTTACACCAAGTAACACAGACATACACTGACACCAAGTAACACAGACACACTCTTACTCCAAGTAACAAAGACATACACTGATACCAAGTCACAAAGACACAAACTGACTCCCAGTAACAAAGACATACACTGATACACAGTAACAAAGACACACACTTACACCAAGTAACAAAGACAGACCATTATACCCAGTAACACAGTCACACACTGACACCCAGAAACAAAGACATACACTGACACCAAGTCACAAAGACATACACTGATACCCAGTAACAAAGACACACACTTACATCAAGTAAGACAGACATACACTGACACCAAGCAACAAAGATATACACTGATACCCAAGAACACAGAGACACACTTACACCAAGTAACAAAGACAGACACAGATACTCAGTAACACAAACACACACTGACACCAAGTAACAAAGAATACACTGACACCCAGTAACAAAGACACACACTGACACCAAGTAACAAAGACATACACTGATACCAAGTTACACAGACACACACTTACACCAAGTAACACAGACATACACAGACACCCAGTAACAAAGACAGACACTGATACCCAGTAACACAGACACACACTTGCACCAAGTAACAAAGACATACAGTGACACCCAGGAACACAGATACACACTGACACCAAGTAACAAAGACAGACACTGACACCAAGTAACAAAGACATACAATGATACCCAGTAACACAGACACGCACTGACACCCAGTAACAAAGACATACACTGACACCAAGTAACAAAGACAGACACTGATACCCAGTAACACAGACTCACACTTACACCAAGTAACAAAGACATACACTGATACCCAGTAACAAGACACACACTTACACCAAGTAACAAAGACATACACTGACACCAAGTAACAAAGACAGACACTGATACCCAGTAACACAGACTCACACTTACACCAAGTAACAAAGACAGACACTGAAACCCAGTAACACAGACTCACACTTACACCAAGCAACAAAGACATACACTGATACCCAGTAACAAGACACACACTTACAACAAGTAACAAAGACATGCACTTACGCCAAGTAACAAGGACATACACTGATACATAGTAACACAGACACACACTTACACCAAGTAACAAAGACATACACTGATACCCAATAACACAGACAACCACTTACACCAACTAACACAGACATACACTGACACAAAGTAACAAAGAGATACACTGACACCCAGTAACAAAGACATGCACTGACACCCAGTAACAAAGACACGCACTGACACCAAGCATCAAAGACACACACTGACACCAAGTAACAAAGACATACACTGATACCCAGTAACACAGACACACACTTACAGCAAGTAAATGGGTGGTTGATGGTCGGCAAACAATCGGTGGGCCGAAGGGCCTGTTTCAGTGCTGTATCTCTAAACTAAACTAAATACTGACACCTAGTGTCCCAGACACACACTGACACCCAGTAACACAAACAAACACACACTGACAACCAGGAACACAGAGAACCACTGATACACAGTAAAAAAGACATACACTGACACCAAGTAACACAGACACACACTGACACCCAGTAACAAAGACATACACTGACACCAAGTCACAAAGACATGCACTGATAGCCAGTAACACAGACACACAATGACACCAAGTTACAAAAATATACACTGACACCAAGTAACAAACGCGTACACTGACACCAAGTAACAAAGACATACACTGACACCAAGTAACAAAGACAGACAATTACACCAAGTAACAAAGACATACACTTACACCAAGTATTTTGACATACACTGACACCAAGTAACAAAGACATACACTGATACCCATTAACACAGACAAACACTCACACCAAGTAACAAAGACATACACTGATACCCAGTAACACAGACACAAACTTACACCAAGTAACACAGACATACATTGATACCAAGTCACAAAGACATACACTGATACCCAGTAACACAGACACACACTTCCACCAAGTAACAAAGACATACAGTGACACCAAGTATTTTGACATACACTGACACCAAGTAACAAAGACATACACTGATACCCAGTAACACAGACATACACTGACACCAAGTAACAAAGACATACACTGACACCAAGTAACAAAGACATAAACTGACACCCAGTAACAAAGACACACACGGACACCAAGTAACAAAGACACAAACTTACACCAAGTAACACAGACATACTCTGACACCAAGTAACAAAGACAGACAATTACACCAAGTAACAAAGACATACACTTACACCAAGTATTTTGACATAAACTGACACCAAGTAAGAAAGACATACACTGATACCCAGTAACGCAGACACACACTTACACCCAGGAACACAGACACACACTTACACCAAGTAACAAAGACATACACTGACACCATGTAACAAAGTCATACACTTACACCAAGTAACAAAGACATACACTGACACCAGGTAACAAAGACATACATTGATACCCAGTAACACAGACACACACTTACACCATGTAACAAAGACATACACTGACACCAGGTAACAAAGACATACACTGACACCCAAAATCACAGAAACACACGGACACCAAGTAACACAGACACACACTGACACCCAGTAACACAGACACACACTTACACCAAGCAACAAAGACATACACTAATACCAAGTAACAAAGACATACACTTACACCAAGTAACAAAGACATACACTGATACCCTGTAACACCGACACACACTTACACCATGCAACAAAGACATACACTGACACCAGGTAACAAAGACATACACTGACACCCAAAATCACAGACACACACGGACACCAAGTAACACAGACACACACTGACACCCAGTAACACAGACACACACTTACACCATGTAACAAAGACATACACTGACACAAGGTAACAAAGACATACACTGACACCCAAAATCACAGACACACACGGACACCAAGTAACACAGACACACACTGACACCCAGTAACACAGACACACACTTACACCAAGTAACAAAGACATACACTGATACCCAGTAACACCGACACACACTTACACCATGTAACACAGACATACACTGACACCAAGTAACAAAGACATACACTGACACCAAGTAACAAAGACATACACCTACACCAAGTAACAAAGACATACACTGACACCAAGTAACAAAGACATACACTGATACGCAGAAACACAGACACAGACTTACACCAAGTAACAAAGACATACACTGATACCCAGTAACACAGACACACACTTACAGCATGTAACACAGACATACACTTGCACAAAGTAACAAAGACACACACTTACACCAAGTAACACAGACATACACTGACACCAGGTAACAAAGACAGACAATTACACCAAGTAACAAAGACATACACTTACAACAAGTATTTTGACATACACTGACACCAAGTAACAAAGACATACACTGATACCCAGTAACACAGACATACACTTCCACCAAGTAACAAAGACATACACTGACACCAAGTCACAAAGACAACATTGACACCCAGAAACAAAGACATACACTGACACCACGTCACAAAGACATACACAGATAAACAGTAACGCAGTCAGACAGTTACAACAAGTAACACAGACATACACTGACACCAAGTAACAAAGACAGACACTGACACCCAGTAACACAGACACACACTTACACCAATTAACAAAGACATACACTGACACCCAGTAACAAAGACATACACGGACACCCAGTAACACAGAAACTCACGGACACCAAGTAACAAAGACACACACTTATACCAAGTAACACAGACACACACTTACACCCAGTAACACAGACACACACTTACACCAAGTAACACAAACATACACTGACACCAAGTAACAAAGACATACACTGATACCCAGTATCACAGGCACACACTTACACCAAGTAACACAGACATACACTGACACCAAGTAACAAAGACATACACTGACACCAAGTAACAAAGACATACACTTACACCAAGTAACAAAGACACACACTTACACCAAGTAACAAAGACATACACTGATACCCAGTAACACAGACATACACTTCCACCAAGTAACAAAGACATACACTGACACCAAGTCACAAAGACAACATTGACACCCAGAAACAAAGACATACACTGACACCACGTCACAAAGACATACACAGATAAACAGTAACACAGTCAGACAGTTACAACAAGTAACACAGACATACACTGACACCAAGTAACAAAGACAGACACTGACACCCAGTAACACAGACACACACTTACACCAATTAACAAAGACATACACTGACACCCAGTAACAAAGACATACACGGACACCCAGTAACACAGAAACTCACGGACACCAAGTAACAAAGACACACACTTATACCAAGTAACACAGACACACACTTACACCCAGTAACACAGACACACACTTACACCAAGTAACACAAACATACACTGACACCAAGTAACAAAGACATACACTGATACCCAGTATCACAGGCACACACTTACACCAAGTAACACAGACATACACTGACACCAAGTAACAAAGACATACACTGACACCAAGTAACAAAGACATACACTTACACCAAGTAACAAAGACACACACTTACACCAAGTAACACAGACATACACTGACACCAAGTAACACAGACAGACAATTACACTAAGTAACAATGACATACACTTACACCAAGTATTTTGACATACACTCACACCAAGTTACAAAGACATGCACTGATACCCAGTAACACAGACACACACTTACTCCAAGTAACAAAGACATACACTGATACCAAGTCACAAAGACACAAACTGACTCCCAGTAACAAAGACATACACTGACACCAAGTCACAAAGACATACACTGATACCCAGTAACACAGACACACACTTACACCAAGTAAGACAGACATACACTGACACCAAGTAACAAGGATATACACTGATACCCAGTAACACAGACACAAACTTACACCAGGTAACACAGACATACATTGATACCAAGTCACAAAGACATACACTGATACCCAGTAACACAGACACACACTTACACCAAGTAACAAAGACATACAGTGACACCAAGTATTTTGACATACACTGACACCAAGTAACAAAGACATACACTGATACCCAGTAACACAGACATACACTTACACCAAGTAACAAAGACAGACACTGACACCAAGTAACAAAGACATAAACTGACACCCAGTAACACAGACACACACGGACACCAAGTAACAAAGTCACACACTTACACCAAGTAACACACACATACACTGACACCAAGTAACAAAGACAGACAATTACACCAAGTAACAAAGTCATACACTTGCACCAAGTATTTTGACATAAACTGACACCAAGGAACAAAGACATACACTGATACCCAGTAACACAGACACACACATACACCCAGTAACACAGACACACAGTTACACCAAGTAACAAAGACAGACACTGACACCCAGTAACACAGACACACACTTACACCAATTAACAAAGACATACACTGACACCCAGTAACAAAGACATGCACGGACACCCAGTAACACAGAAACTCACGGACACCAAGTAACAAAGACACACACTTACACCAAGTAACACAGACACACACTTACACACAGTAACACAGACACACACTTACACCAAGTAACACAAACATACACTGACACCAAGTAACAAAGACATACACTGATACCCAGTATCACAGGCACACACTTACACCAAGTAACACAGACATACACTGACACCAAGTAACAAAGACATACACTGACACCAAGTAACAAAGACATACACTTACACCAAGTAACAAAGACACACACTTACACCAAGTAACACAGACATACACTGACACCAAGTAACACAGACAGACAATTACACTAAGTAACAATGACATACACTTACACCAAGTATTTTGACATACACTCACACCAAGTTACAAAGACATGCACTGATACCCAGTAACACAGACACACACTTACTCCAAGTAACAAAGACATACACTGATACCAAGTCACAAAGACACAAACTGACTCCCAGTAACAAAGACATACACTGACACCAAGTCACAAAGACATACACTGATACCCAGTAACACAGGCACACACTTACACCAAGTAAGACAGACATACACTGACACCAAGTAACAAGGATATACACTGATACCCAGTAACACAGACACAAACTTACACCAGGTAACACAGACATACATTGATACCAAGTCACAAAGACATACACTGATACCCAGTAACACAGACACACACTTACACCAAGTAACAAAGACATACAGTGACACCACGTATTTTGACATACACTGACACCAAGTAACAAAGACATACACTGATACCCAGTAACACAGACATACACTTACACCAAGTAACAAAGACAGACACTGACACCAAGTAACAAAGTCATAAACTGACACCCAGTAACACAGACACACACGAACACCAAGTAACAAAGACACACACTTACACCAAGTAACACACACATACACTGACACCAAGTAACAAAGACAGACAATTACACCAAGTAACAAAGTCATACACTTACACCAAGTATTTTGAGATAAACTGACACCAAGGAACAAAGACACACACTTACACCCAGTAACACAGACACACACTTACACCAAGTAACAAAGACATACACTGACACCAAGTAACAAAGTCATACACTTACACCAAGTAACAAAGACATACACTGACGCCAGGTAACAAAGACATACATTGATACCCAGTAACACAGACACACACTTACACCATGTAACAAAGACATACACTGACACCAGGTAACAAAGACATACACTGACACCCAAAATCACAGACACACACGGACACCAAGTAACACAGACACACACTGACACCCAGTGACACAGACACACACTTACACCAAGTAGCAAAGACATACACTGACACCAAGTAACAAAGACATACACTTACACCAAGTAACAAAGACATACACTGATACCCAGTAACACCGACACACACTTACACCATGTAACAAAGACATACACTGACACCAGTTAACAAAGACATACACTGACAACCAAAATCACAGACACACACGGACACCAAGTAACACAGACACACACTGACACCCAGTAACACAAAAAAACACACACTGACACCCAGTAACACAGAGAAACACTGACACCCAGTAACAAAGACATACACTGACACCCAGTAACACAGACACAAACGGACACCAAGTAACAAAGACATACACTGACACCCAGTAAAATAGACACACACTTACACCAAGTAACACAGATATACACTGACACCAAGTAACAAAGACATACACTGACACCCAGTAACAAAGACAGACAATTACACCCAGTAACAAAGACATACACTTACACCAAGTATTTTGACATACACTGTCACCAAGCAACAAAGACATACACTGATACCCAGTAACACAGGCACACACTTACACAAAGTAACAAAGACATACACTGACACCAAGTCACAAAGACACACACTGACACCAAGTAACAAAGACATACACTGACACCAAGTCACAAAGAGATACACTGATACCCAGTGACAAAGACATACACTTACACCAAGTAACAAAGACAGACAATGACACCAATTAACAAAGACATACACTTACACCAAGTATTTTGACATACACTGACACCAAGTAACAAAGACATACACTGATACCCAGTAACACAGACACACACTTACACCAAGTAACAAAGACATACACTTACACCTATTAACAAAGACAGACAATTACACCAAGTAACAAAGACAGAGAATTACAGCCAGTAACAAAGACATACACTGATACCCAGTAACACAGACACACACTTACACCAAGTAACAAAGACATACAAAAACACCAAGTCACAAAGACACACACTGACACCCAGTAACAAGGCATACACTGACAACAAGTCACAAAGACATACACTGATACACAGTAAAACAGACACACTTACACCCAGTAACACAGACACACACTGACACCCAGTAACACAGACACACACTTACACCAAGTAACAAAGACATACACTTACACCAAGTAACAAAGACATACACTGACACCAAGTATTTTGACATACACTGACACCAAGTAACAAAGACATACACTGACACCCAGTAACACAGACACACACTTACACCAAGTAACAAAGACATACACTGACACCAAGTCACAAAGACATACACTGATACCCAGTAAAACAGACACACTTACACCAAGTAACACAGACATACACTGACACCCAGTAACACAAACACACACTTACGCCAAGTAACAAAGACATACACTGACACCCAGTCACAAAGACATACACTGACACCCAGTCACAAAGACATACACTGATACCAAGTCACAAAGACATACGCTGACACCAAGTCACAAAGACATACACTGATACCCAGTAACACAAACAGACACACACTGACACCCAGTAACAAAAACATACACTTGAGTGGGGGCACAGTGGTGCAGTGGTTAGCACCGCAGCCTCACAGCTCCAGGGACCCGGGTTCGATTCTGGGTACTGCCTGTGCGGAGTTTGCAAGTTCTCCCTCTGTCTGCGTGGGTTTCCTCCGGGTGCTCCGGTTTCCTCCCACATGCCAAAGACTTGCAGGTTGATAGGTTAATTGGCCATCATAAATTGCCCCAAGTATATGTAGGTGGTAGGTAAATATATAGGGAAAGGTGGGGATGTGATAGGAATACGGGATTAGTGTAGGTTTGGTATAAATGGGTGTTTGATGGTCGGCACAGACACGGTTGGCCGAATGGCCTGATAAAGTGATGTATCTCGAAACTAAACTAAATACTGACACCTAGTGTCACAGATACACACTGACACCCAGTAACACAAACAAACACACACTGACAGCCAGTCACACAGAGAAACACTGATACACAGTAACAAAGACATACACTGATACCAAGTCACAAAGACATACACTGACACCAAGTAATAAAGACAGACAATTACACCAAGTAACAAAGACATACACTTACACTAAGTATTTTGACATACACTGACACCAAGTAACAAAGACATACACTGATACTCAGTAACACAGACACACACTTACACCAAGTAACAAAGACATACACTGACACCAAGTCACAAAGACACACACTGACACCCAGTAACAAAGACATACACTGACACCAAGTCACAAAGACATACACTGATACCCAGTAAAACAGACACACTGACACCAAGTAACACAGACGTACTCTGACACCCAGTAACACAAACACACACTTACGCCAAGTAACAAAGACATACACTGACACCAAGGCACAAAGACATACGCTGACACCAAGGCACAAAGACATACGCTGACACCAAGTCACAAAGACATACACTGATACCAAGTCACAAAGACATACACTGATACCCAGTAACACAAACAGACACACACTGACACCCAGTAACAAAAACATACACTGATACCAAGTCACAAAGACATACACTGATACCCAGTAAAACAGACACACTTACACCAAGTAACATAGACATACACTGACACCCAGTAACACAGACACACACTTACACCAAGTAACAAAGACAGACAATTACACCAAGTAACAAAGACATACACTGACACCAAGTCACAAAGACACACACTGACACCCAGTAACACAGACACACACTGATACCAAGTAACACAGACATACACACACTGACACCCAGTAACAAAGACATACACTGATAACCAGTGACAAAGACATACACTTACACAAAGTAACAAAGACAGACAATTACACCAAGTCACAAAGACACACACTGAAACCCAGTAAAACAGACACACTTACACCAAGTAACAAAGACAGACACTGACACCCAGTAACACGGACACCAAGTAACAAAGACACAGACTTACACCAAGTAACACAGACATACACTGATACCCAGTAACACAGGCACACACTGCGTGGCGGGGGTGGGGGGGGCACAGTGGTGCAGTGGTTAGCACTGCAGCCTCACAGCTCCAGGGACCCGGGTTCGATTCTGGGCACTGCCTGTGCGGAGTTTGCAAGTTCTCCCTGTGTCTGCGTGGGTTTCCTCCGGGTGCTCAGGCTTCCTCCCACATGCCAAAGAATTGCAGGTTGATAGGTTAATTGGCCATCATAAATTGCCCCTAGTATAGGTAGGTGGTAGTGAAATAGAAAGGGACAGGTGGGGATGTGATAGGAATACGGGATTAGTGTAGAATTGGTATAAATGGGTGGTTGATGGTCGGCAGAGACTCGGTGGGCCGAAGGTCCTGTTAAAGTGCTGTAGTTCGAAACTAAACTAAATACTGACACCTAGTGTCACAGATACACACTGACACCCAGTAACACAAACAAACACACACTGACACCCAGTAACACATCGAAACACTGACACCCAGTAACAAAGACATACACTGATGCCAAGTCACAAAGACATACACTGATGCCAAGTCACGAAGACATACACTGACACCAAGTAACAAAGACATACACTTACACCAAGTAACAAAGACCGACAATTACACCAAGTAACAAAGACATACATTTACACCAAGTATTTTGACAAACACTGACACCAAGTAACAATGATATACACTGATACCCAGTAACACAGACACACACTGACACCCAGTAACAAAGACACACACTGACACCCAGTAACAAAGACATACACTGACACCAAGTCACAAAGACATACACTGACACCAAGTCACAAAGACACACACTGACACCCAGTAACAAAGACATACACTGACACCAAGTCACAAAGACATACACTGATACCCAGTAAAACAGATACACTTACACCAAGTAACACAGACATACACTGACACCCAGTAACACAAACACACACTTACACCAAGTAACAAAGACATACACTGACACCCAGTAACAAAGACATACACTGACACCCAGTAACACAGACACACACGGACACCAAGTAACAAAGACACAGACTTACACCCAGTAACACAGACACACATTGACACCCAGTAACACAGACACACACTAACACCAAGTAACACAGACATACACTGACACCAAGTAACAAAGACATACACTGATACCCAGTAACACAGGCACACACTGACACCAAGTAACACAGACACACACTGACACCCAGTAACAAAGACATACACTGACACCAAGTCACAAAGACATACACTGATGTCAAGTCACGAAGACATACACTGACACCAAGTAACAAAGACATACACTTACACCAAGTAACAAAGACCGACAATTACACCAAGTAACAAAGACATACACTGACACCAAGTAACAAAGATATACACTGATACCCAGCAACACAGACACACAGACACCCAGTAACAAAGACATACACTGACACCAAGTCACAAAGACATACACTGACACCAAGTCACAAAGACACACACTGACACCCAGTAACAAAGACATGCACTGACACCAAGTCACAAAGACATGCACTGATACCCAGTAAAACAGACACACTTACACCAAGTAACACAGACATACACTGACACCCAGTAACACAAAGACACACTTACACCAAGTAACAAAGACATACACTGACACCCAGTAACAAAGACATATACTGACACCCAGTAACACAGACACACACGGACACCAAGTAACAAAGACACAGACTTACACCAAGTAACACAGACACACATTGACACCCAGTAACACAGACACACACTTACACCAAGTAACACAGACAACACTGACACCAAGTAACAAAGACATACACTGATACCCAGTAACACAGGCACACACTGACACCAAGTAACAAAGACATACACTTACCCCAAGTATTTTGACATACACTGACACCAAGTCACAAAGACACACACTGACACCCAGTAACAAAGACATACACTGACACCAAGTCACAAAGACATACACTGATACCCAGTAACACAGACCCACACTTACACCAAGTAACAAAGACATACACGGACACACATTAACAAACACATGCACTGACACCCAGTAACACAGACACACACGGACACCAAGAAACAAAGACACAGACTTACATCAAGTAACACCGACACACACTGACACCCAGTAACACAGACACACACGTACACCAAGTAACAAAGTCATACACTGACACCAAGTCACAAAGACACACACTGACATCCAGTAACAAAGACATACACTGACACCAAGTCACAAAGACATGCACTGATACCCAGTAACACAGACACACACTGACACCAAGTAACAAAGACATACACTGACACCAAGTAAAAAAGACATACACTGACACCAAGTAACAAAGACATTCACTTACACCAAGTAACAAAGAGAGACAATTACACCAAGTAACAAAGACATACACTTACACCAAGTATTTTGACATACACTGACACCAAGTAACAAAGATATGCACTGATACACAGTAACACAGACACACACTGACACCAAGTAACAAAGACACACACTGACACCAAGTCACAAAGACACACACTGACACCCAGTCACAAAGACATACACTGACACCAAGTCACAAAGACATAAACTGATACGCAGTAACACAGACACACACTTACACCAAGTAACACAGACATACACTGACATCCAGTAACACAGACACACACTTCCACCAAGTAACAAAGACATACACTGACACCCATTAGCAAAGACCTACACTGACACCCAGTAGCACAGACACACACGGACACCAAGTAACAAAGACACAGACTTACACCAAGTAGCACAGACACACACTGACACCCAGTAACACAGACACACACTTACACCAAGTAACACAGACACACACTGACACCAAGTAACAAAGACATACACTGACACCAAGTCACAAAGACACACACTGACACCCAGTAACAAAGACATACACTGACACCAAGTCACAAAGACACACACTGACACCCAGTAACACAGACACACACTGACACCCAGTAACACAGACATACACTGACACCCAGTAACACAGACACACACTGACACCCAGTAACAAAGACATACACTGACACCCAGTAACACAGACACACACGGACACCAAGTGACAAAGACACAGACTTACACCAAGTAACACAGACACACACTGACACCCAGTAACATAGACACACACTTACACCAAGTTACACAGACATACACTGACACCAAGTAACAAAGACATACACTGATACCCAATAACACCGACACACACTGACACCCAGTAACAAAGACATACACTGACACCAAGTCACAAAGACATCCACTGATAGCCAGTAACACAGACACACACTTACACCAAGTAACACAGACATACACTGACACCCAGTAACACACACACACACTTACACCCAGTAACAAAGACATACACTGACACCCAGTAACAAAGACATACACTGACACCCAGTAACACAGACACACACGGACAGAAAGTGAAAAAGGCACAGACTTACAACAAGTAACACAGACAGACACTGACACCAAGTAACAAAGACATACACAGATACCCAGTAACACAGACACACACTTACACCAAGTAACGAAGACATACACTGACACCAAGTCACAAAGACACACACTGACACCCAGTAACAAAGACATACACTGACACCAAGTCACAAAGACATACACTGATACCCAGTAACACAGACACACACTGACACCAAGTAACAAAGACATACACTGATACCCAGTAACACAGACACACACTTACACCAAGTAACACAGACATACACTGGCACCAAGTCACAAAGACATCCACTGATACCCAGTAACACAGACACACAATTACACCAAGTAACAGACATACACTGACACCCAGTAACACACACACACACTTACACCCAGTAACAAAGACATACACTGACACCCAGTAACAAAGACATACACTGACACCCAGTAACACAGACACACACGGACAGCAAGTGAAAAAGGCACAGACTTACAACAAGTAACACAGACACACACTGACACCATGTAACATAGACACACACTTACACCAAGTAACACAGACAGACACTGACACCAAGTAACAAAGACGTACACAGATACCCAGTAACACAGACACACACTTACACCCAGTAACAAACACAAACACCGACACCAAGTCACAAAGACATACACTGATACCCAGTAACACAGACATACACTGACACCCAGTAACGCAGACGCACACTTACACCAAGTAACAAAGATATACACTGATACCCAGTAACACAGACACACACTTACACCAAGTCACAAAGACATACACTGACACCAAGTCACAAAGACTCACACTGACACCCAGGAACAAAGACATACACTGACACCAAGTCACAAAGACATACACTGATACCCAGTAACACAGACACACAGTTACACAAAGTAACACAGACATACACTGACACCCAGTAACACAGACACACACTTACACCCAGTAACACAGACACACACGGACACCATGTAACATAGACACACACTTACACCAAGTAACACAGACATACAGTGACACCAAGTAACAAAGACATACACTGATAACCAGTAACACAGACACACACTTACACCAAGTAACAAAGACATACACTGACACCAAGTCACAAAGACACACACTGACACCCAGTAACAAAGACATATACTGACACCAAGTCACAAAGACACACACTGACACCCAGTAACAAACACATACACTGACACCAAGTCACAAAGACATACACTGATACCCAGTAACACAGACACACACTTACACCAAGTAACACAGACGCACACTTACACCAAGTAACAAAGATATACACTGACACCCAGTAACACAGACACACACGGACACCAAATAACAAAGTCACAGACTTACACCAAGTAACACAGACACACACTGACACCCAGGAACACAGACACACACTGACACCAAGTAACAATGACATACACAAACACCAAGTAACAAAGACATACACTTACACCAAGTAACAAAGACAGAAAATTACACCAAGTAACAAAGACATGCACTTAAACCAAGTATTTTGACATACACTGACACAAAGTCACAAAGACACACACTGACACCAAGTCACAAAGACACACACTGACACCCAGTCACAAAGACATACACTGACACCAAGTCACAAAGACATAAACTGATACCCAGTAACACAGACACACACTTACACCAAGTAGCACAGACATACACTGACACCCAGTAACACAGACACACACTTCCACCAAGTAACACAGACATACACTGACACCCAGTAACACAGACACACACTTACACCAAGTAACACAGACATACACTGATACCCAGTAACACAGACACACACTTACACCAAGTAACACAGACATACACTGACACCAAGTCACAAAGACACACACTGACACCCAGTAACAAAGACATACAATGACACCAAGTCACAAAGACATACACTGATACCCAGTAACACAGACACACACTTACACCAAGTAACACAGACATACACTGACACCCAGTAACACAGACACACACTTACACCAAGTAACACAGACATACAATGACACCCAGTAACACAGACACACACTTACACCAAGTAACAAAGAAATACACTTACACCAAGTATTTTGACATACACTGACACCAAGTCACAAAGACATACACTGATACCCAGTAACACAGACACACACTTGAACCAAGTAACGCAGACATACACTGACACCCAGTAACACAGACACACACTTACACCCAGTAACAAAGACATAAACTGACACCCAGTTACAAAGACATACACTGACACCCAGTAACACAGACACACACGGACACCAAGTAACAAATGCACAGACTTACACCAAGTAACACAGAAACACACGGACACCCAGTAACAAAGACACACACTTACACCAAGTAACACAGACACACACTGACACCCAGTAACACACACTGAAACACAGTAACAAAGACATACACTGACACCCAGGAACAAAGACACACAGTGACACCAAGTAGCAAAGACATACACTTACACCAAGTATTTTGACATACACTGACACCAAGTAACAAAGACATTCACTGATACCCAGTAACACAGACACACACTTACACCCAGTAACACAGATACACACACTTACACCAAGCAACAGAGACATACACTGACACCCAGTAACACAGACACACACGGACACCAAGTAACAAAGACACGCACTTACACCAAGTAACACAGACACACACTGACACCCAGTAACACAGACACAGACTTACACCAAGTAACAAAGACATACACTGACACCCAGTAACACACACTGATACACAGGAACAAAGACATACACTGACACCCAGGAACACAGACACACACAGACACCAAGTTACAAAGACATACACTGACACCAAGTAACAAAGACACACACTTACACCGAGTAACACAGACATACACTGACACCAAGTAACAAAGACATACACTGATACCCAGTAACACAGACACACACTTACACCAAGTAACAAAGACATACACTGACACCCAGTAACAAAGACATACACTGACACGCAGTAACACAGACACACACTTACACCACGTAACAAAGACATACACTGACACCCAGTAACACAGACACACACTTACACCCAGTAACAAAGACATACACTGACACCCATTTACAAAGACACACACTTACACCAAGTAACACAGACACACACTGACACCCAGTAACACACACTGATACACAGTAACAAAGACATACACTGACACCCAGGAACAAAGACACACAGTGACACCAAGTAACAAAGACACACACTTACACCAAGTAACAAAGACATACACTGACACCAAGTAACAAAGACACACACTTACACCAAGTAGCAAAGACACACACTAACACCAAGTAACACAGACATACACTGACACCAAGTAACAAAGACAGACAATTGCAGCAAGTAACAAAGACATACACTTACACCAAGTATTTTGACATACACTGACACCAAGTAACACAGACACAGACTTACACCAAGAAGCACAGACATACACTGGCACCAAGTAACAAAGACATACACTGACACCCAGTAACACACACTGATACACAGGAACAAAGACATACACTGACACCAAGTAACAAAGACACACACTTACACCAAGTAACACAGACACACACTTACACCCAGTAACACTGATACACACACTTACACCAAGCAACAGAGACATACACTGACACCCAGTAACACAGACACAGACTTACACCAAGAAGCACAGACATACACTGGCACCAAGTAACAAAGACATACACTGACACCCAGTAACACACACTGATACACAGGAACAAAGACATACACTGACACCAAGTAACAAAGACACACACTTACACCAAGTAACACAGACATACACTGACACCAAGTAACAAAGACATACACTGATACCCAGTAACACAGACACACACTTACACCAAGTAACAAAGACATACACTGACACCCAGTAACAAAGACATACACTGACACCCAGTAACACAGACAAACACCAACACCAAGTAACACAGACACACACTGACACCCTGTAACACAAACAAACATACTGACACCCAGTAACACAGACACACACTGACACCCAGTAACAAAGACATGCACTGACACCCAGTAACACAGACACACACTGACACCCTGTAACACAAACAAACATACTGACACCCAGTAACACAGACACACACTTACACCAAGTAACAAAGACATACACTGACACCAAGTCACAAAGACACAAACTGACACCCAGTAACAAAGACATACACTGACACCAAGTCACAAAGACACACACTGACACCCAGTAACAAAGACATACACTGTCACCAAGTCACAAAGACAGACACTGATACCCAGTAACACAGACACACACTTACACCAAGTAACACAGACATACACCGACACCCAGTAACACAGACGCACACTTACACCAAGTAAAAAAGATATACACTGACACCCAGTAACAAAGACATACACTGACACCCAGTAACACAGACACAGACGGACACCAAGTAACAAAGACACACACTGATACCCAGTAACAAAGACATACACTGACACCAAGTCACAAAGACATACACTGATACCCAGTAACAAAGACATACGCTGATACCCAGTAACACAGACACACACTTACACCTAGTAACAAAGACACACACTGATACCCAGTAACACAGGAACACACTGACACCAAGTAACAAAGAGATACACAAACACCAAGTAACAAAGACATACACTTACACCAAGTAACAAAGACATACACTTACACCAAGTAACAAAGACATACACTGACACCCAGTAACAAAGACATACACTGACACCCAGTAACACAGAAACACACCGACACCAAGTAACACAGACACACACTGACACCCTGTAACACAAACAAACATACTGACACCCAGTAACACAGACACACACTGACACCCAGGAACAAGACATACACTGACACCAGCAACACAGACACACACTTACACCAAGTAACAAAGACATAAACTGACACCAAGTCACAAAGACACACACTGACACCCAGTAACAAAGACATACACTGACACCAAGTCACAAAGACATACACTGATACCCAGTAACACAGACACACACTTACACCAAGTAACACAGACATACACCGACACCCAGTAACACAGACGCACACTTACACCAAGTAAAAAAGATATACACTGACACCAAATAACAAAGACACAGACTTACACCAAGTAACACAGACGCACACTGACACCCAGTAACACACACTGACACCCAGTAACACACACTGATACACAGTAACAAAGACATACACTGACACCCAGTAACAAAGACATACACTGACACCCAGTAACACAGACACACACGGACACCAAGTGACAAAGGCACAGACTTACACCAAGTAACATAGACACACACTGACACCCTGTAACATAGACACACACTTACACCAAGTAACACAGACATACACTGACACCAAGTAACAAAGACATACAATGATTCCCAGTAACACAGACACACACTGATTCCCAGTAACACAGACACACACTGACACCCAGTCACAAAGACATACACTGACACCCAGTCACAAAGACATACACTGACACCCAGTAACACAGACACACACTTCCACCAAGTAACAAAGACATACACTTACGCCAAGTAACACAGACACACACTGACACCCAGTAACACAGACACACACTGACACCAAGTAACACAGACACACAGTGACACCAAGTAACAAAGACATACACTGACACCAAGTCACAAAGACACACACTGACACCCAGTAACAAAGACATACAATGACACCAAGTCACAAAGACACACACTGACACCCAGTAACAAAGACATACACTGACACCAAGTCACAAAGACATGCACTGATACCCAGTAACACAGACACACACTTACACCAAGTAACACAGACATACACTGACACCCAGTAACACAGACGCTCACTTATACCAAGTAACAAAGATATACACTGACACCCAGTAACAAAGACATACACTGACACCCAGTAACACAGACACACACGGACACAAAATAACAAAGACACAGACTTACACCAAGTATCACAGACACACACTGACACCCAGTAACACAGACACACTCTTACACGAAGTAACACAGACATACACTGACACCAAGTAACAAAGTCATACACTGATACCCAGTAACACAGACACACACGGACACAAAATAACAAAGACACAGACTTACACCAAGTATCACAGACACACACTGACACCCAGTAACACAGACACACTCTTACACGAAGTAACACAGACATACACTGACACCAAGTAACAAAGACATACACTGATACCCAGTAACACAGACACACACTGACACCAAGTAACAAAGACATACACTGATACCCAGTAACACAGACACACACTTACACCATGTAACAAAGACATACACTGACACCAAGTCACAAAGACACACACTGACACCCAGTAACAAAGACATACACTGACACCATTTCACAAAGACATACAATGATACCCAGTAACACAGACACACACTTACACCTAGTAACAAAGACACACACTGATACCCAGTAACACAGAAACACACTGCCACCAAGTAACAAAGACATACACAAACACCAAGTAACAAAGACAGAAAATTACACCAAGTAACAAAGACATACACTTAAACCAAGTATTTTGACATACACTGACACAAAGTAACAAAGACATACACTGACACCCAGTCACAAAGACATACACTGACACAAAGTCACAAAGACATAAACTGATACCCAGTAACACAGACACACACTTACACCAAGTAACACAGACACACACTGACACCCTGTAACACAGACACACACATACACCAAGTAACACAGACACACACTGACACCAAGTAACAAAGACATACACTGACAGCAAGTCACAAAGACACACACTGACACCCAGTAACAAAGACATACACTGACACTAAGTCACAAAGACATACACTGATACCCAGTAACACAGAAACACACTTACACAAAGTAACACAGACATACACTGACACCCAGTAACACAGACACACACTTACACCAAGTAACACAGACACAAACTTAGAGCAAGTAACAAAGACATACACTGACACCAAGTCACAAAGACACACACTGACACCCAGTAACAAAGACATACAATGACACCAAGTCACAAAGACATACACTGATACCCAGTAACACAGACACACACTTACACCAAGTAACAAAGACATACACTGACACCAAGTCACAAAGACACACACTGACACCCAGTAACAAAGACATACAATGACACCAAGTCACAAAGACACACACTGACACCCAGTAACAAAGACATACACTGACACCAAGTCACAAAGACATACACTGATACCCAGTAACACAGACACACACTTACACCAAGTAACACAGACATACACTGACACCCAGTAACACAGACGCACACTTACACCAAGTAACAATGATATAAACGGACACCCAGTAACTAAGACATACAGTGACACCCAGTAACACAGACACACACGGACACCAAGTAACAAAGACACAGACTTACACCAAGTAACACAGACACACACTGACACCCTGTAACACAGACACACACTTACAGCAAGTAACGGAGGCATACTCTGACACCAAGTAACAAAGACATACACTGACACCAAGTAACACAGGCACACTCTGACACCCAGTACGACAGACACACACTGACACCCAGTAACAAAGACATACAATGATACCCAGTAACACAGACACACACTTACACCAAGTAACACAGACATACAATGACACCCAGTAACACAGACACACACTTACACCAAGTAACAAAGACATACACTGACACCCAGTTACAAAGACATACACTGACACCCAGTAACACAGACACACACGGACACCAAGTAACAAATACACAGACTTACACCAAGTAACACAGAAACACACGGACACCCAGTAACAAAGACACACACTTACACCAAGTAACACAGACACACACTGACACCCAGTAACACACACTGATACACAGTAACAAAGACATACACTGACACCCAGGAACAAATACACACAGTGACACCAAGTAACAAAGACACACACTTACACCAAGTAACAAAGACACACACTTACACCAAGTAACAAAGACACACACTGACACCAAGTAGCAAAGACACACACTTACACCAAGTAGCAAAGACACACACTGACACCCAGTAACAAAGACACGCACTTACAACAAGCAACAAAGACATACACTGACACCCAGTAACAAAGACACACACTTACACCAAGTAACAAAGACATACACTGACACCCAGTAACAAAGACATACACTGACACCTATTAACACAGACACATACCAACACCAAGTAACACAGACACACACTGACACCCTGTAACACAAACAAACATACTGACACCCAGTAACACAGACACACACTGACACCCAGTAACACAGACACACACTGACACCCAGTAACAAATACATACACTGACACCAAGTAACAAAGACAGACAATTGCACCAAGTAACAAAGACATACATTTACACCAAGTATTTTGACATACACTGACACCAAGTAACAAAGACATTCACTGATACCCAGTAACACAGACACACACTGACACCCAGTAACACAGACACACACGGATACCAAGTAACAAAGACACACACTTACACCAAGTAACACAGACACACACTGACACCCAGTAACACAGACACAGACTTACACCAAGTAGCACAGACATACACTGGACCCAAGTAACAAAGACATACACTGACACCCAGTAGCAAAGACCTACACTGACACCCAGTAGCACAGACACACACGGACACCAAGTAACAAAGACACAGACTTACACCAAGTAGCACAGACACACACTGACACCCAGTAACACAGACACACACTTACACCAAGTAACACAGACACACACAGACACCAAGTAACAAAGACATACACTGACACCAAGTCACAAAGACACACACTGACACCCAGTAACAAAGACATACACTGACACCAAGTCACAAAGACACACACTGACACCCAGTAACACAGACACACACTGACACCCAGTAACACAGACACACACTGACACCCAGTAACAAAGACATACACTGACACCCAGTAACACAGACACACACGGACACCAAGTGACAAAGACACAGACTTACACCAAGTAACACAGACACACACTGACACCCAGTAACATAGACACACACTTACACCAAGTAACGAAGACATACACTGACACCAAGTCACAAAGACACACACTGACACCCAGTAACAAAGACATACACTGACACCAAGTCACAAAGACATACACTGATACCCAGTAACACAGACACACACTGACACCAAGTAACAAAGACATACACTGATACCCAGTAACACAGACACACATTTACACCAAGTAACACAGACATACACTGGCACCAAGTCACAAAGACATCCACTGATACCCAGTAACACAGACACACAATTACACCAAGTATCAGACATACACTGACACCCAGTAACACACACACACACTTACACCCAGTAACAAAGACATACACTGACACCCAGTAACAAAGACATACACTGACACCCAGTAACACAGACACACACGGACAGCAAGTGAAAAAGGCACAGACTTACAACAAGTAACACAGACACACACTGACACCATGTAACATAGACACACACTTACACCAAGTAACACAGACAGACACTGACACCAAGTAACAAAGACGTACACAGATACCCAGTAACACAGACACACACTTACACCCAGTAACAAACACAAACACTGACACCAAGTCACAAAGACATACACTGATACCCAGTAACACAGACATACACTGACACCCAGTAACGCAGACGCACACTTACACCAAGTAACAAAGATATACACTGATACCCAGTAACACAGACACACACTTACACCAAGTCACAAAGACATACACTGACACCAAGTCACAAAGACTCACACTGACACCCAGGAACAAAGACATACACTGACACCAAGTCCCAAAGACACACACTGACACCCAGTAACAAAGACACACAATGACACCAAGTCACAAAGACATACACTGATAACCAGTAACACAGACACACACTTACACCAAGTAACACAGACATACAATGACACCCAGTAACACAGACACACACTTACACCAAGTAACAAAGAAATACACTTACACCAAGTATTTTGACATACACTGACACCAAGTCACGAAGACATACACTGACACCCAGTAACAAAGACATACACTGATACCAAGTCACAAAGACATACACTGATACCCAGTAACACAGACACACACTTGAACCAGGTAACGCAGACATACACTGACACCCAGTAACACAGACACACACTTACACCCAGTAACAAAGACATAAACTGACACCCAGTTACAAAGACATACACTGACACCCAGTAACACAGACACACACGGACACCAAGTAACAAATACACAGACTTACACCAAGTAACACAGAAACACACGGACACCCAGTAACAAAGACACACACTTACACCAAGTAACACAGACACACACTGACACCCAGTAACACACACTGATACACAGTAACAAAGACATACACTGACACCCAGGAACAAATACACACAGTGACACCAAGTAACAAAGACACACACTTACACCAAGTAACAAAGACATACACTGACACCAAGTAACAAAGACACACACTTACACCAAGTAGCAAAGACATACACTTACACCAAGTATTTTGACATACACTGACACCAAGTAACAAAGACATTCACTGATACCCAGGAACAAAGACATACACTGACACCAAGTCACAAAGACATACACTGATACCCAGTAACACAGACACACAGTTACACAAAGTAACACAGACATACACTGACACCCAGTAACACAGACACACACTTACACCCAGTAACACAGACACACACGGACACCATGTAACATAGACACACACTTACACCAAGTAACACAGACATACAGTGACACCAAGTAACAAAGACATACACTGATAACCAGTAACACAGACACACACTTACACCAAGTAACAAAGACATACACTGACACCAAGTCACAAAGACACACACTGACACCCAGTAACAAAGACATATACTGACACCAAGTCACAAAGACACACACTGACACCCAGTAACAAACACATACACTGACACCAAGTCACAAAGACATACACTGATACCCAGTAACACAGACACACACTTACACCAAGTAACACAGACGCACACTTACACCAAGTAACAAAGATATACACTGACACCCAGTAACACAGACACACACGGACACCAAATAACAAAGTCACAGACTTACACCAAGTAACACAGACACACACTGACACCCAGGAACACAGACACACACTGACACCAAGTAACAATGACATACACAAACACCAAGTAACAAAGACATACACTTACACCAAGTAACAAAGACAGAAAATTACACCAAGTAACAAAGACATGCACTTAAACCAAGTATTTTGACATACACTGACACAAAGTCACAAAGACACACACTGACACCAAGTCACAAAGACACACACTGACACCCAGTCACAAAGACATACACTGACACCAAGTCACAAAGACATAAACTGATACCCAGTAACACTGACACACACTTACACCAAGTAGCACAGACATGCACTGACACCCAGTAACACAGACACACACTTCCACCAAGTAACACAGACATACACTGACACCCAGTAACACAGACACACACTGACACCCAGTAACAAAGAAATACACTTACACCAAGTATTTTGACATACACTGACACCAAGTCACAAAGACATACACTGATACCCAGTAACACAGACACACACTTACTCCAAGTAACAAAGACAGAAACTGATACCCAGTAACACAGACACACACTTACACCAAGTAACACAGACATGCACTGACACCCAGTAACACAGACACACACTTCCACCAAGTAACACAGACATACACTGACACCAAGTCACAAAGACACACACTGACACCCAGTAACAAAGACATACAATGACACCAAGTCACAAAGACATACACTGATACCCAGTAACACAGACACACACTTACACCAAGTAACACAGACATACACTGACACCCAGTAACACAGACACACACTTACACCAAGTAACACAGACATACAATGACACCCAGTAACACAGACACACACTTACACCAAGTAACAAAGAAATACACTTACACCAAGTATTTTGACATACACTGACACCAAGTCACAAAGACATACACTGATACCCAGTAACACAGACACACACTTGAACCAAGTAACGCAGACATACACTGACACCCAGTAACACAGACACACACTTCCACCCAGTAACAAAGACATAAACTGACACCCAGTTACAAAGACATACACTGACACCCAGTAACACAGACACACACGGACACCAAGTAACAAATGCACAGACTTACACCAAGTAACACAGAAACACACGGACACCCAGTAACAAAGACACACACTTACACCAAGTAACACAGACACACACTGACACCCAGTAACACACACTGATACACAGTAACAAAGACATACACTGACACCCAGGAACAAAGACACACAGTGACACCAAGTAACAAAGACACACACTTACACCAAGTAACAAAGACATACACTGACACCAAGTAACAAAGACACACACTTACACCAAGTAGCAAAGACATACACTTACACCAAGTATTTTGACATACACTGACACCAAGTAACAAAGACATTCACTGATACCCAGTAACACAGACACACACTTACACCCAGTAACACAGATACACACACTTACACCAAGCAACAGAGACATACACTGACACCCAGTAACACAGACACACACGGACACCAAGTAACAAAGACACGCACTTACACCAAGTAACACAGACACACACTGACACCCAGTAACACAGACACAGACTTACACCAAGTAGCACAGACATACACTGGCACCAAGTAACAAAGACATACACTGACACCCAGTAACACACACTGATACACAGGAACAAAGACATACACTGACACCCAGGAACACAGACACACACAGACACCAAGTTACAAAGACATACACTGACACCAAGTAACAAAGACACACACTTACACCGAGTAACACAGACATACACTGACACCAAGTAACAAAGACATACACTGATACGCAGTAACACAGACACACACTTACACCAAGTAACAAAGACATACACTGACACCCAGTAACAAAGACATACACTGACACGCAGTAACACAGACACACACTTACACCACGTAACAAAGACATACACTGACACCCAGTAACACAGACACACACTTACACCCAGTAACAAAGACATACACTGACACCCATTTACAAAGACACACACTTACACCAAGTAACACAGACACACACTGACACCCAGTAACACACACTGATACACAGTAACAAAGACATACACTGACACCCAGGAACAAAGACACACAGTGACACCAAGTAACAAAGACACACACTTACACCAAGTAACAAAGACATACACTGACACCAAGTAACAAAGACACACACTTACACCAAGTAGCAAAGACACACACTAACACCAAGTAACACAGACATACACTGACACCAAGTAACAAAGACAGACAATTGCAGCAAGTAACAAAGACATACACTTACACCAAGTATTTTGACATACACTGACACCAAGTAACACAGACACAGACTTACACCAAGAAGCACAGACATACACTGGCACCAAGTAACAAAGACATACACTGACACCCAGTAACACACACTGATACACAGGAACAAAGACATACACTGACACCAAGTAACACAGACACACACTTACACCCAGTAACACTGATACACACACTTACACCAAGCAACAGAGACATACACTGACACCCAGTAACACAGACACAGACTTACACCAAGAAGCACAGACATACACTGGCACCAAGTAACAAAGACATACACTGACACCCAGTAACACACACTGATACACAGGAACAAAGACATACACTGACACCAAGTAACAAAGACACACACTTACACCAAGTAACACAGACATACACTGACACCAAGTAACAAAGACATACACTGATACCCAGTAACACAGACACACACTTACACCAAGTAACAAAGACATACACTGACACCCAGTAACAAAGACATACACTGACACCCAGTAACACAGACAAACACCAACACCAAGTAACACAGACACACACTGACACCCTGTAACACAAACAAACATACTGACACCCAGTAACACAGACACACACTGACACCCAGTAACAAAGACATACACTGACACCCAGTAACACAGACACACACTGACACCCTGTAACACAAACAAACATACTGACACCCAGTAACACAGACACACACTTACACCAAGTAACAAAGACATACACTGACACCAAGTCACAAAGACACAAACTGACACCCAGTAACAAAGACATACACTGACACCAAGTCACAAAGACACACACTGACACCCAGTAACAAAGACATACACTGTCACCAAGTCACAAAGACAGACACTGATACCCAGTAACACAGACACACACTTACACCAAGTAACACAGACATACACCGACACCCAGTAACACAGACGCACACTTACACCAAGTAAAAAAGATATACACTGACACCCAGTAACAAAGACATACACTGACACCCAGTAACACAGACACAGACGGACACCAAGTAACAAAGACACACACTGATACCCAGTAACAAAGACATACACTGACACCAAGTCACAAAGACATACACTGATACCCAGTAACAAAGACATACGCTGATACCCAGTAACACAGACACACACTTACACCTAGTAACAAAGACACACACTGATACCCAGTAACACAGGAACACACTGACACCAAGTAACAAAGAGATACACAAACACCAAGTAACAAAGACATACACTTACACCAAGTAACAAAGACATACACTTACACCAAGTAACAAAGACATACACTGACACCCAGTAACAAAGACATACACTGACACCCAGTAACACAGAAACACACTTACACCAAGTAACACAGACACACACAGACACCAAGTAACAAAGACATACACTGACACCAAGTCACAAAGACACACACTGACACCCAGTAACAAAGACATACACTGACACCAAGTCACAAAGACACACACTGACACCCAGTAACACAGACACACACTGACACCCAGTAACAAAGACATACACTGACACCCAGTAACACAGACACACACGGACACCAAGTGACAAAGACACAGACTTACACCAAGTAACACAGACACACACTGACACCCAGTAACATAGACACACACTTACACCAAGTTACACAGACATACACTGACACCAAGTAACAAAGACATACACTGATACCCAATAACACCGACACACACTGACACCCAGTAACAAAGACATACACTGACACCAAGTCACAAAGACATCCACTGATAGCCAGTAACACAGACACACACTTACACCAAGTAACACAGACATACATTGACACCCAGTAACACACACACACACTTACACCCAGTAACAAAGACATACACTGGCACCCAGTAACAAAGACATACACTGACACCCAGTAACACAGACACACACGGACAGAAAGTGAAAAAGGCACAGACTTACAACAAGTAACACAGACAGACACTGACACCAAGTAACAAAGACATACACAGATACCCAGTAACACAGACACACACTTACACCAAGTAACGAAGACATACACTGACACCAAGTCACAAAGACACACACTGACACCCAGTAACAAAGACATACACTGACACCAAGTCACAAAGACATACACTGATACCCAGTAACACAGACACACACTGACACCAAGTAACAAAGACATACACTGATACCCAGTAACACAGACACACATTTACACCAAGTAACACAGACATACACTGGCACCAAGTCACAAAGACATCCACTGATACCCAGTAACACAGACACACAATTACACCAAGTATCAGACATACACTGACACCCAGTAACACACACACACACTTACACCCAGTAACAAAGACATACACTGACACCCAGTAACAAAGACATACACTGACACCCAGTAACACAGACACACACGGACAGCAAGTGAAAAAGGCACAGACTTACAACAAGTAACACAGACACACACTGACACCATGTAACATAGACACACACTTACACCAAGTAACACAGACAGACACTGACACCAAGTAACAAAGACGTACACAGATACCCAGTAACACAGACACACACTTACACCCAGTAACAAACACAAACACTGACACCAAGTCACAAAGACATACACTGATACCCAGTAACACAGACATACACTGACACCCAGTAACGCAGACGCACACTTACACCAAGTAACAAAGATATACACTGATACCCAGTAACACAGACACACACTTACACCAAGTCACAAAGACATACACTGACACCAAGTCACAAAGACTCACACTGACACCCAGGAACAAAGACATACACTGACACCAAGTCCCAAAGACACACACTGACACCCAGTAACAAAGACACACAATGACACCAAGTCACAAAGACATACACTGATAACCAGTAACACAGACACACACTTACACCAAGTAACACAGACATACAATGACACCCAGTAACACAGACACACACTTACACCAAGTAACAAAGAAATACACTTACACCAAGTATTTTGACATACACTGACACCAAGTCACGAAGACATACACTGACACCCAGTAACAAAGACATACACTGATACCAAGTCACAAAGACATACACTGATACCCAGTAACACAGACACACACTTGAACCAGGTAACGCAGACATACACTGACACCCAGTAACACAGACACACACTTACACCCAGTAACAAAGACATAAACTGACACCCAGTTACAAAGACATACACTGACACCCAGTAACACAGACACACACGGACACCAAGTAACAAATACACAGACTTACACCAAGTAACACAGAAACACACGGACACCCAGTAACAAAGACACACACTTACACCAAGTAACACAGACACACACTGACACCCAGTAACACACACTGATACACAGTAACAAAGACATACACTGACACCCAGGAACAAATACACACAGTGACACCAAGTAACAAAGACACACACTTACACCAAGTAACAAAGACATACACTGACACCAAGTAACAAAGACACACACTTTCACCAAGTAGCAAAGACATACACTTACACCAAGTATTTTGACATACACTGACACCAAGTAACAAAGACATTCACTGATACCCAGGAACAAAGACATACACTGACACCAAGTCACAAAGACATACACTGATACCCAGTAACACAGACACACAGTTACACAAAGTAACACAGACATACACTGACACCCAGTAACACAGACACACACTTACACCCAGTAACACAGACACACACGGACACCATGTAACATAGACACACACTTACACCAAGTAACACAGACATACAGTGACACCAAGTAACAAAGACATACACTGATAACCAGTAACACAGACACACACTTACACCAAGTAACAAAGACATACACTGACACCAAGTCACAAAGACACACACTGACACCCAGTAACAAAGACATATACTGACACCAAGTCACAAAGACACACACTGACACCCAGTAACAAACACATACACTGACACCAAGTCACAAAGACATACACTGATACCCAGTAACACAGACACACACTTACACCAAGTAACACAGACGCACACTTACACCAAGTAACAAAGATATACACTGACACCCAGTAACACAGACACACACGGACACCAAATAACAAAGTCACAGACTTACACCAAGTAACACAGACACACACTGACACCCAGGAACACAGACACACACTGACACCAAGTAACAATGACATACACAAACACCAAGTAACAAAGACATACACTTACACCAAGTAACAAAGACAGAAAATTACACCAAGTAACAAAGACATGCACTTAAACCAAGTATTTTGACATACACTGACACAAAGTCACAAAGACACACACTGACACCAAGTCACAAAGACACACACTGACACCCAGTCACAAAGACATACACTGACACCAAGTCACAAAGACATAAACTGATACCCAGTAACACTGACACACACTTACACCAAGTAGCACAGACATGCACTGACACCCAGTAACACAGACACACACTTCCACCAAGTAACACAGACATACACTGACACCCAGTAACACAGACACACACTGACACCCAGTAACAAAGAAATACACTTACACCAAGTATTTTGACATACACTGACACCAAGTCACAAAGACATACACTGATACCCAGTAACACAGACACACACTTACTCCAAGTAACAAAGACAGAAACTGATACCCAGTAACACAGACACACACTTACACCAAGTAACACAGACATGCACTGACACCCAGTAACACAGACACACACTTCCACCAAGTAACACAGACATACACTGACACCAAGTCACAAAGACACACACTGACACCCAGTAACAAAGACATACAATGACACCAAGTCACAAAGACATACACTGATACCCAGTAACACAGACACACACTTACACCAAGTAACACAGACATACACTGACACCCAGTAACACAGACACACACTTACACCAAGTAACACAGACATACAATGACACCCAGTAACACAGACACACACTTACACCAAGTAACAAAGAAATACACTTACACCAAGTATTTTGACATACACTGACACCAAGTCACAAAGACATACACTGATACCCAGTAACACAGACACACACTTGAACCAAGTAACGCAGACATACACTGACACCCAGTAACACAGACACACACTTCCACCCAGTAACAAAGACATAAACTGACACCCAGTTACAAAGACATACACTGACACCCAGTAACACAGACACACACGGACACCAAGTAACAAATGCACAGACTTACACCAAGTAACACAGAAACACACGGACACCCAGTAACAAAGACACACACTTACACCAAGTAACACAGACACACACTGACACCCAGTAACACACACTGATACACAGTAACAAAGACATACACTGACACCCAGGAACAAAGACACACAGTGACACCAAGTAACAAAGACACACACTTACACCAAGTAACAAAGACATACACTGACACCAAGTAACAAAGACACACACTTACACCAAGTAGCAAAGACATACACTTACACCAAGTATTTTGACATACACTGACACCAAGTAACAAAGACATTCACTGATACCCAGTAACACAGACACACACTTACACCCAGTAACACAGATACACACACTTACACCAAGCAACAGAGACATACACTGACACCCAGTAACACAGACACACACGGACACCAAGTAACAAAGACACGCACTTACACCAAGTAACACAGACACACACTGACACCCAGTAACACAGACACAGACTTACACCAAGTAGCACAGACATACACTGGCACCAAGTAACAAAGACATACACTGACACCCAGTAACACACACTGATACACAGGAACAAAGACATACACTGACACCCAGGAACACAGACACACACAGACACCAAGTTACAAAGACATACACTGACACCAAGTAACAAAGACACACACTTACACCGAGTAACACAGACATACACTGACACCAAGTAACAAAGACATACACTGATACGCAGTAACACAGACACACACTTACACCAAGTAACAAAGACATACACTGACACCCAGTAACAAAGACATACACTGACACGCAGTAACACAGACACACACTTACACCACGTAACAAAGACATACACTGACACCCAGTAACACAGACACACACTTACACCCAGTAACAAAGACATACACTGACACCCATTTACAAAGACACACACTTACACCAAGTAACACAGACACACACTGACACCCAGTAACACACACTGATACACAGTAACAAAGACATACACTGACACCCAGGAACAAAGACACACAGTGACACCAAGTAACAAAGACACACACTTACACCAAGTAACAAAGACATACACTGACACCAAGTAACAAAGACACACACTTACACCAAGTAGCAAAGACACACACTAACACCAAGTAACACAGACATACACTGACACCAAGTAACAAAGACAGACAATTGCAGCAAGTAACAAAGACATACACTTACACCAAGTATTTTGACATACACTGACACCAAGTAACACAGACACAGACTTACACCAAGAAGCACAGACATACACTGGCACCAAGTAACAAAGACATACACTGACACCCAGTAACACACACTGATACACAGGAACAAAGACATACACTGACACCAAGTAACAAAGACACACACTTACACCAAGTAACACAGACACACACTTACACCCAGTAACACTGATACACACACTTACACCAAGCAACAGAGACATACACTGACACCCAGTAACACAGACACAGACTTACACCAAGTAGCACAGACATACACTGGCACCAAGTAACAAAGACATACACTGACACCCAGTAACACACACTGATACACAGGAACAAAGACATACACTGACACCCAGGAACACAGACACACACAGACACCAAGTTACAAAGACATACACTGACACCAAGTAACAAAGACACACACTTACACCGAGTAACACAGACATACACTGACACCAAGTAACAAAGACATACACTGATACGCAGTAACACAGACACACACTTACACCAAGTAACAAAGACATACACTGACACCCAGTAACAAAGACATACACTGACACGCAGTAACACAGACACACACTTACACCACGTAACAAAGACATACACTGACACCCAGTAACACAGACACACACTTACACCCAGTAACAAAGACATACACTGACACCCATTTACAAAGACACACACTTACACCAAGTAACACAGACACACACTGACACCCAGTAACACACACTGATACACAGTAACAAAGACATACACTGACACCCAGGAACAAAGACACACAGTGACACCAAGTAACAAAGACACACACTTACACCAAGTAACAAAGACATACACTGACACCAAGTAACAAAGACACACACTTACACCAAGTAGCAAAGACACACACTAACACCAAGTAACACAGACATACACTGACACCAAGTAACAAAGACAGACAATTGCAGCAAGTAACAAAGACATACACTTACACCAAGTATTTTGACATACACTGACACCAAGTAACACAGACACAGACTTACACCAAGAAGCACAGACATACACTGGCACCAAGTAACAAAGACATACACTGACACCCAGTAACACACACTGATACACAGGAACAAAGACATACACTGACACCAAGTAACAAAGACACACACTTACACCAAGTAACACAGACACACACTTACACCCAGTAACACTGATACACACACTTACACCAAGCAACAGAGACATACACTGACACCCAGTAACACAGACACAGACTTACACCAAGAAGCACAGACATACACTGGCACCAAGTAACAAAGACATACACTGACACCCAGCAACACACACTGATACACAGGAACAAAGACATACACTGACACCAAGTAACAAAGACACACACTTACACCAAGTAACACAGACATACACTGACACCAAGTAACAAAGACATACACTGATACCCAGTAACACAGACACACACTTACACCAAGTAACAAAGACATACACTGACACCCAGTAACAAAGACATACACTGACACCCAGTAACACAGACAAACACCAACACCAAGTAACACAGACACACACTGACACCCTGTAACACAAACAAACATACTGACACCCAGTAACACAGACACACACTGACACCCAGTAACAAAGACATGCACTGACACCCAGTAACACAGACACACACTGACACCCTGTAACACAAACAAACATACTGACACCCAGTAACACAGACACACACTTACACCAAGTAACAAAGACATACACTGACACCAAGTCACAAAGACACAAACTGACACCCAGTAACAAAGACATACACTGACACCAAGTCACAAAGACACACACTGACACCCAGTAACAAAGACATACACTGTCACCAAGTCACAAAGACAGACACTGATACCCAGTAACACAGACACACACTTACACCAAGTAACACAGACATACACCGACACCCAGTAACACAGACGCACACTTACACCAAGTAAAAAAGATATACACTGACACCCAGTAACAAAGACATACACTGACACCCAGTAAGACAGACACAGACGGACACCAAGTAACAAAGACACACACTGATACCCAGTAACAAAGACATACACTGACACCAAGTCACAAAGACATACACTGATACCCAGTAACAAAGACATACGCTGATACCCAGTAACACAGACACACACTTACACCTAGTAACAAAGACACACACTGATACCCAGTAACACAGGAACACACTGACACCAAGTAACAAAGAGATACACAAACACCAAGTAACAAAGACATACACTTACACCAAGTAACAAAGACATACACTTACACCAAGTAACAAAGACATACACTGACACCCAGTAACAAAGACATACACTGACACCCAGTAACACAGAAACACACCGACACCAAGTAACACAGACACACACTGACACCCTGTAACACAAACAAACCTAATGACACCCAGTAACACAGACACACACTGACACCCAGGAACAAAGACATACACTGACACCCAGTAACACAGACACACACTTACACCAAGTAACAAAGACATAAACTGACACCAAGTCACAAAGACACACACTGACACCCAGTAACAAAGACATACACTGACACCAAGTCACAAAGACATACACTGATACCCAGTAACACAGACACACACTTACACCAAGTAACACAGACATACACCGACACCCAGTAACACAGACGCACACTTACACCAAGTAAAAAAGATATACACTGACACCCAGTAACAAAGACATACACTGACACCCAGTAACACAGACACAGACGGACACCAAGTAACAAAGACACACACTGATACCCAGTAACAAAGACATACACTGACACCAAGTCACAAAGACATACACTGATACCCAGTAACAAAGACATACGCTGATACCCAGTAACACAGACACACACTTACACCTAGTAACAAAGACACACACTGATACCCAGTAACACAGGAACACACTGACACCAAGTAACAAAGAGATACACAAACACCAAGTAGCAAAGACATACACTTACACCAAGTAACAAAGACATACACTTACACCAAGTAACAAAGACATACACTGACACCCAGTAACAAAGACATACACTGACACCCAGAAACACAGAAACACACCGACACCAAGTAACACAGACACACACTGACACCCTGTAACACAAACAAACCTAATGACACCCAGTAACACAGACACACACTGACACCCAGGAACAAAGACATACACTGACACCCAGTAACACAGACACACACTTACACCAAGTAACAAAGACATAAACTGACACCAAGTCACAAAGACACACACTGACACCCAGTAACAAAGACATACACTGACACCAAGTCACAAAGACATACACTGATACCCAGTAACACAGACACACACTTACACCAAGTAACACAGACATACACCGACACCCAGTAAAATAGATATACACTGACACCCAGTAACACAGACACACACGGACACCAAATAACAAAGACACAGACTTACACCAAGTAACACAGACGCACACTGACACCCAGTAACACACATTGACACCCAGTAACACACACTGATACACAGTAACAAAGACATACACTGACACCCAGTAACAAAGACATACACTGACACCCAGTAACACAGACACACACGGACACCAAGTGACAAAGGCACAGACTTACACCAAGTAACATAGACACACAGTGACACCCTGTAACATAGACACACACTTACACCAAGTAACACAGACATACACTGACACCAAGTAACAAAGACATACAATGATTCCCAGTAACACAGACACACACTGATTCCCAGTAACACAGACACACACTGACACCGAGTCACAAAGACATACACTGACACCCAGTCACAAAGACATACATTGACACCCAGTAACACAGACACACACTTCCACCAAGTAACAAAGACATACACTTACGCCAAGTAACACAGACACACACTGACACCCAGTAACACAGACACACACTGACACCAAGTAACACAGACACACACTGACACCAAGTAACAAAGACATACACTGACACCAAGTCACAAAGACACACACTGACACCCAGTAACAAAGACATACAATGACACCAAGTCACAAAGACACACACTGACACCCAGTAACAAAGACATACACTGACACCAAGTCACAAAGACATGCACTGATACCCAGTAACACAGACACACACTTACACCAAGTAACACAGACATACACTGACACCCAGTAACACAGACGCACACTTACACCAAGTAACAAAGATATACACTGACACCCAGAAACAAAGACATACACTGACACCCAGTAACACAGACACACACGGACACAAAATAACAAAGACACAGACTTACACCAAGTATCACAGACACACACTGACACCCAGTAACACAGACACACTCTTACACGAAGTAACACAGACATACACTGACACCAAGTAACAAAGTCATACACTGATACCCAGTAACACAGACACACACGGACACAAAATAACAAAGACACAGACTTACACCAAGTATCACAGACACACACTGACTCCCAGTAACACAGACACACTCTTACACGAAGTAACACAGACATACACTGACACCAAGTAACAAAGACATACACTGATACCCAGTAACACAGACACACACTGACACCAAGTAACAAAGACATACACTGATACCCAGTAACACAGACACACACTTACACCATGTAACAAAGACATACACTGACACCAAGTCACAAAGACACACACTGACACCCAGTAACAAAGACATACACTGACACCATTTCACAAAGACATACAATGATACCCAGTAACACAGACACACACTTACACCTAGTAACAAAGACACACACTGATACCCAGTAACACAGAAACACACTGCCACCAAGTAACAAAGACATACACAAACACCAAGTAACAAAGACAGAAAATTACACCAAGTAACAAAGACATACACTTAAACCAAGTATTTTGACATACACTGACACAAAGTAACAAAGACATACACTGACACCCAGTCACAAAGACATACACTGACACTAAGTCACAAAGACATAAACTGATACCCAGTAACACAGACACACACTTACACCAAGCAACACAGACACACACTGACACCCTGTAACACAGACACACACATACACCAAGTAACACAGACACACACTGACACCAAGTAACAAAGACATACACTGACAGCAAGTCACAAAGACACACACTGACACCCAGTAACAAAGACATACACTGACACTAAGTCACAAAGACATACACTGATACCCAGTAACACAGAAACACACTTACACAAAGTAACACAGACATACACTGACACCCAGTAACACAGACACACACTTACACCAAGTAACACAGACACAAACTTAGAGCAAGTAACAAAGACATACACTGACACCAAGTCACAAAGACACACACTGACACCCAGTAACAAAGACATACAATGACACCAAGTCACAAAGACATACACTGATACCCAGTAACACAGACACACACTTACACCAAGTAACAAAGACATACACTGACACCAAGTCACAAAGACACACACTGACACCCAGTAACAAAGACATACAATGACACCAAGTCACAAAGACACACACTGACACCCAGTAACAAAGACATACACTGACACCAAGTCACAAAGACATACACTGATACCCAGTAACACAGACACACACTTACACCAAGTAACACAGACATACACTGACACCCAGTAACACAGACGCACACTTACACCAAGTAACAATGATATACACGGACACCCAGTAACTAAGACATACAGTGACACCCAGTAACACAGACACACACGGACACCAAGTAACAAAGACACAGCCTTACACCAAGTAACACAGACACACACTGACACCCTGTAACATAGACACACACTTACAGCAAGTAACGGAGACATACTCTGACACCAAGTAACAAAGACATACACTGACACCCAGTAACACAGACACACACTGACACCCAGTAACAAAGACATACACTGATACCCAGTAACACAGACACACACTTACACCAAGTAACACAGACATACAATGACACCCAGGAACATGGACACACACTTACACCAAGTAACAAAGACATACACTGACACCCAGTTACAAAGACATACACTGACACCCAGTAACACAGACACACACGGACACCAAGTAACAAATACACAGACTTACACCAAGTAACACAGAAACACACGGACACCCAGTAACAAAGACACACACTTACACCAAGTAACACAGACACACACTGACACCCAGTAACACACACTGATACACAGTAACAAAGACATACACTGACACCCAGGAACAAATACACACAGTGACACCAAGTAACAAAGACACACACTTACACCAAGTAACAAAGACACACACTGACACCAAGTAGCAAAGACACACACTTACACCAAGTAGCAAAGACACACACTGACACCCAGTAACAAAGACACGCACTTACAACAAGCAACAAAGACATACACTGACACCCAGTAACAAAGACACACACTTACACCAAGTCACAAAGACATCCACTGACACCCAGTAACAAAGACATACACTGACACCTATTAACACAGACACATACCAACACCAAGTAACACAGACACACACTGACACCCTGTAACACAAACAAACATACTGACACCCAGTAACACAGACACACACTGACACCCAGTAACACAGACACACACTGACACCCAGTAACAAATACATACACTGGACCCAAGTAACAAAGACATACACTGACACCCAGTAACACACACTGATACACAGGAACAAAGACATACATTGACACCCAGGAACACAGACATACACTGACACGCAGTAACAAAGACATACACTGACACGCAGTAACACAGACACACACTTACACCACGTAACAAAGACATACACTGACACCCAGTAACACAGACACACACTTACACCAAGTAACAAAGACAGACACTGACACCAAGTCACAAAGACACAAACTGACACCCAGTAACAAAGACATACACTGACACCAAGTCACAAAGACACACACTGACACCCAGTAACAAAGACACACACTGACACCAAGTAAAACAGACACACACTGACACCCAGTAACAAAGACACGCACTTACACCAAGCAACAAAGACATACACTGACACCCAGTAACAAAGACACACACTTACACTAAGTAACAAAGACATACACTGACACCCAGTAACAAAGACATACACTGACACCAAGTAACACAGACACACACTGACACCCAGTAACTCAGACACACACTTACACCAAGTAACAAAGACAGACACTGACACCAAGTCACAAAGACACAAACTGACACCCAGTAACAAAGACACACACTGACACCCAGTAACAAAGACATACACTGACACCAAGACACAAAGACATACACTGATACCCAGTAACACAGACACACACTTAAACCAAGTAACACAGACATACACCGACACCCAGTAACACAGACGCACACTTCCACCAAGTAAAAAAGATATACACTGACACCCAGTAACAAAGACATACACTGACACCCAGTAACACAGACACACACTTACACCACGTAACAAAGACATACACTGACACCCAGTAACACAGACTGATACACAGTAACAAAGACATACACTGACACCAAGGAACACAGACACACACTTACACCAAGTAACAAAGACATACACTGACACCCAGTAACACAGACACACACTTACACCACGTAACAAAGACATACACTGACACCCAGTAACACAGACACACACGGACACCACGTAACAAAGACACACACTTACACCAAGTAAAACAGACACACACTGACACCCAGTAACAAAGACACGCACTTACACCAAACAACAAAGACATACAATGACACCCAGTAACAAAGACATACACTGACACCAAGTAACAAAGACATACACTGACACCCAGTAACAAAGACACACACTTACACCAAGTAACACAGACATACACTGACACCAAGTAACAAAGACAGACAATTGCACCAAGTAGCAAAGACACACACTTACACCAAGTAGCAAAGACACGCACTTACACCAAGTAGCAAAGACACACACTTACACCAAGTAACACAGACATACACTGACACCAAGTAACAAAGACAGACAATTGCACCAAGTAACAAAGACATACACTTACACCAAGTATTTTGACACACACTGACACCAAGTAACAAAGACATTCACTGATACCCAGTAACACAGACACACACTTACACACAGTAATACAGATACACACACTTACACCAAGCAACAGAGACATGCACTGACACCCAGTAACACAGACACAGACGGACACCAAGTAACAAAGACACGCACTTACACCAAGTAACACAGACACACACTGACACCCAGTAACACAGACACAGACTTACACCAAGTAGCACAGACATACACTGGCACCAAGTAACAAAGACATACACTGACACCCAGTAACACACACTGATACACAGGAACAAAGACATACACTGACACCCAGGAACACAGACACACACTGACACCAAGTTACAAAGACATACACTGACACCAAGTAACAAAGACAGACAATTGCACCAAGTAACAAAGACATACACTTACACCAAGTATTTTGACATACACTTACACCAAGTAACAAAGACGTACACTGACACCCAGTAACAAAGACATACACTGACACGCAGTAACACAGACACACACTTACACCACGTAACAAAGACATACACTGACACCCAGTAACACAGACACACACGGACACCAAGTAACAAAGACACACACTTACACCAAGTAAAACAGACACACACTGACACCCAGTAACAAAGACACGCACTTACACCAAGCAACAAAGACATACACTGACACCCAGTAACAAAGACACACACTTACACCAAGTAACAAAGACATACACTGACACCCAGTAACAAAGACATACACTGACACCCAGTAACACAGACACACACCAACACCAAGTAACACAGACACACACTGACACCCTGTAACACAAACAAACATACTGACACCCAGTAAAACAGACACACACTGACACCCAGTAACAAAGACACACACTGACACCCAGTAACACAAACACACACTTACACCAAGTAACAAAGACATACACTGACACCAAGTCACAAAGACACAAACTGACACCCAGTAACAAAGACATACACTGACACCAAGTCACAAAGACACACACTGACACCCAGTAACAAAGACACACACTGACACCCAGTAACAAAGACATACACTGACACCAAGTTACAAAGACATACACTGACACCAAGTAACAAAGACACACACTTACACCAAGTAACACAGACATACACTGACACCATGTAACAAAGACAGACAATTGCACCAAGTAACAAAGACATACACTTACACCAAGTATTTTGACAAAAACTGACACCAAGTAACAAAGACATACACTGATACCCAGTAACACAGACACACACTTACACCAAGTAACAAAGACATACACTGACACCCAGTAACAAAGACATACACTGACACCCAGTAACACAGACACACACTTACACCACGTAACAAAGACATACACTGACACCCAGTAACACAGACACACACGGACACCAAGTAACAAAGACACACACTTACACCAAGTAAAACAGACACACACTGACACCCAGTAACAAAGACACGCACTTACACCAAGCAACAAAGACATACACTGACACCCAGTAACAAAGACACACACTGGCACCCAGTAACAAAGACATACACTGACACCCAGTAACACAGACACACACCAACAATAAGTAGCACAGACACACACTGACACCCTGTAACACAAACAAACATACTGACAACCAGTAACACAGACACACACTGACACCCAGTTACAAAGACATACACTGACACCCAGTAACACAGACACACACTCACACCAATTCACAAAGACATACACTGACACCAATTCACAAAGACACACACTGACACCCAGTAACAAAGACATACACTGACACCAAGTCACAAAGACACACACTGACACCCAGTAACAAAGACATACATTGACACCAAGTCACAAAGACATACACTGATGCTCAGTAACACAGACACAAACTTACACCAAGTAACACATCATGCACCGACACCCAGTAACACAGACGCACACCTACACCAAGTAAAAAAGACATACACTGACACCAAGTAACAAAGACATTCACTGATACCCAGTAACACAGACACACACTTACACCCAGTAACACAGATACACACACTTACACCAAGCAACAGAGACATACACTGACACCCAGTAACACAGACACACACGGACACCAAATAACAAAGACACAGACTTACACCAAGTAACACAGTCACACACTGACACCCAGTAACACAGATACACACTTACACGAAGTAACACAGACATACACTGACACCAAGTAACAAAGACATACACTGATACCCAGGAACACAGACACACACTGACACCACGTAACAAAGACATACACTGATACCCAGTAACACATACACACTTACACCAAGTAACAAAGACATACACTGACACCAAGTCACAGAGACACACACTGACACCCAGTAACAAAGACATACACTGACACCATTTCACAAAGACATACACTGACACCCAGGAACAAAGACACACAGTGACACCAAGTAACAAAGACACACACTTACACCAAGTAACAAAGACATACACTGACACCCAGTAACACAGACACACACTTACACCACGTAACAAAGACATACACTGTCACCCAGTAACACAGACTGATACACAGTAACAAAGACATACACTGACACCCAGGAACACAGACACACACTGACACCAAGTTACAAAGACACACACTTACACCAAGTAACAAAGACATACACTGACACCAAGTAGCAAAGACACACACTTACACCAAGTAGCAAAGACACACACTTACACCAAGTAACACAGACATACACTGACACCAAGTAACAAAGACAGACAATTGCACCAAGTAACAAAGACATACACTTACACCAAGTATTTTGACATACACTGACACCAAGTAACAAAGACATTCACTGATACCCAGTAACACAGACACACACTTACACCCAGTAACACAGATACACACACTTACACCAAGCAACAGAGACATACACTGACACCCAGTAACACAGACACACACGGACACCAAGTAACAAAGACACACACTTACACCAAGTAACACAGACACACACTGACACCCAGTAACAAAGACACACACTTACACCAAGTAAAACAGACACACACTGACACCCAGTAGCAAAGACATACACTGACACCCAGTAACACACACTGAAACACAGGAACAAAGACATACACTGACACCCAGGAACACAGACACACACTGACACCAATTTACAAAGACACACACTTACACCAAGTAACACAGACATACACTGACACCAAGTAACAAAGACATACACTGACACCCAGTAACAAAGACATACACTGACACGCAGTAACACAGACACACACTTAACACAGACACACACTGACACCACGTAACAAAGACATACACTGACACCCAGTAACACAGACACACACGGACACCAAGTAACAAAGACACACACTTACACCAAGTAAAACAGACACACACTGACACCCAGTAACACACACTGATACACAGTAACAAAGACATACACTGACACCCAGGAACAAAGACACACACTTACACCAAGTAACAAAGACATACACTGACACCCAGTAACAAAGACACACACTGGCACCCAGTAACAAAGACATACACTGACACCCAGTAACAAAGACATACACTGACACCCAGTAACACAGACACACACCAACAATAAGTAGCACAGACACACACTGACACCCTGTAACACAAACAAACATACTGACAACCAGTAACACAGACACACACTGACACCCAGTTACAAAGACATACACTGACACCCAGTAACACAGACACACACTCACACCAATTCACAAAGACACACACTGACACCAATTCACAAAGACACACACTGACACCCAGTAACAAAGACATACACTGACACCAAGTCACAAAGACACACACTGATACCCAGTAACAAAGACATACATTGACACCAAGTCACAAAGACATACACTGATGCTCAGTAACACAGACACAAACTTACACCAAGTAACACATCATGCACCGACACCCAGTAACACAGACGCACACCTACACCAAGTAAAAAAGATATACACTGACACCCAGTAACAAAGACATACACTGACACCCAGTAACACAGACACACACGGACACCAAATAACAAAGACACAGACTTACACCAAGTAACACAGACACACACTGACACCCAGTAACACAGACACACACTTACACGAAGTAACACAGACATACACTGACACCAAGTAACAAAGACATACACTGATACCCAGGAACACAGACACACACTGACACCACGTAACAAAGACATACACTGATACCCAGTAACACATACACACTTACACCAAGTAACAAAGACATACACTGACACCAAGTCACAGAGACACACACTGACACCCAGTAACAAAGACATACACTGACACCATTTCACAAAGACATACACTGACACCCAGGAACAAAGACACACAGTGACACCAAGTAACAAAGACACACACTTATACCAAGTAACAAAGACACACACTTACACCAAGTAACAAAGACATACACTGACACCAAGTAACAAAGACATACACTGACACCCAGTAACACAGACACACACTTACACCACGTAACAAAGACATACACTGTCACCCAGTAACACAGACTGATACACAGTAACAAAGACATACACTGACACCCAGGAACACAGACACACACTGACACCAAGTTACAAAGACACACACTTACACCAAGTAACAAAGACATACACTGACACCAAGTAGCAAAGACACACACTTACACCAAGTAGCAAAGACACACACTTACACCAAGTAACACAGACATACACTGACACCAAGTAACAAAGACAGACAATTGCACCAAGTAACAAAGACATACACTTACACCAAGTATTTTGACATACACTGACACCAAGTAACAAAGACATTCACTGATACCCAGTAACACAGACACACACTTACACCCAGTAACACAGATACACACACTTACACCAAGCAACAGAGACATACACTGACACCCAGTAACACAGACACACACGGACACCAAGTAACAAAGACACACACTTACACCAAGTAACACAGACACACACTGACACCCAGTAACAAAGACACACACTTACACCAAGTAAAACAGACACACACTGACACCCAGTAACAAAGACATACACTGACACCCAGTAACACACACTGAAACACAGGAACAAAGACATACACTGACACCCAGGAACACAGACACACACTGACACCAATTTACAAAGACACACACTTACACCAAGTAACACAGACATACACTGACACCAAGTAACAAAGACATACACTGACACCCAGTAACAAAGACATACACTGACACGCAGTAACACAGACACACACTTAACACAGACACACACTGACACCACGTAACAAAGACATACACTGACACCCAGTAACACAGACACACACGGACACCAAGTAACAAAGACACACACTTACACCAAGTAAAACAGACACACACTGACACCCAGTAACACACACTGATACACAGTAACAAAGACATACACTGACACCCAGGAACAAAGACACACACTTACACCAAGTAACAAAGACACACACTTACACCAAGTAACAAAGACATACACTGACACCAAGTAACAAAGACACACACTTACACCAAGTAACAAAGACACACACTTACACCAAGTAACACAGACATACACTGACACCCAGTAACAAAGACATACACTGACACCCAGTAACACAGACACACACTTACACCACGTAACAAAGACATACACTGACACCCAGTAACACAGACACACACGGACACCAAGTAACAAAGACACACACTTACACCAAGTAAAACAGACACACACTGACACCCAGTAACACACACTGATACACAGTAACAAAGACATACACTGACACCCAGGAACAAAGACACACACTTACACCAAGTAACAAAGACACACACTTACACCAAGTAACAAAGACATACACTGACACCAAGTAACAAAGACACACACTTACACCAAGTAACAAAGACACACACTTACACCAAGTAACAAAGACACACACTTACACCAAGTAACACAGATATACACTGACACCAAGTAACAAAGACATACACTGACACCCAGTAACAAAGACATACACTGACACCCAGTAACACAGACACACACTTACACCACGTAACAAAGACATACACTGACACCCAGTAACACAGACTGATACACAGTAACAAAGACATACACTGACACCCAGGAACACAGACACACACTGACACCAAGTTACAAAGACACACACTGACACCAAGTAACACAGACATACACTGACACCAAGTAACACAGACATACACTGACACCAAGTAACAAAGACAGACAATTGCGCCAAGAAACAAAGACATACACTTACACCAAGTATTTTGACATACACTGACACCAAGTAACAAAGACATACACTGATACCCAGTAACACAGACACACACTTACACCCAGTAACAAAGACATACACTGACACCCAGTAACACAGACACACACTTACACCACGTAACAAAGACATACACAGACACCCAGTAACACAGACACACACTCACACCAAGTATCAAAGACATACACTGACACCAATTCACAAAGACACACACTGACACCCAGTAACAAAGACATACACTGACTCCAAGTCACAAAGACACACACTGACACCCAGGAACAAAGACATACATTGACACCCAGTAACAAAGACATACACTGACACCCAGTAACACAGACACACACTTACACCACGTAACAAAGACATACACAGACACCCAGTAACACAGACACACACGGACACAAAGTAACAAAGACACACACTTACACCAAGTCACAAAGACATACACTGACTCCAAGTCACAAAGACATACACTGACACCCAGTAACAAAGACATACACTGACACCCAGTAACACAGACACACACTTACACCCTGTAACACAAACAAACATACTGACACCCAGTAACACAGACACACACAGACACCCAGTTACAAAGACATACACTGACACCCAGTAACACAGACACACACTCACACCAAGTATCAAAGACATACACTGACACCAATTCACAAAGACACACACTGACACCCAGGAACACAGACACACACTGACACCAAGTTACAAAGACACACACTGACACCAAGTAACACAGACATACACTGACACCAAGTAACACAGACATACACTGACACCAAGTAACACAGACATACACTGACACCAAGTAACAAAGACAGACAATTGCGCCAAGAAACAAAGACATACACTTACACCAAGTATTTTGACATACACTGACACCAAGTAACAAAGACATACACTGATACCCAGTAACACAGACACACACTTACACCCAGTAACAAAGACATACACTGACACCCAGTAACAAAGACATACACTGACACCCAGTAACACAGACACACACTTACACCACGTAACAAAGACATACACAGACACCCAGTAACACAGACACACACTCACACCAAGTATCAAAGACATACACTGACACCAATTCACAAAGACACACACTGACACCCAGTAACAAAGACATACACTGACTCCAAGTCACAAAGACACACACTGACACCCAGTAACAAAGACATACATTGACACCCAGTAACAAAGACATACACTGACACCCAGTAACACAGACACACACTTTCACCACGTAACAAAGACATACACAGACACCCAGTAACACAGACACACACGGACACAAAGTAACAAAGACACACACTTACACCAAGTCACAAAGACATACACTGACTCCAAGTCACAAAGACATACACTGACACCCAGTAACAAAGACATACACTGACACCCAGTAACACAGACACACACTTACACCCTGTAACACAAACAAACATACTGACACCCAGTAACACAGACACACACAGACACCCAGTTACAAAGACATACACTGACACCCAGTAACACAGACACACACTCACACCAAGTATCAAAGACATACACTGACACCAATTCACAAAGACACACACTGACACCCAGTAACAAAGACACACACTTTCACCAAGTAACAAAGACACACACTTTCACCAAGTAACACAGACACACACTCACACCAAGTATCAAAGACACACACTGACACCCAGGAACACAGACACACACTGACACCAAGTAACAAAGACACACACTTTCACCAAGTAACAAAGACACACACTTTCACCAAGTAACAAAGACACACACTTACACCAAGTAACACAGACGTACACTGACACCAAGTAACAAAGACAGACAATTGCACCAAGTAACAAAGACATACACTTACACCAAGTATTTTGACATACACTGACACCAAGTAACAAAGACATACACTGATACCCAGTAACACAGACACACACTTACACCAAGTAACAAAGACATACACTGACACCCAGTATCAAACACATACACTGAAACCCAGTAACACAGACACACACTTACACCACGTAACAAAGACATACACTGACACCCAGTAACACAGACACACACGGACACCAAGTAACAAAGACACACACTTACACAAAGTAAAACAGACACACACTTACACCACGTAACAAAGACATACACTGTCACCCAGTAACAAAGACACACACTTACACCAAGTAACAAAGTCATACACTGACACCCAGTAACAAAGACATACACTGAGACCCATTAACACAGACACACACCAACACCAAGTAACACAGACACACACTGACACCAATTCACAAAGACACACACTGACACCCAGTAACACAGACACACACTTACACCAAGTAACACAGACATACACCGACACCCAGTAACACAGACGCACAATTACACCAAGTAAAAAAGATATACACTGACACCCAGTCACAAAGACATACACTGATACCCAGTAACACAGACACACACGGACAGCAAATAACAAAGACACAGACTTACACCAAGTAACACAGACACACACTGACACCCAGTAACACAGACACACACTTACACGAAGTAACACAGACACACACTGACACCAAGTAACAAAGACATACACTGACACCAAGTCACAAAGACACACACTGACACCCAGTAACAAAGACATACACTGACACCATTTCACAAAGACATACACTGATACTCAGTAACACAGACACACACTTACACCATGTAACATAGACATACACTGACACCAAGTAACAAAGACATACACTGATACCCAGTAACACAGACACACACTTACACCAAGTAACAATGACATACACTGACACCCAGTAACAAAGACATACACTGACACCCAGTAACACAGACACACACTTACACCACGTAACAAAGACATACACTGACACCCAGTAACACAGACACACACGGACACCAAGTAACAAAGACCAACACTTACACCACGTAACAAAGACATACACTGACACCCAGTAACACAGACACACACGGACACCAAGTAACAAAGACCCACACTTACACCAAGTAAAACAGACGCACACTGACACCCAGTAACAAAGACACGCACTTACACCAAGCAACAAAGACCTACACTGACACCCAGTAACAAAGACATACACTGACACCCAGTAACAAAGACATACACTGACACCCAGTCACTCAGACACACACCAACACCAAGTAACACAGACACACACTGACACCCTGTAACACAAACAAACATACTGACACCCAGTAACACAGACACACACTGACACCCAGTAACAAAGACATACACTGACACCCAGTAACACAGACACACACTTACCCCAAGTAACAAAGACATACACTGACACCAAGTCACAAAGACACACACTGACACCCAGTAACAAAGACATACACTGACACCAAGTCACAAAGACACACACTGACACCCAGTAACAAAGACATACACTGACACCAAGTCACAAAGACGTACACTGATACCCAGTAACACAGAGACACACTTACACCAAGTAACACAGTCATACACCGACAGCCAGTAACACAGACGCACACTTACACCAAGTAAAAAAGATATACACTGACACCCAGTAACAAAGACATACACTGACTCCCAGTAACACAGACACACACGGACACCAAACAACAAAGACACAGACTTACACCAAGTAACACAGACACACACTGACACCCAGTAACACACACTGATACCCAGTAACAAAGACATACACTGACACCCAGTAACAAAGACACACAGTGACACATAGTAACAAAGACACACACTTACACCAAGTTACAAAGACATACACTGACACCAAGTTACAAAGACATAGACTGACACCAAGTAACACAGACACACACTTACACCCAGTAACACAGATACACACACTTACACCAAGCAACAGAGACATACACTGACACCCAGTAACACAGACACACACGGACACCAAGTAACAAAGACACACACTTACACCCAGTAACACAGACACACACTGACACCCAGTAACACAGACACACACTGACACCCAGTAACACAGACACACACTGACACCAAGTAACACAGACATACACTGACACCAAGAAACAAAGACATACACTGACACCCAGTAACACTCACTGATACACAGTAACAAAGACACACACTGACACCCAGTAACACAGACACACACTTACACCAAGTAACAAAGACATACACTGACACCAAGGCACAAAGACACACACTTAAACCATGTAACATAGACATACACTGACACCAAGTTACAAAGACATACACTGATACCCTGTAACAAAGGCACACACTTACACGAAGTAACACAGACACACACCAACACCAAGTAACACAGTCTCACACTGACACCAATTCACAAAGACACACACTGACACCCAGTAACAAAGACATACACTGACACCAAGTCACAAAGACACACACTGACACCCAGTAACAAAGACATACACTGACACCAAGTCACAAAGACATACACTGATAGCCAGGAACACAGACACACACTGACACCAAGTTACAAAGACATACACTGACACCAAGTAACAAAGACACACACTTACACCAAGTAACAAAGACACACACTTACACCAAGTAACACAGACATACACTGACACCAAGTAACAAAGACAGACAATTGCACCAAGTAAAAAAGACAGACAATTGCACCAAGTAACAAAGACAGACAATTGCACCAAGTAACAAAGACATACACTTACACCAAGTATTTTGACATACACTGACACCAAGTAACAAAGACATGCACTGATGCCCAGTAACACAGACACACACCTACACCAAGTAACAAAGACACACACTTACACCCAGTAACACAGACACACACCAACACCAAGTAACACAGACACACACTGACACCCTGTAACACAAACAAACATACTGACACCCACTAACACAGACACACACTGACACCCAGCAACAAAGACATACACTGACACACAGTAACACAGACACACACTGACACCGAGTAACAAAGACATACACTGACACCAAGTCACAAAGACATACACTGATACCCAGTAACACAGACACTCACTTACACCAAGTAACACAGACATACACCGACACCCAGTAACACAGACGCACACTTACACCAAGTAAAAAAGATATACAACGACACCCAGTAACACAGACACACAGGGACACCAAATAACAAAGACACAGACTTACACCAAGTAACACAGCCACACACTGACACCCAGTAACACTGACACACACTTACACGAAGTAACACAGATATACTGACACCAAGTAACATAGACATACACTGATACCCAGTAACACAGACACACACTGACACCAAGTAACAAAGACATACACTGACACCCAGTAACACAGACACACACTTACACCACGTAACAAAGACATACACTGACACCCAGTAACACAGACTGATACACAGTAACAAAGACATACACTGACACCCAGGAACACAGACACACACTGACACCAAGTTACAAAGACATACACTGACACCAAGTAACAAAGACACACACTTACACCAAGTAACAAAGACACACACTTACACCAAGTAACACAGACATACACTGACACCAAGTAACACAGACATACACTGACACCAAGTAACAAAGACAGTCATTTGCACCAAGGAACAAAGACATACACTGACACCCAGTAACAAAGACACACACTTACACCACGTAACAAAGACATACACTGACACCCAGTAACACAGACACACACGGACACCAAGTAACAAAGACACACACTTACACCAAGTAAAACAGACACACACTGACACCCAGTAACAAAGACACGCACTTACACCAAGCAACAAAGACATACACTGACACCCAGTAACAAAGACACACACTGACACCCAGTAACAAAGACACACACTGACACCCAGTAACAAAGACTTACACTGACACCCAGTAATAAAGACATACACTGACACCCAGTAACACAGACACACACTTACACCACGTAACAAAGACATACACTGACACCCAGTAACACAGACACACTCGGACACCAAGTAACAAAGACACACACTTACACCAAGTAAAACAGACACACACTGACACCCAGTAACAAAGACACGCACTTACACCAAGCAACAAAGACATAAACTGACACCCAGTAACAAAGACACACACTGACACCCAGTAACAAAGACACACACTGACACCCAGTAATAAAGACATACACTGACACCCAGTAACACAGACACACACCAACACCAAGTAACACAGACACACACTGACACCAATTCACAAAGACACACACTGACACCCAGTAACAAAGACACACACTGACACCAAGTCACAAAGACACACACTGACACCCAGTAACAAAGACATACACTGACACCAAGTCACAAAGACATACACTGATAGCCAGGAACACAGACACACACTTACACCAAGTAACACAGACATACACCGACACCCAGTAACACAGACGCACACTTACACAAAGTAAAAAAGATATACACTGACACCCTGTAACAAAGACATACACTGACACCCAGTAACACAGACACACACGGACACCAAATAACAAAGACACAGACTTACACCAAGTAACACAGACACACACTGACACCCAATAACACAGACACACACTTACACGAAGTAACACACTGACACCAAGTCACAAAGACATACACTGATAGCCAGGAACACAGACACACACTTACACCAAGTAACACAGACATACACTGACACCAAGTAACAAAGACATACACTGATATGCGGTAACACAGACACACCCTGACACCTAGTAACAAAGACATACACTGATACCCAGTAACACAGACACACACTTACACCAAGTAACAAAGACACACACTGACACCCAGTAACAAAGACACACACTGACACCCAGTAACAAAGACATACACTGACACCATTTCACAAAGACATACACTGATACCCAGTAACACAGACACACACTTACACCATGTAACATAGACATACACTGACACCAAGTAACAAAGACATACATTGATACCCAGTAACACAGACGCACACGTACACCAAGTAAAAAAGATATGCACTGACACCCAGTAACAAAGACATACACTGACACCCTGTAACACAGACACACACGCACACCAAATAACAAAGACACAGACTTACACCAAGTAACACAGACACACACTGACACCCAGTAACACACTCTGATACACAGTAACAAAGACATACACTGACACCCAGGAACAAAGACACACAGTGACACCAAGTAACAAAGACACACACTTACACCAAGTAACAAAGACAGACACTGACACCAAGTAACAGACACACACTGACACCAAGTAACACAGACACACACTGACACCAAGTAACACAGACATACACTGACACCAAGTAACAAAGACATACACTGACACCCAGTAACAAAGACATACACTGACACCCAGTAACACAGACACACACTTACACCACGTAACAAAGACATACACTGACACCCAGTAACACAGACTGATACACAGTAACAAAGACATACACTGACACCCAGGAACACAGACACACACTGACACCAAGTTACAAAGACATACACTGACACCAAGTAACAAAGACACACACTTACACCAAGTAACAAAGACACACACTTACACCAAGTAACAAAGACACACACTTACACCAAGTAACACAGACACACACTTACACCAAGTAACACAGACACACACTTACACCAAGTAACAAAGACAGACTATTGCACCAAGTAACAAAGACAGGCAATTGCACCAAGTAACAAAGACATACACTTACACCAAGTATTTTGACATACACTGACACCAAGTAACAAAGACATGCACTGATGCCCAGTAACACAGACACACACCTACACCAAGTAACAAAGACATACACTGACACCCAGTAACAAAGACATACACTGACACCCAGTAACACAGACACACACTTACACCACGTAACAAAGACATACACTGACACCCAGTAACACAGACACACACGGACACCAAGTAACAAAGACACACACTTACACCAAGTAAAACAGACACACACTGACACCCAGTAACAAAGACACGCACTTACACCAAGCAACAAAGACATACACTGACACCCAGTAACAAAGACACACACTTACATCCAGTAACACAGACACACACCAACACCAAGTAACACAGACACACACTGACACCCTGTAACTCAAACAAACATACTGACACCCACTAACACAGACACACACTGACACCCAGTAACAAAGACATACACTGACACCCAGTAACACAGACACACACATACACCAAGTAACAAAGACATACACTGACACCAATTCACAAAGACACACACTGACACCGAGTAACAAAGACATACACTGACACCAAGTCACAAAGACATACACTGATACCCAGTAACACAGACACTCACTTACACCCAGTAACACTGACATACACCGACACCCAGTAACACAGAGGCACACTTACACCAAGTAAAAAAGATATACACTGACACCCAGTAACACAGACACACACGGACACCAAATAACAAAGACACAGACTTACACCAAGTAACACAGCCACACACTGACACCCAGTAACACAGACACACACTTACACGAAGTAACACAGACATACACTGACACCAAGTAACAAAGACATACACTGATACCCAGTAACACAGACACACACTTGCGCCAAGTAACAAAGACATACACTGATACCCAGTAACACAGACACACACTTGCACCAAGTAACAAAGACATACACTGATACCAAGTCACAAAGACACACACTGACACCCAGTAACAAAGACATACACTGGCACCATTTCACAAAGACATACACTGATACCCAGTAACACAGACACACAGTTACACCATGTAACATAGACATACACTGACACCAAGTCACAAAGACATACACTGATACCCAGTAACACAGACACACACTTACACCAAGTAACACAGATATACACCGACACCCAGTAACACAGACGCACACTTACACCAAGTAAAAAAGATATACACTGACACCCAGTAACAAAGACATACACTGACACCCAGTAACACAGACACATACGGACACCAAATAACAAAGACACAGACTTACACCAAGTAACACAGACACACACTGACACCCAGTAACACACACTGATACAGAGTAACAAAGACATACACTGACACCAAGTAACAAAGACACACACTTACACCAAGTAACAAAGACACACACTTACACCAAGTAACACAGACATACACTGACACCAAGTAACAAAGACTTACACTGACACCCAGTAACAAAGACATACACTGACACTCAGTAACACAGACACACACTTACACCACGTAACAAAGACACACACTTACACCCAGTAACAAAGACACACACTTACACCAAGTAACAAAGACACACACTTACACCAAGTAACACAGACATACACTGACACCAGGTAACAAAGACAGACAATTGCACCAAGTAACAAAGACATACACTTACACCAAGTATTTTGACATACACTGACACCAAGTAACAAAGACATACACTGATACCCAGTAACACAGACACACACTTATACCAAGTAACAAAGACATACACTGACACCCAGTAACAAAGACATACACTGATACCCAGTAACACAGACACACACTGACACCAAGTAACAAAGACATACACTGACACCCAGTAACACAGACACACACTTACACCAAGTAACAAAGACATACACTGACACCAAGTCACAAAGACCCACACTGACACCCAGTAACAAAGACATACACTGACACCATTTCACAAAGACATAAACTGATACCCAGTAACACAGACACACACTTACACCATGTAACATAGACATACACTGACACCAAGTAACAAAGACATACACTGATACCCAGTAACACAGGCGCACACTTACACCAAGTAACAAAGACATACACTGAAACCCAGTAACAAAGACATACACTGACACCCAGTCACACAGACACACACTTACACCACGTAACAAAGACATACACTGACACCCAGGAACACAGACACACACGGACACCAAGTAACAAAGGCACACACTTACACCAAGTAAAACAGACATACACTGACACCCAGTAACAAAGACACACACTAACACCCAGTAACAAAGACATACGCTGACACCCTGTAACACAAACAAACATACTGAAACCCAGTAACACAGACACACACTGAATCCTAGTAACAAAGACATACACTGACACCCAGTAACACAGACACACACTTACCCCAAGTAACAAAGACATACACTGACACCTTGTCACAAAGACACACACTGACACCCAGTAACAAAGACATACACTGACACCAAGTCACAAAGACATACACTGACACCAAGTCACAAAGACATACACTGACACCAAGTCACAAAGACACACACTGACACCCAGTAACAAAGACATACACTGACACCATGTCACAAAGACATACACTGATACCCAGTAACACAGACACACACTTACACCAAGTAACACAGACATACACCGACACCCAGTAACACAGACGCACACTTCCACCAAGTAAAAAAGATATACACTGACACCCAGTAACAAAGACATACACTGACTCCCAGTAACACAGACACACACGGACACCAAATAAAAAAGACACAGACTTACACCAAGTAACACAGACACACACTGACACCCAGTAACACTCACTGATACACAGAAACAAAGACATACACTGACACCCAGTAACAAAGACATACACTGACACCCAGTAACAAAGACACACACTTACACCAAGTAACAAAGACATACACTGACACCAAGTAACAATGACATACACTGACACCCAGTAACAAAGACACACAGTGACACCAAGTAACACAGACATACACTGACACCAAGTAACAAAGACAGACAATTTCACCAAGTAACAAAGACATACACTTACACCAAGTATTTTGACATACACTGACATCAGGTAACAAAGACATTCACTGATATCCAGTAACACAGACACACACTTACACCCAGTAACACAGATTCACACACTTACACCAAGTAACACAGACACACACTGACACCCAGTAACACAGACACACACTGACACCCAGTAACACAGACACACACTTACACCAAGTAACACAGACATACACTGACACCAAGTAACAAAGACATACACTGACACCCAGTAACACACACTGATACGCAGTAGCAAAGACATACACTGACACCCAGGAACACAGACATACACTGACACCAAGTCACAAAGACACACACTGACACCATTTCACAAAGACATACACTGATACCCAGGAACACAGACACACACTTACACCATGTAACATAGACATACACTGACACCAAGTAACAAGGACATACACTGATACCCAGTAACAAAGGCACACACTGGGGGGGCACATTGACGCAGTGGTTAGCACCGCAGCCTCACAGCTCCAGGGACCCGGGTTCGATTCTGGGTACTGCCTGTGCGGAGTTTGCAAGTTCTCCCTGTGTCTGCGTGGGTTTCCTCCGGGTGCTCCGTTTTCCTCCCACATGCCAAAGACTTGCAGGTTGACAGGTTAATTGGTCATCATAAATTGCCCCTAGTATAGGTAGGTTGCAGAGAAATATATAGGGACAGGTGGGGATGTGATAGGAATACGGGATTAGTGTAGGATTAGTATAAATGGGTGGTTGATGGTCGGCACAGACTCGGTGGGCCGAAGGGCCTGTTAAAGTGCTGCATCTCGAAACTAAACTAAATAATGACACCTAGTGTTACAGATACACACTGACACCCAGTAACACAAACAAACACACACTGACACCCAGTAACACAGAGAAACACTGATAAACAGTAACAAAGACAGACACTGACACCAAGTAACACAGACACACACTGACACCCAGTAACAAAGACATACACTGATACCAAGTCACAAAGACATACACTGATACCCAGTAACACAGACACACACTGACACCAAGTAACAAAGACATACACCGACACCAAGTAACAAAGACTTACACTTACACCACGTAACAAAGACAGACAATTACACCAAGTAACAAAGACATACACTTACATCAAGTATTTTGACATACACTGACACCAAGTCACAAAGACATACACTGATACCAAGTGACACAGACATACACTGATACCCAGTAACACAGACACACACTGACACCAAGTAACAAAGACATACACTGACACCAAGTAACAAAGACATACACTGACACCAAGTGACAAAGACATACACTGATACTCAGTAACACAGACACACACTTGAACCAAGTAACGCAGACATACACTGACACCCAGTAACACAGACACACACTTACACCAAGTAACAAAGACACAGACTTACACCAAGTAACACAGACACACACGGACACCAAGTAACAAAGACACACACTTACACCAAGTAACACAGACACACACTGACACCCAGTAACACACACTGATACACAGTAACAAAGACTTACACTGACACCCAGGAACAAAGACACACAGTGACACCAAGTAACAAAGACACACACTTACACCAAGTAACAAAGACATACACTGACACCAAGTAACAAAGACTTACACTTAAACCACGTAACAAAGACATACACTGACACCAAGTCACAAAGACATATACTGATACTCAGTAACACAGACACACACTTGAACCAAGTAACGCAGACATACACTCACACCCAGTAACAAAGACATACACTGATATCAAGTCACAAAGACATACACTGATACCCAGTAACACAGACACACACTGACACCAAGTAACAAAGACATACACTGACACCAAGTATTTTGACATACACTGACACCAAGTATTTTGACATACACTGACACCCAGTAACAAAGACATACACTGATATCAAGTCACAAAGACATACATTGATACCCAGTAACACAGACACACACTGACACCAAGTAACAAAGACTTACACCTACACCAAGTAACAAAGACATACACTGACACCAAGTAACAAAGACATATACTGATACTCAGTAACACAGACACACACTTGAACCAAGTAACGCAGACATACACTGACACCCAGTAACACAGACACACACTTACACCAATTAACAAAGATATACACTGACACCCAGTTACCAAGACATACACTGACACCCAGTAACACAGACACACAAGGACACCAAGTAACAAAGACACAGACTTACACCAAGTAACACAGACACACACGGACACCAAGTAACAAAGACACACACTTACTCCAAGTAACACAGACACACACTGACACCCAGTAACACACACTGATACACAGTAACAAAGACACACACTTACACCAAGTAACAAAGACATACACTGACACCAAGTAACAAAGACATACACTGACACCAAGTAACAAAGACACACACTTACACCAAGTAACAAAGACACATACTTACACCAAGTAACACAGACATACACTGACACCAAGTAACAAAGACAGACAATTGCACCAAGTTACAAAGACATACACTTACACCAAGTATTTTGACACACACGGACACCAAGTAACACACACTGATACACAGTAACAAAGACATGCACTGACACCAAGTAACAAAGACACACACTTACACCAAGTAACAAAGACACACACGTACACCAAGTAACAAAGACACACACTTACACCAAGTAACAAAGACACACACTTACACCAAGTAACACAGGCGCACACTTACACAAAGTAACACAGGCGCACACTTAAACCAAGTAACAAAGAAATACACTGAAACCCAGTAACAAAGACATTCACTGATACCCAGTAACACAGACACACACATAAACCCAGTAACACAGATACACACACTTACATCAAGCAACAGAGACATACACTGACACCCAGTAACACAGACACACACGGACACCAAGTATCAAAGACACACAATTACACCAAGTAACACAGACACACACTGACACCCAGTAACAAAGACATACACTGACACCCAGTAACACAGACACACACTGACACCAAGTAACAAAGACACACACTTACACCCAGTAACAAAGACACACACTTACACCAAGTAACACAGACATACAGTGACACCAAGTAACAAAGACAGACAATTGCACCAAGTAACAAAGACATACACTTACATCATGTATTTTGACACACACGGACACCAAGTAACAAAGACACACAATTACACCAAGTAACACAGACATACACTGACACCCAGTAACACAGACACACACTTACACTAAGTAACAAAGACATACACTGACACCCAGTTACAAAGACATACACTGACACCCAGTAACACAGACACACACGGACACCAAGTAACAAAGACACACACTTACACCAAGTAACACAGACACACAGTGACACCCAGTAACACACACTGATACACAGTAACAAAGACATACACTGACACCCAGGAACAAAGACACACAGTGACACCAATTAACAAAGACACACACTTACACCAAGTAACAAAGACATACATTGACACCAAGTGACAAAGACACACACTTACACCAAGTAACAAAGACACACACTTACACCAAGTAACAAAGACACACACTTACACCATGTAACACAGACATACACTGACACCAAGTAACAAAGACATTCACTGATACCCAGTAACACAGACACACACTTACATCCAGTAACACAGATACTCACACTGACACCAAGCAACAGAGACATACACTTACACCAAGCAACAGAGACATACACTGACACCCAGTAACAAAGACACACACGGACACCCAGTAACACAGACACACACTTACACCAAGTAACACAGACATACACTGACACCAAGTAACAAAGACATAAACTGACACCCAGTAACACACATTGATAAACAGTAACAAAGACATACACTGACACCCAGTAACAAAGACATACACTGACACCCAGTAACACAGACACACACCAACACCAAGTAACACAGGCACACACTGACACCCTGTAACACAAACAAACATACTGACACCCAGTAACACAGACACACACTGACACCCAGTAACAAAGACATACACTGACACCCAGTAACACAGACACACACTGACACCAAGTCACAAAGACATACACTGACACCCAGTAACACAGACGCACACTTACACCAAGTAAAAAAAGATATACAATGACACCCAGTAACAAAGACATACACTGACACCCAGTAACACAGACACACACGGACACCAAATAACAAAGACACAGACTTACACCAAGTAACACAGACACACACTTACACGAAGAACACAGACATATACTGACACCAAGTAACAAAGACATTCACTGATACCCAGTAACACAGACACACAGACACCAAGTAACAAAGACATACATTGATACCCAGTAACACAGACACACACTTACACCAAGTAACAAAGACATACACTGACACCAAGTCACAAAGACACACACTGACACCCAGTAACACAGACACAAACTTACACCAAGTAACAAAGACATACACTGGCACCCAGTAACAAAGACATACACTGACACCCAGTAACACAGACACACACTTACACCACGTAACAAAGACATACACTGACACCCAGTAACACAGACACACACGGACTCCAAGTAACAAAGACACGCACTTACACCAAGTAACACAGACACACACTGACTCCCAGTAACAAAGACATACACTGATACCAAGTCACAAAGACATACGCTGATACCCAGTAACACAGACACAAACTGACACCAAGTAACAAAGACATACACTGACACCAAGTAACAAAGACATACACTGACACCAAGTAACAAGGACTTACACTGACACCACGTAACAAAGACATACACTGTCACCCAGTAACAAAGACTTACACTTGCACCAAGTAACAAAGACATACACTGACACCAAGTCACAAAGACATACACTGATATTCAGTAACACAGACACACACCTGAACCAAGTAACGCAGACATACACTGACACCCACTAACACAGACACACACTTACACCAAGCAACAAAGACATACACTGACACCCAGTTACAAAGACAAAAACTGACACCCAGTAACACAGACACACACGGACACCTAGTAACAAAGACACAGACTTACACCAAGTAACACAGACACACACGGAGACCAAGTAACAAAGACACACACTTACACCAAGTAACACAGACACACAGTGACACCCAGTAACACACACTGATACACAGTAACAAAGACATACACTGACAGCCAGGAACAAAGACATTCACTGATACCCAGTAACACAGACACACACTTACACCCAGTAACACAGATACACACACTTACACCAAGCAACAGAGACATACACTGACACCCAGTAACACAGACACACACGGACACCAAGTAACAAAGACACACACTTACACCAAGTAACACAGACACACACTGACACCCTGTAACACAAACAAACATACTGACACCCAGTAACACAGACACACACTGACACCCAGTAACAAAGACATACACTGACACCCAGTAACACAGACACACACTGACACCACGTAACAAAGACATACACTGACACCCAGTAACACAGACACACACTGACACCCTGTAACACAAACAAACATACTGACACCCAGTAACACAGACACACACTGACACCCAGTAACAAAGACATACAGTGACACCCAGTAACACAGACACACACTGACACGAAGTTAAAAAGACATACTCTGACACCAAGTCACAACGACACACATTGACACCAAGTAACAAAGACATACACTGACACCAAGTCACAAAAACACACACTGATACCCAGTAACACAGACACACACTTACACCAAGTCACAAAGACATACATTGATACCCAGTAACACAGACACACACTTACACCAAGTAACACAGACATACACTGACACCCAGTAACACAGACGCACACTGACACCAAGTAACAAAGACATACACTGACACCCAGTAACACAGACACACACTGACACCAAGTAACACAGACATACACTGACACCAAGTAACACAGACACACACTGACACCCAGTAACACAGACACACACTTACACGAAGTAACACAGACATACACTGACACCAAGTAACAAAGACATACACTGATACCCAGTAACACAGACACACACTGACACCAAGTAACAAAGACATACATCGATACCCAGTAACACAGACACACACTTACACCAAGTAACAAAGACATACACTGACACCAAGTCACAAAGACACACACTGTCACCCAGTAACAAAGACATACACTGACACCATTTCACAAAGACATACACTGATACCCAGTAACACAGACACACACTTACACCATGTAACATAGACATACACTGACACCAAGTAACAAAGACATACACTGATACCCAGTAACACAGGCACACACATACACCAAGTAACAAAGACATACACTGACACCCAGTAACAAAGACATAGACTGACACCCAGTAACACAGACACACACGGACACCAAGTAACATAGACACACATTTACACCAAGTAACACAAACACACACTGACACCCAGTAACACACACTGATACACTGTAACAAAGACATACACTGACACCCAGGAACAAAGACACACACTGACACCAAGTAACAAAGACACACACTTACACCATAAACAAAGACATACACTGACACCCAGTAACACAGACACACACCAACACCAAGTAACACAGACACACACTGACACCCTGTAACACAAACAAACATACTGACACCCAGTAACACAGACACACACTGACACCCAGTAACAAAGACATACACTGACACCCAGGAACACAGACACACACTGACACCAAGTTAAAAAGACATACTCTGACACCAAGTCACAAAGACACACATTGACACCAAGTAACAAAGACATACACTGACACCAAGTCACAAAAACACACACTGACACCCAGTAACAAAGACATACACTGACACCAAGTCACAAAGACATACACTGATACCCAGTAACACAGACACACACATACACCAAGTAACACAGACATACACTGACACCCAGTAACACAGACGCACACTTACACCAAGTAAAAATGATATACACTGACACCCAGTAACAAAGACATACACTGACACCCTGTAACACAGACACACACGGACACCAAATAACAAAGACACAGACTTACACCAAGTAACACAGACACACACTGACACCCAGTAACACAGACACACACTTACACGAAGTAACACAGACATACACTGACACCAAGTAACAAAGACATACACTGATACCCAGTAACACAGACACACACTTACACCAAGTAACAAAGACATACACTGACACCAAGTCACAAAGACACACACTGACACCCAGTAACAAAGACATACACTGACACCATTTCACAAAGACATACACTGATACTCAGTAACACAGACACACACTTACACCATGTAACATAGACATACACTGACACCAAGGAACAAAGACATACACTGATACCCAGTAACACAGGCACACACTTACACCAAGTAACAAAGACATACACTGACACCCAGTAACAAAGACATAGACTGACACCCAGTAACACAGACACACACGGACACCAAGTAACATAGACACACATTTACACCAAGTAACACAGACACACACTGACACCCAGTAACACATACAAACACACTGACACCAAGTAACACAGACATAAACTGACACCCAGGAACAAAGACACACACTGACACCAAGTAACAAAGACACACACTTACACAAAGTAAAAAAGACACTCACTTACACCAAGTAACAAAGACACTCACTTACACCAAGTAACAAACACACACACTTACACCAAGTAACACAGACATACACTGACACCAAGTAACAAAGACAGACAATTGCACCAAGTAACAAAGACATACACTTACATCAAGTATTTTGACATACACTGACACCAAGTAACAAAGACATACACTGACACCCAGTAACAAAGACATACACTGACACCCAGTAACAGAGACACACACTTACACCAAGTAACAAAGACATACACTGACACCCAGCAACATAGACACACACGGACACCCAGTAACACAGACACACACTTACACCAAGTAACAAAGACATACACTGACTCTAAGTAACAAAGACATACACTGATACCCAGTAACACAGGCACACACTTGGGTAGTGGGGGGGGGGCGAGGGGCGCATTGGCGCAGTGGTTAGCAACGCAGCCTCACAGCTCCAGGGACCCGGGTTCGATTCTGGGTACTGCCTGTGCGGAGTTTGCAAGTTCTCCCTGTGTCTGCGTGGGATTCCTCCGGGTGCTCCGGCTTCCGCCCACATGCCAAAGACTTGCAGGTTGATAGGTTAATTGGCCATCATATATTGCCCCTAGTATAGGAAGGTGGTAGGGAAATATATAGGGACAGGTGGGGATGTGATAGGAATACGGGATTAGTGTAGGATTAGTATAAATGTGTGGTTGATGGTCGGCAGAGACTCGGTGGGTCGAAGGGCCCTTTAAAGTGCTGTATCTCTAAACTAAACAAAATACTGACACCTAGTGTCACAGATACACACTGACACCAATAAAACAAACAAACACACACTGACACCCAGGAACACAGAGAAACACGGATACACAGCAACAAAGACATGCACTGACACCAAGTAACACAGACACACACTGACACCCAGTAAAAAAGACATACACTGACACCAAGTCACAAAGACATACACTGATACCAAGTCACAATGACATACACTGATGCCCAGTAACAAAGACACACACTTACACCAAGTAACACAGACATACACTGACACCAAGTAACAAAGACATACACTTACACCAATATTTTGACATACACTGACACCAAGTAACAAAGACATACACTGATACCCAGTAACGCAGACACACACTTACACCCAGTAAAAAAGACATACACTGATACCAAGTCAAAAGACATACACTGATGCCCAGTAACACAGGCACACACTGAGAGGAAGTAACAAAGACATACACTGACACCAAGTCACAAAGACATACACTGATACCAAGTCACAAAGATATACACTGATGACCCGTAACGCAGGCACACACTGACACCAAGTACCAAAGACATACACTTACACCAAGTAACAAAGACAGACAATTACACCAAGTAACAAAGACATACACTTACACCAAGTATTTTGACATACACTGATACCCAGTAACGCAGACACACACTTACACCCAGTAAAAAAGACATACACTGACACCAAGTCACAAAGACATACACTGATATCAAGTCAAAAGACATACACTGATGCCCAGTAACACAGGCACACACTGACACCCAGTAACAAAGACATACACTGACACCAAGTCACAAAGACATACACTGATACCGAGTCACAAAGACATACACTGATATCCAGTAACACAAACATACACACACTGACACCCAGTAACAGAGAAACACTGATACACAGTAACAATGACATACACTGACCCCAAGTAACACAGACACACACTGACACCCAGTAACACAGAGACACACGGACACCAAGTAACAAAGACACACACTTACACCAAGTAACACAGACAGACACTGACACCCAGTAACACATACAAACACACTGACACCAAGTAACACAGACATAAACTGACACCAAGTAACAAAGACAGACACTGATACCCAGTAACACAGGCACACAATGAGGGGGGGGGGGGCACATTGGCGCAGTGGTTAGCACCGCAGCCTCACAGCTCCAGGGACCCGGGTTCTATTCTGGGTACTGCCTGTGCGGAGTTTGCAAGTTCTCCCTGTGTCTGCGTGGGTTTCCTCCGGGTGCTCCGGTTTCCTCCCACATGCCAAAGACCTGCAGGTTGATAGGTTAATTGGCCATCATAAATTGCCCCTAGTAGAGGTAGGTGGTAGGGAAATATATAGGGACAGTTGGGGATGTGATAGGAATACGGGATTAGTGTAGGATTAGTATAAATGGGTGGTTGATGTTCGGCACAGACTCTGTGGGCCGAAGGGCCTGATAAAGTGCTGTGTCTCTAAACTTAACAATATACTGACACCTAGAGTCACAGATAAACACTGACACCCAGTAACACAAACATACGCACACGGACACCCAGTAACACAGAGAAACACTGATAAACAGTAACAAAGACATACACTGACACCAAGTAACACAGACACACACTGACACCCAGTAACAAAGACGTACACTGACACCAAGTCACAAAGACGTACACTGATACAAAGTCACAAAGACATACACTGACACCAAGTAACAAAGACACACACTTACACCAAGTAACAAAGACAGACAATTACACCAAGTAACACAGACATACACTTAGACCAAGTATTTGGACATACAGTGACACCAAGTAACAACGACATACACTGATACCCAGTAACACAGACACACACTTACACCAAGTAACAAATACATACACTGACACCAAGTCAAAAAGACACACACTGACACCCAGTATCAAAGACATGCACTGACAACAAGTCACAAAGACATACACTGATACCCAGTAACACAGACACACACTTACACCAAGTAACAAAGACATACACTGACACCCAGTTACAAAGACATACACTGACACCCAGTATCACAGACACACACTGACACCAAGTAACAAAGACATACACTGACACCAAGTAACAAAGACATACACTGACACCAAGTAACAAAGATACACACTTACACCAAGTGACAAAGACAGACAATTACACCAAGTAACAAAGACATACTCTTACACCAAGTATTTTCACATACAGTGACACCAAGTAACAACGACATACACTGATACCCAGTAACACAGACACACACTTACACCAAGTAACAAATACATACACTGACACCAAGTCACAAAGACACACACTGACACCCAGTAACAAAGACAAACACTGACACCAAGTCACAAAGACATACACTGATAGCCAGTAACACAGACACACACTGACACCCAGTAACACAAACAAACACACTGACACCAAGTAACAAAGACACAGACTTACACCAAGTAACAAAGACATACACTGATACCCAGTAACACAGACACACACTGACACCAAGTAACAAAGACATACACTGACAACAAGTATTTTGACATGCACTGACACCAAGTCACAAAGACATACACTGTCACCCAGTAACAAAGACATACACTGATATCAAGTCACAAAGACATACACTGATACCCAGTAACACAGACACACACTGACATCAAGTAACAAAGACATACACTGACACCAAGTAACAAAGACACACACTTACACCAAGAAACAAAGACAGACTATTACACCAAGTAACAAAGACATACACTGACACCAAGTCACAAAGACACACACTGACACCAAGTAACACAGAGAAACGCTGATACACAGTAACAAAGACATACACTGACACCAAGTAAAAAAGACATACACTGACACCAAGTCACAAAGACATACACTGACACCAAGTCAAAAAGACATACACTGATGCCCAGTAACACAGACATACACTGACACCAGGTAACAAAGACATAAACTGACACCAAGTAACAAAGACACACACTGACACCCAGTAACAAAGACATACACTGACACCAAGTCACAAAGACATACACTGATACCCAGTAACACAGACACACAATTGCACCAAGTAACACAGACACACACTGACACCAAGTAACAAAGACATGCACTGATTCCCAGTAACACAGACACACACTTACACTAAGTAACAAAGACACACACAGATACCAAGTAACACAGACACACACTGACACCCAGTAACACAAACAAACATACACTGACAAACAGTTACACGGAGAAACACTGATACACAGTAACAAAGACATACACTGACACCATGTAACACAGACATACACTGATACCCAGTAAAAAAGACATACACTGACACCAAGTCACAAAGGCATGCACTGACACCAAGTAACAAAGACATACCCTTACACCAAGTAACAAAGACACAAACTTACACCAAGTAGCACAGACTTAGACTGACACCAAGTAACAATGACAGACAATTACACCAAGTAACAAAGACATACACTTACACCAAGTATTTTGACATACACTGACACCAAGTAACAAAGACATACACTGATACCCAGTAACACAGACACACACTTACACCAAGTAACAACGACATACACTTACACCAAGTAACAAAGACAGACACTGCTACCCAGTAACACAGACACATACGGACAACAACTAACAAAGACACACACTTCCACCCAGTAACACAAACAAACACACTGACACCAAGTAACAAAGACTTTCACTGATACCCAGTAACACAGGCACACGCTTACACCAAGTAACAAAGACAGACAATGATACCCAGTAACACAGACACACACTTGCACCAAGTAACAAAGACATACACTGAAACCAAGTAACAAAGACACACACTTACACCAAGTAACACAGACATACACTGAAACCAAGTAACAAAGACGTACACTGATACCCAGTAACACAGGCACACTTTGGGTGGTGGGGCGGGGGGGCAAATCGGCGCTGAGGTTAGCACCGCAGCCTCACAGCTCCAGGGACCCGGGTTCGATTCTGGGTACTGCCTGTGCGGAGTTTGCAAGTTCTCCCTGTGTCTGCGTGGGTTTCCTCCGGGTGCTCCGGTTTCCTCCCACATGCCAAAGACCTGCAGGTTGATAGGTTAATTGGCCATCATAAATTGCCCCTAGTAGAGGTAGGTGGTAGGGAAATATATAGGGACAGTTGGGGATGTGATAGGAATACGGGATTAGTGTAGGATTAGTATAAATGGGTGGTTGATGTTCGGCACAGACTCTGTGGGCCGAAGGGCCTGATAAAGTGCTGTGTCTCTAAACTTAACAATATACTGACACCTAGAGTCACAGATAAACACTGACACCCAGTAACACAAACATACGCACACGGACACCCAGTAACACAGAGAAACACTGATAAACAGTAACAAAGACATACACTGACACCAAGTAACACAGACACACACTGACACCCAGTAACAAAGACGTACACTGACACCAAGTCACAAAGACGTACACTGATACAAAGTCACAAAGACATACACTGAAACCAAGTAACAAAGACACACACTTACACCAAGTAACAAAGACAGACAATTACACCAAGTAACACAGACATACACTTAGACCAAGTATTTTGACATACAGTGACACCAAGTAACAACGACATACACTGATACCCAGTAACACAGACACACACTTACACCAAGTAACAAATACATACACTGACACCAAGTCAAAAAGACACACACTGACACCCAGTATCAAAGACATGCACTGACAACAAGTCACAAAGACATACACTGATACCCAGTAACACAGACACACACTTACACCAAGTAACAAAGACATACACTGACACCCAGTTACAAAGACATACACTGACACCCAGTATCACAGACACACACTGACACCAAGTAACAAAGACATACACTGACACCAAGTAACAAAGACATACACTGACACCAAGTAACAAAGACACACACTTACACCAAGTGACAAAGACAGACAATTACACCAAGTAACAAAGACATACTCTTACACCAAGTATTTTCACATACAGTGACACCAAGTAACAACGACATACACTGATACCCAGTAACACAGACACACACTTACACCAAGTAACAAATACATACACTGACACCAAGTCACAAAGACACACACTGACACCCAGTAACAAAGACATGCACTGACACCAAGTCACAAAGACATACACTGATAGCCAGTAACACAGACACACACTGACACCCAGTAACACAAACAAACACACTGACACCAAGTAACAAAGACACAGACTTACACCAAGTAACAAAGACATACACTGATACCCAGTAACACAGACACACACTGACACCAAGTAACAAAGACATACACTGACAACAAGTATTTTGACATGCACTGAGACCAAGTCACAAAGACATACACTGTCACCCAGTAACAAAGACATACACTGATATCAAGTCACAAAGACATACACTGATACCCAGTAACACAGACACACACTGACATCAAGTAACAAAGACATACACTGACACCAAGTAACAAAGACACACACTTACACCAAGAAACAAAGACAGACAATTACACCAAGTAACAAAGACATACACTGACACCAAGTCACAAAGACACACACTGACACCAAGTAACATAGAGAAACGCTGATACACAGTAACAAAGACATACACTGACACCAAGTAAAAAAGACATACACTGACACCAAGTCACAAAGACAGACACTGACACCAAGTCAAAAAGACATACACTGATGCCCAGTAACACAGACACACACTGACACCAGGTAACAAAGACATAAACTGACACCAAGTAACAAAGACACACACTGACACCCAGTAACAAAGACATACACTGACACCAAGTCACAAAGACATACACTGATACCCAGTAACACAGACACACAATTACACCAAGTAACACAGACACACACTGACACCAAGTAACAAAGACATGCACTGATTCCCAGTAACACAGACACACACTTACACCAAGTAACAAAGACACACACAGATACCAAGTAACACAGACACACACTGACACCCAGTAACACAAACAAACATACACTGACAAACAGTTACACGGAGAAACACTGATACACAGTAACAAAGACATACACTGACACCATGTAACACAGACATACACTGATACCCAGTAAAAAAGACATACACTGACACCAAGTCACAAAGGCATGCACTGACACCAAGTAACAAAGACATACCCTTACACCAAGTAACAAAGACACAAACTTACACCAAGTAGCACAGACTTAGACTGACACCAAGTAACAATGACAGACAATTACACCAAGTAACAAAGACATACACTTACACCAAGTATTTTGACATACACTGACACCAAGTAACAAAGACATACACTGATACCCAGTAACACAGACACACACTTACACCAAGTAACAACGACATACACTTACACCAAGTAACAAAGACAGACACTGCTACCCAGTAACACAGACACATACGGACAACAACTAACAAAGACACACACTTCCACCCAGTAACACAAACAAACACACTGACACCAAGTAACAAAGACTTTCACTGATACCCAGTAACACAGGCACACGCTTACACCAAGTAACAAAGACAGACAATGATACCCAGTAACACAGACACACACTTGTACCAAGTAACAAAGACATACACTGAAACCAAGTAACAAAGACACACACTTACACCAAGTAACACAGACATACACTGAAACCAAGTAACAAAGACATACACTGATACCCAGTAACACAGGCACAGTTTGGGTCGTGGGGCGGGGGGGCAAATCGGCGCTGAGGTTAGCACCGCAGCCTCACAGCTCCAGGGACCCGGGTTCTATTCTGGGTACTGCCTGTGCGGAGTTTGCAAGTTCTCCCTGTGTCTGCGTGGGTTTCATCCGGGTGCTCCGGTTTCCTCCCACATGCCAAAGACTTGCAGGTTGATAGGTTAATTGGCCATCATAAATTGCCCCTAGTATAGGTAGGTGGTAGGGAAATATATAGGGACAGGTGGGGATGTGATAGGAATACGGGATTAGTGTAGCATTAGTATAAATCTTTGGTTGATGGTCGGCACAGACTCGGTTGGCCGAAGGGCCTGTTTCAGTGCTGTGTCACTAAACTAAATACCGACACACAGTAACACAAACAAACACACACTGACACCCAGTAACATAGAGAAACACTGATACTCAGTAACAAACACATACACTGACACACAGACACACACTGTCACCAAGTAACAAAGACATACACATACACCAAGTAACAAAGACATACACTGACACCAAGTAACAAAGACATACACATACACCAAGTAACACAGACATACACTGACACCAAGTAACACAGACATACACTGACACCAAGTAACAAAGACATACACTGACACCAAGTAACAAATACATACACATACACCAAGTAACACAGACATACACTGACACCAAGTAACAAAGACATACACTGTTACCCAGTAACACAGATACACACTTACACCAAGTAACAAAGACATACACTGATACCAAGTAACACAGACACACACTTACACCAAGTAACACAAACACTCACTTAAACCAAGTAACAAAGACATACACTGACACCAAGTAACAAAGACATACAATTACACCAAGTAACAAAGACACACACTTACACCAAGTAACACTGACATACACTGACACCAAGTAACAAAGACATACACTGTTACCCAGTAACACAGACACACACTTACACCAAGTAACAAAGACATACAATGATACCAAGTAACACAGACACATACTTACACCAAGTAACACAGACAAATACTTACACCAAGGAACAAAGACAAACACTGATACCAAGTAACACAGACACACACTTACACCAAGTAACAACGACATACACAGACACTAAGTAACAAAGACATACACAGATACCCAATAACACAGACACACACTTACGCCAAGTAACAAAGACACACACTTACACCAAGTAACACAGACATACACTGACACCAAGTAACAAAGACATACACTGACACCAAGTAACAAAGACATAAAATGACACACAGTAACTAAGACATACACTGACACCAAGTCACAAAGACATACACTGACACCAAGTAACAAAGACATCCACTGATACCCATTAACACAGACACGCACTTACACCAAGTAACAAAGACATACACTGACACCAAGTAACACAGACATACGCTTACACCAAGTAACACAGACAGACAATTACACCAAGTAACAAAGACATACACTGACACCAAGTCACAAAGACACACACTGACACCAAGTAACACAGAGAAACGCTGATACACAGTAACAAAGACATACACTGACACCAAGTAAAAAAGACATACACTGACACCAAGTCACAAAGACATACACAGACACCAAGTCAAAAAGACATACACTGATGCCCAGTAACACAGACACACACTGACACCAAGTAACAAAGACACACACTGACACCCAGTAACAAAGACACACACTGACACCCAGTAACAAAGACATACACTGACACCAAGTCACAAAGACATACACTGATACCCAGTAACACAGACACACAATTACACCAAGTAACACAGACACACACTGACACCAAGTAACAAAGACATGCACTGATTCCCAGTAACACAGACACACACTTACACCAAGTAACAAAGACACACACAGATACCAAGTAACACAGACACACACTGACACCCAGTAACACAAACAAACATACACTGACAAACAGTTACACGGAGAAACACTGATACACAGTAACAAAGACATACACTGACACCATGTAACACAGACATACACTGATACCCAGTAAAAAAGACATACACTGACACCAAGTCACAAAGGCATGCACTGACACCAAGTAACAAAGACATACCCTTACACCAAGTAACAAAGACACAAACTTACACCAAGTAGCACAGACTTAGACTGACACCAAGTAACAATGACAGACAATTACACCAAGTAACAAAGACATACACTTACACCAAGTATTTTGACATACACTGACACCAAGTAACAAAGACATACACTGATACCCAGTAACACAGACACACACTTACACCAAGTAACAACGACATACACTTACACCAAGTAACAAAGACAGACACTGCTACCCAGTAACACAGACACATACGGACAACAACTAACAAAGACACACACTTCCACCAAGTAACACAGACACACACTGACACCCAGTAACACAAACAAACACACTGACACCAAGTAACAAAGACTTTCACTGATACCCAGTAACACAGGCACACGCTTACACCAAGTAACAAAGACAGACTATGATACCCAGTAAGACAGACACACACTTGCACCAAGTAACAAAGACATACACTGACACCCAGTAACAAAGACACACACTGACACCCAGTAACAAAGACACACACTGACACCCAGTAACAAAGACACACACTTACGCCAAGTAACACAGACATACACTGAAACCAAGTAACAAAGACATACACTGATACCCAGTAACACAGGCACACTTTGGGTGGTGGGGGGGGCAAATCGGCACTGAGGTTAGCACCGCAGCCTCACAGCTCCAGGGACCCGGGTTCGATTCTGGGTACTGCCTGTGCGGAGTTTGCAAGTTCACCCTGTGTCTGCGTGGGTTTCCTCCGGGTGCTCCGGTTTCCTCCCACATGCCAAAGACTTGCAGGTTGATAGGTTAATTGGCCATCATAAATTGCCCCTAGTATAGGTAGGTGGTAGGGAAATATATAGGGACAGGTGGGGATGTGATAGGAATACGGGATTAGTGTAGCATTAGTATAAATCTTTGGTTGATGGTCGGCACAGAAACGGTTGGCCGAAGGGCCTGTTTCAGTGCTGTGTCACTAAACTAAATACCGACACACAGTAACACAAACAAACACACACTGACACCCAGTAACATAGAGAAACACTGATACTCAGTAACAAACACATACACTGACACACAGACACACACTGTCACCAAGTAACAAAGACATACACATACACCAAGTAACAAAGACATACACATACACCAAGTAACAAAGACATACACATACACCAAGTAACACAGACATACACTGACACCAAGTAACAAAGACATACACTGACACCAAGTAACAAATACATACACATACACCAAGTAACACAGACATACACTGACACCAAGTAACAAAGACATACACTGTTACCCAGTAACACAGATACACACTTACACCAAGTAACAAAGACATACACTGATACCAAGTAACACAGACACACACTTACACCAAGTAACACAAACACTCACTTAAAGCAAGTAACAAAGACATACACTGACACCAAGTAACAAAGACATACAATTACACCAAGTAACAAAGACACACACTTACACCAAGTAACACTGACATACACTGACACCAAGTAACAAAGACATACACTGTTACCCAGTAACACAGACACACACTTACACCAAGTAACAAAGACATACAATGACACCAAGTAACACAGACACATACTTACACCAAGTAACACAGACACACACTTACACCAAGTAACAAAGACAAACACTGATACCAAGTAACACAGACACACACTTACACCAAGTAACAACGACATACACAGACACTAAGTAACAAAGACATACACAGATACCCAATAACACAGACACACACTTACGCCAAGTAACAAAGACACACACTTACACCAAGTAACACAGACATACACTGACACCAAGTAACAAAGACATACACTGACACCAAGTAACAAAGACATAAAATGACACACAGTAACAAAGACATACACTGACACCAAGTCACAAAGACATACACTGACACCAAGTAACAAAGACATCCACTGATACCCATTAACACAGACACGCACTTACACCAAGTAACAAAGACATACACTGACACCAAGTAACACAGACATACGCTTACACCAAGTAACACAGACATACACTCACACCAAGTAACAAACACATACAATTAGACCAAGTAACAAAGACACACACTTACACCCAGTAACACAGACATACACTGCAACTAAGTAACAAAGACATACACTGTTACCCAGTAACACAGATACAAACTTACAACAAGTAACAAAGACATACACTGATACCAAGGAACACAGACACACAGTTACACCAAGTAACATAAACACTCGCTTAAACCAAGTAACAAAGACATACACTGACACCAAGTAACAAAGGCATACAATTACACCAAGTAACAAAGACACACACTTACACCAAGTAACACAGACATACACTGAAACCAAGTAACAAAGACATACACTGTTACCCAGTAACAGAGACACACACTTACACCAAGTAACAAAGACATACAGTGATACCAAGTAACACAGACACACACTTACACCAAGTAACACAGACACACACTTACACCAAGTAACAAAGACATACACTGACACCAAGTAACAAAGACATACACTTACACCAAGTAACACAGACATACACTGACACCAAGTAACATAGACATACACTGTCACAATGCATCAAAGACATTCGCTGATGCCCAGGAACACAGACGCACACTTACACCAAGTAACAAAGATATGCACTGATACCCATTAACACAGACACACACTTACACCAAGTAACAAAGACATACAATTACACCAAGTAACAAAGACACACACTGGCACCAAGTAACACAGACATTCACTGACACCAAGTAACAAAGACATGCATTGTTCCATTGCAACACAGACACGCACTTACACCAAGGAACAAAGACATACACTGATACCAAGTAACACAGACACACACTTACACCAAGTAACACAGACATACACTGTCACAATGCATCAAAGACATTCGCTGATACCCAGGAACACAGACACACACTTACACCAAGTAACAAAGATATGCACTGATACCCAGTAACACAGACACACACTTACACCAAGTAACAAAGACATACAATTACACCAAGTAACAAAGACACACACTGTCACCAAGTAACACAGACATTCACTGACACCAAGTAACAAAGACATGCATTGTTCCCCTGTAACACAGACACGCACTTACACCAAGGAACAAAGACATACACTGATACCAAGTAACACAGACACACACTTACACCAAGTAACACAGACATACACTGACACCAAGTAACAAAGGCATACACTGATACCCAGTAACACAGACACACACTGGCCGGCACATTGGCACAGTGTTAGCAGCCTCACAGCTCCAGGGACCCGGGCTCGATTGTGGGTACTGCCTGTGCGGAGTTTGCAAGTTCTCCCTGTGTCTGCGTGGGTTTCCTCCGGGTGCTCCGGTTTCCTCCCACATGCCAAAGACTTGCAGGTTGATATGTTAATTGGCCATTATAAATTGCCCCTAGTCTAGGTAGGTGGTAGGGAAATATATAGGGACAGGTGGGGATGTGATAGGAATACGGGAATAGTGTAGGATTAGGATAAATGGGTGGTTGATGGTCGGCACTCACTCGATTGGCCGAAGGGCCTGTTTCAGTGCTGTATCACTAAACTAAATACCGACACACAGTAACACAAACAAACACACACTGACACCCAGTAACATAGAGAAACAGTGATACACAGTAACAAAGACATACACTGACACACAGACACACACTGTCACCAAGTAACAAAGACATACACTGACACCAAGTAACAAAGACATACACAAACACCAAGTAACAAAGACATATACTGACACCAATTAACTAAGACATACACATTTTCCAAGTAACAAAGACATACACTGACACCAAGCAACAAAGACAGACACTGATACCAAGTAACACAGACATACACTGACACCAAGTAACAAAGACATACACTTACAAAAAGTAACACAGACATACACTGACACCAAGTAACAAAGACATACACTGACACCAAGTAACAAAGACATACACATACACCCAGTAGCAAAGACATACACTGACACCCAGTAACACAGACACGCACTGACACCCAGTAACAAAGACATACACTGACACAAAGTAACAAGGACATACACTGATACCCAGTAACACAGACACACACTTACACCAAGTAACAAAGACATACACTGACACCAAGTAACAAAGAAATACACTTACAAAAAGTAACAAAGACATACACTGACACCAAGTAGCAAAGACACACACTTACACCAAGTAACAAAGACAGACACTGATACCCAGTAACACAGACACACACTTGCACCAAGTAACAAGGACATACACTGATACCCAGTAAGAAAGGCATGCACTTACACCAATTAACAAAGACTCACACTTGCACCAAGTAACAAAGACATACACTGACACCAAGTAACAAAGAAATACACTTACAAAAAGTAACAAAGACATACACTGACACCAAGTAGCAAAGACATACACTGATACACAGTAACACAGACACATACTTACACCAAGTAACAAAGACAGATACTGATACCAAGTAACACAGACATACACTGACACCAAGTTACAAAGACATACACTGACACCAAGTAACAAAGACATACATTTACACCAAGTAACAAAGACATACACTGATACCCAGTAACACAGACACACACTTATACCAAGTAACAAAGACATACACTGACTCCAAGTAACAAAGACATACACTGACTCCAAGTAACAAAGACATCCCTTTACACCAAGTAACAAAGACATACATTGATACCCAGTAACAAAGACATACATTGGTACCCAGGAACACAGACACGCACTGACACCCAGTAACAATGACAAACACTGATACCCAGTGACACAGAGACGCACTGACACCCAGTAACAAAGACATACACTGACACCAAGTCACAAAGACATACACTTACATCAAGTAACAAAGACATACACTGATACCCAGTAACACAGACACGCACTTACACCAAGTAACAAAGACATACACTGATACCCAGTAGCACAGACACGCACTGACACCCAGCAACAAATACATACACTGATACCCAGTAACACAGACACACACTTGCACCAAGTAACAAGGACATACACTGATACCCAGTAAGAAAGGCATGCACCTACACCAATTAACAAAGACTCACACTTACACCAAGTAACAAAGACATACACTGACACCAAGTAACAAAGACAACACTGACACCAAGTAACAAAGACATACACTGATACCCAGTAACACAGACACACACTTCCACCAAGAAACAAAGACATACACTGATACCCAGTAACACAGACATACACTGACACCAAGTAACAAAGACATACACTGATACCCAGCCACACAGACACACACTTACACCAAGTAACAAAGACAGACACTGGTACCCAGTAACACAGACACACTCTTGCACCAAGTAACAAGGACATACACTGATACCCAGTAAGAAAGGCATGCACTTACACCAATTAACAAAGACTCACACTTACACCAAGTAACAAAGACATACACTGACACCCAGTAACACAGACACACACTTATACCAAGTAACAAAGACATAAACTGACTCCAAGTAACAAAGACATCCCTTTACACCAAGTAACAAAGACATACATTGATACCCAGTAACAAAGACATTCATTGGTACCCAGTAACACAGACACGCACTGACACCCAGTAACAATGACATACACTGATACCCAGTGACACAAAGACAACACTGACACCAAGTAACACAGACATACACTGACACCAAGTAACAAAGACATCCACTTACACCCAGTAACACAGACACGCACTGACACCCAGTAGCAAAGACATACACTGATACCCAGTAACACAGACACACACTTCCATCAGGAAACAAAGACATACACTGATACCCAGTAACACAGACATACACTGACACCAAGTAACAAAGACATACACTGATACCCAGCCACACAGACACACACTTACACCAAGTAACAAAGACAGACACTGATACCCAGTAAGAAAGGCATGCACTTACACCAATTAACAAAGACTCACACTTACACCCAGTAACAAAGACAAACACTGACACCAAGTAACAAAGACATGCACTTACAAAAAGTAACAAAGACATACACTGACACCAAGTAGCAAAGACATACACTGATACCCAGTAACACAGACACATACTGACACCAAGTAACAAAGACAGATACTGATACCAAGTAACACAGACATACACTGACACCAAGTTACAAAGACATACACTGACACCAAGTAACAAAGACATACACTTACACCAAGTAACAAAGACATACACTGATACCCAGTAACACAGACAAACACTTATACCAAGTAACAAAGACATACACTGACTCCAAGTAACAAAGACATCCCTTTACACCAAGTAACAAAGACATACATTGATACCCAGTAACAAAGACATACACTGATACCCAGTAACACAGACACGCACTTACACCAAGTAACAAAGACATACACTGATACCCAGTAGCACAGACACGCACTGACACCCAGTAACAAAGACATACACTGACACCAAGTCACAAAGACATACACTTACATCAAGTAACAAAGACTTACACTGATACATAGTAACACAGACACGCACTTACACCAAGTAACAAAGACATACACTGACACCAAGTCACAAAGACATGCACTGAAACAAAGTAACAAAAACAGACACTGATACCAAGTAACAAAGACATACACTGATACCCAGTAACACAGACACACACTGACACCCAGAAACAAAGACATACACTGACACCAAGTCACAAAGTCAACACTGACACCAAGTAACACAGACATACACTGACACCAAGTAACAAAGACATCCACTTACACCCAGTAACACAGACACGCACTGACACCCAGTAACAAAGACATACACTGATACCCAGTAACACAGACACGCACTGACACCCAGTAACAAAGACATACACTGATACCCAGTAACACAAACACACACTTCCACCAAGAAACAAAGACATACACTGATACCCAGTAACACAGACATACACTGACACCAAGTAACAAAGACATACACTGATACCCAGCCACACAGACACACACTTACACCAAGTAACAAAGACAGACACTGATACCCAGTAACACAGACACACACTTGCACCAAGTAACAAGGACATACACTGATACCCAGTATGAAAGGCATGCACTTACACCAATTAACAAAGACTCACACTTACACCAAGTAACAAAGACATACACTGACACCAAGTAACAAAGACAACACTGACACCAAGTAACACAGACATACACTGACACCAAGTAACAAAGACATCCACTTACACCCAGTAACACAGACACGCACTGACACCCAGTAGCAAAGACATACACTGATACCCAGTAACACAGACACGCACTGACACCCAGTAACAAAGACATCCACTGACACAAAGTAACAAAGACATGCACTGATACCCAGTAACACAGACACACACTTCCACCAAGAAACAAAGACATACACTGATACCCAGTAACAGACATACACTGACACCAAGTAACAAAGACATACACTGATACCCAGCCACACAGACACACACTTACACCAAGTAACAAAGACAGACACTGATACCCAGGAACATAGACATACACTTGCACCAAGTAACAGGGACATACACTGATACCCAGTAAGAAAGGCATGCACTTACAACAATTAACAAAGACTCATCCTTACACCAAGTAACAAAGACATACACTGACACCAAGTAACAAAGACATACACTTAGAAAAAGTAACAAAGACATACACTGACACCAAGTAGCAAAGACATACACTGATACCCAGCAACACAGACACATACTTACACCAAGTAACAAAGACAGATACTGATACCAAGTAACAGACATACACTGACACCAAGTTACAAAGACATACACTGACACCAAGTAACAAAGAGATACACTTACACCAAGTAACAAAGACATACACTGATACCCAGTAACACAGACATACACTTATACCAAGTAACAAAGACATACACTGACTCCAAGTAACAAAGACATCCCTTTACACCAAGTAACAAAGACATACATTGATACCCAGTAACAAAGACATACATTGGTACCCAGTAACACAGACACGCACTGACACCCAGTAACAATGACATACACTGATACCCAGTGACACAGAGACGCACTGACACCCAGTAACAAAGACATACACTGAAACCAAGTCACAAAGACATACACTTACATCAAGTAACAAAGACATACACTGATACCCAGTAACACAGACACGCACTTACACCAAGTAACAAAGACATACACTGATACCCAGTAGCACAGACACGCACTGACACCCAGTAACAAAGACACACACTGGCACCAAGTCACAAAGACATGCACTGAAACAAAGTAACAAAAACAGACACTGATACCCAGTAACACAGACACACACTGACACCAAGTAACAAAGACATACACTGACACAAAGTAACAAAAACATACACTTACAGCAAGGAACAAAGACATACACTGATACCCAGGAACACAGACACACATTTACACCAAGTAACAAAGACATACACTGATACCCAGAAACACAGACACACACTTACACCAAATAACAAAGACATACACTGAATACCCAGGGACACAGACACACACTTACACACAGTAACAAAGATATACACTGACACCAAGTCACAAGGACAACAGTGACACAAAGTAACACAGACATACACTGACACCAAGTAACAAAGACATCCACTTACACCAAGTAACAAAGACATACACTGATACCCAGTAACAAAGACATACATTGATACCCAGTAACACAGACACGCACTGACACCCAGTAACAAAGACATACACTGATACCCAGTAACACAGACACGCACTGACACCCAGTAACAAAGACATACACTGACACAAAGTAACAAAGACATACACTGATACCCAGTAACACAGACACACACTTCCACCAAGAAACAAAGACATACACTGATACCCAGTAACACAGACATACACTGACACCAAGTAACAAAGACATACACTGATACCCAGCCACACAGACACACACTTACACCAAGTAACAAAGTCAGACACTGATACCCAGTAACACAGACACACAATTGCACCAAGTAACAAGGACATACACTGATACCCAGTAAGAAAGGCATGCACTTACACCAATTAACAAAGACTCACACTTACAAAAAGTAACAAAGACATACACTAACACCAAGTAACAAAGACATACACTTACAAAAAGTAACAAAGACATACACTGACACCAAGTAGCAAAGACATACACTTACAAAAAGTAACAAAGACATACACTGACACCAAGTAACAAAGACATACACTGACACCAACTTACAAAGACATACACTGACACCAAGTAACAAAGACATACACTTACACCAAGTAACAAAGACATACACTGATACCCAGTAACACAGACACACGCTTATACCAAGTAACAAATACATACACTGATACCCAATAACATAGACACACACTTGCACCAAGTAACACAGACATACACTGACACTAAGTAACAACGACATACACTGATACCCAGCAACACAGACAAACACTTACACCAAGTAACAAAGACATACACTGATACACAGTAACACAGACACACACAGACACCAAGTAACACAGACATACACTGACACCAAGTCAGAAAGACATACACTGACACCAAGTAACAAAGACATACACTGATACACAGTAACACAGACATACACTTACACCAAGTAACAAATACATACACTGACACCAAGTAACAAAGACATACTCTGACACCAAGTAACAAAGACATACACTTGAACCAAGTAACACAGACAGACACTTACACCAAGTAACAAAGACACACAGTTACACCAAGTAACACAGACATACACTGACACCAAGTAACAAAGACAGTCACTGATACCCAGTAACACAGACACACACTTACACCAGGTCACAAAGACACACACTGACATCCAGTAACAAAGACAGACACTGATACCCAGTAACACAGACACACACTTACACCAAGTAACAAAGACAGTGACTGATACCCAGTAACACAGACACACACATACACCAAGTAACACAGACATACACTGATACCAAGTAACAAAGACATCCACTTACACCAAGTAACAAAGACATACACTGACACCAAGTAACAAAGACATACTCTGACACCAAGTAACAAAGACATACACTTACACCAAGTAACACAGACAGACACTTACACCAAGTAACAAAGACACACAGTTACACCAAGTAACACAGACATACACTGACACCAAGTAACAAAGACAGACACTGATACCCAGTAACACAGACACACACTTACACCAAGTCACAAAGACAGACTCTGATACCCAGTAACACAGACACACACTTACACCAGGTCACAAAGACACACACTGACATCCAGTAACAAAGACAGACACTGATACCCAGTAACACAGACACACACTTACACCAAGTAACAAACACATACACTGACACCCAGTTACAAAGACACACACAGACACCAAGTAACAAAGACATACACTGACACCAAGTAACAAAGACACACACTTACCCCAAGCAACAAAGACATACACTGACAGCAAGTCACAAAGAAGTACACTTACACCAAGTAACAAAGACATACACTGACACAAAGTAACAAAGACATACACTGATACCCAGTAACACAGACACACACTTACACCAAGTAACAAAGACATACACTGACACCAAGTAACAAAGACATACACTTACACCAAGTAACAAAGACATGCACTGACATCCAGGAACACAGATACACACTGACACCCAGTAACACAGAGAAATACTGACACCAAGTAACACAGGCATACACTGACACCAAGTAACAAAGACATCCACTTACACCAAGTACAAAGACGTACACTGACACCAAGTAACAAAGACATACAATTATACCCAGTAACACAGACACGCACTGACACCCAGTAACAAAGACATCCACTGACACCAAGTAACAAAGACAGACACTGATACCCAGTAACACATACACACACTAACACCAAGTAACAAACACATACACTGACACCCAGTTACAAAGACACACACAGACACCAAGTAACAAAGACATACACTGACACCAAGTAACAAAGACACACACTTACCCCAAGCAACAAAGACATACACTGACAGCAAGTCACAAAGAAGTACACTTACACCAAGTAACAAAGACAGACACTGACACCAAGTAACACAGACACACATCTACACCAAGTAACAAAGACATACACGGATACCCAATTACACAGACACACATTTACACCAACTAATTCAGACATACACTTACACCAAGTAACAAAGACAGATACTGATACCCAGTAACACAGACACACACCTACACCAAGTCACAAAGACATACACTGAAACCCAGTAACAAAGACAAGCACTGAAACCCAGTAACAAAGACACACACTGATACCAAGTAACACAGACATACACTGATACCCAGTAACACAGACACACACCTACAGCAAGTAACAAAGACATACGCTGACACCAATAAACAAAGACATACACTGATACCCAGTAACACAGACACACACTTCCACCAAGTAACAAAGACATACACTGACACCAAGTAACAAAGACATACAATTGCACCAAGTAAAAAAGACATACACTGACACCCAGTTACAAAGACACACACAGACACCAAGTAACAAAGACATACACTGACACCAAGTAACAAAGACACACACTTACCCCAAGCAACAAAGACATACACTGACAGCAAGTCACAAAGAAGTACACTTACACCAAGTAACAAAGACATACACTGACACCAAGTAACAAAGACATACACTGATACCCAGTAACACAGACACACATCTACACCAAGTAACAAAGACATACACTGATACACAGTAACACAGACACACACAGACACCAAGTAACACAGACATACACTGACACCAAGTCAGAAAGACATACACTGACACCAAGTAACAAAGACATACACTGATACACAGTAACACAGACATACACTTACACCAAGTAACAAAGACATACACTGACACCAAGTAACAAGGACATACTCTGACACCAAGTAACAAAGACATACACTTGAACCAAGTAACACAGACAGACACTTACACCAAGTAACAAAGACACACAGTTACACCAAGTAACACAGACATACACTGACACCAAGTAACAAAGACAGTCACTGATACCCAGTAACACAGACACACACTTACACCAGGTCACAAAGACACACACTGACATCCAGTAACAAAGACAGACACTGATACCCAGTAACACAGACACACACTTACACCAAGTAACAAAGACAGTGACTGATACCCAGTAACACAGACACACACATACACCAAGTAACACAGACATACACTGATACCAAGTAACAAAGACATCCACTTACACCAAGTAACAAAGACATACACTGACACCAAGTAACAAAGACATACTCTGACACCAAGTAACAAAGACATACACTTACACCAAGTAACACAGACAGACACTGATACCCAGTAACACAGACACACATCTACACCAAGTAACAAAGACATACACTGATACCCAATAACACAGACACACATTTACACCAACTAACACAGACACACACTTACACCAAGTAACAAAGACAGTGACTGATACCCAGTAACACAGACATACACATACACCAAGTAACAAAGACATACACTGACACCAAGTAACAAAGACATACTCTGACACCAAGTAACAAAGACATACACTTACACCAAGTAACACAGACAGACACTTACACCAAGTAACAAAGACACACAGTTACACCAAGTAACACAGACATACACTGACACCAAGTAACAAAGCCATACACTGATACCCAGTAACACAGACACACACTTACACCAAGTAACAAAGGCAGACACTGATACCCAGCAACACAGACACACACTTACACCAGGTCACAAAGACACACACTGACATCCAGTAACAAAGACAGACACTGATACCCGGTAACACAGACACACATTTCCACCAAGTAACAAAGACAGAGACTGATACCAGTAGCAAAGACATACACTGCACTCAGTAACAAAGAAACACACTGACACCAAGTAAAAAAGACATACACTGATACCCAGTAACACAGACACACACTTGCACCAAGTAACAAAGACATACACTGATACCAAGTAACAAAGACATACACTGACACCAAGTAACAAAGACATACACTGATACCCAGTAACACAGATACACACTTACACCAAGTAACAAAGACATACACTGACACCAAGTAACAAAGACATACACTTACACCAATTAACAAAGACATACACTGACACCAAGTAACAATGACATACACTGACACCCAGGAACACAGATACACACTGACACCCAGTAACACAGAGAAAAACTGACACCAAGTAACAAAGACACACACTGACACCAAGTAACACTGGCATACACTGACACCAAGTAACAAAGACATCCACTTACACCAAGTACAAAGACGTACACTGACACCAAGTAACAAAGACATACAATTATACCCAGTAACACAGACACGCACTGACACCCAGTAACAAAGACATCCACTGACACCAAGTAACAAAGACAGACACTGATACCCAGTAACACAGACACATACTTACACCAAGTAACAAACACATACACTGACAACCAGTTACAAAGACACACACAACACCAAGTAACAAAGACATACACTGACACCAAGTAACAAAGACACACACTTACCCCAAGCAACAAAGACATACACTGACACCAAATCACAAAGAAATACACTTACACCAAGTAACAAAGACATACACTGACACCAAGTAACAAAGACATACACTGATACCCAGTAACACAGACACACATCTACACCAAGTAACAAAGACATACACTGATACCCAATAACACAGACACACATTTACACCAACTAACAAAGACATACACTTACACCAAGTAACAAAGACAGATACTGATACCCAGTAACACAGACACACACCAACACCAAGTCACAAAGACATACACTGACACCCAGTAACAAAGATATGCACTGAAACCCAGTAACAAAGACACCCAATGATACCAAGTAACACAGACATACACTGATACCCAGTAACACAGACACACACTTACACCAAGTAACAAAGACATACGCTGACACCAATAAACAAAGACATACACTGATACCCAGTAACACAGACACACACTTCCACCAAGTAACAAAGACATACACTGACACCAAGTAACAAAGACATACAATTGCACCAAGTAAAAAAGACATACACTGGCACCAAGTAACAAAGACATACACTGATACCCAGTAACAAAGACACACACTTACACCGAGAAAGAAAGACATACACTGATACCCAGTTACACAGACACATACTTACACCAAGTAACAAAGACATACACTGACACCCATTATCAAAAACATACACTGACACCCAGTAACAAAGACATACACTGACACCAAGTAACAAAGACATTCACTGATACCCAGAAACACAGACACACACTTACACCAAGTAACAAAGACATACACTGACACCATGTAACAAAGACATGCACTGATACCCAGTAACACAGACACACACTTACACCAAGTAACAAAGACAGACAATGACACCAAGTAACAAAGACACACACTGATACCCAGTAACAAAGACGCACACTTACACCAAGTAACAGAGACATACACTGACAGCAAGTAACAAAGACATGCACTGACACCTAGCAACAAAGACATACACTTACACCAAGTAACAAAAACATACAGTGACACCCTGTGACTAAGACAAACACTGACACCCAGTCACAAAGACACACACTGACACCGAGTAACAAAGACATACACTGATACCCAGTAACACAGACACACAGTTACAACAAGCAACAAACACATAAACTGACACCAAGTAACAAAGACATACACTTACACCAAGTAACAAAGACATACACTGACACCAAGTAACAAAGATATTCACTGATACCCAGAAGCACAGTCACACACTTACACGAAGTAACAAAGACATACACTGATACCCAGTAACACAGACACACACTTACACCAAGTAACAAAGACAGACAATGACACCAAGTTACAAAGACATACACTGATACCCAGTAACAAAGACGCACACTTACACCAAGTAACAAAAACATACACTGACACCAAGTAACAAAGACATACACTTACCCCAAGTAACACAGGCATACACTGACACCAAATAGCAAAGACACACCCTTACACCAAGTGCACAGACATACACTGACATCAAGTAACAAAGTCATTCATTTACACCAAGTATCAAAGACATACACTGACATCAAGTAATAAAGACATACACTGATACCCAGTAACACAGACACGCACTTACACCAAGTAACACACTCACACACTGACACCAAGTAACAAAGACATACACTGATACCCTGTAACACAGACACACACTGACACCAAGTAACAAAGACAGACAATGACACCAAGTAACAAAGACACACACTTACACCAAGTAACAGAGACATACACTTCCACCAAGTAACAAAAACATACACTGACACCAAGGAACAAAGACATACACTTACACCAAGTACACAGACATTCACTGACAACAAGTAACAAAGACACACACTGACACCCAGTAACAAAGACATACACTTACACCAAGTAACAAAGACAGAAACTGATACCCAGTAACACAGACACACACTTACACCAAGTAACAAAGACATACACTGATACTCAGTTACACAGACACACACCTGCACCAAGTAACAAAGACATACACTGACACCAAGTAACAAAGGCATACACTGACACACAGTAAAAAAGACATACACTGACACCCAGTAACACAGACACACACGGACACCAAGTAACAAAGACATACACTGACACCCATTATCAAAAACATACACTGACACCCAGTAACAAAGACATACACTGACACCAAGTAACAAAGACATTCACTGATACCCAGTAACACAGACACACACTTACACCAAGTAACAAAGACATACACTGACACCATGTAACAAAGACATACACTGATACCCAGTAACACAGTCACACACTTACACCAAGTAACAAAGACAGACAATGACACCAAGTAACAAAGACACACACTGACAACCAGTAACACAGACACACACTTACACCAAGTAACAAAGACTGAAACTGATACCCAGAAACACAGACACACACTTACACCAAGTAACAAAGACATACACTGATACTCAGTTACACAGACACACACCTACACCAAGTAACAAAGACATACACTGACACCAAGTAACAAAGGCAGACACTGATACCCAGCAACAAAGACATACCCTGCCACCCAGTAACACAGACACACACGGACACCAAGTAACAAAGACATACACTGACACCCATTAACAAAAACATACACTGACACCAAATAACAAAGACATACACTGACACCAAGTAACAAAGACATACACTGATACCCAGTAACACAGACACACACTTACACCAAGTAACAAGGACATACACTGACACCAAGTAACAAAGACATTCACTGATACCCAGTAGCACAGACACACACTGACAACCAGTAACACAGACACACACTTACACCAAGTAACAAAGACTGAAACTGATACCCAGAAACACAGACACACACTTACACCAAGTAACAAAGACATACACTGATACTCAGTTACACAGACACACACCTACACCAAGTAACAAAGACATACACTGACACCAAGTAACAAAGGCAGACACTGATACCCAGCAACAAAGACATACCCTAACACCCAGTAACACAGACACACACGGACACCAAGTAACAAAGACATACACTGACACCCATTAACAAAAACATACACTGACACCAAATAACAAAGACATACACTGACACCAAGTAACAAAGACATACACTGATACCCAGTAACACAGACACACACTTACACCAAGTAACAAGGACATACACTGACACCAAGTAACAAAGACATTCACTGATACCCAGTAGCACAGACACACACTTACACCAAGTAACAAAGACATACACTGACACCAAGTAACAAAGACATACACTGATACCCAGTAACACAGACACACACTTACACCAAGTAACAAAGACATACAATGATACTCAGTTACACAGACACACACTTACACCAATTAACAAAGACATACACTGACACCAAGTAACAAAGGCATACATTGACACCCAGTAACAAAGTCAAAAACTGACACCCAGTAACACAGACGCACACGGACACCAAGTAACAAGGACATACACTGACACCCATTAACCGAAACATACACTGACACCCTGTAACAAAGACATACACTGACACCAAGTAACAAAGACATTCACTGATCCCCAGTAACAGAGACACAAACTTACACCAAGTAACAAAGACATACACTGACACCAAGTAACAAAGACATGCAATGACACCAAGTAACAAAGACATACACCTGTACCCAGTAACAAAGACACACACATACACCAAGTAACAAAGACATACACTGATACTCAGTAACACAGATACTCACTTACACCAATTAACAAAGACATACACTGACACCAAATAACAAAGTCATTCACTTACACCAAGTAACAAAGACATACACTGACATCAAGTAACAAAGACATACACTGATATCCAGTATCACAGACACACACTTACACCAAGTAACACACTCATACACTGACACCAAGTAACAAAGACATACACTGACACCAAGTAACAAAGACATACACTGATTACCAGTAACTAAGACACACACTTACACCAAGTAACAGAGACATGCACTGACACCAAGTAACAAAGACATACACTTACACCAAGTAACAAAGACAGAAACTGATACCCAGTGACACAGACACACACTTCCACCAAGTAACAAAGACATACACTGATACTCAGTTACACAGACACACACCGACACCAAGTAACAAAGACATACACTGACACCAAGTAACAAAGGCATACACTGACACCCAGTAACAAAGACATACACTGACACCCAGTAACACAGACACACACTTACACCAAGCAACAAAGACATACAATGATACCCAGTAACACAGATACACACTTACACCAAGTAACAAAGACATACACTGACACCAAGTAACAAAGACGTACACTGACACCAAGTAACAAAGACATACACTGATACCCAGTAACACAGACACACACTTACACCAAGTAACAAAGACAAACAATGACACCAAGTAACAAAGACATACAATGATACTCAGTAACACAGACACACACTTACACCAAGTAACAAAGACATTCACTGACACCAAGTAACAAAGACATACACTTACACCAAGTAACAAAGACATACACTTACACCAAGTAACACAGACATACACTGACACCAAGTAACAAAGACACACACTTCCACCAAGTACACAGACATACAATGATACCAAGTAACAAAGACATACACTGACACCCAGTAACACAGACACACACTTACACCAAGTAATAAAGACAGAAACTGATACCCAGCAACACAGACACACACTTACACCAAGTCACAAAGACATACACTGACACCCAGTAACAAAGACAAACCCTGACACCCAGTAACAAAGACACACACTGATACCAAGTAACAAAGACACACATTGACACCAAGTTACAAAGACATACACAGACACCAAGTAACGAAGACATACACTGAAACCCAGTAACACAGACACACACTTACACCTAGTAACAAAGACATACACTGATACCGAGTAACACAGACAGACACTTACTCCAAGTATCACAGACATACACAGACACCAATTAACAAAGACATACACTGATACCCAGTAACACAGACACACACTTACACCAAGTAATAATGACATACACTGACACCAAGTAACAAAGACATACACTGATACCCAGTAACACAGACACACACTTACACCAAGTAACAAAGACATACAATGATACTCAGTAACACAGACACACACTGACACCAAGTAACAAAGACATTCACTGACACCAAGTAACAAAGACATACGCTGATACCCAGTAACACAGACACACACTTACACCAAGTAACAAAGACAAACAATGGCACCAAGTAACAAAGACATACACTTACACCAAGTAACACAGACATACACTGACGCCAAGTTACAAAGACACACACTTCCACCAAGTACACAGGCATGCAATGTCACCAAGTAAGAAAGACATACACTGACACCCAGTAACACAGACACACACTTACACCAAGTAATAAATACAGAAACTGATACCCAGCAACACAGACACACACTTACACCAAGTCACAAAGACATACCCTGACACCCAGTAACAAAGACAAACACTGACACCCAGTAACAAAGACACACACTGACACCAAGTAACAAAGACATACACTGACACCAAGTAACAAAGACATACACTGATACCCAGTAACAAAGACATACACATACACCAAGTAACAAAGACATACACTGATACTCAGTAACACAGACACTCACTTACACCAATTAACAAAGACATGCACTGACACCAAGTAACAAAGACATACACTTACACCAAGTAACAAAGACATACACTGACACCAAGTAACAAAGACATACACTGATACCCAGTAACACAGACACACAATTACACCAAGTAACACAGATATACACTGATACCCAGTAACACAGACACACACTTACACCAAGTAACAAAGACAAACAATGACACCAAGTAACAAAGACATACACTTACACCAAGTAACACAGACATACACTGACACCAAGTAACAAAGACATACACTGACACCCAGTAACACAGACACACACTTACACCAAGTAATAAAGACAGAAACTGATACCCAGCAACACAGACACACACTTACACCAAGTCACAAAGACATACACTGACACCCAGTAACAAAGACAAACACTGACACCCAGTAACAAAGACACACACTGACACCAAGTAACAAAGACATACACTGACACCAAGTAACAAAGACATACACTGATACCCAGTAACAAAGACACACACATACACCAAGTAACAAAGACATACACTGATACTCAGTAACACAGACACTCACTTACACCAATTAACAAAGACATACACTGACACCAAGTAACAAAGTCATTCACTTACACCAAGTAACAAATACATACACTGACATCAAGTAACAAAGACATACACTGATACCCAGTAACACAGACACACACTTACACCAAGTAACACACTCATACACTGACACCAAGTAACAAAGACATACACTGACACCAAGTAACAAAGACAGACAATGACACCAAGTAACAAAGACATACACTGATTCCCAGTAACAAAGACACACACTTACACCAAGTAACAGAGACATACACTGACACCAAGTAACAAAGACATGCACTGACACCTAGTAACAAAGACATACACTTACACCAAGTAACAAAGACCGAAACTGATACCCAGTAACACAGACAAACACTTAAACCAAGTAACAAAGACATACACTCACACCAAGTAACAAAGGCATACACTGATACCCAGTAACACAGACACACACTTACACCAAGTAACAAAGACATACTATGATACTCAGTAACACAGACACACACTTACACCAAGTAACAAAGACATTCACTGACACCAAGGAACAAAGACATACACTTACACCAAGTAACAAAAACATACACTGACACCAAGTAACAAAGACATACACTGATACCCAGTAACACAGACACACACTTACACCAAGTAACACAGATATACACTGACACCAAGTAACAAAGACATACACTGACACCAAGTAACAAAGACATACACTGATACCCAGTAACACAGACACACACTTACACAAAGTAACAAAGACAAACAATGACACCAAGTAACAAAGACATACACTTACACCAAGTAACACAGACATACACTGACACCAAGGAACAAAGACACACACTTCCACCAAGTACACAGACATACAATGACACCAAGTAACAAAGACATACACTGACACCCAGTAACACAGACACACACTTACACCAAGTAATAAAGACAGAAACTGATACCCAGCAACACAGACAAACACTTACACCAAGTCACCAAGACATACACTGACACCCAGTAACAAAGACAAACACTGACACCCAGTAACAAAGACACACACCGACACCAAGTAACAAAGACACACACTGACACCAAGTAACAAAGACATGCACAGACACCAAGTAGCGAAGACATACACTGATACCCAGTAACACAGACACACACTTACACCTAGTATAAAAGACATACACTGATACCCAGTAACACAGACAGACACTTACACCAAGTATCACAGACATACACAGACACCAATTAACAAAGACATACACTGAAACCCAGTAACACAGACACACACTTACACCAAGGAATAAAGACAGAAACTGATACCCAGCAACACAGACTCACACTTACATCAAGTCACAAAGACATACACTTATACCAAGTAACACAGACATACACTGACACCAAGTAACAAAGACATACACTTACACCAACTAACAAAGACACACACTTACACAAAATAACACAGACAAACACTGACACCAAGTAACAAAGACATACACTTACACCAAGTAACAAAGACATACACTGACACATAGGAACAAAGACATACACTTACACCAAGTTACACAGACATACACTGACACCAATTATCAAAGACATACACTGATACCCAGTAACAAAGACATACACTTACACAAAGTAACAAAGACATACACTGATACCCAATAACACAGACAAACACTTACACCAAGTAACAAAGACAGACACTGATACCCAGTAACACAGACACAAACTTACACCAAGTCACTAAGACATACACTGACACCCAGTGACAAAGACATACACTGACACCCAGTAACAAAGACACACACTGACACCAAGTAACAAAGACACACACTGACACCAAGTAACAAAGACATACACTGATACCCAGTAACACAGACACACAGTTACAACAAGTAACAAACACATACACTGACACCAATTAACAAAGACATACACTTACACCAAGTAACAAAGACAGACACTGACACCAAGTAACAAAGACATTCACTGATACCCAGTAACACAGATACACACTTACACCAAGTAACACAGACATACACTGACACCAAGTAACAAAGACATACACTGACCCCAAGTAACAAAGACATACACTGATGCCCAGTAACACAGACACACACGGACACCAAGTAACAAAGACAGTCACTGATACCCAGTAACACAGACACACACTTACACCAAGTAACAAAGACATACACTGACACTCAGTAACAAAGACCTACACTTACACCAAGTAACACAGACATACACTGACACCAAGCAACAAAGACAAACACTTACACCAAGTACACAGACATACACTGACACCAAGTAACAAAGACATACACTGACACCCAGTAACACAGACACATACTTACACCAAGTAACAAAGACAGAAACTGATACCCAGCAACACAGACACACACTTACACCAAGTCACAAAGACATACACTGACACCCAGTAACAAAGACAAACACTGACACCCAGTAACAAAGACACACACTGACTACAAGTAACAAATACAAACACTGACACCAAGTAACAAAGACATACACAGCCACCAAGTAACGAACAAATACACTGATACCCAGTAACACAGACACACACTTACACCAAGTATCACAGACATACACAGACACCAAGTAAGAAAGACATACACTGATACCCAGTAACACAGACACACACTTACACCAAGTAACAAAGACATACACTGACACCAAGTAACAAAGACATACACTTACACCAAGTAACACAGACATACACTGACACCAAGTAACAAAGACATACACTGACACCAACTAACAATGAGACACACACATAAACAAAATAACACAGACATACACTGACACCAAGTAACAAAGGCATACACTTACACCAAGTAACAAAGACATACACTGACACCAAGTAACAAAGACATACACTTACACAAAGTAACACAGACATACACTGACACCAAGTAACAAATACATACACTGACACCAAGTAACAAAGACACAAACTTACACCAAGTAACACAGACACACGCTGACACCAAGTATCAAAGACATACACTGACACCAAGTAAAAAAAGACATACACTTACACAAAGTAGCAAACACATACACTGATACCCAGGAACACAGACACACACTTACACGAAGTAACAAAGACAGATACTGATACCCAGTAGCACAGACACACACTGACACCAAGTCACAAAGACATACACTGACACCAAGTAACAAAGGCATACACTGATACCAAGTCACAAAGACATACACTGATACCCAGTAACACAGACACACACTGACACCAAGTAACAAAGACATACACTGACACCAAGTAACAAAAACATACACTTACACCAAGTAACAAAGACAGAAACTGATACCCAGTAACACAGACAAACACTTAAACCAAGTAACAAAGACATACACTCACACCAAGTAACAAAGGCATACACTGACACCCATTAACAAAGACATACACTGACACCCAGGAACACAGACACACACGGACACCAAGTAACAAAGACATACACTGACACCCATAAACAAACACATACACTGACACCAAGTAACAAAGACATTCACTGATACCCAGAAACACAGACACACACTTACACCAAGTAACAAAGACATACACTGACACCAAGTAACAACGACATTCACTGATACCCAGTAACACAGACACACACTTACACCAAGTAACAAAGACATACTATGATACTCAGTAACACAGACACACACTTACACCAAGTAACAAAGACATTCACTGACACCAAGGAACAAAGACATACACTTACACCAAGTAACAAAGACATACACTGACACCAAGTAAAAAAGACATACACCGATACCCAGTAACACAGACACACACTTACACCAAGTAACACAGATATACACTGACACCAAGTAACAAAGACATACACTGACACCAAGTAACAAAGACATACACTGATACCCAGTAACACAGACACACACTTACACCAAGTAACAAAGACAAACAATGACACCAAGTAACAAAGACATACACTTACACCAAGTAACACAGACATACACTGACACCAAGTAACAAAGACACACACTTCCACCAAGTACACAGACATACAATGACATCAAGTAACAAAGACATACACTGACACCCAGTAACACAGACACACACTTACACCAAGTAATAAAGACAGAAACTGATACCCAGCAACACAGACAAACACTTACACCAAGTCACCAAGACATACACTGACACCCAGTAACAAAGACAAACACTGACACCCAGTAACAAAGACACACACCGACTCCAAGCAACAAAGACACACACTGACACCAAGTAACAAAGACATGCACAGACACCAAGTAGCGAAGACATACACTGATACCCAGTAACACAGACACACACTTACACCTAGTATAAAAGACATACACTGATACCCAGTAACACAGACAGACACTTACACCAAGTATCACAGACATACACAGACACCAATTAACAAAGACATACACTGAAACCCAGTAACACAGACACACACTTACACCAAGGAATAAAGACAGAAACTGATACCCAGCAACACAGACTCACACTTACACCAAGTCACAAAGACATACACTGACACCAAGTAACAAAGACATACACTTATACCAAGTAACACAGACATACACTGACACCAAGTAACAAAGACATACACTTACACCAACTAACAAAGACACACACTTACACAAAATAACACAGACAAACACTGACACCAAGTAACAAAGACATACACTTACACCAAGTAACAAAGACATACACTGACACATAGGAACAAAGACATACACTTACACCAAGTAACACAGACATACACTGACACCAAGTGTCAAAGACATACACTGATACCCAGTAACAAAGACATACACTTACACAAAGTAACAAGGACATACACTGATACCCAGTAACACAGACAAACACTTACACCAAGTAACAAAGACAGACACTGATACCCAGTAACACAGACACAAACTTACACCAAGTCACTAAGACATACACTGACACCCAGTGACAAAGACATACACTGACACCCAGTAACAAAGACACACACTGACACCAAGTAACACAGACACACACTGACACCAAGTAACAAAGACATACACTGATACCCAGTAACACAGACACACAGTTACAACAAGTAACAAACACATACACTGACACCAATTAACAAAGACATACACTTACACCAAGTAACAAAGACAGACACTGACACCAAGTAACAAAGACATTCACTGATACCCAGTAACACAGATACACACTTACACCAAGTAACACAGACATACACTGACACCAAGTAACAAAGACATACACTGACCCCAAGTAACAAAGACATACACTGAAGCCCAGTAACACAGACACACACGGACACCAAGTAACAAAGACAGTCACTGATACGCAGTAACACAGACACACACTTACACCAAGTAACAAAGACATACACTGACACTCAGTAACAAAGACATACACTTACACCAAGTAACACAGACATACACTGACACCAAGCAACAAAGACACACACTTACACCAAGTACACAGACATACACTGACACCAAGTAACAAAGACATACACTGACCCCAAGTAACAAAGACACATACTTACACCAAGTAACAAAGACAGAAACTGATACCCAGCAACACAGACACACACTTACACCAAGTCACAAAGACATACACTGACACCCAGTAACAAAGACAAACACTGACACCCAGTAACAAAGACACACACTGACTGCAAGTAACAAATACAAACACTGACACCAAGTAACAAAGACATACACAGCCACCAAGTAACGAACACATACACTGATACCCAGTAACACAGACACACACTTACACCAAGTATCACAGACATACACAGACACCAAGTAAGAAAGACATACACTGATACCCAGTAACACAGACACACACTTACACCAAGTAACAAAGACATACACTGACACCAAGTAACAAAGACATACACTTACACCAAGTAACACAGACATACACTGACACCAAGTAACAAAGACATACACTGACACCAACTAACAATGAGACACACACATAAACAAAATAACACAGACATACACTGACACCAAGTAACAAAGGCATACACTTACACCAAGTAACAAAGACATACACTGACACCAAGTAACAAAGACATACACTTACACAAAGTAACACAGACATACACTGACACCAAGTAACAAATACATACACTGACACCAAGTAACAAAGACACAAACTTACACCAAGTAACACAGACACACGCTGACACCAAGTATCAAAGACATACACTGACACCAAGTAAAAAAAGACATACACTTACACAAAGTAGCAAAAACATACACTGAAACCCAGGAACACAGACACACACTTACACGAAGTAACAAAGACAGATACTGATACCCAGTAGCACAGACACACACTGACACCAAGTCACAAAGACATACACTGACACCAAGTAACAAAGGCAAACACTGATACCAAGTCACAAAGACATACACTGATACCCAGTAACACAGACACACACTGACACCAAGTAACAAAGACATACACTGACACCAAGTAACAAAAACATACACTTACACCAAGTAACAAAGACAGAAAATTACACCATGTAACAAAGACATACACTTGCACAAATTATTTTGACATACACTGAGACCAAGTAACAAAGACATACACTGCTACCCAGTAACACAGACACACACGGACACCAAGTAACAAAGACACACACTTACACCAAGTAACACAGACACACACTGACACCCAGTAACACATACACACACTTACACCAAGTAACACAGACATACACTGACACCAAGTAACAAAGACATGCAGTGATACCCAGTAACACAGACACTCACTTACACCACGTAACAAAGACAGACACTGATACCCTGTAACACAGACACACACTTACACCAAGTAACAAAGTCATACACTGACACCCCGTAACAAAGACATACACTGACACCCAGTAACACAGACACACACTGACACCCAGTAACAAAGACACACCCTTGCACCAAGTAACACAGACATACACTGACACAAAGTAACAAAGACATACACTGATACCCAGTAACACAGACACACAGTTACAACAAGTAACAAACACATACACTGACACCAATTAACAAAGACATACACTTACACCAAGTAACAAAGACAGACACTGACACCAAGTAACAAAGACTTTCACTGATACCCAGTAACACAGATACACACTTACACCAAGTAACACAGACATACACTGACACCAAGTAACAAAGACATACACTGACCCCAAGTAACAAAGACATACACTGATGCCCAGTAACACAGACACACACGGACACCAAGTAACAAAGACAGTCACTGATACCCAGTAACACAGACACACACTTACACCAAGTAACAAAGACATACACTGACACTCAGTAACAAAGACATACACTTACACCAAGTAACACAGACATACACTGACACCAAGCAACAAAGACACACACTTACACCAAGTACACAGACATACACTGACACCAAGTAACAAAGACATACACTGACACCCAGTAACACAGACACATACTTACACCAAGTAACAAAGACAGAAACTGATACCCAGCAACACAGACACACACGTACACCAAGTCACAAAGACATACACTGGCACCCAGTAACAAAGACAAACACTGACACCCAGTAACAAAGACACACACTGACTGCAAGTAACAAATACAAACACTGACACCAAGTAACAAAGACATACACAGCCACCAAGTAACGAACACATACACTGATACCCAGTAACACAGACACACACTTACACCAAGTATCACAGACATACACAGACACCAAGTAAGAAAGACATACACTGATACCCAGTAACACAGACACAGACTTACACCAAGTAACAAAGACATACACTGACACCAAGTAACAAAGGCATACACTGATACCAAGTCACAAAGACATACACTGATACCCAGTAACACAGACACACACTGACACCAAGTAACAAAGACATACACTGACACCAATTAACAAAAACATACACTTACACCAAGTAACAAAGACAGAAAATTACACCATGTAACAAAGACATACACTTACACCAATTATTTTGACATACACTGAGACCAAGTAACAAAGACATACACTGCTACCCAGTAACACAGACACACACTTACACCAAGTAACAAAGACGTACACTGACACCAAGTCACAAAGACACACACTGACACCCAGTTACAAAGACATACACTGACACCCAGTAACACAGACACACACGGACACCAAGTAACAAAGACACACACTTACACCAAGTAACACAGACACACACTGACACCCAGTAACACAGACACACACTTACACCAAGTAACACAGACATACACTGACACCAAGTAACAAAGACATGCAGTGATACCCAGTAACACAGACACTCACTTACACCTCGTAACAAAGACAGACACTGATACCCTGTAACACAGACACACACTTACACCAAGTAACAAAGTCATACACTGACACCCCGTAACAAAGACATACACTGACACCCAGTAACACAGACACACACTGACACCCAGTAACAAAGACACACCCTTGCACCAAGTAACACAGACATACACTGACACAAAGTAACAAAGACATACACTGATACCCAGTAACACAGGCACACACTGGGCGGGGGCACATCAGCGCTGTGGTTAGCACGGCAGCCTCACATCTCCAGGGACTCGGGTTCGATTCTGGGTACTGCCTGTGCGGAGTTAGCAAGTTCTCCCTGTGTCTGCGTGGGATTCCTCCGGGTGCTCCGGTTTCCTCCCACATGCCAAAGACTTGCAGGTTGATAGGTTAATTGGCCAACATAAATTGCCCCTAGTATAGGTAGGTGGTGGGGAAATATATAGGGACAGGTGGGGATGTGATAAGAATACGGGAATAAAAGCAACATCCTGCGGATGCTGGGAATCTGAAACAAAAACTAGAAATGCCGGATTCACTCAGCAGGTCTGGCAGCATCTGTGGAAAGAGAAGCAGAGTTAACGTTTCGGGTCAGTGACCCTTCTTCGGAACTGACAAATATTAGAAAAGTCACAGATTATAAACAAGTGAGGTGGGGGTTGTGCAAGAGATAACAAAGGAGAAGGTGCAGATTGGACCAGGCCACATAGCTGACCAAAAGGTCACGGGGCAAAGGCAAACAATATGTTAATGGTGTGCTGAAAGACAAAGCATTAGTACAGATTAGGTGTGAATATACTGAATATTGAACATCAGCAAGTGCAAAGCTGAAGAAAAACAACCTGAAAAAAACAGTGGTTAAGCAAACTGAACAAACTAAGATGAAATGAAATAAATGCAAAAAAAGATTGTAAAAAATGTAAAAAGGAATGCAAAAAAAAGGAAGAAAAAATAACTAAAAATGACTAAAAATGAAAGTAAAGTGGGGGGCTGTCATGCTCTGAAATTATTGAACTCAATGTTCAGTCTGGCAGGCTGTAGTGTCCCTAATCGCCAGCTGAGATGCTGTTCCTCGAGCTTGCGTTGATGTTCACTGGAACACTGCAGCAATCCCAGGACAGAGATGTGAGCATGAGAGCAGGGGGGGGAGTGTTGAAATGGCAAGCAACCGGAAGCTCAGGGTCCTGCTTGCGGACTGAGCGGAGATGTTCCGCAAAGCGGTCACCCAGTCTGCGCTTGGTCTCCCCAATGTAGAGGAGACCACACTGTGAGCAGCGAATACAGTATACTACATTGAAAGAAGTACAGGTAAATCGCTGCTTCACCTGAAAGGAGTGTTTGGGGCCTGGGATAGTGAGGAGAGAGGAGGTAAATGGGCAGGCATTACACCTCCTGCGATTGCAAGGGAAGGTGCCCTGGGACGGGGACGAGGTGGTGGGGGTAATGGAGGAGTGGACCAGGGTGTCGCGGAGGGAACGATCCCTTCGGAATGCTGACAGGGGAAGGGAGGGGAAGATGCGACTGGTAGTGGCATCACGCTGGAGGTGGCGAAAAAGGTGGAGGATGATCCTTTGGACATGTAGGCTGGAGGGATGAAAAGTGAGGACAAGGGGAACCCTGTCACGGTTCTGGGAGGGAGGGGAAGGGGTGAGTGTAGAGGTGCGGGGAATGGGTCGGATACGGTTGTGGGCCCTGTCAACCACAGTGGGGGGAAATCCTCGGTTGAGGAAAAAGGAGGTCATATCAGAAGCACCGTCATGGAAGGTAGCATCATCAGAGCAGATGCGTCGGAGACGGAGAAACTGGGAGAATGGAATGGAGTCCTTAGAGGAGGAAGGGTGTGAAGAAGTGTAGTCGAGATAGCTGTGGGAGTCAGTGGGCTTATAATGGATATTGGTAGACAACCAATCCCCAGAGATGGAGACAGAGAAGTCGAGGAAGGGAAGGGAAGTATGTAAAGGTGAGAGAAGGGTGGAAATTGGAAGCAAAGTTGTTGATAGAAATACGGGATTAGTGTAGGATTAGTATAAATGGGTGGTTGATGGTCGGCACAGACTCGGTGGGCCGAAGGGCCTGTTTCAGTGCTGTATCTCTAAACTAAACTAAATACTGACACCTAGTGTCACAGACACAAACTGATACACAGTAACAAAGACACACACTGACACCCAGTAACACAGACACACACTTACACCCAGTAACACATACACACACTTACACCAAGTAACACAGACATACACTGACACCAAGTAACAAAGACATGCAGTGATACCCAGTAACACAGACACACACTTACACCAAGTAACAAAGTCATACACTGACACCCCGTAACAAAGACATACACTGACACCCAGTAACACAGACACACACTGACACCAAGTAACAAAGACACACCCTTGCACCAAGTAACACAGACAAACACTGACACAAAGTAAAAAAGACATACACTGATACCCAGTAACACAGACACACAGTTACAACAAGTAACAAACACATACACTGACACCAATTAACAAAGACATACACTTACACCAAGTAACAAAGACAGACACTGACACCAAGTAACAAAGACATTCACTGATACCCAGTAACACAGATACACACTTACACCAAGTAACACAGACATACACTGACACCAAGTAACAAAGACATACACTGACCCCAAGTAACAAAGACATACACTGATGCCCAGTAACACAGACACACACGGACACCAAGTAACAAAGACAGTCACTGATACCCAGTAACACAGACACACACTTACACCAAGTAACAAAGACATACACTGACACTCAGTAACAAAGACATACACTTACACCAAGTAACACAGACATACACTGACACCAAGCAACAAAGACACACACTTACACCAAGTACACAGACATACACTGACACCAAGTAACAAAGACATACACTGACACCCAGTAACACAGACACATACTTACACCAAGTAACAAAGACAGAAACTGATACCCAGCAACACAGACACACACGTACACCAAGTCACAAAGACATACACTGACACCCAGTAACAAAGACAAACACTGACACCCAGTAACAAAGACACACACTGACTGCAAGTAACAAATACAAACACTGACACCAAGTAACAAAGATATACACAGCCACCAAGTAACGAACACATACACTGATACCCAGTAACACAGACACACACTTACACCAAGTATCACAGACATACACAGACACCAAGTAAGAAAGACATACACTGATACCCAGTAACACAGACACACACTTACACCAAGTAACAAAGACATACACTGACACCAAGTAACAAAGGCTTACACTGATACCAAGTCACAAAGACATACACTGATACCCAGTAACACAGACACACACTGACACCAAGTAACAAAGACATACACTGACACCAATTAACAAAAACATACACTTACACCAAGTAACAAAGACAGAAAATTACACCATGTAACAAAGACATACACTTACACCAATTATTTTGACATACACTGAGACCAAGTAACAAAGACATACACTGCTACCCAGTAACACAGACACACACTTACACCAAGTAACAAAGACGTACACTGACACCAAGTCACAAAGACACACGCTGACACCCAGTTACAAAGACATACACTGACACCCAGTAACACAGACACACACGGACACCAAGTAACAAAGACACACACTTACACCAAGTAACACAGACACACACTGACACCCAGTAACACAGACACACACTTACACCAAGTAACACAGACATACACTGACACCAAGTAACAAAGACATGCAGTGATACCCAGTAACACAGACACTCACTTACACCTCGTAACAAAGACAGACACTGATACCCTGTAACACAGACACACACTTACACCAAGTAACAAAGTCATACACTGACACCCCGGAACAAAGACATACACTGACACCCAGTAACACAGACACACACTGACACCCAGTAACAAAGACACACCCTTGCACCAAGTAACACAGACATACACTGACACAAAGTAACAAAGACATACACTGATACCCAGTAACACAGGCGCACACTGGGCGGGGGCACATCAGCGCTGTGGTTAGCACGGCAGCCTCACATCTCCAGGGACTCGGGTTCGATTCTGGGTACTGCCTGTGCGGAGTTAGCAAGTTCTCCCTGTGTCTGCGTGGGATTCCTCCGGGTGCTCCGGTTTCCTCCCACATGCCAAAGACTTGCAGGTTGATAGGTTAATTGGCCATCATAAATTGCCCCTAGTATAGGTAGGTGGTGGGGAAATACATAGGGACAGGTGGGGATGTGATAGGAATACGGGAATAAAAGCAACATCCTGCGGATGCTGGGAATCTGAAACAAAAACTAGAAATGCCGGATTCACTCAGCAGGTCTGGCAGCATCTGTGGAAAGAGAAGCAGAGTTAACGTTTCGGGTCAGTGACCCTTCTTCGGAACTGACAAATATTAGAAAAGTCACAGATTATAAACAAGTGAGGTGGGGGTTGTGCAAGAGATAACAAAGGAGAAGGTGCAGATTGGACCAGGCCACATAGCTGACCAAAAGGTCACGGGGCAAAGGCAAACAATATGTTAATGGTGTGCTGAAAGACAAAGCATTAGTACAGATTAGGTGTGAATATACTGAATATTGAACATCAGCAAGTGCAAAGCTGAAGAAAAACAACCTGAAAAAAACAGTGGTTAAGCAAACTGAACAAACTAAGATGAAATGAAATAAATGCAAAAAAAGATTGTAAAAAATGTAAAAAGGAATGCAAAAAAAAGGAAGAAAAAATAACTAAAAATGACTAAAAATGAAAGTAAAGTGGGGGGCTGTCATGCTCTGAAATTATTGAACTCAATGTTCAGTCTGGCAGGCTGTAGTGTCCCTAATCGCCAGCTGAGATGCTGTTCCTCGAGCTTGCGTTGATGTTCACTGGAACACTGCAGCAATCCCAGGACAGAGATGTGAGCATGAGAGCAGGGGGGGGAGTGTTGAAATGGCAAGCAACCGGAAGCTCAGGGTCCTGCTTGCGGACTGAGCGGAGATGTTCCGCAAAGCGGTCACCCAGTCTGCGCTTGGTCTCCCCAATGTAGAGGAGACCACACTGTGAGCAGCGAATACAGTATACTACATTGAAAGAAGTACAGGTAAATCGCTGCTTCACCTGAAAGGAGTGTTTGGGGCCTGGGATAGTGAGGAGAGAGGAGGTAAATGGGCAGGCATTACACCTCCTGCGATTGCAAGGGAAGGTGCCCTGGGACGGGGACGAGGTGGTGGGGGTAATGGAGGAGTGGACCAGGGTGTCGCGGAGGGAACGATCCCTTCGGAATGCTGACAGGGGAAGGGAGGGGAAGATGCGACTGGTAGTGGCATCACGCTGGAGGTGGCGAAAAAGGTGGAGGATGATCCTTTGGATATGTAGGCTGGAGGGATGAAAAGTGAGGACAAGGGGAACCCTGTCACGGTTCTGGGAGGGAGGGGAAGGGGTGAGTGTAGAGGTGCGGGGAATGGGTCGGATACGGTTGTGGGCCCTGTCAACCACAGTGGGGGGAAATCCTCGGTTGAGGAAAAAGGAGGTCATATCAGAAGCACCGTCATGGAAGGTAGCATCATCAGAGCAGATGCGTCGGAGACGGAGAAACTGGGAGAATGGAATGGAGTCCTTAGAGGAGGAAGGGTGTGAAGAAGTGTAGTCGAGATAGCTGTGGGAGTCAGTGGGCTTATAATGGATATTGGTAGACAACCAATCCCCAGAGATGGAGACAGAGAAGTCGAGGAAGGGAAGGGAAGTATGTAAAGGTGAGAGAAGGGTGGAAATTGGAAGCAAAGTTGTTGATAGAAATACGGGATTAGTGTAGGATTAGTATAAATGGGTGGTTGATGGTCGGCACAGACTCGGTGGGCCGAAGGGCCTGTTTCAGTGCTGTATCTCTAAACTAAACTAAATACTGACACCTAGTGTCACAGACACAAACTGATACACAGTAACAAAGACACACACTGACACCCAGTAACACAGACACACACTTACACCAAGTAACAAAGACATACACTGACACCCAGTAACACAGACACACACGGACACCAAGTAACAAAGACACACACTTACACCAAGTAACACAGACACACACTGACACCCAGTAACACAAACAAACACACTGACACCCAGTAACACAGACACACACTGACTCCAAGTAACAAAGACATACACTGACACCCAGGAAACCAGACACAAACTGACACCAAGTAACAAACACACACACTTACACCAAGTAACAAAGACATACACTGACACCAAGTAACAAAGACACACACTTACACCAAATAACAAAGACATACACTTACACCAAGTAACAAAGACATACACTGATACCCAGTAACACAGACACACACTTACACCAAGTAACAAAGACATACACTGACAGCCAGGAACACAGAGAACTACTGAAACACAGAAACAAAGACATACACTGACACCAAGTAACACAGACACACACTGACACTCAGTAACAAAGACATACACTGACACCAAGTCACAAAGACATACACTGATACCAAGTCACAAAGACATACACTGATACCCAGTAACACAGACACACACTGACACCAACTAACAAAGACATACACTGACACCAAGTAACAAAGGCAAACGCTTACACCAAGTAACAAAGACACACACTGACACCATGTAACACAGACATACACTGACACCAAGTAACAAAGACATACACTGACACCAAGTAACAAAGACATACACTGACACCATGTAACACAGACATACACTGACACCCAGTAACACAGACACACACGGACACCAAGTAACAAAGACACACACTTACACCACGTATTTTGACATACACTGACACCAAGTAACACAGACTCACACTGACACCCAGTAACACAAACAAACACACTGACACCAAGTAACACAGACATACACTGACACCAAGTAACAAAGACATACACTGATACCCAGTAACACACGCACACACTGGGGTGGGGCACATTGGCGCATTGGTTAGCACCGCAGCCTCACAGCTCCAGAGACCCGGGTTCGATTCTGGGTACTGCCTGTGCAGAGTTTGCAAGTTCTCCCTGTGTCTGCGTGGGTTTCCTCCCGGTGCTCCGGTTCTCTACCACATGCCAAAGAAATGCAGGTTGATAGGTTAATTGGCCATCATAAATTGCCCCTAGGATAGGTAGGTTGTAGAGAAATATATAGGGATAGGTGGGGATGTGATAGGAATACGGGATTAGTGTAGGATTAGTATAAATGGGTAGTTGATGGTCGGCACAGATTCGGTGGGCCGAAGGGCCTGTTTAAGTGCTGTATCTCTGAACTAAACTAAATACTGACACCTAGTGTCACAGACACACACTGACAGCCAGTAACACAAACAAACAAACACTGCCACCCAGTAACACAGAGAAACACTGATACACAGTAACAAAGACATGCACTGACACCAAGTAACACAGACACACACTGACACCCAGTAAAAAAGACATACACTGACACAAAGTCACAAAGACATACACTGACCCCAAGTAACACAGACATACACTGACACCAAGTAACAAAGACAGACAATTACACCAAGGAACAAAGACATACACTTACACCAAGTAATTTGACATACACTGACACCAAGTAACAAAGACATAGACTGATACCCAGTAACGCAGACACACTCTTACACCCAGTAAAAAAGACATACACTGACACCAAGTAACAATGACATACACTTACACCAAGTAACAAAGACACACACTTACACCAAGTGTTTTGACATACACTGACACCAAGTCACAAAGACATACACTGATACCCAGTAACACAGACACACACTTACACCAAGTAACACAGACATACAATGACACCAAGTAATAAAGACATGCACTGATACCCAGTAACACAGACACACACTTTCACCAAGTAACAAAGACATACACTGATACCCAGTAACACAGACACACACTTACACCAAGTAAAAAAGACAGACACTGATACCCAGGAACACAGACACAAACTTTCACCAAGTAACAAAGAAGTACACTGACACCCAGTAACCAAGACATCCACTGACACCAGTAACACAGACACACACGGACACCAAGTAACAAAGACACACACTTACACCAAGTAACACAGACACACACTGACACCCAGTAACACAGACTCACACTTACACCAAGTAACACAGACATGTACTGACACCAAGTAACAAAGACATACACTGATACCCAGTAACACAGGCACACACTGGGGGGCTCATTGGCGCAGTGGTTAGCACCGCAGCCTCACAGCTACAGGCTCCGGTTTCCTCCCACATGCCAAAGACTTGCAGGTTGATAGGTTAATTGGCCATCATAAATTGCCCCGAATATAGGTAGGTGGTAGGGAAATATATCGGGACAGGTGGGGTTGTGATAGGAATACGGGATAAGTGTAGGCATAGCATAAATGGGTGGTTGATGGTCGGCACAGAATCGGTGGGCAGAAGGGCCTGTTTAAGTGCGATGTCTCTAAACTAAACTAAATACTGACACCTAGTGTCACAGACACACACTGACACCCAGTAACACAAACAAACACACACTGACACCCAGTAACACAGAGAACTACTAATCCACAGTAACAAAGACATACACTGACACCAAGTAACACAGACATACAATGACACCAAGTAATAAAGACATGCACTGATACCCAGTAACACAGACAAACACTTACACCAAGTAAAAAAGACAGACACTGATACCCAGTAACACAGACACACACTGACACCAACTAACAAAGACATACACTGACACCAAGTAACAAAGGCATACGCTTACACCAAGTAACAAAGACACACACTGACACCAAGTAACACAGACATACACTGACACCAAGTAACAAAGACGTACACTGATACCCAGTAAAACAGACACACAAACACCAAGTAACAAGGACAGACACAGATACCCAGTAACACAGACACACAATTACACCAAGTAACAAAGGCACACACTTACACCAAGTAACACAGACATACACTGACACCAAGTAACAAAGACAGACAATTCCACCAAGTAACAGGGACATACACCTACACCAAGTATTGTGACATACACTGACACCAAGTAACAAAGACATACACTGATACCCAGTAACACAGACACACACTTACACCAAGTAACAAAGACATACACTGACACCAAGTCACAAAGACACACACTGACACCCAATAACAAAGACATAGACTGACACCAAGTCACAAAGACATACACTGATACCCAGCAACACAGACACACACTGACACCAAGTAACAAAGACAAACACTGACACCAAGTAACAAAGGCATACACTTTTACCAAGTAACAAAGACACACACTTACACCAAGTAACACAGACATACGCTGACACCAAGTAACAAAAACAGACAATTACACCAAGTAACAAAGGCATACACTTTTACCAAGTAACAAAGACACACACTTACATCAAGTAACAAAGACGTACACCGACACCAAGTATTTTGACATACACCGACACCAAGTAACAAAGACATACACTGATACCCAGTAACACAGACACACACTTACACCCAATAACAAAGACATACACTTACACCAAGTAACACAGACATACACTGACACCAAGTAACAAAGACAGACAATTCCACCAAGTAACAGGGACATACACCTACACCAAGTATTGTGACATACACTGACACCAAGTAACAAAGACATACACTGATACACAGTAACACAGACAAACACTTACACCAAGTAACAAAGTCATACACTGACACCAAGTCACAAAGACACAGACTGACACCCAATAACAAAGACATAGACTGACACCAAGTCACAAAGACATACACTGATACCCAGCAACACAGACACACACTGACACCAAGTAACAAAGACAAACACTGACACCAAGTAACAAAGGCATACACTTTTACCAAGTAACAAAGACAGACACTTACACCAAGTAACACAGACATACGCTGACACCAAGTAAAAAAGACAGACAATTACACCAAGTAACAAAGGCATACACTTTTACCAAGTAACAAAGACACACACTTACACCAAGTAACAAAGACATACACCGACACCAAGTATTTTGACATACACCGACACCCAATAACAAAGACATACACTGACACCAAGGAACAAAGACATACACTGATACCCAGTAACACAGACACACACATACACCAAGAAACAAAGACAGACACTGATACCCAGTAACACAGACACACATTTACACCAAGTAACAAAGGCACACACTTACACCAAGTATTTTGACATACACTGACACCAAGTAACAAAGACATACACTGATACCCAGTAACACAGACACACACTTACAACAAGTAACAAAGACAGACACTGACACCCAGTAACAAAGACATACACTGACACCAAGTCACAAAGACTTACACTGATACCCAGTAACACAGACACACACTTACACCAAGTAACAAAGACAAACTCTGACACCCAGTAACAAAGACAGCCACTGACACCAAGAAACAAAGACATACACTTGCACCAAGTAACACAGACACACACTGACACCAAGCAACAAAAACAAACACACACTGACACCCAGTAACATAGAGAAACACTGACACACAGTAACAAAGACAAACACAGACACACACTGATACCAAGTAGCAAAGACTAACACAGACACACACTGTCACCAAGTAACAAAGACATGCACTGACACCCAGTCACAAAGACATACACTGACACCAAGTCACAAAGTCATACACTGATACCCAGTGACACAGACACACACTTCAACAAAGTAACAAAGACAAACTCTGACACAAATTCACAAAGACATCTACTGACACCCAGTAACACAGACACACACTTACACCAAGTAGCAAAGACATACACTGACAGCAAGTAACAAAGACATACACTGAAACCCAGTAACACAGACACACACTTACACCAAGTAACAAAGACGCACAAATACACCAAGTGACACAGACATAAACTGACACCATGTAACAAAGACATACACTGACACCAAGTAACAAAGACATAAACTGACACCCAGTAACAATGACATACACTGACACCAAGTCACAAAGACATACACTGACACCCAGTAACCAAGACATACACTGACACCAAGTCACAAAGACATACACTGACACCAAGTAACAAAGACATACACTGATACCCAGTAACACAGACACACACTTCCACCAAGTAACAAAGACATGCACTGACACCAAGTAACAAAGACATACAATTACACCAAGTAACAAGAACACACACTTACACCAAATAACACAGCCATACACTGACACCAAGTAACAAAAACATACACAGTTACCCAGGAACACAGACACATACTTACACCAAGTAACAAAGACAGACACTGATACCAAGTGACACAGACACACACTTACACCAAGTATCACAAACACCCACTTACACCAAGTAACAAAGACATACACTGACACCAAGTAATAAAGACATACTATTACACCAAGTTACACAGACATACACTGACACCAAGTAACAAAGACATACAATTACACCAAGTAACAAAGAGACACACTTCCACCAAGTAACACAGACATGCACTGTCACCATGTAGCAAAGACATGCACTGATACCCAGTAACACAGACACACACTTACAGCAAGTAACAAAGATATACACTGATACCCAGTAACACAGACACACACTTACACCAAGTAACAAAGACATACACTGACACCTATTAACAAAGACATGCACTGACACCAAGTCACAAAGACAGACACTGACTCCCAGTAACAAAGACAAACACTGACACCAAGTAATGAAGACAGACACTGACACCCAGTGACAAAGACATACAATTACACCAAGTAACAAAGAGACACACTTACACCAAGTAACACAGACATGCACTGTCACCATGTAGCAAAGACATGCACTGATACCCAGTAATACAGACACACACTTACAGCAAGTAACAAAGATATACACTGATACCCAGTAACACAGACACACACTTACACCAAGTAACAAAGACATACAGTGACACCAAGTAACAAAGACATACGCTTACACCAAGTAACAAAGACATACACTGACACCAAGTAACAAAGACATACAATTACAACAAGGAACAAAGACACACACTTACACCAAGTAACAAAGACATGCACTGACACCAAGTAACAAATACATACACTGTTACCCAGTAACACAGACACACACTTACACCAAGTAAGAAAGCCATACACAGATACCAAGCAACACAGACACACACTTACACCAAGTAACACAGACATACAATGACACCAAGTAACAAAGACATACACTGATCCCCAGTAGCACAGACACACACTGGGCGGCACATTGGCACAGTGGTTAGCAGCCTCACAGCTCCAGGGACCCGGGCTCGATTCTGGGTCCTACCTTTGCGGAGTTTGCAAGTTCTCCCTGTGTCTGCGCGAGTTTCCTCCGGGTGCTCCGGTTTCCTCCCACATGCCAAAGACTTGCAGGTTGATAGGTTAATTGGCCATCATAAATTGCCCCGACTATAGGTAGGTGGTAGGGAAATATATAGGGATAGGTGGGGATGTGATAGGAATACGGGATTAGTGTCGGATAAGTATAAATGGGTGGTTGATGGTCGACACAGACTCGGTTGGCCGAAGGGCCTGTTTAAGTGATGTATCTCTAAACCAAACTAAATACTGACACCTAGTGTCACAGACACACACTGACACCCAGTAACAGAAAGAAACACACACTGACACCCAGTAACACAGAGAACCACTGGTACACAGTAACAAAGACATACACTGACACCAAGTATCACTGACACACACTGACAGCCAGTAACAAAGACATGCACTGACAGCAAGTCACAAAGACATACACTGATACCCAGTAAAACAGACACACACTTCCACAAAGTAACAAAGACAAACACTGACACCAAGTAACAAAGACATACACTTACACCAAGTAACACAGACATGCACTGACGCCAAGTAACAAAGACATACACTTACACCAAGTAACAAAGACACACACTTACACCAAGTAACTCCGACATACACAGACACCAAGTAACAAAGACAGACAATTACACCAAGTAAAAAAAACATACACTTACACCATGTATTTTGACATGCACTTACACCAAGTAACAAAGACATACACTGACACCAAGTAACAAAGACATACACTGACACCAAGTAACAAAGACATACACTGATACCTGAAACACAGACACACACTTACACTAATTAACAAAGACATACACTGATACCCAGTAAAACAAACACACACTTGCACCATGTAACACAGACATACGCTTACACCAAGTAACAAAGACACACACTTACACCAAGTAACACAGACATACACCGACACCAAGTAACAAAGACAGACTACTACACCAAGTAACAAAGACATACACTGACACCAAGTAACAAAGACATACACTGATACCCAGAAACACAGACACACACTTACACCAAGTAACAAAGACATACACTGACACCAAGTAACAAAGACATACACTGATACCCAGTAACACAGACACACACTTACACCAAGTAACAATGACATACTATGACACCAAGTTACAAAGACACACACTGACACCCAGTAACAAAGACATACACTGAAACAAAGTCACAAAGACATACACTGACACCAAGTAACAAAGACATACACTGATACCCAGTAACACAGACACACACTTACACCAAGTAACAAAGACATACACTGACACCAAGTAACAAAGACATAAACTGACACCCAGTAACACTGACGCACACGGACACCAAGTAACAAAGACACACACTTACACCAAGTAACACAGACACACACTAACACCCAGTAACACAGACACACTTTTACACCAAGTAACAAGACATACACTGACACCAAGTAACAAAGACAGACACTGATTTCCAGTAACACAGACACACACTTACACCAAGTAACACAGACATACACTGTCACCATTTAGCAAAGACATGTGCACTGATACCCAGTAACACAGACACACACTTACACCAAGTAACAAAGATATACACTGATACCCCGTAACATAGACACACACTTACACCAAGTAACAAAGACATGCACTGATACCAAGTAACAAAGACATACACTGACACAAAGTCACAAAGACAGACACTGACACCCAGTAACAAAGACAAACACTGACACCAAGTAACGAAGACGGACACTGACACCCAGTAACAAGGACAGACAATGACACCACGTCACAAAGACATACACTGACACCAAGTAACAAAGACATATACTTACACCAAGTAACACAGACATACACTGACACCAAGGAACAAAGACATACAATTATACCAAGTAACAAAGACACACACTTACACCAAGTAACACAGACATACACTGACACCAAGTAACAAAGGCATACACTGTTACCCAGTAACACAGACACACAGTTACACCAAGTAACAAAGACATACACTGATACCCAGTAACACAGACACACACCGGGCGGCACATTGGCACAGTGGTTAGCAGCCTCACATCTCCAGGGACCCGGGCTCGATTCTGGGTACTGCCTGTGCGGAGTTTGCAAGTTCTCCCTGTGTCTGCGTGAGTTTCCTCCGGCTGCTCCGGTTTCCTCCCACATGCCAAAGGCTTGCTGGTTGATAGGTTAATTGGCCATTATAAATTGACCCTAGTCTAGGTAGGTGGCAGCGAAATATATAGGGACAGGTGGGGATGTGATAGGAATACGGGATTAGTGTTGGATTAGTATAAATGGTTGGTTGATGGTCGGCACAGACTCGGTTGGCCGAAGGGCCTGTTTCAGTGCTGTATCACTAAACTAAATACTGACACCCAGTAACACAAACAAACACACACTGACACCCAGTAACAGAGAGAAACACTGACACACAGACACACACTGTCACCAAGTAACAAAGACATACACTGACACGCAGTAACAAAGACATACACTGAAACCGAGTCACAAAGACATTCACTGACACCAAGTAACAAAGACATACACTGATACCCAGTAACACAGACACACACTGACTCCAAGTAACAAAGACAGACACTGACACCAAGTAACAAAGGCGTACACTTACACCAAGTAACAAAGACACACACTTACACCAAGTAACACAGACATACACTGACACCAAGTAACAAAGACAGACAATTACACCAAGTAACAAAGACATACAATTACACCAAGTATTTTGACATACACTGACACCAAGTGAGAAAGACATACACTGACACCCAGTAACACAGACACACACTTACACCAAGTAACACAGACATACACTGATACCCAGTAACACAGACACACTCTTACACCACGTAACACAGACATACACTGACACCAAGTAACAGAGACATACACTGATACCCAGTAACACAGACACGCACTTGCACCAAGTAACAAAGACATACACTGACACCAAGTCACAAAGACACACACTGACACCCAGGAACAAAGACATACACTGACACCAAGTATTTTGACATCCACTGACACCAAGTAACAATGACATACACTGATACCCATTAACACAGACACACACTTACACCAAGTAACAAAGACATACACTGACACCAAGTCACAAAGACACACACTGACACCCAGGAACAAAGACATACACTGACACAAAGTCACAAAGACATACACTGATACCCAGTAACACAGACACACACTTACACCAAGTAACACAGACATACACTGACACCAAGTAACAGAGACACACCCTTACACCAAGTAACAAAGACAGACACTCATACCCAGTAACACAGACACCCACTTCCACCAAGTAACAAAGACATACACTGACACCAAGTAACAAAGACACACACTTACAACAAGTAACACAGACACACACTGACACCCAGTAACACAGACACACTTTTACACCAAGTAACAAGACATACACTGACACCAAGTAACAAAGACATACACTGATATCCAGTAACACAGACACACACTTACACCAAGTAACAAAGACATACACTGATGCCCAGTAACACAGATACATACTTACACCAAGTAACACAGACATACACTGACACCAAGTAACAAAGACATACACTGATACCCAGTAACACAGACACACACTGACTCCAAGTAACAAAGACAGACACTGACACCAAGTAACAAAGGCATACACTTACACCAAATAACAAAGACACACACTTACACCAAGTAACACAGACATACACTGACACCAAGTAACAAAGACAGACAATTACACCAAGTAACAAAGACATACACTTACACCAAGTATTTTGACATACACTGACACCAAGTAAGAAAGACATTCACTGACACCCAGTAACACAGACACACACTTACACCAAGTAACACAGACATACACTGATACCCAGTAACACAGAAACACTCTTACACCAAGTAACACAGACATACACTGACACCAAGTAACAGAGACATACACTGATACCCAGTAACACAGACACGCACTTGAACCAAGTAACAAAGACATACACTGACACCAAGTCACAAAGACACACACTGACACCCAGTAACAAAGACATACACTGATACCCAGTAACACAGATACACACTTACACCAAGTAACACAGACATACACTGACACCAAGTAACAAAGACATACACTGATACCCAGTAACACAGACACACACTTACACCAAGTAACAAAGACATACACTGACACCAAGTAACAAAGACATAAACTGACACCCAGTAACACAGACACACACGGACACCAAGTAACAAAGGCACACACTTACACCAAGTAACACAGACACACACTGACACCCAGTAACACAGACATAAACTTACACCAAGTAACAAAGACATACACTTACACAAAGTAACAAAGACAAACAGTGACACCAAGTAACAAAGACATACACTGATACCCAGTAACACCGACACACACTTACACCATGTAACACAGACATACACTGACACCAAGTAACAAAGACACACACTGACACCAAGTAACAAAGACATACACTTCCACCAAGTAACAAAGACATACACTGACACCAAGTAACAAAGACATACACTGATACCCAGTAACACAGACACACACTTACACCATGTAACACAGACATACGCTTACACCCAGTAACACAGACACACACTTACACCAATTAACAAAGACATACACTGACACCAAGTAACAAAGACATACACTTACACCAAGTAACAAAGACATACACTGACACCAAGTATCAAAGACATACACTGATACCCAGAAACTCAGACACACACTTACACCATGTAACACAGAGATACGCTTACACCCAGGAACACAGACAGACGCTTACACCAAGTAACAAAGACATACACTGACACCAAGTAACAAAGACATACACTTACACCAAGTAACAAAGACATACACAGACACCAAGTAACAAAGACATACACTGATACCCAGTACCACAGACACACACTTACACCATGTAACACAGACATACAGTGACACCAAGTAACAAAGACATACACTGACACCAAGTAACAAAGACATACACTTACACCAAGTAACAAAGACATACACTGACACCAAGTAACAAAGACATACACTGATACCCAGAAACACAGACACACACTTACACCAAGTAACAAAGACATACACTGATACCGAGTAACACAGACACACACTTACACCATGTAACACAGACATACGCTGACACCAAGTAACAAAGACACACACTTACACCAAGTAACACAGACATACACTGACACCAAGTAACAAAGACAGACAACTACACCAAGTAACAAATACATACACTTACAACAAGTATTTTGACATACACTGACACCAAGTAACAAAGACATACACTGATACCCAGTAACACAGACACACACTTACACAAAATAAATAAGACATATACTGACACCAAGTCACAAAGACACAAACTGACACACAGTAACAAAGACATACACTGACACCAAGTCACAAAGACATACACGGATACCCAGTAACACAGACACACACTTACACCAAGTAAGACAGATATACACTGACACCAAGTAACAAAGACAGACACTGATAATCAGTAACACAGAAACACACTTACACCAAGTAACCAAGAATACACTGACACCAAGTAACAAAGACATACAATGACACCCAATAACACAGACACTCACGGACACCAAGTAACAAAGACACACACTTAAAGCAAGTAACACAGACACACACTGAAACCCAGTAACACAGACACACACTTACACCAAGTAACAAAGACATACACTGACACCAAGTAACAAAGACATACACTTGCAGCAAGTACCACAGACATACACTGACACCAAGTAACAAAGACACACACTGACACCCAGTAACACCGACACACACTTTCACCAAGTCATACAGACACACACTGACACCCAGTAACACAGACACACACTTACACCAAGTAACAAAGACATACACTGACACCAAGTAACAAAGACATGCACTTACACCAAGTAACAAAGACATACACTGACACCAAGTAACAAAGACATACACTGACATCAAGTAACAAAGACATACACTGACACCAAGTAACAAAGACATACACTGATACCTGAAACACAGACACACACTTACACCAAGTAACAAAGACATACACTGATACCCAGTAAAACAAACACACACTTGCACCATGTAACACAGACATACGCTTACACCAAGTAACAAAGACACACACTTACACCAAGTAACACAGACATAGACCGACACCAAGTAACAAAGACAGACTACTGCACCAAGTAACAAAGACATACACTGACACCAAGTAACAAAGACATACACTGACACCAAGTAACAAAGACATACACTGATACCCAGAAACACAGACACACACTTACACCAAGTAAAAAAGACATACACTGACACCAAGTAACAAAGACATACACTGATACCCAGTAACACAGACACACACTTACACCAAGTAACAATGACATACTCTGACACCAAGTTACAAAGACACACACTGACACCCAGTAACAAAGACATACACTGACACAAAGTCACAAAGACATACACTGATACCCAGTGACACAGACACACTCTTACACCAAGTAACACAGACAAACACTGACACCAAGTAACAAAGACATACACTGATACCCAGTAACACAGACACACACTTACACCAAGTAACAAAGACAGACACTCATACCCAGTAACACAGACACACACTTACACCAAGTAACAAAGACAGACTACTACACCAAGTAACAAAGACATACACTGACACCAAGTAACAAAGACATACACTGATACCCAGAAACACAGACACACACTTACACCAAGTAACAAAGACATACACTGACACCAAGTAACAAAGACATACACTGATACCCAGTAACACAGACACACACTTACACCAAGTAACAATGACATACTATGACACCAAGTTACAAAGACACACACTGACACCCAGTAACAAAGACATACACTGACACAAAGTCACAAAGACATACACTGACACCAAGTAACAAAGACATACACTGATACCCAGTAACACAGACACACACTTACACCAAGTAACAAAGACATACACTGACACCAAGTAACAAAGACATAAACTGACACCCAGTAACACTGACGCACACGGACACCAAGTAACAAAGACACACACTTACACCAAGTAACACAGACAAACACTAACACCCAGTAACACAGACACACTTTTACACCAAGTAACAAGACATACACTGACACCAAGAAACAAAGACAGACACTGATATCCAGTAACACAGACACACACTTACACCAAGTAACACAGACATACACTGTCACCATTTAGCAAAGACATGTGCACTGATACCCAGTAACACAGACACACACTTACACCAAGTAACAAAGATATACACTGATACCCCGTAACATAGACACACACTTACAAAAAGTAACAAAGACATGCACTGATACCAAGTAACAAAGACATACACTGACACAAAGTCACAAAGACAGACACTGACACCCAGTAACAAAGACAAACACTGACACCAAGTAACGAAGACGGACACTGACACCCAGTAACAAGGACAGACAATGACACCACGTCACAAAGACATACACTGACACCAAGTAACAAAGACATATACTTACACCAAGTAACACAGACATACACTGACACCAAGGAACAAAGACATACAATTATACCAAGTAACAAAGACACACACTTACACCAAGTAACACAGACATACACTGACACCAAGTAACAAAGACATACACTGATACCCAGTAACACAGACACACACCGGGCGGCACATTGGCACAGTGGTTAGCAGCCTCACATCTCCAGGGACCCGGGCTCGATTCTGGGTACTGCCTGTGCGGAGTTTGCAAGTTCTCCCTGTGTCTGCGTGAGTTTCCTCCGGCTGCTCCGGTTTCCTCCCACATGCCAAAGGCTTGCTGGTTGATAGGTTAATTGGCCATTATAAATTGACCCTAGTCTAGGTAGGTGGCAGCGAAATATATAGGGACAGGTGGGGATGTGATAGGAATACGGGATTAGTGTTGGATTAGTATAAATGGTTGGTTGATGTTCGGCACAGACTCGGTTGGCCGAAGGGCCTGTTTCAGTGCTGTATCACTAAACTAAATACTGACACCCAGTAACACAAACAAACACACACTGACACCCAGTAACAGAGAGAAACACTGACACACAGACACACACTGTCACCAAGTAACAAAGACATACACTGACACGCAGTAACAAAGACATACACTGACACCGAGTCACAAAGACATTCACTGACACCAAGTAACAAAGACACACACTGATACCCAGTAACACAGACACACACTGACTCCAAGTCACAAAGACAGACACTGACACCAAGTAACAAAGGCGTACGCTTACACCAAGTAACAAAGACACACACTTACACCAAGTAACACAGACATACACTGACACCAAGTAACAAAGACAGACAATTACACCAAGTAACAAAGACATACAATTACACCAAGTATTTTGACATACACTGACATCAAGTGAGAAAGACATACACTGACACCCAGTAACACAGACACACACTTACACCAAGTAACACAGACATACACTGATACCCAGTAACACAGACACACTCTTACACCACGTAACACAGACATACACTGACACCAAGTAACAGAGACATACACTGATACCCAGTAACACAGACACGCACTTGCACCAAGTAACAAAGACATACACTGACACCAAGTCACAAAGACACACACTGACACCCAGTAACAAAGACATACACTGACACCAAGTATTTTGACATCCACTGACACCAAGTAACAATGACATACACTGATACCCATTAACACAGACACACACTTACACCAAGTAACAAAGACATACACTGACACAAAGTCACAAAGACATACACTGATACCCAGTAACACAGACACACACTTACACCAAGTAACACAGACATACACTGACACCAAGTAACAGACATACACTGATACCCAGTAACAGAGACACACCCTTACACCAAGTAACAAAGACAGACACTCATACCCAGTAACACAGACACCCACTTCCACCAAGTAACAAAGACATACACTGACACCAAGTAACAAAGACACACACTTACAACAAGTAACACAGACACACACTGACACCCAGTAACACAGAAACACTTTTACACCAAGTAACAAGACATACACTGACACCAAGTAACTAAGACATACACTGATATCCAGTAACACAGACACACACTTACACCAAGTAACACAGACATACACTGACACCAAGTAACAAAGACAGACACTGACACCAAGTAACAAAGGCATACACTTACACCAAGTAACAAAGACACACACTTACACCAAGTAACACAGACATACACTGACACCAAGTAACAAAGACAGACAATTACACCAAGTAACAAAGACATACACTTACACCAAGTATTTTGACATACACTGACACCAAGTAAGAAAGACATCCACTGATACCCAGTAACACAGACACACACTGACTCCAAGTAACAAAGACAGACACTGACACCAAGTAACAAAGGCATACACTTACACCAAGTAACAAAGACACACACTTACACCAAGTAACACAGACATACACTGACACCAAGTAACAAAGACAGACAATTACACCAAGTAACAAAGACATACACTTACACCAAGTATTTTGACATACACTGACACCAAGTAAGAAAGACATACACTGACACCCAGTAACACAGACACACACTTACACCAAGTAACACAGACATACACTGATACCCAGTAACACAGAAACACTCACACCAAGTAACACAGACATACACTGACACCAAGTAACAGAGACATACACTGATACCCAGTAACACAGACACGCACTTGAACCAAGTAACAAAGACATACACTGACACCAAGTCACAAAGACACACACTGACACCCAGTAACAAAGACATATACTGACACCAAGTATTTTGACACCCACTGACACCAAGTAACAATGACATACACTAATACCCATTAACACAGACACACACTTACACCAAGTAACAAAGACATACACTGACACCAAGTCACAAAGACACACACTGATATCCAGGAACAAAGACATACACTGACACAAAGTCACAAAGACATACACTGATACCCAGTAACACAGACACATACTTACACCAAGTAACACAGACATACACTGAGACCAAGTAACAGACATACACTGATACCCAGTAACACAGACACACCCTTCCACCAAGTAACAAAGACAGACACTCATACCCAGTAACACAGACACACACTTACACCAAGTAACAAAGACATACACTGACACCAAGTAACAAAGACACACACTTACACCAAGTAACACAGACACACACTGACACCCAGTAACACATACACACTTTTACACCAAGTAGCAAGACATACACTGACACCAAGTAACAAAGACATACACTGATATCCAGTAACACAGACACACAGTTACACCAAGTAACAAAGACATACACTGATACCCAGTAACACAGATACACACTTACACCAAGTAACACAGACATACACTGACACCAAGTAACAAAGACATACACTGATACCCAGTAACACAGACACACACTAACACGGAGTAACAAAGACAGACACTGATACCCAGGAACAAAGACATACACTTACACCAAGTAACAAAGAGATACACTGACACCAAGTAACAAAGACATACACTGATACACGGTAACACAGACACACACTTACACCAAGTAACAAAGACATACACTGACACCAAGTAACAAAGACATAAACTGACACCCAGTAACACAGACACACACGGACACCAAGTAACAAAGACACACACTTACACCAAGTAACACAGACACACACTGACACCCAGTAACACAGACATAAACTGACACCAAGTAACAAAGACATACACTTACACCAAGTAACAAAGACATACACTGACACCAAGTAACAAAGACATATACTGATACCCAGTAACACCGACACACACTTACACCATGTAACACAGACATACACTGACACCAAGTAACAAAGACACACACTGACACCAAGTAACAAAGACATACACTTCCACCAAGTAACAAAGACATACACTGACACCAAGTAACAAAGACATACACTGATACCCAGTAACACAGACACACACTTACACCATGTAACACAGACATACGCTTACACCCAGTAACACAGACACACACTTACACCAAGTAACAAAGACATACACTGACACCAAGTAACAAAGACATACACTTACACCAAGTAACAAAGACATACACTAACACCAAGTATCAAAGACATACACTGATACCCAGAAACACAGACACACACTTACACCATGTAACACAGACATACGCTTACACCCAGGAACACAGACAGACGCTTACACCAAGTAACAAAGACATACACTGACACCAAGTAACAAAGACATACACTTACACCAAGTAACAAAGACATACACAGACACCAAGTAACAAAGACATACACTGATACCCAGTAACACAGACACACACTTACACCATGTAACACAGACATACACTGACACCAAGTAACAAAGACATACACTGACACCAAGTAACAAAGACATACACTTACACCAAGTAACAAAGACATACACTGACACCAAGTAACAAAGACATACACTGATACCCAGAAACACAGACACACACTTACACCAAGTAACAAAGACATACACTGATACCCAGTAACACAGACACACAGTTACACCAAGTAACACAGACATGCACTGACACCAAGTAACAAAGACAGACAACTACACCAAGTAACAAATACATACACTTACAACAAGTATTTTGACATACACTGACACCAAGTAACAAAGACATGCACTGATATCCATTAACACAGACACACACTTACACAAAATAAATAAGACATATACTGACACCAAGTCACAAAGACACAAACTGACACACAGTAACAAAGACATACACTGACACCAAGTCACAAAGATATACACGGATACCCAGTAACACAGACACACAGTTACACCAAGTAAGACAGACATACACTGACACCAAGTAACAAAGACAGACACTGATATTCAGTAACACAGAAGCACACTTACACCAAGTCACCAAGAATAAACTGACACCAAGTAACAAAGACATACATTGACACCCAATAACACAGACACTCACGGACACCAAGTAACAAAGACACACACTTAAACCAAGTAACACAGACACACACTGAAACCCAGTAACTCAGACACACACTTACACCAAGTAACAAAGACATACACTGACACCAAGTAACAAAGACATACACTGACACCAAGTAACAAAGACATACACTTGCAGCAAGTACCACAGACATACACTGACACCAAGTAACAAAGACACACACTGACACCCACTAACACCGACACACACTTACACCAAGTAATACAGACACACACTGACACCCAGTAACACAGACACACACTTACACCAAGTAACAAAGACATACACTGACACCAAGTAACAAAGACATGCACTTACACCAAGTAACAAAGACATACACTGACACCAAGTAACAAAGACATACACTGACACCAAGTAACAAAGACATGCACTGATACCTGAAACTCAGACACACACTTACACCAAGTAACAAAGACATACACTGATACCCAGTAAAACAAACACACACTTGCACCATGTAACACAGACATACGCTTACACCAAGTAACAAAGACACACACTTACACCAAGTAACACAGACATACACCGACACCAAGTAACAAAGACAGACTACTACACCAAGTAACAAAGACATACACTGACACCAAGTAACAAAGACATACACTGACACCAAGTAACAAAGACATACACTGATACCCAGAAACACAGACACACACTTACACCAAGTAACAAAGACATACACTGATACCCAGTAAAACAGACACACACTTACACCATGTAACACAGACATACGCTTACACCAAGTAACAAAGACACACACTTACACCAAGTAACACAGACATACACTGACACCAAGTAACAAAGACAGACAACTACACCAAGTAACAAAGACATACACTTACACCAAGTAAGAAAGACATACACTGACACCAAGTAAAAAAGACAGACACTGATAATCAGTAACACAGACACACACGTACACAAAATAAATAAGTCATACACTGACACCAAGTCACAAAGACACAAACTGACACACAGTAACAAAGACATACGCTGACACCAAGTCACAAAGACATACACTGATACCCAGTAACACAGACACACACTTACACCAAGTAAGACAGACATACACTGATACCCAGTAACAAAGACACACACTTAAAACAAGTAACACAGAAACACAGTGACACCCAGTAACACAGACACACGCTTACACCAAGTAACAAAGACATACACTTACAGCAAGTACCACAGACATACACTGACACCAACTAACAAAGACATCCACTGATACCCAGTAACACAGACACACACTTACACCAAGTAACACAGAGATACACTGATACCCAGCAACAAAGACACACACTTACACCAAGTAGCAAAGACAGACACTGATACCCAGTAACACAGTCACGCACTTACACCAATTAACAATGACATGCACTGTCACCCAGTAACAAATACATACACTGACACTCAGTAACACAGACACACACGGACACCAAGTAACAAAGACACACACTTACACCAAGTAGCACAGATACACACTGACACCCAGTAACACAGACACACACTTACACCAAGTAACATAGAGATACACTGACACCAAGTAACAAAGACACACACTGATACCCAGTAACACAGGCACACACTTACACCAAGTAACACAGACATACACTGACACCAATTAACAAAGGCATACACTGACACCAAGTAACAAAGACATACACTTCCACCAAGTAACAAAGACACGCACTTAGACCAATTAACACAGGCAGACACTGACACCAAGTAACAAAGTCACACACTTACACCAAGTATTTTGACATACACTGACACCAAGTAACAAAGACATACACTGATACCCATTAACAGAGACACACACTTACACCAAGTAACAAAGACATACACTGACACCAAGTCACTAAGACACACACTGACACCCAGTAACAAAGACATACACTGACACCAAATCACTAAGACATACACTGATACACAGTTACACACACACACACACACTAACACCAAGTAATACAGACATACACTGACACCAATCAACAAAGACATACACTGATACCCAAGAACACAGACACACACTGACACCAAGTAACAAAGAATACACTGAAACCCAGTTACACAGACACACACTGACACCCAGTAACACATACACAGACTTACACCAAGTAACAAAGACATACTTTGACACCAAGTAACAAAGACATACACTGATACCCAGCAACACAGACACACACTTACTTCAAGTAACACAGACACACACTTACACCAAGTAACAAAGACAGACACTGATACCCAGTAACACAGGCACACACTGGGGGTTGGGGTGTGAGGGGCACATTGGAGCAGTGGTTTGCACCGCAGCCTCACAGCTCCAGGGACCCGGGTTCGATTCTGGGTACTGCCTGTGCGGAGTTTGCAAGTTCTCCCTGTGTCTGCGTGAGTTTCCTCCGGGTGCTCCGGTTTCCTCCCACATGCCAAAGACTTGCAGGTTGATAGGTTCATTGGCCATCATAAATTGCCCCTACTGATAGGTAGGTGGTAGGGAGATATATAGGGACAGGTGGGGATGTGATAGAAATACGGGATTAGTGTAGGATTAGCAGAAATGGGTGGTTGATGGTTCGGCACAGACTCGGTGGGCCGAAGGGCCTGTTTAAGTGCTGTGTCTCGAAACTAAGATAAATACTGACACCTAGTGTCACAGACACACACTGACACCCAGTAACACAAACAAACACAAACTGACACCCAGGAACACAGAGAACCACTGATACACAGTAACAAAGACATACACTGACACCATGAAACACTGACACACACTGACACCCAGTAACAAAGACATACACTGACACCAAGTCACAAAGACATACACTGATACCAAGTCAAAAAGACATACACTGATACCAAGTCACAAAGACATACACTGATACCTAATAACAAAGACACACACTGACGCCAATTAACAAAGACACACACTTCCACCATGTAACACAGACATACAGTGACACCAAGTAATAAAGACAGACAATTACACCAAGTAACAAAGACATACACTTACACCAATTATTTTGACATACACTGACACCAAGTAACAAAGACACACACTTACACCAAGTAACACAGACATACACTGACACCAATTGACAAAGACATACACTGATACCAAGTCACAAAGACATACACTGACACCAAGTCACAAAGACAAACACTGATACCCTGTAACACAGAAACACACTTACACCAAGTAACAAAGACATACACTGATACCCAAGAACATAGAGACACACTGACACCAAGTAACAAAGGCAGACACAGATACTCAGTAACACAGACACACACTGACACCAAGTAACACAGAATACACTGACACCCAGAACAAAGACATACACTGACACCAAGAAACACAGACACACACGGACACCAAGTAACAAAGACACACACGGACACCAAGTAACAAAGACACACACTTACACCAAGTAACACAGACACACACTGTCACCCAGTAACACAGACACACACTTGCACCAAGTAACAAAGACATACACTGACACCAAGTAACAAAGACATGCACTGATACCCGGTAACACAGACACTCACTCACACCAAGTAACAAAGACAGACACTGATACCCAATAACACAGACACACACTGACACCAAGTCACAAAGACATACACTGATACCAAGTCACAAAGACAGACACTGATACCCAATAACACAGACACACACTGACACCAAGTCACAAAGACATACACTGATACCAAGTCACAAAGACATACACTGATACCCAATAACACAGACACACACTTACACCAAGTAACACAGACATACACTGACACCAAGTAACAAAGACATACACTGAAACCCAGTAACACAGACACACACTTACACCAAGTAACAAAGACAGACACTGATACCCAGTAACACAGATACACACTTACACTAAGTAACAAAGACATACACTGACACCAAGTAACAAAGACATACACACTGACACCAAGTAACACAGAAATACACTGACACCAAGTAACAAAGACAAACACTGATACCCAGTAACACAGGCACACTCTTACACCAAGTAACACAGACATACACTGACACCAAATAACTAAGACATACACTGACACCAAGTAACAAAGACATACGCTTACACCAAGTAACAAAGACACACACTTACACCACGTAACACAGCCATACACTGACACCAAGTTACAAAGACATACGCTTACACCAAGTAACAAAGACACACACTTACACCAAGTAACATAGACATACACTGACACCAAGTAACAAAGACAGACAATTACACCAAGTAACACAGACACACACTTACACCAAATAACAAAGACATACACTGACACCAAGTCACAAAGACACACACTGACACCCAGTAACAAAGACATACACAGACACCAAGTCACAAAGACATACACTGATACCCAGTAACGCAGACACACACTTACACCAAGTAACACAGACATACACTGACACCAATTGACAAAGACATACACTGATACCAAGTCACAAAGACATACACTGACACCAAGTCACAAAGACAAACACTGATACCCTGTAACACAGAAACACACTTACACCAAGTAACAAAGACATACACTGATACCCAAGAACATAGAGACACACTGACACCAAGTAACAAAGGCAGACACAGATACTCAGTAACACAGACACACACTGACACCAAGTAACACAGAATACACTGACACCCAGAACAAAGACATACACTGACACCAAGAAACACAGACACACACGGACACCAAGTAACAAAGACACACACGGACACCAAGTAACAAAGACACACACTTACACCAAGTAACACAGACACACACTGTCACCCAGTAACACAGACACACACTTGCACCAAGTAACAAAGACATACACTGACACCAAGTAACAAAGACATGCACTGATACCCGGTAACACAGACACTCACTCACACCAAGTAACAAAGACAGACACTGATACCCAATAACACAGACACACACTGACACCAAGTCACAAAGACATACACTGATACCAAGTCACAAAGACAGACACTGATACCCAATAACACAGACACACACTGACACCAAGTCACAAAGACATACACTGATACCAAGTCACAAAGACATACACTGATACCCAATAACACAGACACACACTTACACCAAGTAACACAGACATACACTGACACCAAGTAACAAAGACATACACTGAAACCCAGTAACACAGACACACACTTACACCAAGTAACAAAGACAGACACTGATACCCAGTAACACAGATACACACTTACACTAAGTAACAAAGACATACACTGACACCAAGTAACAAAGACATACACACTGACACCAAGTAACACAGAAATACACTGACACCAAGTAACAAAGACAAACACTGATACCCAGTAACACAGGCACACTCTTACACCAAGTAACACAGACATACACTGACACCAAATAACTAAGACATACACTGACACCAAGTAACAAAGACATACGCTTACACCAAGTAACAAAGACACACACTTACACCACGTAACACAGCCATACACTGACACCAAGTTACAAAGACATACGCTTACACCAAGTAACAAAGACACACACTTACACCAAGTAACATAGACATACACTGACACCAAGTAACAAAGACAGACAATTACACCAAGTAACACAGACACACACTTACACCAAGTAACAAAGACATACACTGACACCAAGTCACAAAGACACACACTGACACCCAGTAACAAAGACATACACAGACACCAAGTCACAAAGACATACACTGATACCCAGTAACGCAGACACACACTTACACCAAGTAACAAAGACAGACACTGATACCCAGTAACACAGTCACATACTTACACCAAGTAACAAAGACATACACTGACACCCAGTAACACAGAAAGACACGGACACCAAGCAACAAAGACAGACACTTACACCAAGTAACACAGACGCACACTGACACCCATTAACATAGACACACACTTACACCAAGTAACACAGACATACACTGACACCAAGTAACAAAGACATACACTGATACCCAGTAACACAGGCACACACTTACACCAAGTAACACAGACATACACTGACACCAAGTAACAATGACATACACTTACACCAAGTAACAAAGACACACTCTTACACCAAGTAACACAGACATACACTGACACCAAGTAACAAAGACAGACAATTTCACCAAGTAACAAAGACATACACTTACACCAAGTATTTTGACATACACTGACACCAAGTAACAAAGACATACACTGATACCCAGTAACACAGACACACACATACACCAAGTAACAAAGACATACACTGACACCAAGTCACAAAGACACACACTGACACCCAGTAACAAAGACATGCACTGACACCAAGTCACAAAGACATACACTGATACCCAGTAACACAGACACACACTTACACCAAGTAATACAGACATACACTGACACCAAGTAACAAAGACATACACTTAGAATTAGAACATTACAGCGCAGTACAGGCCCTTCGGCCGTCGATGTTGCGCCGACCTGTGAAACCATCTGACCTACTCTATTCCATTTTCATCCATGTGTCTATCCAATGTCCACTTAAATGCCCTTAAAGTTGGCGAATCTACTACTGCTGCAGGCAGGGCGTTCCACGCCCTTACTACTCTCTGAGTAAAGAAACTGCCTCTCACATCTGTCCTATATCTATCACCCCTCAACTTGAAGCTATGTCCCCTCGTGTTTGCCATCACCATCCGAGGAAAAAGACGCTCACTATCCACCCTATCTAACCCTCTGATTATCTTATATGTCTCTATTAAGTCACCTCTCCTCCTCTTTCTCTCCAACGAAAACAACCTCAAGTCCCTCAGCCTTTCCTCGTAAGACCTTCCCTCCATACCAGGCAACATCCTAGTAAATCTCCTCTGCACCCTTTCCATAGCTTCCACATCCTTCCTACAATGCGGTGACCAGAACTGCACGCAATACTCCAGGTGCGGCCTCACCAGTGTTTTGTACAGCTGCAGCATGACCTCGTGGCTCCGAAACTCGATCCCCCTACTAATAAAAGCTAACACACCATATGCCTTCTTAACAGCCCGATTAACCTGGTTAGCAACCTTCAGGGATTTATGCACCTGGACACCGAGATCTCTCTGTTCATCTACACTACCAAGAATCTTCCCATTAGCCCAGTACTCTGCATTCCTGTTACTCCTTCCAAAGTGAATCACCTCACACTTTTCCGCATTAAACTCCATTTGCCATCTCTCAGCCCAGCTCTGCAGCCTATCTATGTCTCTCTGTACCCTACAACATCCTTCGGCACTATCCACAACTCCACCGACCTTAGTGTCATCTGCAAATTTACTAACCCACCCTTCTACACCCTCTTCCAGGCCATTTATAAAAATGACAAACAGCAGTGGCCCCGAAACAGATCCTTGCGGTACACCACTAGAAACTAAACTCCAGGATGAACATTTGCCATCAATCACCACCCTCTGTCTTCTTTCAGCTGGCCAATTTCTGATCCAAAGCTCTAAATCGCGTTCAACCCCATACTTCCGTATTTTCTGCAATAGCCTACCGTGGGGAACCTTATCAAACGCCTTACTGAAATCCATATACACCACATCCACTGCTTTACCCTCGTCCACCAGTTTGGTCACCTTCTCGAAAAACTCAATAAGGTTTGTGAGGCACGACCTACCCGTCACAAAACCGTGCTGACTATCTCTAATGTACTTATTCTTTTCAAGATGATTATAAATCCTGTCTCTTATAACCTTTTCCAACATTTTACCCACAACCGAAGTAAGGCTCACAGGTCTATAATTACCAGGGCTGTCTCTACTCCCCTTCTTGAACAAGGGGACAACATTTGCAATCCTCCAGTCTTCCGGCACTATTCCTGTCGACAATGACGACATAAAGATCAAGGACAAAAGCTCTGCAATCTCCTCCCTAGCTTCCCAGAGAATCCTAGGATAAATCCCATCTGGCCCAGGGGACTTATCTATTTTCACACTTTCCAAAATTGCTAACACCTCCTCCTTGTGAACCTCAATCCCATCTAGCCTCATAGCCTGAATCTCAGTATTCTCAACAACATTTTCTTTCTCTACTGTAAATACTGACGCAAAATATTCATTTAACACTTCCCCTACCTCCTCTGATTCCACACACAACTTCCCACTACTATCCTTGATTGGCCCTAATCTAACTCTAGTCATTATTTTATTCCTGATATACCTAGAGAAAGCCTTAGGGTTTTCCCTGATCCGATCCACCAATGACTTCTCGTGTCCTCTCCTTGCTCTTCTTAGCTCTCCCTTTAGATCCTTCCTGGCTAGCTTGTAGCTCTCAAGCGCCCTAACTGAGCCTTCACGTCTCATCCTAACATAAGCCTTCTTCTTCCTCTTGACAAGCGCTTCAACTTCTTTAGTAAACCACGGCTCCCTCGCACGACAACTTCCTCCCTGCCTCACAGGTACATACTTATCAAGGACACGCAGTAGCTGCTCCTTGAATAAGCTCCACATTTCGATTGTTCCCATCCCCTGCAGTTTCCTTCCCCATCTTACGCATGCTAAATCTTGCCTAATCGCATCATAATTTCCTTTCCCCCAGTTATAATTCTTGCCCTGCGGTATATACCTGTCCCTGCCCATCGCTAAGGTAAACCTAACCGAATTGTGATCACTATCACCAAAGTGCTCACCTACATCTAAATCTAACACCTGGCCGGGATCATTTCCCAGTACCAAATCCAATGTGGCATCGCCCCTGGTTGGCCTGTCTACATACTGTGTCAGAAAACCCTCCTGCACACACTGGACAAAAACTGACCCATCTAAAGTACTCGAACTATAGTATTTCCAGTCGATATTTGGAAATTTAAAGTCCCCCATAACAACTACCCTGTTACTCTCACCCCTGTCGAGAATCATCTTCGCTATCCTTTCCTCTACATCTCTGGAACTATTCGGAGGTCTATAAAAGACTCCCAACAGGGTAACCTCACCTCTCCTGTTTCTAACCTCAGCCCATACTACCTCAGTAGACGAGTCATCAAACGTCCTTTCTGCCGCTGTAATACTCTCCTTGATTAACAATGCCACAACCCCCCCCCCTCTTTTACCATCTTCTCTGTTCTTACTGAAACATCTAAATCCCGGAACCTGCAACATCCATTCCTGCCCCTGCTCTACCCATGTCTCCGAAATGGCCACGACATCGCGATCCCAGGTACCAACCCATGCTGCAAGCTCACCCACCTTATTCCGGATGCTCCTGGCGTTGAAATAGACACACTTTAAACCAGGTTCTTGCTTTCCAGTGCCCTCTTGCGTCCTTGTAACCATATCCCTGACCTGACTACTCTCAACATCCTGTACACTGGCACTACAATTTAGGTTCCCATTCCCCTGCTGAATTAGTTTAAACCCCCCCGAAGAGCACTAGCAAACCTCCACCCCCCCCCCCCCCCCCCCAGGATATTTGTACCCCTCTGGTTCAGGTAAAGACCATCCTGTTTGTAGAGGTCCCACCTACCCCAGAAAGAGCCCCAATTATCCAGGAAACCAAAACCCTCCCTCCTGCACCATCCCTGCAGCCACGTGTTCAACTCCTCTCTCTCCCTATTCATCCCTTCGCTATCACGTGGCACGGGCAACAACCCAGAGATAACAACTCTGCTTGTTCTCGCTCGAAGCTTCCACCCTAGCTCCCTAAATTTCTGTCTTAAATCCCCATCTCTCTTTCTACCTATGTCGTTGGTGCCTATGTGGACCACGACTTGGGGCTGCTCCCCCTCCCCATTAAGGATCCCAAAAACACGATCCGAGACATCACGAACCCTGGCACCTGGGAGGCAACATACCAACCGTGAGTCTCTCTCGTTCCCACAGAACCTCCTATCTGTTCCCCTAACTATGGAGTCCCCAATGACTAATGTTCTGCTCCTCTTCCCCCTTCCCTTCTGAGCAACAGGGACAGACTCTGTGCCAGATATCTGTACCCCATTGCTTACCCCTGGTAAGTCGTCCCCCGCAACAGTATCCAAAACGGTATACCTGTTGTTGAGGGAAACGGCCACAGGGGATCCCTGCACTGCCTGCTGGTTCCCTCTCCTTCCCCTGACGGTAACCCATCTACCTACTTCTTTTACCTGAGGTGTGACTACCTCCCCATAACTCCTCTCAATAACCTCCTCCGCCTCCCGAATGATCCCAAGTTCATCCAGCTCCAGCTCCAGTTCCCTAATGCGGTTCTCGAGGAGCTGGAGTTGGGTGCACTTCCCACAGATGCAGTCAGCAGGGACACTCTTGGCGACCCTTACCTCCCACATTCTGCAGGAGGAACATACAACTGCTTTAACCTCCATTCCCACTATTCCAAATTCCCAACACATCTACTGAAAAAACAAAAAAAAACAAAAAGTCAAAACTTGTTAGTTTAGCAATCCAACGGACAGAACTTCCTAAATAAAAAGCTTACCTTATCAACACACCAGAGTCATTTTTTTCTTGGTTAGAGGAGGAGTGTGGGTGGGAGACACTACACGTGCAGTGTCTCGGGTACAGCCACCACACAAATATATACCTTTTTCCTTACCCAGCAGTCCCCTGGTCCTCCGAAAACAAAAGGGAATTCACTTTTAAACTTACGCTGAAATTGACTTCACAGCTGTAAGCCCGTTCACGCACCTCCGTTGCTATCCAAGCTGCAGTCAGCGAAACTCAACACTGATACCCAGTAACACAGACACACACTTACACCAAGTAACAAAGACAGACACTGATACCCAGTAACACAGTCACACAATTACACCAAGTAACAAAGACATGCACTGACACCCAGTAACAAAGACATACACTGACACCCAGTAACACAGACACACACGGACACCAAGTAACAAAGACACACACTGACACCCAGCAACACAAAAAAACACATTGACACCAAGTAACACAGACACACACGGACACCAAGTAACAAAGGCACACACTTACACCAAGTAACACAGACTCACACTGACACCCAGCAACACAGACACACAATTACACCAAGTAACAAAGACATACATTGACACCCAGTAACACAGACACACACTGGGTGGCACAGTGGCGCAGTGGTGAGCACTGCAGCCTCACAGCTCCAGGGACCCGGGTTCGATTCTGCGTACTGCCTGTGCGGAGTTTGCAAGATCTCCCTGTGTCTGCGTGGTTTTCCTCCGGGTGCTCCGGTTTCCTCCCACATGCCAAAGACTTGCAGGTTGATAGGTTAATTGGCCATTATAAATTGCCGCTAGTATAGGTAGGTGGTAGGGAAATAAATAGGGATAGTTGGGGATGTGATAGGAATACGGGATTCGTGTAGGATTTGTATAAATGGGTGGTTGATGGTCGGCACAGACTCGGTGGGCCGAAGGGCCTGTTTAAGTGCTGTACCTCTCAACTAAACTAAATACTGACACCCAGTGTCACAGACACACACTGACATCCAGTAACACAAACAAACACACACTGACACCCAGTAACACAGAGAAACACTGATACACAGTAACAAAGACATATACTGACACCAAGTCACAAAGACATACACTGACGCCCAGCAACAAAGAAACACATTTACACCAAGTAACACAGACATACACTTACACCAAGTAACAAAGACATACACTGACACCAAGTCACAAAGACATACACTGATACCAAGTCACAAAGACATACACTGATGCCCAGTAACAAAGACATACACTTACACCAAGTAACACAGACACACACTGATACCCAGAAAGGCAGACACACCCTTACGCCAAGTAACACAGACATACAGTGACACCAAGTAACAAAGACATACACTGACACCAAGTAACACAGACACACACTGACACCCAGTAACACAGACACACACTTACACCAAGTAACAAAGACATACACTGACACCAAGTCACAAAGACGTACACTGATACCAAGTCACAAAGACATACACTGATGCCCAGTAACAAAGACATACACTTACACCAAGTAACACAGACACACACTGACGCCCAGTAACACAGACACACACTTAGACCAAGTAACACAGACATACACTGACACCAAGTAACAAAGACAGACACTGATTCCCAGTAACACAGGCATCCACTGACACCAAGTAACAAAGACATACACTTACACCAAGTAACAAAGACATACACTGACACCAAGTAACAAAGACATACACTTTCACCAAGTAACACAGACATACGCTGACACCAAGTAACAAAGGCAGACAATTACACCAAGTAACAAAGAAATACACATACACCAAGTATTTTGACATACACTGACACAATGCAACAAAGACATACACTGATACTCAGTAACACAGACACACACTTACACCAAGTAACACAGACATACAATGACACCAAGTAACAAAGACATGCACTGATACCCAGTAACACAGAAAAACACTTACACCAAGTAAAAACGACAGACACTGATACCCAGTAACACAGACACACACTTACACCAAGTAACAAAGACATACACTGTCACCCAGTAATAATGACATACACTGACACCCAGTAACACAGACACACACGGACACCAAGTAACAAAGACACACTTACACCAAGTAACATAGACACACACTTACACCAAGTAACACAGACACAAACTGACACCCAGTAACACAATTAAACACACTGACACCCAGTAACACAGACATACACTGACACCAAGTAACAAAGAAATACACTGACACCCAGTAACACAGACACACAAGGACACCAAGTAACAAAAACATACACTTACACCAAGTACCACAGACATAAACTGATACCCAGTAACACAGACACACACTTACACCAAGTAACACAGACATACACTGACACCAGGTAACACAGACATACAATGACACCAAGTAACAAAGACATGCACTGATACCCAGTAACACAGAAAAACACTTACACCAAGTAAAAAAGACAGACACTGATACCCAGTAACACAGACACACACTTACAAAAAGTAACAAAGACATACACTGTCACCCAGAAATAAAGACATACACTGACGCCCAGTAACACAGACACACACGGACACCACGTAAGAAAGACACACATACACCAAGTAACACAGACACACACTTACACCAAGTAACACAGACACAAACTGACACCCAGTAACACAAACAAACACACTGACACCCAGTAACACAGACATACACTGACACCAAGTAACAAAGAAATACACTGACACCCAGTAACACAGACACACAAGGACACCAAGTAACAAAAACATACACTTACACCAAGTAACACAGACATACACTGATACCCAGTAACACAGACACACACTTACACCAAGTAACACAGACATACACTGACACCAAGTAACAAAGACATACACTGACACCAAGTAACAAAGACATACACTGACACCAAGTTACAAAGACATACACTGATACCCAGAAAGGCAGACAAACCCTTACACCAAGTAACACAGACATACACTGACACCAAGTAACAAAGACACACACTGACACCAAGTAACAAAGACATACACTGATACCAAGTCACAAAGACATACACTGAAGCCCAGGATCAAAGACATACTCTTCCACCAAGTAACACAGACACACACTGACACCCAGTAACACAGACACACACTGACACCAAGTAACAAAGACAGACACTGATTCCCAGTAACACAGGCACATACTGGAGGGGGGGGGGGGGCACATTGGCGCATTGGTTAGCACCGCAGCCTCACAGCTCCAGGGACCCGGGTTCGATTCCGGGTACTGCCTGTGCGGAGTTTGCAAGTTCTCCCTGTGTCTGCGTGGGTTTCCTCCCGGTGCTCCGGTTTCCTCCCACTTGCCAAAGACTTGCAGGTTGATAGGTTAATTGGCCATCATAAATTGCCCCTAGTATAGGTAAGTGGTAGGAAAGTATATAGGGATAGGAATACGGGATTAGTGCAGGATTAGTATAAACGGGTTGTTGATGGTCGGCACAGAATCGGTGGGCCGATGGGCCTGTTGAAGTGCTGTATCTCCAAACTAAACTAAATACTGACACCTAGTGTCACAGACACACACTGACACCCAGTTACACAAACAAACACTCACTGACACCCAGTAACACAGACACACACTGACGCCCAGTAAAAAAGACATACACTGACACCAAGTCACAAAGACATACACTGATGCCCAGTAGCAAAGACACACACTTACACCAAGTAACACAGACATACACTGACACCAAGTAACAAAGACAAACACTGATACCCAGTAACGCAGACATTCACTTACACCCAGTAAAAAAGACAGACACTGACACCAAGTCACAAAGACATACACTGATGCCCAGTAACACAGACAGACACTGACACCAAGTAACAAAGACATACACTGACACCAAGTAACAAAGACATACACTTACACCAAGTAACAAAGACACACACTTACACCAAGTAACACAGACATACACTGACACCAAGTAACACAGACATACACTGAAACCAAGTAACAAAGACATACACTTACACCAAGTATTTTGACCTACACTGACACCAAGTAACAAAGACATACACTGATACCCAGTAACACAGACACACACTTACACCAAGTAACAAAGACTACACTGATACCCAGTAACACAGACACACACTTACACCAAGTAACACAGACATACACTGACACCAATTGACAAAGACATACACTGATACCAAGTCACAAAGACATACACTGACACCAAGTCACAAAGACAAACACTGATACCCAGTAACACAGACACACACTTACACCAAGTAACAAAGACATACACTGATACCCAAGAACACAGAGACACACTTGCACCAAGTAACAAAGGCAGACACAGATACTCAGTAACACAGACATAATCTGATACCAAGTAACAAAGACAGACACTGATACCCAGTAACACAGGCACACACGGACACCAAGTAACAAAGGCACACACTTACACCAAGTAACACAGACACACACTGACACCCAGTAACACAGACACACATATACACCAAGTAACAAAGACATACATTGACACCCAGTAACACAGACACACACTGGGTGGCACAGTGGCGCAGCGGTTAGCACTGCAGCCTCACAGCTCCAGGGACCCGGGTTCGATTCTGGGTACTGCCTGTGCGGAGTTTGCAAGTTCTCCCTGTGTCTACGTGGTTTTCCTCCGGGTGCTCCGGTTTCCTCCCACATGCCACAGACTTGCAGGTTGATAGGTTAATTGGCCATTATAAATTGCCCCTAGTATAGGTAGGTGGTAGGGAAATATATAGGGATCGGTGGGGATGTGATAGGAATACGGGATTCGTGTAGGATTAGTATAAATGGGTGGTCGGCACAGACTCGGTGGGCCGAAGGGCCTGTTTAAGTGCTTTATCTGTAAACTAAACTAAATGCTGACACCATTTGTCACAGACACACACTGACATCCAGTAACACAAACAAACACACACTGACACCCAGTAACACAGAGAAAAACACTGATACACTGTAACAAAGACAGACACTGACACCAAGTAACACAGACACACACTGACGCCCAGCAACAAAGACACACATTTCCACCAAGTAACACAGACATACACTTACACCAAGTGTTTTGACATACACTGACACCAAGTAACAAAGACATACACTGATACCCAGAAAGGCAGACACACCCTTACACCCAGTAAAAAATAAATACACTGACACCAAGTCACAAAGACATACACTGATACCAAGTCACAAAGACATACACTGACACCAAGTAACACAGACACACAAAGAAACCAAGTAACAAAGACACACACTTACACCAAGTAACATAGAGAAACAATGACACCAAGTAACAAAGACATACACTGTCACCTAGTAATAAAGACATACACTGACACCCAGTAACACAGACACACACAGACACCAAGTAACAAAGACACACACTTACACCAAGTAACACAGACACACACGGACACCAAGTAACAAAGACATACACTTACACCAAGTAACACAGACATACACTGATACCCAGTAACACAGACACACACTTACACCAAGTAACACAGACATACACTGACACCAAGTAACAAAGACATACACTGACACCAAGTCACAAAGACATACACTGATACCAAGTCACAAAGACATACACTGATGCCCAGGAACAAAGACATACACTTCCACCGAGTAACACAGACACACACTGACACCCAGTAACACAGACACACACTGACACCAGGTAACACAGACATACACTGACACCAAGTAACACAGGCATACACTGACACCAAGTAACAAAGACAGACACTGATTCCCAGTAACACAGGCACACACTGGAGGTGGGGGGGGGGGGGGGTGGACACATTGGCGCATAGGTTAGCACCGCAGCCTCACAGCTACAGGGACCCGGGTTCGATTCCGGGTACTGCCTGTGCGTAGTTTGCAAGTTCTCACTGTGTCTGCGTGGGTTTCCTCCCGGTGCTCCGGTTTCCTCCCACATGCCAAAGACTTGCAGGTTGATAGGTTAATTGGCCATCATAAATTGCCCCTAGTATAGGTAAGTGGTAGGGACATATATAGGGATAGGTGGGGATGTGATAGGAATACGGGATTAATGTAGGATTAGTATAAATGGGTCGTTGATGGTCGGCACAGACTCGGTGGGCCGATGGGCCTGTTTAAGTGCTGTATCTCTAAACTAAACTAAATACTGACACCTAGTGTCACAGATACACACACTGACACCCAGTAACACAGACACACACTGACGCCCAGTAAAAAAGACATACACCGACACCAAGTCACAAAGCCATACACTTACACCAAGTAACAAAGAGACACACTTACACCAAGTAACACAGACATACACCGACACCAAGTCACAAAGACATACACTTACACCAAGTAACAAAGACACACACTTACACCAAGTAACAAAGAAATACACATACACCAAGTATTTTGACATACACTGACACAATGTAACAAAGACATACACTGATACCCAGTAACACAGACACACACCTACACCAAGTAACACAGACATACAATGACACCAAGTAACAAAGACACACACTGACACCAAGTAACAAAGACATACACTGATACCAAGTCACAAAGACATACACTGAAGCCCAGGATCAAAGACATACTCTTCCACCAAGTAACACAGACACACACTGACACCCAGTAACACAGACACACACTGACACCAAGTAACAAAGACAGACACTGATTCCCAGTAACACAGGCACATACTGGAGGGGGGGGGGGCACATTGGCGCATTGGTTAGCACCGCAGCCTCACAGCTACAGGGACCCGGGTTCGATTCCGGGTACTGCCTGTGCGGAGTTTGCAAGTTCTCCCTGTGTCTGCGTGGGTTTCCTCCCGGTGCTCCGGTTTCCTCCCACTTGCCAAAGACTTGCAGGTTGATAGGTTAATTGGCCATCATAAATTGCCCCTAGTATAGGTAAGTGGTAGGAAAGTATATAGGGATAGGAATACGGGATTAGTGCAGGATTAGTATAAACGGGTTGTTGATGGTCGGCACAGAATCGGTGGGCCGATGGGCCTGTTGAAGTGCTGTATCTCCAAACTAAACTAAATACTGACACCTAGTGTCACAGACACACACTGACACCCAGTTACACAAACAAACACTCACTGACACCCAGTAACACAGACACACACTGACGCCCAGTAAAAAAGACATACACTGACACCAAGTCACAAAGACATACACTGATGCCCAGTAGCAAAGACACACACTTACACCAAGTAACACAGACATACACTGACACCAAGTAACAAAGACAAACACTGATACCCAGTAACGCAGACATTCACTTACACCCAGTAAAAAAGACAGACACTGACACCAAGTCACAAAGAGACACACTTACACCAAGTAACACAGACATACACCGACACCAAGTCACAAAGACATACACTGACACCAAGTAACAAAGACAAACACTGATACCCAGTAACGCAGACATTCACTTACACCCAGTAAAAAAGACAGACACTGACACCAAGTCACAAAGACATACACTGATGCCCAGTAACACAGACAGACACTGACACCAAGTAACAAAGACATACACTGACACCAAGTAACAAAGACATACACTTACACCAAGTAACAAAGACACACACTTACACCAAGTAACACAGACATACACTGACACCAAGTAACACAGACATACACTGAAACCAAGTAACAAAGACATACACTTACACCAAGTATTTTGACCTACACTGACACCAAGTAACAAAGACATACACTGATACCCAGTAACACAGACACACACTTACACCAAGTAACAAAGACTACACTGATACCCAGTAACACAGACACACACTTACACCAAGTAACACAGACATACACTGACACCAATTGACAAAGACATACACTGATACCAAGTCACAAAGACATACACTGACACCAAGTCACAAAGACAAACACTGATACCCAGTAACACAGACACACACTTACACCAAGTAACAAAGACATACACTGATACCCAAGAACACAGAGACACACTTGCACCAAGTAACAAAGGCAGACACAGATACTCAGTAACACAGACATAATCTGACACCAAGTAACAAAGACAGACACTGATACCCAGTAACACAGGCACACACGGACACCAAGTAACAAAGGCACACACTTACACCAAGTAACACAGACACACACTGACACCCAGTAACACAGACACACATATACACCAAGTAACAAAGACATACATTGACACCCAGTAACACAGACACACACTGGGTGGCACAGTGGCGCAGCGGTTAGCACTGCAGCCTCACAGCTCCAGGGACCCGGGTTCGATTCTGGGTACTGCCTGTGCGGAGTTTGCAAGTTCTCCCTGTGTCTACGTGGTTTTCCTCCGGGTGCTCCGGTTTCCTCCCACATGCCACAGACTTGCAGGTTGATAGGTTAATTGGCCATTATAAATTGCCCCTAGTATAGGTAGGTGGTAGGGAAATATATAGGGATCGGTGGGGATGTGATTGGAATACGGGATTCGTGTAGGATTAGTATAAATGGGTGGTCGGCACAGACTCGGTGGGCCGAAGGGCCTGTTTAAGTGCTTTATCTGTAAACTAAACTAAATGCTGACACCATTTGTCACAGACACACACTGACATCCAGTAACACAAACAAACACACACTGACACCCAGTAACACAGAGAAAAACACTGATACACTGTAACAAAGACAGACACTGACACCAAGTAACACAGACACACACTGACGCCCAGCAACAAAGACACACATTTCCACCAAGTAACACAGACATACACTTACACCAAGTGTTTTGACATACACTGACACCAAGTAACAAAGACATACACTGATACCCAGAAAGGCAGACACACCCTTACACCCAGTAAAAAATAAATACACTGACACCAAGTCACAAAGACATACACTGATACCAAGTCACAAAGACATACACTGACACCAAGTAACACAGACACACAAAGAAACCAAGTAACAAAGACACACACTTACACCAAGTAACATAGAGAAACAATGACACCAAGTAACAAAGACATACACTGTCACCCAGTAATAAAGACATACACTGACACCCAGTAACACAGACACACACAGACACCAAGTAACAAAGACACACACTTACACCAAGTAACACAGACACACACGGACACCAAGTAACAAAGACATACACTTACACCAAGTAACACAGACATACACTGATACCCAGTAACACAGACACACACTTACACCAAGTAACACAGACATACACTGACACCAAGTAACAAAGACATACACTGACACCAAGTCACAAAGACATACACTGATACCAAGTCACAAAGACATACACTGATGCCCAGGAACAAAGACATACACTTCCACCGAGTAACACAGACACACACTGACACCCAGTAACACAGACACACACTGACACCAGGTAACACAGACATACACTGACACCAAGTAACACAGGCATACACTGACACCAAGTAACAAAGACAGACACTGATTCCCAGTAACACAGGCACACACTGGAGGTGGGGGGGGTGGACACATTGGCGCATTGGTTAGCACCGCAGCCTCACAGCTACAGGGACCCGGGTTCGATTCCGGGTACTGCCTGTGCGTAGTTTGCAAGTTCTCACTGTGTCTGCGTGGGTTTCCTCCCGGTGCTCCGGTTTCCTCCCACATGCCAAAGACTTGCAGGTTGATAGGTTAATTGGCCATCATAAATTGCCCCTAGTATAGGTAAGTGGTAGGGACATATATAGGGATAGGTGGGGATGTGATAGGAATACGGGATTAATGTAGGATTAGTATAAATGGGTCGTTGATGGTCGGCACAGACTCGGTGGGCCGATGGGCCTGTTTAAGTGCTGTATCTCTAAACTAAACTAAATACTGACACCTAGTGTCACAGATACACACACTGACACCCAGTAACACAGACACACACTGACGCCCAGTAAAAAAGACATACACCGACACCAAGTCACAAAGCCATACACTTACACCAAGTAACAAAGAGACACACTTACACCAAGTAACACAGACAGACACCGACACCAAGTCACAAAGACATACACTTACACCAAGTAACAAAGACACACACTTACACCAAGTAACAAAGAAATACACATACACCAAGTATTTTGACATACACTGACAAAATGTAACAAAGACATACACTGATACCCAGTAACACAGACACACACCTACACCAAGTAACACAGACATACAATGACACCAAGTAACAAAGACATGCAAAAATACCCAGTAACACAGACACACCCTTACACCAAGTAAAAAATAAAGACACTGATACCCAGTAACACAGACACACACTTACACCAAGTAACAAAGACATACACTGTCACCCAGTAATAAAGACATACACTGACACCCAGTAACACAGACGCACACTGGGTGGCACTGTGGCGCAGCGGTTAGCACTGCAGCCTCACAGCTCCAGGGACCCGGGTTCGATTCTGGGTACTGCCTGTGCAGAATTTGTAAGTTCTCCCTGTGCCTGCGTGGTTTCCCTCCGGGTGCTCCGGTTTCCTCCCACATGCCAAATACCTGCAGGTTGATATGTTAATTGGCCATCATAAATTGCCCCAAGTATTGGTAGGTGGTCGGGAAATATATAGGGATAGGTGGGGATGTGATAGGAATACGGGATTCGTGTAGGATTAGTATAAATGGGTGGTTGATGGTCGGCACAGACTCGGTGGGCCGAAGGGCCTGTTTCAGTGCTGTATCTCGAAACTAAACTAAATACTGACACCTAGTGGCACAGACACACACTGACACCCAGTAACACAGACACACACTGACACCCAGTAAAAAAGACACACACTGACACCAAGTCACAAAGACATACACTGACACAAAGACATACACTGACGCCCAGCAACAAAGACACACATTTACACCAAGTAACACAGACATACACTTACACCAAGTATTTTGACATACACTGACACCAAGTAACAAAGACATACACTGATACCCAGAAAGGCAGACACACCCTTACACCCAGTAAAAAATAAATACACTGACACCAAGTCACAAAGACATACACTGATACCAAGTCACAAAGACATACACTGATGCCCAGTAACACAGACACACACTGACACCAAGTAACAAAGACATACACTGACACCAAGTAACACAGACACACACTGAAACCAAGTAACAAAGACACACACTTACACCAAGTAACATGGAGATACAATGACACCAAGTAACAAAGACATGAACTGATACCCAGTAACACAGACACACACTTACACCAAGTAACAAAGACATACACCGACACCCAGTAACAAAGACATACACTGACACCCAGTAACACAGACAGACACAGACACCAAGTATCAAAGACACACACTGACACCAAGTATCAAAGACACACACATACACCAAGTAACACAGACACACACTGACACCCAGTAACACAAACAAACACACTGACACCAAGTAACACAGACAAACACTGACACCAAGTAACAAAGAAATACATTGTTACACTGTGAAACCCCATACACACCTGGCAGGACCCTGATACAGAGTGAAACCCCATACACAACTTGCAGGACCCTGATACACTGTGAAGACCCCATACACACCGGGCAGGATCCTGATCCACTGTGAAAACCCCATACACACCTGGCATATCCTGATACACTGTGAAAACCGCATGCACACCTGGCAGGACCCTGATACACTGAGAAAACCCCAAACACTCCTGGCAGAATCCTGATCCAATGTGAAAACCCCATACACACCTGGCAGGATCCTGCTGCACTGTGAAAACCCCCATACACACCTGGCATGATCCTGATACACTGTGAAAACCCGAAACACACCTGACAGGTAACCGATACACTGTGAAACCCCATACACACCTGGCAGGATCCTGATACACTGTGAAAACCCCATACACACCTGGCAGGATACTGATCCACTGTGAAAACCCGATACACACCTGGCAGGATCCTGATCCACTGTGAAAACCCCAGACAATCCTGGCAGGATCCTGATACACTGTGAAAACCCCATACACACCTGGCAGGATCCTGATACACTGTGAAAAACCCATACACACCTGGCAGGATCCTGATCCACTGTGAATACCCCATACACACCTGGCAGGATCCTCATGATCTGTGAAAACCGCATACACACCTGGCAGGATCCTGATACACTGTGAAAACCCCATACACACCTGGCAGGATCCTGATACACTGTGAAAACCCCATACACACCTGGCAGGATCCTGATGCACTGTGAATCCCCATACACATCTGGCAGGATCCTGACACACTGTGAAAACCCCATAAACACCTGGCAGGATCCAGATACACGGTGAAAATCCCATACACACCTGGCAAGAACCTGATACACTATGAAAACCCCACACACACCTGGCAGGATCCTGATACACTGTGAAAACCCTATAAGCACCAGGCAGGATCCTGATGCACAGTGAAACCCCATACACACCTGGCAGGATCCTGATCCACTGTGAAAACCCCATACACACCTGGCAGGATCCTGATCCACTGTGAAAACAAATACACATCTGGCAGGATCCTGACATACTGTGAAAACCCCATACACACCTGGCAGGATCCTGATACAATGTGAAATCCCCATACACACCTGGCAGGATCCTGATCCACTGTGAAACCCCATTCACATCCGGCAGGATCCTGATACACTGTGAAAACCCCATACACACCTGGCAGGATCCTGTGACACTGTGAAACCCCATGCACACCTGGCAGGACCCTGATACACTGTGAAACCCCATACACACCTGGCAGGATCCTGATACACTGTGAAACCCCATACACAACGGGCAGGATCCTGATACACTGTGAAAACCCCATACACAACTGGCAGGATCCTGATCCACTGTGAAAACCCCATACACACCTGGCAGATCCTGATACACTGTGAAAACCCCATACACACCTGGCAGGACACTGATACACTCTGAAAACCCCAAACACACCTGGCAGGATCCTGATCAACTGTGAAAAACCCATAGACACCTTGCAGGATCATGGTGCACTGTGAAAACCCCCATACACACCTGGCAGGATCCTGATACTCTGTGAAAACACCAAACTCACCTGGCAGGTAACTGATAAACTGTGAAACCCCTTACACACCTGGCAGGATACTGATACACTGTGAAAACACCATACACACCTGGCAGGATCATGATCCACAGTGAAAACCCCATACACACCTGGCAGGATCCTGATACACCGTGAAAACCCCATACACTCCTGGCAGGATCCTGATACACCATGAAAACCCCATACACACCTGGCAGGATCCTGATACACTGTGAAAATCCCATACACACCTGGCAGGATCCTGATCCACTGTGAAAACCCCATACACACCTGGCAGGATCCTGATACACTGTGAAAACCCCATACACTCCTGGCAGGATCCTGATACACTGTGAAAACCCCAAACACACCTGGCAGGATCCTGATCCACTGTGAAACCCCATAAACACTTGGCAGGACCCTGATACACTGTGAAACCCCATACACACCGGGCAGGATACAGATACACTGTGAAAACCCGGACACACCTGGCAGGATCCTGATCCACTGTGAAAACCTCAAACACACCTGGCAGGTAACTGAGACACTGTGAAACCCCATACACACCTGGCAGGATCCTGATACACTGTGAATACACCATACACACCTGGCAGGATCCTGATCCACTGTGAAACCCCCATACACACCTGGCAGGATCCTGATACACTGTGAAAACCCCATACAAACCTGGCAGGATCATGATACACTCTGAAAACCCCATGCACACCTGGCAGGATCCTGATACACTGTGAAAACCCCATACACACCTGGCAGGATCATGATCCACTGTGAAAACCCCATACACACCTGGCAGGATACTGATACACTGTGAAAACCCCATACACTCCTGGCAGGATCTTGATACACTGTGAAAACCCCATATGCACCTGGAAGGATCTTGATACACTGTGCAAACCCCATGCACACCTGGCAGGATCCTGATGCACTGTGAAACCCCATACACATCTGGAAGGATCCTGACACACTGTGGAAACCCCATACACACCTGGCAGGATCCTGATACACTGTGAAAACCCCATACACACCTGGCAAGACGCTGATACACTGTGAAAACCCCACACACACCTGGCAGGATCCTGATACACTGTGAAAACCCCATACACACCTGGCAGGACCATGATGCTCTGTGAGAACCCCATGAACACCAGGCAGACTCCAGATACACAGTGAAACCCCATCCACTCCTTGTATGATCCTGATATACTGTGAAACGCCATACACACCTGGCAGGATCCTGATACACTGTGAAAACCCCCATACACACCTGGCAGGATCCTGATACACTGTGAAAACCCCAAACACACCTGGCAGGTAACTGAGACACTGTGAAACCCCATACACACCTGGCAGGATCCTGATACATTTTGAATACACCATACACACCTGGCAGGATCCTGATCCACTGTGAAACCCCCATACACACCTGGCAGGATCCTGATACACTGTGAAAACCCCATACACACCTGGCAGGATCATGATACACTCTGAAAACCCCATGCACTCCTGGCAGGATCCTGATGCACTGTGAAAACCCCATACACACCTGGCAGGATCATGATCCACTGTGAAAACCCCATACACACCTGGCAGGATACTGATACACTGTGAAAACCCCATACACTCCTGGCAGGATCTTGATACACTGTGAAAACCCCATATGCACCTGGCAGGTTCTTGATACACTGTGCAAACCCCATGCACACCTGGCAGGATCCTGATGCACTGTGAAACCCCATACACTACTGGCAGGATCCTGACACACTGTGAAAACCCCATACACACCTGGCAGGATCCTGATACACTGTGAAAACCCCATACACACCTGGCAAGACGCTGATACACTGTGAAAACCCCACACACACCTGGCAGGATCCTGATACACTGTGAAAACCCCATATACACCTGGCAGGACCATGATGCTCTGTGAGAACCCCATGAACACCAGGCAGACTCCAGATACACAGTGAAACCCCATCCACTCCTTGTATGATCCTGATATACTGTGAAACGCCATACACACCTGGCAGGATCCTGATACACTGTGAAAACCCCATGCACACCTGGCTGGATCCTGATACACTGTGAAAACCCCCATACACACCGGGCTGGATCCTGATCCACTGTGAAATCTCGAAACACACCTGGCAGGATCCTGATACACTGTGAAAACCCAAAGACACCTGGCAGGATCCTGATCAACTGTGAAATCCCATGCGCACCTGGCAGGATCCTGGCCCACTGTGAAATCCCCACACACACCTGGCAGGATCCTGTTACACTGTGGAAACCCCATACACATCTGGCAGGATCCTGATCCATTGTGAAAACCCCATACACACCTGGCAGGATACTGATCCACTGTGAAAGCCCCATACACACCTGGCAGGATCCTGATCCACACTGAAATCCCAGACACATCTGGCTGGATCCTGATACACTGTGAAAAACCCATACACCCCTGGCAGGATCCTGATCCACTGTGAAAACCCTTACACACCTGGCAGGATCCAGATACACTGGGAAACCCCATACACTCCTGGCAGGATCCTGATACACTGTGAAAACCCCCTGCACACCTGGCAGTATCCTGATACACTGTGAAAACCCCATACACACGTGGCAGGATCCTGATCCACTGTGAAACCCCATACACACCTGGCAGGATCCTGATCCACTGTGAAAACCCCATACACACCTGGCAGGATCCTGATACACTGTGAAAACCCCATACACTGCTGGCAGGATCCTGATAAACTGTGAAAACCCCATATACACCTGGCAGGATTCTGATACACTGTGAAAACCCCATACACACCTGGCAGGATCCGGATGCACTGTGAAACCCCATGCACATCTGGCAGGATCCTGACACACTGTGAAAATCCCATACACACCTGGCAGGATCCTGATACACAGTGAAAACCCCATACACACCGGGCAGGATCCTGATACACTGTGAAAACCCCATACACACCTGGCAGGATACTGATCCACTGTGAAAACCCCATACACACCTGGCAGATCCTGATACACTGTGAGAACCCCATACACTCCTGGCAGGAGCCTGATACACTGTGAAAACCCCATACACACCTGGAAGGATCCTGATCCACTGTGAATCTCCATAGACACTTGGCAGGATCCTGATCCACTGTGAATCAGCATGCACACCTGGCAGGACCCTGTTACACTGTGAAACCCCATACACACCTGGCAGGACCCTGATACAGAGTGAAACCCCATACACAACTAGCAGGACCCTGATACACTGTGAAGAACCCATACACACCGGGCAGTATCCTGATACACTGTGAAAACCCCATACACACCTGGCAGATCCTGATACACTGTGAAAACCCCATGCACACCTGGCAGGACCCTGATACACTGAGAAAACACCAAACACACCTGGCAGGATCCTGATCCAAAGTGAAAACCCCACACACACCTGGCAGGATCCTGGTGCACTGTGAAAACCCCCATGCACACCTGGCATGATCCTGATACACTGTGAAAACCCCAAACACACCTGGCAGGTAACCGATACACTGTGAAACCCCATACACACCTGGCAGGATCCTGGTACACTGTGAAAACCCCATACACACCTGGCAGGATACTGATCCACTGTGAAGACCCGATACACACCTAGCAGGATCCTGATCCACTGTGAAAACTCCATACACTCCTGGCAGGATCCTGATACACTGTGAAAACCCCATACACACCTGGCAGGATCCTGATACACTGTGAAAAACCCATACACACCTGGCAGGATCCTGATCCACTTTGAATACCCCATACACACCTGGCAGGATCCTCATGATCTGTGAAAACCGCATACACACCTGGCAGGATCCTGATACACTGTGAAAACCCCATATACACCTGGCAGGATCCTGATACAATGTGAAAACCCCATACACACCAGGCAGGATCCTGATGCACTGTGAAACCCCATACACATCTGGCAGGATCCTGACACACTGTGAAAACCCCATACACACCCGGCAGGATCCAGATACACGGTGAAAATCCCATACACACCTGGCAAGAACCTGATACACTATGAAAACCCCACACACACCTGGCAGGATCCTGATACACTGTGAAAACCCCATAAGCACCAGGCAGGATCCTGATGCACAGTGAAAACCCATACACACCTGGCAGGATCCTGGTCCACTGTGAAAACCCCATACACACCTGGCAGGATCCTGATCCACTGTGAAAACCCCATACACACCTGGCAGGATCCTGATCCACTGTGAAAACCCCATACACACCTGGCAGGATCCTGATCCACTGTGAAAACCCATACACATCTGGCAGGATCCTGACATACTGTGAAAACCCCATACACACCTGGCAGGATCCTGATCCACTGTGAAACCCCATTCACATCCGGCAGGATCCTGATACACTGTGAAAACCCCATACACACCTGGCAGGATCCTGTGACACTGTGAAACCCCATGCACACCTGGCAGGACCCTGATACACTGTGAAACCCCATACACACCTGGCAGGATCCTGATACACTGTGAAACCCCATACACACCGGGCAGGATCCTGATACACTGTGAAAACCCCATACACACCTGGCAGGATCCTGATACACTGTGAAAACCCCATACACACCTGGCAGGACACTGATACACTCTGAAAACCCCAAACACTCCTGGCAGGATCCTGATCCACTGTGAAAACCCCATACACACCTGGCAGGATCATGGTGCACTGTGAAAATCCCCATACACACCTGGCAGGATCCTGATACACTGTGAAAACCCCAAACTCACCTGGCAGGTAACTGATACACTGTGAAACCCCATACACACCTGGCAGGATACTGATACACTGTGAAAACACCATACACACCTGGCAGGATCATGATCCACAGTGAAAAGCCCATACACACATGGCAGGATCCTGATACACCGTGAAAACCCCATACACTCCTGGCAGGATCCTGATACACCATGAAAACCCCATACACACCTGGCAGGTAACCGATACACTGTGAAACCCCATACACACCTGGCAGGTTCCTGATACACTGTGAAAACCCCATACACACCTGGCAGGATACTGATCCACTGTGAAAACCCCATACACACCTGGCAGGATCCTGATCCACTGTGAAAACCCCATACACTCCTGGCAGGATCCTGATACACTGTGAAAACCCCATACACACCTGGCAGGATCCTCATGATCTGTGAAAACCGCATACACACCTGGCAGGATCCTGATACACTGTGAAAACCCCATATACACCTGGCAGGATCCTGATACAATGTGAAAACCCCATACACACCAGGCAGGATCCTGATGCACTGTGAAACCCCATACACATCTGGCAGGATCCTGACACACTGTGAAAACCCCATACACACCTGGCAGGATCCTGATACACTGTGAAAACCCCATACACACCTGGCAGGATCCTGATACACTGTGAAAACCCCATACACACCTGGCAGGATCCTGATGCACTGTGAATCCCCATACACATCTGGCAGGATCCTGACACACTGTGAAAACCCCATAAACACCTGGCAGGATCCAGATACACGGTGAAAATCCCATACACACCTGGCAAGAACCTGATACACTATGAAAACCCCACACACACCTGGCAGGATCCTGATACACTGTGAAAACCCTATAAGCACCAGGCAGGATCCTGATGCACAGTGAAACCCCATACACACCTGGCAGGATCCTGATCCACTGTGAAAACCCCATACACACCTGGCAGGATCCTGATCCACTGTGAAAACAAATACACATCTGGCAGGATCCTGACATACTGTGAAAACCCCATACACACCTGGCAGGATCCTGATACAATGTGAAATCCCCATACACACCTGGCAGGATCCTGATCCACTGTGAAACCCCATTCACATCCGGCAGGATCCTGATACACTGTGAAAACCCCATACACACCTGGCAGGATCCTGTGACACTGTGAAACCCCATGCACACCTGGCAGGACCCTGATACACTGTGAAACCCCATACACACCTGGCAGGATCCTGATACACTGTGAAACCCCATACACAACGGGCAGGATCCTGATACACTGTGAAAACCCCATACACAACTGGCAGGATCCTGATCCACTGTGAAAACCCCATACGCACCTGGCAGATCCTGATACACTGTGAAAACCCCATACACACCTGGCAGGACACTGATACACTCTGAAAACCCCAAACACACCTGGCAGGATCCTGATCAACTGTGAAAAACCCATAGACACCTTGCAGGATCATGGTGCACTGTGAAAACCCCCATACACACCTGGCAGGATCCTGATACACTGTGAAAACACCAAACTCACCTGGCAGGTAACTGATAAACTGTGAAACCCCTTACACACCTGGCAGGATACTGATACACTGTGAAAACACCATACACACCTGGCAGGATCATGATCCACAGTGAAAACCCCATACACACCTGGCAGGATCCTGATACACCGTGAAAACCCCATACACTCCTGGCAGGATCCTGATACACCATGAAAACCCCATACACACCTGGCAGGATCCTGATACACTGTGAAAATCCCATACACACCTGGCAGGATCCTGATCCACTGTGAAAACCCCATACACACCTGGCAGGATCCTGATACACTGTGAAAACCCCATACACTCCTGGCAGGATCCTGATACACTGTGAAAACCCCAAACACACCTGGCAGGATCCTGATCCACTGTGAAACCCCATAAACACTTGGCAGGACCCTGATACACTGTGAAACCCCATACACACCGGGCAGGATACAGATACACTGTGAAAACCCGGACACACCTGGCAGGATCCTGATCCACTGTGAAAACCTCAAACACACCTGGCAGGTAACTGAGACACTGTGAAACCCCATACACACCTGGCAGGATCCTGATACACTGTGAATACACCATACACACCTGGCAGGATCCTGATCCACTGTGAAACCCCCATACACACCTGGCAGGATCCTGATACACTGTGAAAACCCCATACAAACCTGGCAGGATCATGATACACTCTGAAAACCCCATGCACACCTGGCAGGATCCTGATACACTGTGAAAACCCCATACACACCTGGCAGGATCATGATCCACTGTGAAAACCCCATACACACCTGGCAGGATACTGATACACTGTGAAAACCCCATACACTCCTGGCAGGATCTTGATACACTGTGAAAACCCCATATGCACCTGGAAGGATCTTGATACACTGTGCAAACCCCATGCACACCTGGCAGGATCCTGATGCACTGTGAAACCCCATACACATCTGGAAGGATCCTGACACACTGTGGAAACCCCATACACACCTGGCAGGATCCTGATACACTGTGAAAACCCCATACACACCTGGCAAGACGCTGATACACTGTGAAAACCCCACACACACCTGGCAGGATCCTGATACACTGTGAAAACCCCATACACACCTGGCAGGACCATGATGCTCTGTGAGAACCCCATGAACACCAGGCAGACTCCAGATACACAGTGAAACCCCATCCACTCCTTGTATGATCCTGATATACTGTGAAACGCCATACACACCTGGCAGGATCCTGATACACTGTGAAAACCCCCATACACACCTGGCAGGATCCTGATACACTGTGAAAACCCCAAACACACCTGGCAGGTAACTGAGACACTGTGAAACCCCATACACACCTGGCAGGATCCTGATACATTTTGAATACACCATACACACCTGGCAGGATCCTGATCCACTGTGAAACCCCCATACACACCTGGCAGGATCCTGATACACTGTGAAAACCCCATACACACCTGGCAGGATCATGATACACTCTGAAAACCCCATGCACACCTGGCAGGATCCTGATGCACTGTGAAAACCCCATACACACCTGGCAGGATCATGATCCACTGTGAAAACCCCATACACACCTGGCAGGATACTGATACACTGTGAAAACCCCATACACTCCTGGCAGGATCTTGATACACTGTGAAAACCCCATATGCACCTGGCAGGTTCTTGATACACTGTGCAAACCCCATGCACACCTGGCAGGATCCTGATGCACTGTGAAACCCCATACACTACTGGCAGGATCCTGACACACTGTGAAAACCCCATACACACCTGGCAGGATCCTGATACACTGTGAAAACCCCATACACACCTGGCAAGACGCTGATACACTGTGAAAACCCCACACACACCTGGCAGGATCCTGATACACTGTGAAAACCCCATATACACCTGGCAGGACCATGATGCTCTGTGAGAACCCCATGAACACCAGGCAGACTCCAGATACACAGTGAAACCCCATCCACTCCTTGTATGATCCTGATATACTGTGAAACGCCATACACACCTGGCAGGATCCTGATACACTGTGAAAACCCCATGCACACCTGGCTGGATCCTGATACACTGTGAAAACCCCCATACACACCGGGCTGGATCCTGATCCACTGTGAAATCTCGAAACACACCTGGCAGGATCCTGATACACTGTGAAAACCCAAAGACACCTGGCAGGATCCTGATCAACTGTGAAATCCCATGCGCACCTGGCAGGATCCTGGCCCACTGTGAAATCCCCACACACACCTGGCAGGATCCTGTTACACTGTGGAAACCCCATACACATCTGGCAGGATCCTGATCCATTGTGAAAACCCCATACACACCTGGCAGGATACTGATCCACTGTGAAAGCCCCATACACACCTGGCAGGATCCTGATCCACACTGAAATCCCAGACACATCTGGCTGGATCCTGATACACTGTGAAAAACCCATACACCCCTGGCAGGATCCTGATCCACTGTGAAAACCCTTACACACCTGGCAGGATCCAGATACACTGGGAAACCCCATACACTCCTGGCAGGATCCTGATACACTGTGAAAACCCCCTGCACACCTGGCAGTATCCTGATACACTGTGAAAACCCCATACACACGTGGCAGGATCCTGATCCACTGTGAAACCCCATACACACCTGGCAGGATCCTGATCCACTGTGAAAACCCCATACACACCTGGCAGGATCCTGATACACTGTGAAAACCCCATACACTGCTGGCAGGATCCTGATAAACTGTGAAAACCCCATATACACCTGGCAGGATTCTGATACACTGTGAAAACCCCATACACACCTGGCAGGATCCGGATGCACTGTGAAACCCCATGCACATCTGGCAGGATCCTGACACACTGTGAAAATCCCATACACACCTGGCAGGATCCTGATACACAGTGAAAACCCCATACACACCGGGCAGGATCCTGATACACTGTGAAAACCCCATACACACCTGGCAGGATACTGATCCACTGTGAAAACCCCATACACACCTGGCAGATCCTGATACACTGTGAGAACCCCATACACTCCTGGCAGGAGCCTGATACACTGTGAAAACCCCATACACACCTGGAAGGATCCTGATCCACTGTGAATCTCCATAGACACTTGGCAGGATCCTGATCCACTGTGAATCAGCATGCACACCTGGCAGGACCCTGTTACACTGTGAAACCCCATACACACCTGGCAGGACCCTGATACAGAGTGAAACCCCATACACAACTAGCAGGACCCTGATACACTGTGAAGAACCCATACACACCGGGCAGTATCCTGATACACTGTGAAAACCCCATACACACCTGGCAGATCCTGATACACTGTGAAAACCCCATGCACACCTGGCAGGACCCTGATACACTGAGAAAACACCAAACACACCTGGCAGGATCCTGATCCAAAGTGAAAACCCCACACACACCTGGCAGGATCCTGGTGCACTGTGAAAACCCCCATGCACACCTGGCATGATCCTGATACACTGTGAAAACCCCAAACACACCTGGCAGGTAACCGATACACTGTGAAACCCCATACACACCTGGCAGGATCCTGGTACACTGTGAAAACCCCATACACACCTGGCAGGATACTGATCCACTGTGAAGACCCGATACACACCTAGCAGGATCCTGATCCACTGTGAAAACTCCATACACTCCTGGCAGGATCCTGATACACTGTGAAAACCCCATACACACCTGGCAGGATCCTGATACACTGTGAAAAACCCATACACACCTGGCAGGATCCTGATCCACTTTGAATACCCCATACACACCTGGCAGGATCCTCATGATCTGTGAAAACCGCATACACACCTGGCAGGATCCTGATACACTGTGAAAACCCCATATACACCTGGCAGGATCCTGATACAATGTGAAAACCCCATACACACCAGGCAGGATCCTGATGCACTGTGAAACCCCATACACATCTGGCAGGATCCTGACACACTGTGAAAACCCCATACACACCCGGCAGGATCCAGATACACGGTGAAAATCCCATACACACCTGGCAAGAACCTGATACACTATGAAAACCCCACACACACCTGGCAGGATCCTGATACACTGTGAAAACCCCATAAGCACCAGGCAGGATCCTGATGCACAGTGAAAACCCATACACACCTGGCAGGATCCTGGTCCACTGTGAAAACCCCATACACACCTGGCAGGATCCTGATCCACTGTGAAAACCCCATACACACCTGGCAGGATCCTGATCCACTGTGAAAACCCCATACACACCTGGCAGGATCCTGATCCACTGTGAAAACCCATACACATCTGGCAGGATCCTGACATACTGTGAAAACCCCATACACACCTGGCAGGATCCTGATCCACTGTGAAACCCCATTCACATCCGGCAGGATCCTGATACACTGTGAAAACCCCATACACACCTGGCAGGATCCTGTGACACTGTGAAACCCCATGCACACCTGGCAGGACCCTGATACACTGTGAAACCCCATACACACCTGGCAGGATCCTGATACACTGTGAAACCCCATACACACCGGGCAGGATCCTGATACACTGTGAAAACCCCATACACACCTGGCAGGATCCTGATACACTGTGAAAACCCCATACACACCTGGCAGGACACTGATACACTCTGAAAACCCCAAACACTCCTGGCAGGATCCTGATCCACTGTGAAAACCCCATACACACCTGGCAGGATCATGGTGCACTGTGAAAATCCCCATACACACCTGGCAGGATCCTGATACACTGTGAAAACCCCAAACTCACCTGGCAGGTAACTGATACACTGTGAAACCCCATACACACCTGGCAGGATACTGATACACTGTGAAAACACCATACACACCTGGCAGGATCATGATCCACAGTGAAAAGCCCATACACACATGGCAGGATCCTGATACACCGTGAAAACCCCATACACTCCTGGCAGGATCCTGATACACCATGAAAACCCCATACACACCTGGCAGGTAACCGATACACTGTGAAACCCCATACACACCTGGCAGGTTCCTGATACACTGTGAAAACCCCATACACACCTGGCAGGATACTGATCCACTGTGAAAACCCCATACACACCTGGCAGGATCCTGATCCACTGTGAAAACCCCATACACTCCTGGCAGGATCCTGATACACTGTGAAAACCCCATACACACCTGGCAGGATCCTCATGATCTGTGAAAACCGCATACACACCTGGCAGGATCCTGATACACTGTGAAAACCCCATATACACCTGGCAGGATCCTGATACAATGTGAAAACCCCATACACACCAGGCAGGATCCTGATGCACTGTGAAACCCCATACACATCTGGCAGGATCCTGACACACTGTGAAAACCCCATACACACCCGGCAGGATCCAGATACACGGTGAAAATCCCATACACACCTGGCAAGAACCTGATACACTATGAAAACCCCACACACACCTGGCAGGATCCTGATACACTGTGAAAACCCCATAAGCACCAGGCAGGATCCTGATGCACAGTGAAAACCCATACACACCTGGCAGGATCCTGGTCCACTGTGAAAACCCCATACACACCTGGCAGGATCCTGATCCACTGTGAAAACCCCATACACACCTGGCAGGATCCTGATCCACTGTGAAAACCCCAAACACACCTGGCAGGATCCTGATCCACTGTGAAAACCCCATACACACCTGGCAGGATCCTGTGACACTGTGAAACCCCATGCACACCTGGCAGGACCCTGATACACTGTGAAACCCCATACACACCTGGCAGGATCCTGATACACTGTGAAACCCCATACACACCGGGCAGGATCCTGATACACTGTGAAAACCCCATACACACCTGGCAGGATCCTGATACACTGTGAAAACCCCATACACACCTGGCAGGACACTGATACACTCTGAAAACCCCAAACACTCCTGGCAGGATCCTGATCCACTGTGAAAACCCCATACACACCTGGCAGGATCATGGTGCACTGTGAAAATCCCCATACACACCTGGCAGGATCCTGATACACTGTGAAAACCCCAAACTCACCTGGCAGGTAACTGATACACTGTGAAACCCCATACACACCTGGCAGGATACTGATACACTGTGAAAACACCATACACACCTGGCAGGATCATGATCCACAGTGAAAAGCCCATACACACATGGCAGGATCCTGATACACCGTGAAAACCCCATACACTCCTGGCAGGATCCAGATACACCATGAAAACCCCATACACACCTGGCAGGTAACCGATACACTGTGAAACCCCATACACACCTGGCAGGTTCCTGATACACTGTGAAAACCCCATACACACCTGGCAGGATGCTGATCCATTGTGAAAACCCCATACACACCTGGCAGGATCCTGATCCACTGTGAAAACCCCATACACTCCTGGCAGGATCCTGATACACTGTGAAAACCCCATACACACCTGGCAGGATCCTGATACACTGTGAAAAACCCATACACACCTGGCAGGATCCGGATCCACTTTGAATACCCCATACACACCTGGCAGGATCCTCATGATCTGTGAAAACCGCATACACACCTGGCAGGATCCTGATACACTGTGAAAACCCCATATACACCTGGCAGGATCCTGATACACTGTGAAAACCCCATACACACCTGACAGGATCCTGATGCACTGTGAAACCCCATACACATCTGGCAGGATCCTGACACACTGTGAAAACCCCATACACACCTGGCAGGATCCAGATACACGGTGAAAATCCCATACACACCTGGCAAGAACCTGATACACTATGAAAACCCCCCACACACCTGGCAGGATCCTGATACACTGTGAAAACCCCAAAAGCACCAGGCAGGATCCTGATGCACAGTGAAACCCCATACACACCTGGCAGGATCCTGGTCCACTGTGAAAACCCCATACACACCTGGCAGGATCATGATCCACTGTGAAAACCCCATACACACCTGGCAGGATCCTGATCCACTGTGAAAACCCCAAACACACCTGGCAGGATCCTGATCCACTGTGAAAACCCATACACATCTGGCAGGATCCTGACATACTGTGAAAACCCCATACACACCTGGCAGGATCCTGACACAATGTGAAAACCCCATACACACCTGGCAGGATCCTGTGACAGTGTGAAACCCCATGCACACCTGGCAGGACCCTGATACACTGTGAAACCCCATACACACCTGGCAGGATCCTGATACACTGTGAAACCCCATACACACCGGGCAGGATCCTGATACACTGTGAAAACCCCATACACAACTGGCAGGATCCTGATCCACTGTGAAAACCCCATACACACCTGGCAGTTCCTGATACCCTGTGAAAATCCCATACACACCTGGCAGGACACTGATACTCTCTGAAAACCCCAAACACACCTGGCAGGATCCTGATCCACTGTGAAAACCCCATACACACCTGGCAGGATCATGGTGCACTGTGAAAACCCCCATACACACCTGGCAGGATCCTGATACACTGTGAAAACCCCAAACTCACCTGGCAGGTAACTGAGACACTGTGAAACCCCATACACACGTGGCAGGATACTGATACACTGTGAAAACACCATACACACCTGGCAGGATCAGGATCCACAGTGAAAAGCCCATACGCACCTGGCAGGATCCTGATACACCGTGAAAACCCCATACACTCCTGGCAGGATCCTGATTCACCATGAAAACCCCATACACACCTGGCAGGATCCTGATACACTGTGAAAATCCCATACACACCTGGAAGGATCCTGATGCACTGTGAAAACCCCATACACACCTGGCAGGATCCTGATACACTGTGAAAACCCCATACACTCCTGGCAGGATCCTGATACACTGTGAAAACCCCATACACACCTGGCAGGATCCTGATCCACTGTGAAACCCCATAAACACTTGGCAGGATCCTGATCCACTGTGAATCCCCATACACACCTGGCAGGATCCTGCTACACTGTGAAACCCCATACACACCTGGCAGGACCCTGATACACTGTGAAACCCCATACACACCTGGCAGGATACAGATACACTGTGAAAACCCCAGACACGACTGGCAGATCCTGATACACTGTGAAAACCCCATACACACCTGGCAGGACCCTGATGCACTGTGAAAACCCCAAACACACCTGGCAGGATCCTGATCCACTGTGAAACCCCATAAACACTTGGCAGGATCCTGATCCACTGTGAATCCCCATACACACCTGGCAGGATCCTGCTACACTGTGAAACCCCAGACACGACTGGCAGATCCTGATACACTGTGAAAACCCCATACACACCTGGCAGGACCCTGATGCACTGTGAAAACCCCAAACACACCTGGCAGGATCCTGATCCACTGTGAAAACACCACAAACACCTGGCAGGATCCTTGTGCACTGTGAAAAGCCCCATGCACACCTGGCAGGATCCTGATACACTGTGAAAACCCCAAACACACCTGGCAGGTAACTGAGACACTGTGATACCCCAAACACACCTGGCAAGATCCTGATACACTGTGAATACACCATACACCCTTGGCAGGATCCTGATGCACTGTGAAAACCCCATACACACCTGGCAGGATCCTGATACTCTGTGAAAACCCCATACACACCTGGCAGGATCCTGATACACTCTGAAAACTCCATGCACATCTGGCAGGATCCTGATACACTGTGAAAACCCCATACACACCTGGCAGGATCCTGATCCACTGTGAAAACCCCATACACACCTGGCAGGATACTGATACACTGTGAAAACCCCATACACTCCTGGCAGGATCTTGATACACTGTGAAAACCCCATATGCACCTGGCAGGATCCTGATACACTGTGCAAACCCCATGCACACCTGGCAGGATCCTGATGCACTTTGAAACACCATACACTTCTGGCAGGATCCTGACACACTGTGAAAACCCCATACACACCTGGCAGGATCCTGATACACTGTGAAAACCCCATACACACCTGGCAAGACGCTGATACACTGTGAAAACCCCACACACACCTGGCAGGATCCTGATACACTGTGAAAACCCCATACACACCTGGCAGGACCATGATGCTCTGTAAGAACCCCATGAACACCAGGCAGACTCCAGATACACAGTGAAACCCCATCCACTCCTTGTATGATCCTGATACACTGTGAAACGCCATACACACCTGGCAGGATCCTGATACACTGTGAAAACCCCATGCACACCTGGCTGGATCCTGATACACTGTGAAAACCCCCATACACACCGGGCTGGATCCTGATCCACTGTGAAAACTCCAAACACACCTGGCAGGATCCTGATACACTGTGAAAACCCAAAGACACCTGGCAGGATCCTGATCAACTGTGAAACCCCATGCGCACCTCGCAGGATCCTGGCCCACTGTGAAATCCCCACACACACCTGGCAGTATCCTGTTACACTGTAGAAACCCCATACACATCTGGCAGGATCCTGATCCATTGTGAAAACCCCATACACACCTGGCAGGATACTGATCCACTGTGAAAGCCCCATACACACCTGGCAGGATCCTGATCCACTGTGAAAACCCCATACACACCTGGCAGGATCCTGGTGCACTGTCAAAACCCCCATACACACCTGGCAGGATCCTGATACACTGTGAAAACCCCAAACTCACCAGGCAGGTAACAGATACACTGTGAAACCCCATACACACCTGGCAGGATACTGATACACTGTGAAAACCCCATACACTCCTGGCAGGATCCTGATACACTGTGAAAACCCCATACACACCTGGCAGGATCCTGATCCACTGTGAAACCCCATAAACACTTGGCAGGATCCTGATCCACTGTGAATCCCCATGCACACCTGGCAGGATCCTGCTACACTGTGAAACCCCATACACACCTGGCAGGACCCTGATACACTGTGAAACCCCATACACACCTGGCAGATCCTGATACCCTGTGAAAATCCCATACACACCTGGCAGGACACTGATACACTCTGAAAACCCCAAACACACCTGGCAGGATCCTGATCCACTGTGAAGACCCCATACACACCTGGCAGGATACAGATACACTGTGAAAACCCCAGACACGATTGGCAGATCCTGATACACTGTGAAAATCTCATACACACCTGGCAGGACCCTGATGCACTGTGAAAACCTCAAACACACCTGGCAGGATCCTGATCCACTGTGAAAACACCACAAACACGTGGCAGGATCCTTGTGCACTGTGAAAAGCCCCATGCACACCTGGCAGGATCCTGATACACTGTGAAAACCCCAAACACACCTGGCAGGTAAATGAGACACTGTGAAACCCCAAACACACCTGGCAGGATCCTGATACACTGTGAATACACCATACACCCATGGCAGGATCCTGATGCACTGTGAAAACCCCATACACACCTGGCAGGATCCTGATACTCTGTGAAAACCCCATACACACCTGGCAGGATCCTGATACACTCTGAATACTCCATGCACATCTGGCAGGATCCTGATACACTGTGAAAACCCCATACACACCTGGCAGGATCCTGATCCACTGTGAAAACCCCATACACACCTGGCAGGATACTGATACACTGTGAAAACCCCATACACTCCTGGCAGGATCTTGATACACTGTGAAAACCCCATATGCACCTGGCAGGATACTGATACACTGTGCAAACCCCATGCACACCTGGCAGGATCCTGATGCACTTTGAAACACCATACACATCTGGCAGGATCCTGACATACTGTGAAAACCCCATACACACCTGGCAGGATCCTGATACACTGTGAAAACCCCATACACACCTGGCAAGACGCTGATACACTGTGAAAACCCCACACACACCTGGCAGGATCCTGATACACTGTGAAAACCCCATACACACCTGGCAGGACCATGATGCTCTGTGAGAACCCCATGAACACCAGGCAGACTACAGATACACAGTGAAACCCCATCCACTCCTTGTATGATCCTGATATACTGTGAAACGCCATACACACCTGGCAGGATCCTGATACACTGTGAAAACCCCATGCACACCTGGCTGGATCCTGATACACTGTGAAAACCCCCATACACACCGGGCTGGATCCTGATCCACTGTGAAAACTCCAAACACACCTGGCAGGATCCTGATACACTGTGAAAACCCAAAGACACCTGGCAGGATCCTGGCCCACTGTGAAATCCCCACACACACCTGGCAGGATCCTGTTACACTGTTGAAACCCCATACACATCTGGCAGGTTCCTGATCCATTGTGAAAACCCCATACACACCTGGCAGGATACTGATCCACTGTGAAAGCCCAATACACACCTGGCAGGATCCTGATCCACAGTGAAACCCCAGACACATCTGGCTGGATCCTGACACACTGTGAAAAACCCATACACCCCTGGCAGGATCCTGATCCACTGTGAAAACCCCCATACACACCTGGCAGGATCCTGATACACTGTGAAAACCCCAAACTCACCAGGCAGGTAACTGATACACTGTGAAACCCCATACACACCTGGCAGGATACTGATACACTGTGAAAACACCATACACACCTGGCAGGATCCTGATCCACTGTGAAAACCCCATACACACCTGGCAGGATCCTGATACACGGTGAAAAGCCCATACACTCCTGGCAGGATCCTGATCCACTGTGAAAACCCCGTACACACCTGGCAGGATCCTGATCCACTGTGAAAACCCCATACAAACCTGACAGGATCCTGATGCACAGTGAAACCCCATACACATCTGGCAGGATCCTGACACACTGTGAAAAACCCATACACACCTGGCAGGATCCTGATCCACTGCGAAAACCCCCATACACACCTGGCAGGGTCCTGATCCACTGTGAAAACCCATACACATCTGGCAGGATCCTGACATACTGTGAAAACCCCATACACACCTGGCAGGATCCTGATACAATGTGAAAACCCCATACACACCTGGCAGGATCCTGTGACACTGTGAAACCCCATGCACACCTGGCAGGACCCTGATGCACTGTGAAACCCCATACACACCTGGCAGGATCCTGATGCACTGTGAAACCCCATACACACCGGGCAGGATCCTGATACACTGTGAAAATCCCATACACAACTGGCAGGATCCTGATCCACTGTGAAAACCCCATACACACCTGGCAGATCCTGATACACTGTGAAAATCCCATACACACCTGGCAGGACACTGATACACTCTGAAAACCCCAAACACACCTGGCAGGATCCTGATCCACTGTGAAAACCCCATACACCCCTGGCAGGATCATGGTGCACTGTGAAAACCCCCATACACACCTGGCAGGATCCTGATACACTGTGAAAACCCCAAACTCACCTGGCAGGTAACTGATGCACTGTGAAACCCCATACACACCTGGCAGGATACTGATACACTGTGAAAACACCATACACACCTGGCAGGATCATGATCCACAGTGAAAAGCCCATACACACCTGGCATGATCCTGATACACCGTGAAAACCCCATACACTCCTGGCAGGATCCTGATACACCATGAAAACCCCATACACACCTGGCAGGATCCTGATACACTGTGAAAATCCCATACACACCTGGAAGGATCCTGATCCACTGTGAAAACCCCGTACACACCTGGCAGGAAACTGATACACTGTGAAAACCCCATACACTCCTGGCAGGATCCTGATACACTGTGAAAACCCCATACACACCTGGCAGGATCCTGATCCACTGTGAAACCCCATAAACACTTGGCAGGATCCTGATCCACTGTGAATCCCCATACACACCTGGCAGGATCCTGCTACACTGTGAAACCCCATACACACCTGGCAGGACCCTGATACACTGTGAAACCCCATACACAACTGGCAGGATACAGATACACTGTGAAAACCCCAGACACGACTGGCAGATACTGATACACTGTGAAAACCCCATACACACCTGGCAGGATCCTGATACACTGTGAAAACCCCATACTCACCTGGCAGGATCCTGATCCACTGTGAAAACCCCATACACACCTGGCAGTATCCTGTTACAGAGTGAAAACCCCCATACACACCTGGCAGGATCCTGATCCACTGTGAAAACCCCATACACACCTGGCAGGATCCTGATACACCGTGAAAAGCCCATTCACACCTGGCAGGACCCTGATACACTGTGAAACCCCATACACAACTGGCAGGATACAGATACACTGTGAAAAACCCATACACACCTGGCAGGATCCTGATCCACTGCGAAAACCCCCATACACACCTGGCAGGGTCCTGATCCACTGTGAAAACCCATACACATCTGGCAGGATCCTGACATACTGTGAAAACCCCATACACACCTGGCAGGATCCTGATACAATGTGAAAACCCCATACACACCTGGCAGGATCCTGTGACACTGTGAAACCCCATGCACACCTGGCAGGACCCTGATACACTGTGAAACCCCATACACACCTGGCAGGATCCTGATGCACTGTGAAACCCCATACACACCGGGCAGGATCCTGATACACTGTGAAAATCCCATACACAACTGGCAGGATCCTGATCCACTGTGAAAACCCCATACACACCTGGCAGATCCTGATACACTGTGAAAATCCCATACACACCTGGCAGGACACTGATACACTCTGAAAACCCCAAACACACCTGGCAGGATCCTGATCCACTGTGAAAACCCCATACACCCCTGGCAGGATCATGGTGCACTGTGAAAACCCCCATACACACCTGGCAGGATCCTGATACACTGTGAAAACCCCAAACTCACCTGGCAGGTAACTGATGCACTGTGAAACCCCATACACACCTGGCAGGATACTGATACACTGTGAAAACACCATACACACCTGGCAGGATCATGATCCACAGTGAAAAGCCCATACACACCTGGCATGATCCTGATACACCGTGAAAACCCCATACACTCCTGGCAGGATCCTGATACACCATGAAAACCCCATACACACCTGGCAGGATCCTGATACACTGTGAAAATCCCATACACACCTGGAAGGATCCTGATCCACTGTGAAAACCCCGTACACACCTGGCAGGAAACTGATACACTGTGAAAACCCCATACACTCCTGGCAGGATCCTGATACACTGTGAAAACCCCATACACACCTGGCAGGATCCTGATCCACTGTGAAACCCCATAAACACTTGGCAGGATCCTGATCCACTGTGAATCCCCATACACACCTGGCAGGATCCTGCTACACTGTGAAACCCCATACACACCTGGCAGGACCCTGATACACTGTGAAACCCCATACACAACTGGCAGGATACAGATACACTGTGAAAACCCCAGACACGACTGGCAGATACTGATACACTGTGAAAACCCCATACACACCTGGCAGGATCCTGATACACTGTGAAAACCCCATACTCACCTGGCAGGATCCTGATCCACTGTGAAAACCCCATACACACCTGGCAGGATCCTGTTACAGAGTGAAAACCCCCATACACACCTGGCAGGATCCTGATCCACTGTGAAAACCCCATACACACCTGGCAGGATCCTGATACACCGTGAAAAGCCCATTCACATCTGGCAGGATCCTGATCCACTGTGAAACCCCATTCACATCTGGCAGGATCCTGATACACTGTGATAACCCCATACACACCTGGCATGATCCTGATACACTGTGAAAACCCCTTACACACCTGGCAGGACCCTGATACACTGTGAAAACCCATACACTGCTGGCAGGATCCTGATACACTGTGAAAACCCCATACACACCTTGCAGGATCCTGATACACTTTGAAAACACCATACACACCTGGCAGGATCCTGATACACTGTGAAAACCCCATACTCACCTGGCAGGATCCTGATCCACTGTGAAAACCCCATACACACCTGGCAGGATCCTGTTACAGAGTGAAAACCCCATACACACCTGGCAGGATCCTGTTAGACTGTGAAAACCCCAAACTCACCTGGCAGGATCCTGATCCACTGTGAAAACCCCATGCACACCTGGCAGGCCCCTGATACACTGTGAAAATCCTGCAAACACTTGGCTGATCCTGATGCACTGCGAAACCCCAAGCACACCGTGCAGGATCCTGATAAACTGTGAAAAACCCATACACACCTGGCAGGACCCTGATACACTGTGAATACCCCATACACACCTGGCAGGATCCTGATACACTGTGAAAACCCCATACACACCTGGCAGTATCCAGATACACTGTAAAACCCCCATACACACCTGGCAGGATCCTGATACACTGTGAAAACCCCATACACACCTGGCAGCGTCCTGATACATTGTGAAAAACCCATACATACCTGGCAGGATCCTGATACACTGTGAAACCCCCATACACACCTGGCAGGATCCTGATCCACTGTGAAAACCCCAAACTCACCTGGCAGGATCCTGATCCACTGTGAAAACCCCATGCACACCTGGCAGGCCCCTGATACACTGTGAATATCCTGCAAACACCTGGCTGATCCTGATGCACTGCGAAACCCCATGCACACCGGGCAGAATCCTGATAAACTGTGAAAAACCCATACACACCTGGCAGGATCCTGATACACTGTGAAAACCCCATACACACCTGGCAGTATCCAGATACACTGTGAAACCCCCATACACACCTGGCAGGATCCTGATCCACTGTGAAAACCCCATACACACCTGGCAGGATCCTGATACACAGTGAAAACCCAAACACACCTGGCAGGATCTTGTTACATTGTGGAAACCCCATACACATCTGGCAGGATCCTGATATACTGTGAAATCGCCATTCACACCTGGCAGGATCCTGATCCACTGTGAAACCCCATACACACCTGGCAGGATCCTGTTACACTGTGGAAACTCTTACCCATCTGGCAGGATCATGATCCACTGTGAAAACCCCAAACACACCTGGCAGAATTCCGATCCACTGTGAAAACCCCATACACACCAGGAAGGTTCCTGATGCACTATGAAACCCCCATGCACACTTGGCGGTTTCCTGATACACTGTGAAAACCCCATTCACACCTGGCAGGATCCTGTTCCACTGTGAAACCCCATTCACATCTGGCAGGATCGCGATACACTGTGAAAACCCCATTCACACCTGGCAGGATCGTGATACATTGTGAAACCCCAGACACACCTGGCATGATCCTGATACACTGTGAAAGCACAAAAACACCGGGCAGGATCCTGATACACTGTGAAGACCCCATAAACACCTGGCAGATCCTGATACACTGTGAAACCCCATACACACCTGGCAGATCCTGATAAACTGTGAAACCCCATACACACCTGGCAGGATCCTGATACACTGTGAAAACCCCATACACACCTGGCAGGATCCTGACACACTGTGAAAACCCCATACACACCTGGAAGGATCCTGATACACTGTGAAAACCCCATACACACCTGCCAGGATCCTGATCCACTGTGAAAACCCCATACACACGTGGCAGGATCCTGATGCTCTGTGAATACCCCATACTGCATGCCTTTATTTAAACCACTGCAAAAAAAAACCCTTAGCAAATGTAATCACCTCTAAGTCTGCCAAATGATGCTTCACCTCCCGAAGGACGTGGATGAGCTTTCCGGACGTCGATGGTGGGCACTGAGGAAATGGCTTATTACCTGCACCAGATTCCACCCCCCCTCCCCCCCCCTTTACCCCCCTTCCACCCCCCTCCCCTTCCCTGCTCCACCCTCTCAGCTCACCCCCTCACAACCCCGTCCCAGCCCGCCCCCCCCTCGCACCATCTTCACCCCGCACCCCCTTCCCCTGCACCCCCCTCCTCCCTCTACCCCTCCCCCTTGCATCCCCTCCTCCCACCGGCACCATCCTACACCTGTGTAGGGGCCCCAACAACCCCACTGCCTTGTGGGCGTCTCGGGAGAGACCAAGGCTAAGGGAGTAAACCCTAACAGAAAATCCGGAGCGGAACCCCGTAGGCGGTCATGTGTCACCTTTGGCATGTTTCCGGCAGTTCCTGCAGCCATACTGGTGCCAAACGTCGTGTCCTGCACTCCTTTGGACCCCACCAGAAAGGCCGAGAGGGGGGTTTTGACGACTGGGCAACTCTCAACCTCCATAAATTTGCCCAGGCATGCGCCATGGAGAGGTCACTCCATAGTTGCCTCACAGCGACTGAAACAACACGGAAGGCAGCAGTTACGGGTTATAAGTCCAGATAAATTGGCGTAGAAACTGGGCGCCACGGGTTGCATTTGTCGGTGGGAGAGGTCATTGCACCTCACTGGACAGCTACCGCCCGCCTCAAACCGGGCAGCCCCCGGTCAATAAGGTTCTGTCCCGCCACAGTCTGCCTGCTTCAATGGGTGCTTGGAGCTCAGGGTCATTGCCCGAAAGGTGGACTGATACACCGCACCAAACAACATGAAAAAAGGAAAGAAGGTACCAGCCCTTCGCTTTGCAAGCTGGAACGTCAGAACTATGTGTCCTGGCCTGTCGGAAGACCTTACACAAATCAACGATTCTCGGAAGACCGCCATCATTAACAACGAGCTCAGTAGACTCAATGTGGACATTGCAGCACTTCAGGAGACTCGCCTCCCCGCGAGTGGCTCTCTGGCAGAGCAAGACTACACCTTCTTCTGGCAGGGCAGGGATCCTGAAGAACCAAGACAGCATGGAGTGGGCTTCGCCATCAGAAACTCCTTGCTCAGCATGATAGAGCCTCCCTCAAATGGCTCGGAACGCATACTGTCCATCCGACTGCTCACCACCTCTGGTCCAGTACACCTACTCAGCATCTATGCTCCAACACTCTGTTCCGCACCTGAAGCTAAAGACCAGTTCTATGAACAACTCCATAACATCATTAGCAGCATCCCCAACACCGAACACCTATTCCTGCTGGGGGACTTTAATGCCAGGGTTGGGGCCGACCATGACTCATGGCCCTCCTGCCTTGGGCGCTATGGCGTTGGAAGGATGAATGAGAACGGGCAGAGACTGCTTGAGTTGTGTACCTATCATAACCTCTGCATCACCAACTCGTTCTTTCACACTAAACCCTGTCACCAGGTTTCATGGAGGCACCCAAGATCACGTCGTTGGCACCAGCTAGACCTCATTGTCACAAGGCGAGCCGCCTTAAACAGTGTTCAAATCACACGCAGCTTCCACAGTGCGGACTGCGACACCGACCACTCCCTGGTGTGCAGCAAGGTTAGACTCAGACCAAAGAAGTTGCATCATTCCAAGCAGAAGGGCCACCCGCGCATCAACACGAGCAGAATTTCTCACCCACAGCTGTTACAAAAATTTCTAAATTCACTTGTAACAGCCCTTCAAAACACTCCCACAGGGGATGCTGAGACCAAGTGGGCCCACATCAGAGACGCCATCTATGAGTCAGCTTTGACCACCTACGGCAAAAGTGCGAAGAGAAATGCAGACTGGTTTCAATCTCATAATGAAGAGCTGGAACCTGTCATAGCCGCTAAGCGCATTGCACTTTTGAACTACAAGAAAGCCCCCAGCGAGTTAACATCCGCAGCACTTAAAGCAGCCAGAAGTACTGCACAAAGAACAGCTAGGCGTTGCGCAAACGACTACTGGCAACACCTATGCAGTCATATTCAGCTGGCCTCAGACACCGGAAACATCAGAGGAATGTATTATGGCATGAAGAGAGCTCTTGGGCCAACCATCAAGAAGATCACCCCCCTCAAATCTAAATCGGGGGACATAATCACTGACCAACGCAAACAGATGGACCGCTGGGTTGAGCACTACCTAGAACTGTACTCCAGGGAGAATGCTGTCACTGAGACTGCCCTCAATGCAGCCCAGCCTCTACCAGTCATGGATGAGCTGGACATACAGCCAACTAAATCGGAACTCGGTGATGCCATTGATTCCCTAGCCAGCGGAAAAGCCCCTGGGAAGGACAGCATTACCCCTGAAATAATCAAGAGTGCCAAGCCTGCTATACTCTCAGCACTACATGAACTGCTATGCCTGTGCTGGGACGAGGGAGCAGTACCCCAGGACATGCGCGATGCCAACATCATCACCCTCTATAAAAACAAAGGTGACCGCGGTGACTGCAACAACTACCGTGGAATCTCCCTGCTCAGCATAGTGGGGAAAGTCTTTGCTCGAGTCGCTCTGAACAGGCTCCAGAAGCTGGCCGAGCGCGTCTACCCTGAGGCACAGTGTGACTTTCGTGCAGAGAGATCGACTATTGACATGCTGTTCTCCCTTCGTCAGATACAGGAGAAATGCCGTGAACAGCAGATGCCCCTCTACATTGCTTTCATTGATCTCACCAAAGCCTTTGACCTCGTCAGCAGACGTGGTCTCTTCAGACTACTAGAAAAGATCGGATGTCCACCAAAGCTACTAAGTATCATCACCTCATTCCATGACAACATGAAAGGCACAATTCAACATGGTGGCTCCTCATCAGAGCCCTTTCCTATCCTGAGTGGTGTGAAACAGGGCTGTGTTCTCGCACCCACGCTTTTTGGGATTTTCTTCTCCCTGCTGCTTTCACATGCGTTCAAATCCTCTGAAGAAGGAATTTTCCTCCACACAAGATCAGGGGGCAGGTTGTTCAACCTTGCCCGTCTAAGAGCGAAGTCCAAAGTACGGAAAGTCCTCATCAGAGAACTCCTCTTTGCTGACGATGCTGCTTTAACATCTCACACTGAAGAATGCCTGCAGAGTCTCATCGACAGGTTTGCGTCTGCCTGCAATGAATTTGGCCTAACCATCAGCCTCAAGAAAACGAACATCATGGGGCAGGATGTCAGAAATGCTCCATCCATCAATATTGGCGACCACGCTCTGGAAGTGGTTCAAGAGTTCACCTACCTAGGCTCAACTATCACCAGTAACCTGTCTCTAGATGCAGAAATCAACAAGCGCATGGGTAAGGCTTCCACTGCTATGTTCAGACTGGCCAAGAGAGTGTGGGAAAATGGCGCACTGACACGGAACACAAAAGTCCGAGTGTATCAGGCCTGTGTCCTCAGTACCTTGCTCTACGGCAGCGAGGCCTGGACAACGTATGCCAGCCAAGAGCGACGTCTCAATTCATTCCATCTTCGCTGCCTTCGGAGAATACTTGGCATCAGGTGGCAGGACTATATCTCCAACACAGAAGTCCTTGAAGCGGCCAACATCCCCAGCTTATACACACTACTGAGTCAGCGGCGCTTGAGATGGCTTGGCCATGTGAGCCGCATGGAAGATGGCAGGATCCCCAAAGACACATTGTACAGCGAGCTCGCCACTGGTATCAGACCCACCGGCCGTCCATGTCTCCGTTATAAAGACGTCTGCAAACGCGACATGAAATCGTGTGACATTGATCACAAGTCGTGGGAGTCAGTTGCCAGCATTCGCCAGAGCTGGCGGGCAGCCATAAAGACAGGGCTAAATTGTGGCGAGTCGAAGAGACTTAGTAGTTGGCAGGAAAAAAGACAGAGGCGCAAGGGGAGAACCAACTGTGCAACAGCCCCAACAAACAAATTTCTCTGCAGCACCTGTGGAAGAGCCTGTTACTCCAGAATTGGCCTTTATAGCCACTCCAGGCGCTGCTTCACAAACCACTGACCACCTCCAGGCGCGTATCCATTGTCTCTCGAGATAAGGAGGCCCAAAAGAAAAGAACCCCATACACATGTGGCTGGATCCCGATACACTGTGAAACCCCCACACAAACATGGCAGGATCCTGTTACACTGTGAAAACCCCATACACACCTGGCAAGATCATGATACACTGTGAAAACCCCATACACACCTGGCAGGATCCTGATCCACTGTGAAAACCCCATACACACGTGGCAGGATCCTGATGCACTGTGAAAACCCCATACACACCTGGCAGGATTCTGATCCACTGTGAAAACCCCATACACACCTGGCAGGATCCTGATGCACTGTGAAAACCCCATACACACCTGGCAGATTCCTGAGCCACTGTGCAAACCCCACACACTTCTGGAAGCATTCTGATCCACTGTGAAAACCCCATACACACCTGGAAGGATCCCGATCCACTGTGAAACCCCCATACACACCTGGCAGGATCCTGATCCACTGTGAAAACCCCATACACACCTGGCAGGATCCTGATACACAGTGAAAACCCATACACACCTGGCAGGATCTTGTTACATTGTGGAAACCCTATACACATCTGGCAGGATCCTGATATACTGTGAAAACCCCATTCACACCTGGCAGGATCCTGATACACTATGAAACCCCCATACACACCTGGCAGGATTCAGATACACTGTGAAAACCTCAAACACACCTGGCAGGATCCTGATATAAATGTGAAAACCCAGACACACCTGGCAGGATCCTGATCCACTGTGAAAACCCATACACACCTGGCAAAATCATGATCCACTGTGAAAACCCCATACACACCTGGCAGGATTCTCTTACACTGTGGAAACCCCATACACATCTGGCAGGATCCTGATCCACTGTGAAAACCCCATACACACCTGGCAGTATCCTGATCCACTGTGAAAACCCCATACACACCTGGCAGATTCTGATGCACTGTGAAAACCCCATACACACCTGGCAGGACACTGAGACACTTTGAATACTCCATACACACCTGGAAGGATCCTGATACACTGTGAAAAACCCATACACACCTGGCAGGTTCCTGATCCACTGTGAAACTCCATTCACATCTGGCAGGATCCTGATCCACTGTGAAACCCCATTCACATCTGGCAGGATCCTGATCCACTGTGAAACCCCATTCACATCTGGCAGGATCCTGATACACTGTGAAAACCCCATAAACACCTGGCATGATCCTGATACACTGTGAAAACCCCTTACACACCTGGCAGGACCCTGATACACTGTGAAAACCCATACACTGCTGGCAGGATCCTGATACACTGTGAAAACCCCATACACACCTTGCAGGATCCTGATACACTGTGAAAACACCATACACGCCTGGCAGGATCCTGATACACTGTGAAAACCCCATACTCACCTGGCAGGATCCTGATCCACTGTGAAAACCCCATACACACCTGGCAGGATCCTGTTACAGAGTGAAAACCCCATACACACCTGGCAGGATCCTGTTAGACTGTGAAAACCCCAAACTCACCTGGCAGGATCCCGATCCACTGTGAAAACCCCATGCACACCTGGCAGGCCCCTGATACACTGTGAAAATCCTGCAAACACTTGCTGATCCTGATGCACTGCGAAACCCCATGCACACCTGGCAGGATCCTGATAAACTGTGAAAAACCCATACACACCTGGCAGGACCCTGATACACTGTGAATAACCCATACACACCTGGCAGGATCCTGATACACTGTGAAAACCCCATACACACCTGGCAGTATCCAGATACACTGTAAAACCCCCATATACACCTGGCAGGATCCTGATACACTGTGAAAACCCCATACACACCTGGCAGCGTCCTGATACACTGTGAAAACCCCATACATACCTGGCAGGATCCTGATACACTGCGAAACCCCCATACACACCTGGCAGGATCCTGATCCACTGTGAAAACCCCATACACACCTGGCAGGATCCTGATACACAGTGAAAACCCACACACACCTGGCAGGATCTTGTTACATTGTGGAAACCCTATACACATCTGGCAGGATCCTGATATACTGTGAAATCCCCACACACACCTGGCAGGATCCTGATCCACTGTGAAACCCCATACACACCTGGCAGGATCATGATCCACTGTGAAAACCCCAAACACACCTGGCAGGATCCCGATCCACTGTGAAAACCCCATACACACCTGGCAGATCCTGATCCACTGCGAAAACCCCATACACACCTGGCAGGATCCTGATACACTGTGAAAACCCCATACACACCGGGAAGGTTCCTGATGCACGATGAAACCCCCATACACACTTGGCGGTTTCCTGATACACTGTGAAAACCCCATTCACACCTGGCAGGATCCTGTTCCACTGTGAAACCCCATTCACATCTGGCAGGATCCCGATACACTGTGAAAACCACATTCACACCTGGCAGGTTCCTGATCCACTGTGAATCTCCATTCACATCTGGCAGGATCCTGATCCACTGTGAAACCCCATTCACATCTGGCAGGATCCTGATCCACTGTGAAACCCCATTCACATCTGGCAGGATCCTGATACACTGTGAAAACCCCATACACACCTGGCATGATCCTGATACACTGTGAAAACCCCTTACACACCTGGCAGGACCCTGATACACTGTGAAAACCCATACACTGCTGGCAGGATCCTGATACACTGTGAAAACCCCATACACACCTTGCAGGATCCTGATACACTGTGAAAACACCATCCACGCCTGGCAGGATACTGATACACTGTGAAAACCCCATACTGACCTGGCAGGATCCTGATCCACTGTGAAAACCCCATACACACCTGGCAGGATCCTGTTACAGAGTGAAAACCCCATACACACCTGGCAGGATCCTGTTAGACTGTGAAAAACCCAAACTCACCTGGCAGGATCCTGATCCACTGTGAAAACCCCATGCACACCTGGCAGGCCCCTGATACACTGTGAAAATCCTGCAAACACTTGGCTGATCCTGATGCACTGCGAAACCCCATGCACACCTGGCAGGATCCTGATAAACTGTGAAAAACCCATACACACCTGGCAGGACCCTGATACACTGTGAATAACCCATACACACCTGGCAGGATCCTGATACACTGTGAAAACCCCATACACACCTGGCAGTATCCAGATACACTGTAAAACCCCCATACACACCTGGCAGGATCCTGATACACTGTGAAAACCCCATACACACCAGGCAGCGTCCTGATACACTGTGAAAACCACATACACACCGGGAAGGTTCCTGATGCACGATGAAACCCCCATACACACTTGGCGGTTTCCTGATACACTGTGAAAACCCCATTCACACCTGGCAGGATCCTGTTCCACTGTGAAACCCCATTCACATCTGGCAGGATCCCGATACACTGTGAAAACCACATTCACACCTGGCAGGATCCTGATCCACTGTGAAACCCCTTTCACATCTGGCAGGATCCTGATAAACTGTGAAAACCCCAATCACATTTGGCAGGATCGTGATACATTGTGAAGACCCATTAACACCTGGCAGATCCTGATACACTGTGAAACCCCATACACACCTGGCAGGATCCTGATACACTGTGAATACCCCATACACACCTGGCAGGATCCTGACACACTGTGAAAACCCCATACACACCTGGCAGGATCCTGATGCACTGTGAAAACCCCATACACACCTGCCAGGATCCTGATCCACTGTGAAAACCCCATACACACGTGGCAGTATCCTGATGCACTGTGAAAATCCCATACACATGTGGCTGGATCCCGATACACTGTAAAACCCCCACACAAACATGGCAGGATCCTGTTACACTGTGAAAACCCCATACACACCTGGCAAGATCATGATACACTGTGAAAACCCCATACACACCTGGCAGGATCAGAATCCACTGTGAAAACCCCATACACACCTGGCAGAATCCTGATGCACTGTGAAAACCCCATACACACCTGGCAGATTCTGATGCACTGTGAAAACCCCATACACACCTGGCAGGACACTGAGACACTTTGAATACTCCATACACACCTGGAAGGATCCTGATACACTGTGAAAAACCCATACACACCTGGCAGGTTCCTGATCCACTGTGAAACTCCATTCACATCTGGCAGGATCCTGATCCACTGTGAAACCCCATTCACATCTGGCAGGATCCTGATCCACTGTGAAACCCCATTCACATCTGGCAGGATCCTGATACACTGTGAAAACCCCATAAACACCTGGCATGATCCTGATACACTGTGAAAACCCCTTACACACCTGGCAGGACCCTGATACACTGTGAAAACCCATACACTGCTGGCAGGATCCTGATACACTGTGAAAACCCCATACACACCTTGCAGGATCCTGATACACTGTGAAAACACCATACACGCCTGGCAGGATCCTGATACACTGTGAAAACCCCATACTCACCTGGCAGGATCCTGATCCACTGTGAAAACCCCATACACACCTGGCAGGATCCTGTTACAGAGTGAAAACCCCATACACACCTGGCAGGATCCTGTTAGACTGTGAAAACCCCAAACTCACCTGGCAGGATCCCGATCCACTGTGAAAACCCCATGCACACCTGGCAGGCCCCTGATACACTGTGAAAATCCTGCAAACACTTGCTGATCCTGATGCACTGCGAAACCCCATGCACACCTGGCAGGATCCTGATAAACTGTGAAAAACCCATACACACCTGGCAGGACCCTGATACACTGTGAATAACCCATACACACCTGGCAGGATCCTGATACACTGTGAAAACCCCATACACACCTGGCAGTATCCAGATACACTGTAAAACCCCCATATACACCTGGCAGGATCTTGATACACTGTGAAAACCCCATACACACCAGGCAGCGTCCTGATACACTGTGAAAACCCCATACATACCTGGCAGGATCCTGATACACTGCGAAACCCCCATACACACCTGGCAGGATCCTGATCCACTGTGAAAACCCCATACACACCTGGCAGGATCCTGATACACAGTGAAAACCCACACACACCTGGCAGGATCTTGTTACATTGTGGAAACCCTATACACATCTGGCAGGATCCTGATATACTGTGAAATCCCCACACACACCTGGCAGGATCCTGATCCACTGTGAAACCCCATACACACCTGGCAGGATCCGTTAAACTGTGGAACCAGTTACCCATCTGGCAGGATCATGATCCACTGTGAAAACCCCAAACACACCTGGCAGGATCCCGATCCACTGTGAAAACCCCATACACACCTGGCAGATCCTGATCCACTGCGAAAACCCCATACACACCTGGCAGGATCCTGATACACTGTGAAAACCCCATACACACCGGGAAGGTTCCTGATGCACGATGAAACCCCCATACACACTTGGCGGTTTCCTGATACACTGTGAAAACCCCATTCACACCTGGCAGGATCCTGTTCCACTGTGAAACCCCATTCACATCTGGCAGGATCCCGATACACTGTGAAAACCACATTCACACCTGGCAGGTTCCTGATCCACTGTGAATCTCCATTCACATCTGGCAGGATCCTGATCCACTGTGAAACCCCATTCACATCTGGCAGGATCCTGATCCACTGTGAAACCCCATTCACATCTGGCAGGATCCTGATACACTGTGAAAACCCCATACACACCTGGCATGATCCTGATACACTGTGAAAACCCCTTACACACCTGGCAGGACCCTGATACACTGTGAAAACCCATACACTGCTGGCAGGATCCTGATACACTGTGAAAACCCCATACACACCTTGCAGGATCCTGATACACTGTGAAAACACCATCCACGCCTGGCAGGATACTGATACACTGTGAAAACCCCATACTGACCTGGCAGGATCCTGATCCACTGTGAAAACCCCATACACACCTGGCAGGATCCTGTTACAGAGTGAAAACCCCATACACACCTGGCAGGATCCTGTTAGACTGTGAAAAACCCAAACTCACCTGGCAGGATCCTGATCCACTGTGAAAACCCCATGCACACCTGGCAGGCCCCTGATACACTGTGAAAATCCTGCAAACACTTGGCTGATCCTGATGCACTGCGAAACCCCATGCACACCTGGCAGGATCCTGATAAACTGTGAAAAACCCATACACACCTGGCAGGACCCTGATACACTGTGAATAACCCATACACACCTGGCAGGATCCTGATACACTGTGAAAACCCCATACACACCTGGCAGTATCCAGATACACTGTAAAACCCCCATACACACCTGGCAGGATCCTGATACACTGTGAAAACCCCATACACACCAGGCAGCGTCCTGATACACTGTGAAAACCACATACACACCGGGAAGGTTCCTGATGCACGATGAAACCCCCATACACACTTGGCGGTTTCCTGATACACTGTGAAAACCCCATTCACACCTGGCAGGATCCTGTTCCACTGTGAAACCCCATTCACATCTGGCAGGATCCTGATCCACTGTGAAACCCCTTTCACATCTGGCAGGATCCTGATAAACTGTGAAAACCCCAATCACATTTGGCAGGATCGTGATACATTGTGAAGACCCATTAACACCTGGCAGATCCTGATACACTGTGAAACCCCATACACACCTGGCAGGATCCTGATACACTGTGAATACCCCATACACACCTGGCAGGATCCTGACACACTGTGAAAACCCCATACACACCTGGCAGGATCCTGATGCACTGTGAAAACCCCATACACACCTGCCAGGATCCTGATCCACTGTGAAAACCCCATACACACGTGGCAGTATCCTGATGCACTGTGAAAATCCCATACACATGTGGCTGGATCCCGATACACTGTGAAACCCCCACACAAACATGGCAGGATCCTGTTACACTGTGAAAACCCCATACACACCTGGCAAGATCATGATACACTGTGAAAACCCCATACACACCTGGCAGGATCAGAATCCACTGTGAAAACCCCATACACACCTGGCAGAATCCTGATGCACTGTGAAAACCCCATACACACCTGGCAGGATTCTGATCCACTGTGAAACCCCATACACACCTGGCAGGAACCTGATGCACTGTGAAAAACCCATACACACCTGGCAGATTCCTGATCCACTGCGAAAACCCCATACACATCTGGATGCATCCTGATCCACTGTGAAAAACCCATACACACCTGGCAGGATCCTGATCCACTGTGAAAACCCCATACACACCTGGCAGGATCCTGATGCAGAGTGAAAACCCATGCACACCTGGCAGGATCTTGTTACATTGTGGAAACCCCATACACATCTGGCAGGATCCTGATATACTGTGACAACCCCATTCACACCTGGCAGGATCCTGATCCACTGTGAAATCCCATACACACCTGGTAGGATCCTGTTACACTGTGGAAACTCTTACCCATCTGGCATGATCATGATCCACTGTGAAAACCCCAAACACACCTGGCAGAATCCCGATCCACTGTGAAAACTCCATACACATCTGGCAGATCCTGATCCACTGTGAAAACCCCATACACATCTGGCAGGATCCTGATCCACTGTGAAAACCCATACACACCGGGAAGGTTCCAGATAAACTATGAAACCCCCATACACACCTGGCGCTTTCCTGATACACTGTGAAAACCCCATTCACACCTGGCGGGATCCTGTTCCACTGTGAAACCCCATTCACATCTGGCAGGTTCCCGATACACTGTGAAAACCCCATTCACACCTGGCAGGATCCTGATCCACTGTGAAACCCCATTCACATCTGGCAGGATCGTGATAAACTGTGAAAACCCCATTCACACCTGACAGGATCCTGATACATTGTGAAATCCCAGACACACCTGGCATGATCCTGATACACTGTGAAACCCCAGACACACCGGGCAGGATCCTGATACACAGTGATTCCCCCATACAGACCTGGCAGGATCCTGAACCACTGTGAACACCCATATACACATGGATGGATCCTGATACATTGTGAAATCCCAGACACACCTGGCATGATCCTGATACACTGTGAAACCCCAGACACTCCTGGCAGGATCCTGATGCACTGTGAAAACCCCATATACACCAGGCAGGATCCTGATACACTGCAAAAGCCTCATAAACACCTGGCAGGATCCTGATGCACTGTGAATACCCCGTACACACCTGGCAAATCCTGATGAACTGTGAAAACCCCATACACACCTGGCAGGATCCTGATACACTGTGAAAACCCATTAAACACCTGGCAGATCCTGATGCACTGTGAAAACCCATACACACCTGGCAGGATCCTGATACACTGTGAAGACCCCATAAACACCTGGCAGATCCTGATACACTGTGAAACCCCATACACACCTGGCAGATTCTGATACACTGTGAAACCCCATACACACCTGGCAGGATCCTGATGCACTGTGAAAACCCCATACACACCTGGCAGGATCCTGATCCACTGTGAAAACCCCATACACACGTGGAAGAATCCTGATGCACTGTGAAAACCCCATAGACACCTGGCAGGATTCTGATCCACTGTGAAACCCCATACACACCTGGCAGGAACCTGATGCACTGTGAACACCCCATACAAACGTGGCAGATTCCTGATCCACTGCGAAAACCCCATACACATCTGGAAGCATCCTGATCCACTGTGAAAACCCCATACACACCTGGCAGGATCCTAATCCACTGTGAAAACCCCATACACACCTGGCAGGATCCTGATACACAGTGAAAACTCATACACACCTGGCAGGATCTTGTTACATTGTGGAAACCCCATACACATCTGGCAGGATCCTGATATACTGTGAAAACCCCATTCACACCTGGCAGGATCCTGATCCACTGTGAAACCCCATACACATCTGGAAGCATCCTGATCCACTGTGAAAACCCCATACACACCTGGCAGGATCCTGAACCACTGTGAAACCCCATACACACCTGGCACGATACTGTTACACTGTGGAAACTCTTACCCATCTGGCATGATCATGATCCACTGTGAAAACCCCAAACACACCTGGCAGGATCCCGATCCACTGTGAAAACTCCATACACATCTGGCAGATCCTGATCCACTGTGAAAACCCCATACACATCTGGCAGGATCCTGATCCACTGTGAAAACCCCATACACACCGGGAAGGTTCCAGATAAACTATGAAACCCCCATACACACCTGGCGCTTTCCTGATACACTGTGAAAACCACATTCACACCTGGCAGGATCCTGTTCCACTGTGAAACCCCATTCACATCTGGCAGGATCCCGATACACTGTGAAAACCACATTCACACCTGGCAGGATCCTGATCCACTGTGAAACCCCTTTCACATCTGGCAGGATCCTGATAAACTGTGAAAACCCCAATCACATTTGGCAGGATCGTGATACATTGTGAAGACCCATTAACACCTGGCAGATCCTGATACACTGTGAAACCCCATACACACCTGGCAGGATCCTGATACACTGTGAATACCCCATACACACCTGGCAGGATCCTGACACACTGTGAAAACCCCATACACACCTGGCAGGATCCTGATGCACTGTGAAAACCCCATACACACCTGCCAGGATCCTGATCCACTGTGAAAACCCCATACACACGTGGCAGTATCCTGATGCACTGTGAAAATCCCATACACATGTGGCTGGATCCCGATACACTGTGAAACCCCCACACAAACATGGCAGGATCCTGTTACACTGTGAAAACCCCATACACACCTGGCAAGATCATGATACACTGTGAAAACCCCATACACACCTGGCAGGATCAGAATCCACTGTGAAAACCCCATACACACCTGGCAGAATCCTGATGCACTGTGAAAACCCCATACACACCTGGCAGGATTCTGATCCACTGTGAAACCCCATACACACCTGGCAGGAACCTGATGCACTGTGAAAAACCCATACACACCTGGCAGATTCCTGATCCACTGCGAAAACCCCATACACATCTGGATGCATCCTGATCCACTGTGAAAAACCCATACACACCTGGCAGGATCCTGATCCACTGTGAAAACCCCATACACACCTGGCAGGATCCTGATGCAGAGTGAAAACCCATACACACCTGGCAGGATCTTGTTACATTGTGGAAACCCCATACACATCTGGCAGGATCCTGATATACTGTGACAACCCCATTCACACCTGGCAGGATCCTGATCCACTGTGAAATCCCATACACACCTGGTAGGATCCTGTTACACTGTGGAAACTCTTACCCATCTGGCATGATCATGATCCACTGTGAAAACCCCAAACACACCTGGCAGAATCCCGATCCACTGTGAAAACTCCATACACATCTGGCAGATCCTGATCCACTGTGAAAACCCCATACACATCTGGCAGGATCCTGATCCACTGTGAAAACCCATACACACCGGGAAGGTTCCAGATAAACTATGAAACCCCCATACACACCTGGCGCTTTCCTGATACACTGTGAAAACCCCATTCACACCTGGCGGGATCCTGTTCCACTGTGAAACCCCATTCACATCTGGCAGGTTCCCGATACACTGTGAAAACCCCATTCACACCTGGCAGGATCCTGATCCACTGTGAAACCCCATTCACATCTGGCAGGATCGTGATAAACTGTGAAAACCCCATTCACACCTGACAGGATCCTGATACATTGTGAAATCCCAGACACACCTGGCATGATCCTGATACACTGTGAAACCCCAGACACACCGGGCAGGATCCTGATACACAGTGATTCCCCCATACAGACCTGGCAGGATCCTGAACCACTGTGAACACCCATATACACATGGATGGATCCTGATACATTGTGAAATCCCAGACACACCTGGCATGATCCTGATACACTGTGAAACCCCAGACACTCCTGGCAGGATCCTGATGCACTGTGAAAACCCCATATACACCAGGCAGGATCCTGATACACTGCAAAAGCCTCATAAACACCTGGCAGGATCCTGATGCACTGTGAATACCCCGTACACACCTGGCAAATCCTGATGAACTGTGAAAACCCCATACACACCTGGCAGGATCCTGATACACTGTGAAAACACATTAAACACCTGGCAGATCCTGATGCACTGTGAAAACCCATACACACCTGGCAGGATCCTGATACACTGTGAAGACCCCATAAACACCTGGCAGGATCCTGATGCACTGTGAAAACCCCATACACACCTGGCAGGATCCTGATCCACTGTGAAAACCCCATACACACGTGGAAGAATCCTGATGCACTGTGAAAACCCCATACACACCTGGCAGGATTCTGATCCACTGTGAAACCCCATACACACCTGGCAGGAACCTGATGCACTGTGAACACCCCATACAAACGTGGCAGATTCCTGATCCACTGCGAAAACCCCATACACATCTGGAAGCATCCTGATCCACTGTGAAAACCCCATACACACCTGGCAGGATCCTAATCCACTGTGAAAACCCCATACACACCTGGCAGGATCCTGATACACAGTGAAAACCCATACACACCTGGCAGGATCTTGTTACATTGTGGAAACCCCATACACATCTGGCAGGATCCTGATATACTGTGAAAACCCCATTCACACCTGGCAGGATCCTGATCCACTGTGAAACCCCATACACATCTGGAAGCATCCTGATCCACTGTGAAAACCCCATACACACCTGGCAGGATCCTGATCCACTGTGAAACCCCATACACACCTGGCACGATACTGTTACACTGTGGAAACTCTTACCCATCTGGCATGATCATGATCCACTGTGAAAACCCCAAACACACCTGGCAGGATCCCGATCCACTGTGAAAACTCCATACACATCTGGCAGATCCTGATCCACTGTGAAAACCCCATACACATCTGGCAGGATCCTGATCCACTGTGAAAACCACATACACACCGGGAAGGTTCCAGATAAACTATGAAACCCCCATACACACCTGGCGCTTTCCTGATACACTGTGAAAACCACATTCACACCTGGCAGGATCCTGTTCCACTGTGAAACCCCATTCACATCTGGCAGGATCCCGATACACTGTGAAAACCCCATTCACAGCTGGCAGGATCCTGATCCACTGTGAAACCCCTTTCACATCTGGCAGGATCCTGATATACTGTGAAAACCCCATTCACATCTGGCAGGATCGTGATAAACTGTGAAAACCCCATTCACACCTGGCAGGATCCTGATACATTGTGAAACCCCAGACACACCTGGCATGATCCTGATACACTGTGAAACCCCAGACACACCGGGCAGGATCCTGATACACAGTGATTCCCCCATACAGACCTGGCAGGATCCTGAACCACTGTGAAAACCCCCAAACACTCCTGGCAGGATCCTGATGCACTGTGAAAACCCCATATACACCAGGCAGGATCCTGATACACTGCGAAAACCTCATAAACACCTGGCAGGATCCTGATGCACTGTGAATACCCCATACACACCTGGCAAATCCTGATGAACTGTGAAAACCCCATACATACCTGGCAGGATCCTGATACACTGTGAAAACCCATTAAACACCTGGCAGATCCTGATGCACTGTGAAAACCCATAAACACCTGGCAGGATCCTGATACACTGTGAAGACCCCATAAACACCTGGCAGATCCTGATACACTGTGAAACCCCATACACACCTGGCAGGATCCTGATACACTGTGAAAACCCCATACACACCTGGCAGGATCCTGACACACTGTGAAAACCCCATACACACCTGGCAGGATCCTGATACATTGCGAAAACCCCATACACACCTGCCAGGATCCTGATCCACTGTGAAAACCCCATACACACGTGGCAGGATCCTGATGCACTGTGAAAACCCCATACACATGTGGCTGGATCCCGATACACGGTGAAACCCCCACACAAACCTGGCAGGATCCTGTTACACTGTGAAAACCCCATGCACACCGGGCTAGATCATGATACACTGTGAAAACCCCATACACACCTGGCAGGATCCTGATCCACTGTGAAAACCCCATACACACGTGGCAGGATCCTGATGCACTGTGAAAACCCCATCCACATCTCGCAGAATTCTGATCCACTGTGAAAACCCCATACACACCTGGCAGGATCCTGATGCACTGTGAAAACCCCAAACACACCTGGAAGTATCCCGATCCACTGTGAAACCCCCATACACACCTGGCAGGATCCTGATCCACTGTGAAAACCCAATACACACCTGGCAGGACCCTGATACACAGTGAAAACCCATACACACCTGGCAGGATCTTGTTACATTGTGGAAACCCCATACACATCTGGCAGGATCCTGATATACTGTGACAACCCCATTCACAGCTGGCATGATCCTGATCCACTGTGAAACCCCATACACACCTGGCAGGATCCGGTTACACTGTGGAAACTCTTACCCATCTGGCTGGATCCTGATCCACTGTGAAAACCCCATACACACCTGGCAGGAACCTGATCCACTGTGAAAACCCCATACACACCGGGAAGATTCCAGATAAACTATGAAACCCCCATACGCACCTGGCGCTTTCCTGATACACTGTGAAAACCCCATTCACACCTGGCAGGATCCTGTTCCACTGTGAAACCCCATTCACATCTGGCAGGATCCCGATACACTGTGAAAACCCCATTCACACCTGGCAGGATCCTGATCCAATGTGAAACCCCATTCACATCTGGCAGGATCCTGATAAACTGTGAAAACCCCATTCACATCTGGCAGGATCGTGATAAACTGTGAAAACCCCATTCACACCTGGCAGGATCCTGATACATTGTGAAACCTCAGACACACCTGGCATGATCCTGATACAGTGTGAAACCCCAGACACACCGGGCAGGATCCTGATACACAGTGATTCCCCCATACAGACCTGGCAGGATCCTGAACCACTGTGAAAACCCCCAAACACTCCTGGCAGGATCCTGATGCACTGTAAAAACCCCAGATACACCAGGCAGGATCCTGATCCATTGCGAAAACCTCATTAACACCTGGCAGGTCCTGATGCACTGTGAATACCCCATACACACCTGGCAAATCCTGATGAACTGTGAAAACCCCATACACACCTGGCAGGATCCTGATACACTGTGAAAACCCCTTAAACACCTGGCAGATCCTGATGCACTGTGAAAACCCATACACACCTGGCAGGATCCTGAGACACTGTGAAGACCCCAGAAACACCTGACAGATCCTGATAGGCTGTGAAACCCCATACACACCTGGCAGGATCCTGACACACTGTGAAAAACCCATACACACCTGGCAGGATCCTGATACACTGTGAAAACCCCATACACACCTGCCAGGATCCTGATGCACTGTGAAAACCCCATACACACCTGGCAGGATCCTGATGCACTGTTAAAACCCCATACACACCTGGAAGGATCCCAATCCACTGTGAAAACCCCATACACACCTGGCAGGATTATGATCCACTGTGAAAACCCCATACAAACCTGGCAGGATCCTGATACACTGTGAAAACCCCTTAAACACCTGGCAGATCCTGATGCACTGTGAAAACCCCATACACACCTGGCAGGATCCTGATCCACTGTGAAACCCCATTCACATCTGGCAGGGTCCTGATACTCTGTGAAAACCCCATACACACCTGGCAGCATCCTGATCCAATGTGAAACCCCATTCACATCTGGCAGGATCCTGATCCACTGTGAAAACCCCATACACACCTGGCATGACCCTGATACACTGTGAAAACCCTGTACACACCTGGCAGATCCTGATCCACTGTGAAACCCCATACACACCTGGCAGGATCCTGATACACTGTGAAATACCCTTACACACCTGGCAGGACCCTGATACACTGTGAAACCCCATACACACCTGGCAGGACACTGATATACTGTGAAACCCCATACACATCTGGCAGGACACTGATACACTGTGAAAACCCCAGACACACTTGGCAGGATCCTGATACACTGTGAAAACCCCATACACACCTGGCAGGATCCTGAAACACTGTTAAACCCCCCACACACACCTGGCAGGATCCTGATGCACTGTGAAAACCCCATATACACAAGGCAGGATCCTGATACACTGCGAAAACCTCATAAACACCTGGCAGATCCTGATGAACTGTGAAAACCCCATACACACTTGGCAGGATCCTGATACACTGTGAAAACCCCATAAACACCTGGCAGATCCTGATGCACTGTGAAAACCCATACACACCTGGCAGGATCCTGATACACTGTGAAGACCCCATAAACACCTGGCATATCCTGATACACTGTGAAACCCCATACACACCTGGCAGGATCCTGATACACTGTGAAATCCCCATACACACCTGGCAGGATCCTGACACACTGTGAAAACCCCATACACATCTGGCAGGATGCTGATACACTGTGAAAACCCCATACACACCTGCCAGGATCCTAATAAACTGTGAAACCCCATACACACCTGGCAGCACCCTGATCCACTGTGAAACACAATGCTCATCTGGCAGGATCCTGACACACTGTGAAAACCCCATACACACCTGGAAACATCGTGATACACTGTGAAAAGCCCATACACACCTGGCAGGATCCTAATCCACTGTGAAACCCCATTCACATCTGGCAGGGTCCTGATACTCTGTGAAAACCCCATACACACCTGGCAGGATCCTGATCCACTGTGAAATCCCATTCACATCTGGCAGTAACCTGATGCATTGTGAAAACCCCATACACACTTGGCAGGATCCTGACACATTGTGAAAACCCCACACACACCTGTCAGGATCCTGATACACTGTGAAAACCCCATACACACCTGGCAGAACACTGATACACTGTGAAAACTCTTACACATCTGGCAGGATCATGATCCACTGTGAAAACCCATACACACCTGGCAGGATCCTGATACACTGTGAAAACCCCATACACACCTGGCAGGATCCTGACACACCGTGAAAACCCCATACACCCCTGCCAGGATCCTAATAAACTGTGAAACCCCATACACACCTGGCAGGATCCTGACACCCTGTGAAAACCCCATACACACCTGGAAAATTCGTGATACATTGTGAAAACCCCATACATACCTGGCAGGATCCTGATCCACTGTGAAACCCCATTCACATCTGGCAGGGTCCTGATACACTGTGAAAAGGCCATACACACCTGGCAGGATCCTGATCCACTGTGAAACTCCATTCACATCTGGCAGGATCCTGAACCACTGTGAAAACCCCATACACACCTGGCAGGATCCTGATACAGTGTGAAAGCCCTGTACACACCTGGCAGATCCTGATGCACTGTGAAACCCCATAGACACCTGGCAGGATCCTGATACACTGTGAAAACCCCTTACACTTCTGGCAGGACCCTGATACACTGTGAAACCCCATACACACCTGGCAGGACACTGATACACTGTGAAAACCACAGACACACTTGGCAGGATCCTGATAAACTGTGAAAACCCCACACACACCTGGCAGGATCCTGATACACTGTGAAACCCCCATACACACCTGGCAGGACCCTGATACACTGTGAAAACTCTTACACATCTGGCAGGATCATGATCCACTGTGAAAACCCCATACACACCTGGCAGGATCCTGATCCACTGTGAATACCCCATGCACACCTGGCAAATTCTGATGCACTGTGAAAACCCCATACACAACTGGCATGATCCTGATACACTGTGAAATCCCCATAAACACCTGGCAGATCCTGATACACTGTGAAACCCCATGCACACCAGGCAGGGTCCTGATACACTGTGAAAACCCCATACACACCTGGCAGGATCCTGATACACTGTGAAAACCCCATACACACCTGGCAGGATCCTGATACAGTGCGAAAACTTCATACACACCTGGCAGGATCCTGATCCACTGTGAAAACCCCATACACACCTGGAGGTATCCTGATCCAATGTGAAAACCCCGTACACACCTGGCAGGATTCTGATCCACTGTGAAAACCCCATACACACCTGGCAGGATCCTGATACACTGTGAAAACCCCATACACATCTGGCTGCATCCTGATCCACTGTGAAAACCCCATACACACCAGGCAGGATTCTAATAAACTATGAAAACACCATACACACCTGGCAGGATCCTGATAAGCTATGAAACCCCCACACATACCTGGCAGGATCCTGATAAACTGTGAAACCCCCATACACACCTGGCAGGATCCTGATCCACTGTGAAAACCCCGTACACACCTGGCAGGATTCTGATCCACTGTGAAAACCCCATACACACCTGGCAGGATACTGATACACTGTGAAAACCCCATACACACCTGGCGGGATCCTGATACACTGTGAAAAACCCAGACACACCTGGCAGGATCCTGATACACTGTGAAAACCCCATACACACCTGGCAGGATCCTGATAAAGTGTGAAACTCCCATACACACCTGGCAGGATGCTGATAAACTGTGAAACCCCCATACACACATTGCAGGATCCTGAAAAACAGTGAAACTCCCATACACACCTGGCAGGATCCTTATACACAGTGAAAAGCCCATACACACCTGGCAGGAACCTGATAAAATATGAAACCTTCATACACACCTGGCAGGATCCTGACAAACCATGAAACCCCCATACACACCTGGCAGGTCCCTGATAAACTGTGAAAACCCCATACACACATGGCAGTATCCTGATCCACTGTGAAAACCACATACACACCTGGCGGGATCCTGATACACTGTGAAAAACCCATACACACCTGGCAGGATCCTGATAAACTGTGAAACCCACATACACACCTGGCAGGATCCTGATAAACTGTGAAACCCCCATACACACCTGGCAGGATCCTGATACAAGGTGAAACCCCATACACACCTGGCAGGATCCTGATACACTGTGAAAACCCCATACATACCTGGCAGGATCCTGATATACTGTGAAAACCCCATACACACCTGGCAGGAAATTGATAAATTATGAAACCCCCATACACACTTGGCAGGATCCTGATAAACTGTGAAAAACCCAAACACAGCTGGCAGGATCCTGATCCACTGTGAAAACCCCATACACACCTGGCAGGATCCTGATACACTGTGAAACCCCATACACACCTGGCAGGATCCTGATCCACTGTGAAAACCCCATACACACCTGGCAGGATCCTGATAAACTGTAAAATCCCCATACACACCTGGCAGGATCCTGATACACTGTGAAACCCCCATACACACCTGGCAGGACCCTGATACACTGTGAAAACTCTTACACATCTGGCAAGATCATGATCCACTGTGAAAACCCCATACACACCTGGCAGGATCCTGATCCACTGTGAACACCCCATGCACACCTGGCAAATTCTGATGCACTGTGAAAACCCCATACACAACTGGCATGATCCTGATACACTGTGAAATCCCCATAAACACCTGGCAGATCCTGATACACTGTGATACCCCATGCACACCTGGCAGGGTCCTGATACACTGTGAAAACCCATACACACCTGGCAGGATCCTGATACACTGTGAAAACCCCATACACACCTGGCAGGATCCTGATACACTGCAAAAACTTCATACACACCTGGCAGGATCCTGATCCACTGTGAAAACCCCATACACACCTGGAGGTATCCTGATCCACTGTGAAAACCCCGTACACACCTGGCAGGATGCTGATCCACTGTGAAAACCCCATACACACCTGGCAGGATCCTGATACACTGTGAAAACCCCATACACATCTGGCTGCATCCTGATCCACTGTGAAAACCCCATACACACCAGGCAGGATTCTGATAAACTATGAAAACACCATACACACCTGGCAGGATCCTGATAAGCTATGAAACCCCCACACATACCTGGCAGGATCCTGATAAACTGTGAAACCCCCATACACACCTGGCAGGATCCTGATCCACTGTGAAAACACCGTACACACCTGGCAGGATTCTGATCCACTGTGAAAACCCCATACACACCTGGCAGGATCCTGATACACTGTGAAAACCCAATACACACCTGGCGGCATCCTGATACAATGTTAAAAACCCAGACACACCTGGCAGGATCCTGATACACTGTGAAAACCCCATACACACCTGGCAGGATCCTGATAAAGCGTGAAACTCCCATACACACCTGGCAGGATGCTGATAAACTGTGAAACCCCCATACACACCTTGCAGGATCCTGAAAAACAGTGAAACTCCCATACACACCTGGCAGGATCCTTATACACAGTGAAAAGCCCATACACACCTGGCAGGATCCTGATAAAATATGAAACCTTTTCATACACACCTGGCAGGATCCTGACAAACCATGAAACCCCCATACACACCTGGCAGGTCCCTGATAAACTGTGAAAACCCCATACACACATGGCAGTATCCTGATCCACTGTGAAAACCCCATACACACCTGGCGGGATCCTGATACACTGTGCAAAACCCATACACACCTGGCAGGATCCTGATAAACTGTGAAACCCACATACACACCTGGCAGGATCCTGATAAACTGTGAAACCCCCATACACACCTGGCAGGATCCTGATACAAGGTGAAACCCCATACACACCTGGCAGGATCCTGATAAACTGTGAAAACCCCATACACACCTGGCAGGATCCTGATACACTGTGAAAACCGCATACATACCTGGCAGGATCCTGATACACTGTGAAAACCCCATACACACCTGGCAGGAAATTGATAAATTATGAAACCTCCATACACACTTGGCAGGATCCTGATAAACTGTGAAAAACCCAAACACAGCTGGCAGGATCCTGATCCACTGTGAAAACCCCATGCACACCTGGCAGGATCCTGATCCACTGTGAAAACCCCATACACACCTGGCAGGATCCTGATAAACTGTAAAATCCCCATACACACCTGGCAGGATACTGATAAACTGTGAAAACCCCATACACACCTGGCAGGATCTTGATACACTGTGAAAAACCCAGACACACCTGGAAGGATCCTGATAAACTTTGAAACCCCCATACACACCTGGCAGTATCCTGATAAAACTGTGAAACCCAATACACACCTGGCAGGATCCTGATAAACTGTGAAACCCCCATACACACCTGGCAGGATCCTGATAAAATGTGAAATCCCCATACACACCTGGCAGGATCCTGATCCACTGTGAAAACCGCATACGCACCTGGCAGGATCCTGATACACTGTGAAACCCCATACACACCTGGCAAGATTCTGATCCACTGTGAAAACCCCATACACACCTGGAAGGATCCTGATAAACTGTGAAACCGCCATACACACCTGGCAGGATCCTGATAAAATATGAAACCCCATTACACACCTGGCAGTTTCCTGATAAACTGTGAAAACCCCATACACACCTGGAAGGATCCTGATAAACTGTGAAACCGCCATACACACCTGGCAGGATCCTGATAAAATATGAAACCCCATTACACACCTGGCAGTTTCCTGATAAACTGTGAAAACCCCATACACACCTGGCAGGATCCTGATCCACTGTGAAACACAATGTTCATCTGGCAGGATCCTGACACACTGTGAAAACCCCATACACACCTGGAAACATCGTGATACACTGTGAAAAACCCATACACACCTGGCAGGATCCTGATCCACTGTGAAACCCCATTCACATCTGGCAGGGTCCTGATACTCTGTGAAAACCCCATACACACCTGGCAGGATCCTGATCCACTGTGAAATCCCATTCACATCTGGCAGGAACCTGATGCACTGTGAAAACCCCATACACACTTGGCAGGATCCTGACACACTGTGAAAACCCCACACACACCTGTCAGGATCCTGATACACTGTGAAAACCCCATACACACCTGGCAGAACACTGATACACTGTGAAAACTCTTACACATCTGGCAGGATCATGATCCACTGTGAAAACCCCATACACACCTGGCAGGTTCCTGATACACTGTGAAAACCCCATACACACCTGGCAGGATCCTGACACACTGTGAAAACCCCATACACCCCTGCCAGGATGCTAATAAACTGTGAAACCCCATACACACCTGGCAGGATCCTGATCCACTGTGAAAACCCATGCACATCTGGCAGGATCCTGACACACTGTGAAAACCCCATACACACCTGGAAAATTCGTGATACATTGTGAAAACCCCAGACACACCTGGCAGGATCCTGATCCACTGTGAAACCCCATTCACATCTGGCAGGGACCTGATACACTGTGAAAAGCCCATACACACCTGGCAGGATCCTGATCCACTGTGAAACCCCATTCACATCTGGCAGGATCCTGAACCACTGTGAAAACCCCACACACTCCTGGCAGGATCCTGATACAGTGTGAAAGCCCTGTACACACCTGGCAGATCCTGATGCACTGTGAAACCCCATAGACACCTGGCAGGATCCTGATACACTGTGAAAACCCCTTACACTCCTGGCAGGACCCTGATACACTGTGAAACCCCATACACACCTGGCAGGACACTGATACACTGTGAAAACCACAGACACACTTGGCAGGATCCTGATACGCTGTGAAAACCCCACACACACCTGGCAGGATCCTGATACACTGTGAAACCCCCATACACACCTGGCAGGACCCTGATACACTGTGAAAACTCTTACACATCTGGCAGGATCATGATCCACTGTGAAAACCCCATACACACCTGGCAGGATCCTGATCCACTGTGAATACCCCATGCACACCTGGCAAATTCTGATGCACTGTGAAAACCCCATACACAACTGGCAGGATCCTGATACACTGTGAAATCCCCATAAACACCTGGCAGATCCTGATACACTGTGAAACCCCATGCACACCAGGCAGGGTCCTGATACACTGTGAAAACCCCATACACACCTGGCAGGATCCTGATACACCGTGAAAACCCCATACACACCTGGCAGGATACTGATACACTGCGAAAACTTCATACACACCTGGTAGGATCCTGATCCACTGTGAAAACCCCATACACACGTGGCAGGATCCTGATGCACTGTGAAAACCCCATACTCATGTGGCTGGATCCCGATACACTGTGCAAACCCCATACACACCTGGCAAGATCATGATACACTGTGAAAACCCCATACACACCTGGCAGGATCCTGATCCACTGGCAAAACCCCATACACACGTGGCAGGATCCTTATGCACTGTGAAAACCCCATACACACGTGGCAGGATCCTGATGCACTTTGAAAACCCCATACACTCCTGGAGGTATCCTGATCCACTGTGAAAACCCCGTACACACCTGGCAGGATTCTGATCCACTGTGAAAACCCCATACACACCTGGCAGGATCCTGATACACTGTGAAAACCCCATACACATCTGGCTGCATCCTGATCCACTGTGAAAACCCCATACACACCAGGCAGGATTCTGATAAACTATGAAAACACCATACACACCTGGCAGAATCCTGATAAGCTATGAAACCCCCACACATACCTGGCAGGATCCTGATAAACTGTGAAACCCCCATACACACCTGGCAGGATCCTGATCCACTGTGAAAACCCCGTACACACCTGGCAGGATTCTGATCCACTGTGAAAACTCCATACACATCTGGCAGGATCCTGATACACTGTGAAAACCCCATAGACACCTTCCGGGATCCTGATACACTGTGAAAAACCCAGACACACCTGGCAGGATCCTGATACACTGTGAAAACCCCATACACACCTGGCAGGATCCTGATAAAGTGTGAAACTCCCATACACACCTGGCAGGATGCTGATAAAATGTGAAACCCCCATACACACCTTGCAGGATCCTGAAAAACAGTGAAACTCCCATACACACCTGGCAGGATCCTTATACACAGTGAAAAGCCCATACACACCTGGCAGGATCCTGATAAAATATGAAACCTTCATACACACCTGGCAGGATCCTGACAAACCATGAAACCCCCATACACACCTGGCAGGTCCCTGATAAACTGTGAAAACCCCATACACACATGGCAGTATCCTGATCCACTGTGAAAACCCCATACACACCTGGCGGGATCCTGATACACTGTGAAAAACCCATACACACCTGGCAGGATCCTGAGAAACTGTGAAACCCACATACACACCTGGCAGGATCCTGATAAACTGTGAAACCCCCATACACACCTGGCAGGATCCTGATACAAGGTGAAACCCCATACACACCTGGCAGGATCCTGATAAACTGTGAAAACCCCATACACACCTGGCAGGATCCTGATACACTGTGAAAACCACATACACACCTGGCAGGATCCTGATACACTGTGAAAACCCCATACACACCTGGCAGGAAATTGATAAATTATGAAACCCCCATACACACTTGGCAGGATCCTGATAAACTGTGAAAAACCCAAACACAGCTGGCAGGATCCTGATCCACTGTGAAAACCCCATACACACCTGGCAGGATCCTGATACACTGTGAAACCCCATACACACCTGGCAGGATCCTTATCCACTGTGAAAACCCCATACACACCTGGCAGGATCCTGATAAACTGTAAAATCCCCATACACACCTGGCAGGATACTGATAAACTGTGAAAAACCCATACACACCTGGCAGGATCTTGATACACTGTGAAAAACCCAGACACACCTGGAAGGATCCTGATAAACTTTGAAACCCCATACACACCTGGCAGTATCCTGATAAACTGTGAAACCCCATACACACCTGGCAGGATCCTGATAAACTGTAAAACCCCCATACACACCTGGCAGGATCCTGATAAAATGTGAAATCCCCATACACACCTGGCAGGATCCTGATCCACTGTGAAAACCGCATACGCACCTGGCAGGATCCTGATACACTGTGAAACCCCATACCCACCTGGCAAGATTCTGATCCACTGTGAAAACCCCATACACACCTGGAAGGATCCTGATAAACTGTGAAACCGCCATACACACCTGGCAGGATCCTGATAAAATATGAAACCCCATTACACACCTGGCAGGATCCTGATAACTATGAAACACCCATACACACCTGGCAGGATCCTGAGAAACTGTGAAAACCCCATACACACCTGGCAGGATGCTGATAAATTGTGAAACCCCTATAGACACCTGGCAGGATACTGATCCACTGTGAAAACCCCTTACACACCTGGCAGGATACTGATACACTGTGAAACCCCATGCACATCTGGCAGGATCCGGATCCACTGTGAATAACCCATACTCACCTGTCAGGATCCTGATAAACTGTGGAAACCCCATACACACATGGCAGGATCCTGATACACTGTGAAAAACCCCATACACACATGGCAGGAAACTGATAAATTATGAAACCCCCACACACACGGCAGGATCCTGATAAACTGTGAAAAACCCAAACACAGCTGGCAGGATCCTGATCCACTGTGACAACCCCATGCACACCTGGCAGGATCCTGATACACTGTGAAACCCCATACACACCTGGCAGGATCCTGATCCACTGTGAAAAACCCATACACACCTGGCAGGATCCTGATAAACTGTGAAATCCCCATACACACCTGGCAGGATACTGATAAACTGTGAAAAGCCCGTACACACCTGGCAGGATCTTGATACACTGTGAAAAACCCAGACACACCTGGCAGGATCCTGATAAATTGTGAAACCCCCATACACACCTGGCAGTATCCTGATAAACTGCGAAACCCCATAAACACCTGGCAGGATCCTGATAAACTGTGAAACCCCCATACACACCTGGCAGGATCCTGATAAAATGTGAAATCCCCATACAAACCTGGCAGGGTCTTGATACACTGTGAAAACCCCATACACACCTGGCAGGATCCTGATAAAGTGTGAAACTCCCATACACACCTGGCAGGATCCTGATAAACAGTGAAACCCCCATACACACCTTGCAGGATCCTGAAAAACAGTGAAACTCCCATACACACCTGGCAGGATCCTTATACACAGTGAAAAGCCCATACACACCTGGCAGGATCCTGATAAAATATGAAACCTTCATACACACCTGGCAGGATCCTGACAAACAATGAAACCCCCATACACACCTGGCAGGTCCCTGATAAACTGTGAAAACCCCATACACACCTGGCGGGATCCTGATACACTGTGAAAAACCCATACACACCTGGCAGGATCCTGATAAACTGTGAAACCCACATACACACCTGGCAGGATCCTGATAAACTGTGAAACCCCCATACACACCTGTCAGGATCCTGATCCACTGTGAAAACCCCATACGCACCTGGCAGGATCCTGATACACTGTGAAACCCCATACACACCTGGCAGGATCCTGATAAACTATGAAACCTCCATACACACCTGGCAGGATCCTGATAAACTATGAAACTCCCACACACACCTGGCAGGATCCTGATAAATTATGAAACCCCCATACACACCTGGCAGGATCCTGATTAACTATGAAACCCCCATACACACCTGGCAGCATCCTGATAAACTGTCAAACCCCCATACACACCTGGCAGGTACCTGATAAACTGTGAAACCCCCATACACGCCTGGCAGAATCCTGATCCACTGTGAAACCCCCTAACACACCTGGCAGGATCCTGATACACTGTGAAACCCCAGACACACCTGGCAGGATCAGGATCCACTGTGAAAACCCCATACACACCTGGCAGGATCCTGATACACTGTGAAAACCCCATACGTACCTGGCAGGATCCTGATACACTGTGAAACCCCATACACACCTGGCAAGATTCTGATCCACTGTGAAAACCCCATACACACCTGGCAGGATCCTGATAAACTATGCAACCCCCATACACACCTGGCAGGATCCTGATAAACTATGAAACCCCCATACACACCTGGCAGGATCCTGATAAACTGTGAAACACCCATACACACCTGGCAGGATCCTGATAAACTGTGAAACCCCCATAAACACCTGGCAGTATACTGATCGACTGTGAAAACCCCTTGCACACCTGGCAGGATCCTGATACACGGTGAAACCCCATACACACCTGGCAGGATCCTGATCCACTGTGAAAACCCCATACACACCTGGCAGGATCCTGATAAACTGGGAAATCCCCATACACACCTGGCAGGATACTGATAAACTGTGAAAACCCCATACACATCTTGCAGGATCCTGAAAAACTGTGAAACTCCCATACACACCTGGCAGGATCCTTATACACATTGAAAAGCCCATACACACCTGGAAGGATCCTGATAAACTATGAAACCTTCATACACACCTGGCAGGATCCTGACAAAACATGAAACCCGCATACACACCTGGCAGGTCCCTGATAAACTGTGAAAACCCCATACACACCTGGCAGGATCCTGATCCACTGTGACAACCCCATACACACCTGGCGGGATCCTGACACACTGTGAAAATCCCATACACACCTGGCAGTATCCTGATAAACTGTGAAACCCCCATACTCACCTGGCAGGATCCTGATAAACTGTGAAACCCCCATACACACCTGGCAGGATCCTGATCCACTGTGAAAACCCCATACGCACCTGGCAGGATACTGATCAACTGTGAAAACCCCATAAACACCTGGCAGGATCCTGATAAACTATGAAACCCCCTTACACACCTGGCAGGACCCTGATACACTGTGAAACCCCATACACACCTGGCAGGACACTGATACACTGTGAAACCCCATACACATCTGGCAGGACACTGATACACTGTGAAAACCCCAGACACACTTGGCAGGATCCTGATACACTGTGAAAACCCCACACACACCTGGCAGGATCCTGATACCCTGTGAAAACCCCAGACACACCTGGCAGGCCCCTGATGCACTGTGAAAACTTTTACACATCTGGCATGATCATGATCCACTGTGAAAACCCCATACACACCTGGCAGGATCCTGAAACACTGTTAAACCCCCCACACACACCTGGCAGGATCCTGATGCACTGTGAAAACCCCATATACACAAGGCAGGATCCTGATACACTGCGAAAACCTCATAAACACCTGGCACATCCTGATGAACTGTGAAAACCCCATACACACCTGGCAGGATCCTGATACACTGTGAAAACCCCATAAACACCTGGCAGATCCTGATGCACTGTGAAAACCCATACACACCTAGCAGGATCCTGATACACTGTGAAGACCCCATAAACACCTGGCATATCCTGATACACTGTGAAACCCCATACACACCTGGCAGGATCCTGATACACTGTGAAATCCCCATACACACCTGGCAGGATCCTGACACACTGTGAAAACCCCATACACATCTGGCAGGATGCTGATACACTGTGAAAACCCCATACACACCTGCCAGGATCCTAATAAACTGTGAAACCCCATACACACCTGGCAGCATCCTGATAAATTATGAAACCCCCATACACACCTGGCAGGATCCTGATTAACTATGAAACCCCCATACACACCTGGCAGCATCCTGATAAACTGTCAAACCCCCATACACACCTGGCAGGTTCCTGATAAACTGTGAAACCCCCATACACGCCTGGCAGAATCCTGATCCACTGTGAAACCCCCTAACACACCTGGCAGGATCCTGATACACTGTGAAACCCCAGACACACCTGGCAGGATCAGGATCCACTGTGAAAACCCCATACACACCTGGCAGGATCCTGATACACTGTGAAAACCCCATACGTACCTGGCAGGATCCTGATACACTGTGAAACCCCATACACACCTGGCAAGATTCTGATCCACTGTGAAAACCCCATACACACCTGGCAGGATCCTGATAAACTATGCAACCCCCATACACACCTGGCAGGATCCTGATAAACTATGAAACCCCCATACACACCTGGCAGGATCCTGATAAACTGTGAAACCCCCATACACACCTGGCAGGATCCTGATAAACTGTGAAACCCCCATAAACACCTGACAGTATACTGATCGACTGTGAAAACCCCTTGCACACCTGGCAGGATCCTGATACACGGTGAAACCCCATACACACCTGGCAGGATCCTGATCCACTGTGAAAACCCCATACACACCTGGCAGGATCCTGATAAACTGGGAAATCCCCATACACACCTGGCAGGATACTGATAAACTGTGAAAACCCCATACACATCTTGCAGGATCCTGAAAAACTGTGAAACTCCCATACACACCTGGCAGGATCCTTATACACATTGAAAAGCCCATACACACCTGGAAGGATCCTGATAAACTATGAAACCTTCATACACACCTGGCAGGATCCTGACAAAACATGAAACCCGCATACACACCTGGCAGGTCCCTGATAAACTGTGAAAACCCCATACACACCTGGCAGGATCCTGATCCACTGTGACAACCCCATACACACCTGGCGGGATCCTGACACACTGTGAAAATCCCATACACACCTGGCAGTATCCTGATAAACTGTGAAACCCCCATACTCACCTGGCAGGATCCTGATAAACTGTGAAACCCCCATACACACCTGGCAGGATCCTGATCCACTGTGAAAACCCCATACGCACCTGGCAGGATACTGATCAACTGTGAAAACCCCATAAACAACTGGCAGGATCCTGATAAACTATGAAACCCCCTTACACACCTGGCAGGACCCTGATACACTGTGAAACCCCATACACACCTGGCAGGACACTGATACACTGTGAAACCCCATACACATCTGGCAGGACACTGATACACTGTGAAAACCCCAGACACACTTGGCAGGATCCTGATACACTGTGAAAACCCCACACACACCTGGCAGGATCCTGATACCCTGTGAAAACCCCAGACACACCTGGCAGGCCCCTGATGCACTGTGAAAACTTTTACACATCTGGCATGATCATGATCCACTGTGAAAACCCCATACACACCTGGCAGGATCCTGAAACACTGTTAAACCCCCCACACACACCTGGCAGGATCCTGATGCACTGTGAAAACCCCATATACACAAGGCAGGATCCTGATACACTGCGAAAACCTCATAAACACCTGGCAGATCCTGATGAACTGTGAAAACCCCATACACACCTGGCAGGATCCTGATACACTGTGAAAACCCCATAAACACCTGGCAGATCCTGATGCACTGTGAAAACCCATACACACCTGGCAGGATCCTGATACACTGTGAAGACCCCATAAACACCTGGCATATCCTGATACACTGTGAAACCCCATACACACCTGGCAGGATCCTGATACACTGTGAAATCCCCATACACACCTGGCAGGATCCTGACACACTGTGAAAACCCCATACACATCTGGCAGGATGCTGATACACTGTGAAAACCCCATACACACCTGCCAGGATCCTAATAAACTGTGAAACCCCATACACACCTGGCAGCATCCTGATCCACTGTGAAACACAATGCTCATCTGGCAGGATCCTGACACACTGTGAAAACCCCATACACACCTGGAAACATCGTGATACACTGTGAAAAGCCCATACACACCTGGCAGGATCCTAATCCACTGTGAAACCCCATTCACATCTGGCAGGGTCCTGATACTCTGTGAAAACCCCATACACACCTGGCAGGATCCTGATCCACTGTGAAATCCCATTCACATCTGGCAGTAACCTGATGCATTGTGAAAACCCCATACACACTTGGCAGGATCCTGACACATTGTGAAAACCCCACACACACCTGTCAGGATCCTGATACACTGTGAAAACCCCATACACACCTGGCAGAACACTGATACACTGTGAAAACTCTTACACATCTGCCAGGATCATGAACCACTGTGAAAACCCATACACACCTGGCAGGATCCTGATACACTGTGAAAACCCCATACACACCTGGCAGGATCCTGACACACCGTGAAAACCCCATACACCCCTGCCAGGATCCTAATAAACTGTGAAACCCCATACACACCTGGCAGGATCCTGATCCACTGTGAAAACCCATGCACATCTGGCAGGATCCTGACACACTGTGAAAACCCCATACACACCTGGAAAATTCGTGATACATTGTGAAAACCCCATACTCACCTGGCAGGATCCTGATCCACTGTGAAACCCCATTCACATCTGGCAGGGTCCTGATACACTGTGAAAAGGCCATACACACCTGGCAGGATCCTGATCCACTGTGAAACTCCATTCACATCTGGCAGGATCCTGAACCACTGTGAAAACCCCATACACACCTGGCAGGATCCTGATACAGTGTGAAAGCCCTGTACACACCTGGCAGATCCTGATGCACTGTGAAACCCCATAGACACCTGGCAGGATCCTGATACACTGTGAAAACCCCTTACACTTCTGGCAGGACCCTGATACACTGTGAAACCCCATACACACCTGGCAGGACACTGATACACTGTGAAAACCACAGACACACTTGGCAGGATCCTGATACACTGTGAAAACCCCACACACACCTGGCAGGATCCTGATACACTGTGAAACCCCCATACACACCTGGCAGGACCCTGATACACTGTGAAAACTCTTACACATCTGGCAGGATCATGATCCACTGTGAAAACCCCATACACACCTGGCAGGATCCTGATCCACTGTGAATACCCCATGCACACCTGGCAAATTCTGATGCACTGTGAAAACCCCATACACAACTGGCATGATCCTGATACACTGTGAAATCCCCATAAACACCTGGCAGATCCTGATACACTGTGAAACCCCATGCACACCAGGCAGGGTCCTGATACACTGTGAAAACCCCATACACACCTGGCAGGATCCTGATACACTGTGAAAACCCCATACACACCTGGCAGGATCCTGATACAGTGCGAAAACTTCATACACACCTGGCAGGATCCTGATCCACTGTGAAAACCCCATACACACCTGCAGGTATCCTGATCCACTGTGAAAACCCCGTACACACCTGGCAGGATTCTGATCCACTGTGAAAACCCCATACACACCTGGCAGGATCCTGATACACTGTGAAAACCCCATACACATCTGGCTGCATCCTGATCCACTGTGAAAACCCCATACACACCAGGCAGGATTCTAATAAACTATGAAAACACCATACACACCTGGCAGGATCCTGATAAGCTATGAAACCCCCACACATACCTGGCAGGATCCTGATAAACTGTGAAACCCCCATACACACCTGGCAGGATCCTGATCTACTGTGAAAACCCCGTACACACCTGGCAGGATTCTGATCCACTGTGAAAACCCCATACACACCTGGCAGGATACTGATACACTGTGAAAACCCCATACACACCTGGCGGGATCCTGATACACTGTGAAAAACCCAGACACACCTGGCAGGATCCTGATACACTGTGAAAACCCCATACACACCTGGCAGGATCCTGATAAAGTGTGAAACTCCCATACACACCTGGCAGAATGCTGATAAACTGTGAAACCCCCATACACACCTTGCAGGATCCTGAAAAACAGTGAAACTCCCATACACACCTGGCAGGATCCTTATACACAGTGAAAAGCCCATACACACCTGGCAGGAACCTGATAAAATATGAAACCTTCATACACACCTGGCAGGATCCTGACAAACCATGAAACCCCCATACACACCTGGCAGGTCCCTGATAAACTGTGAAAACCCCATACACACATGGCAGTATCCTGATCCACTGTGAAAACCCCATACACACCTGGCGGGATCCTGATACACTGTGAAAAACCCATACACACCTGGCAGGATCCTGATAAACTGTGAAACCCACATACACACCTGGCAGGATCCTGATAAACTGTGAAACCCCCATACACACCTGGCAGGATCCTGATACAAGGTGAAACCCCATACACACCTGGCAGGATCCTGATACACTGTGAAAACCCCATACATACCTGGCAGGATCCTGATACACTGTGAAAACCCCATACACACCTGGCAGGAAATTGATAAATTATGAAACCCCCATACACACTTGGCAGGATCCTGATAAACTGTGAAAGACCCAAACACAGCTGGCAGGATCCTGATCCACTGTGAAAACCCCATACACACCTGGCAGGATCCTGATACACTGTGAAACCCCATACACACCTGGCAGGATCCTGACCCACTGTTAAAACCCCATACACACCTGGCAGGATCCTGATAAACTGTAAAATCCCCATACACACCTGGCAGGATCCTGATACACTGTGAAACCCCCATACACACCTGGCAGGACCCTGATACACTGTGAAAACTCTTACACATCTGGCAGGATCATGATCCACTGTGAAAACCCCATACACACCTGGCAGGATCCTGATCCACTGTGAATACCCCATGCACACCTGGCAAATTCTGATGCACTGTGAAAACCCCATACACAACTGGCATGATCCTGATACACTGTGAAATCCCCATAAACACCTGGCAGATCCTGATACACTGTGAAACCCCATGCACACCTGGCAGGGTCCTGATACACTGTGAAAACCCATACACACCTGGCAGGATCCTGATACACTGTGAAAACCCCATACACACCTGGCAGGATCCTGATACACTGCAAAAACTTCATACACACCTGGCAGGATCCTGATCCACTGTGAAAACCCCATACACACCTGGAGGTATCCTGATCCACTGTGAAAACCCCGTACACACCTGGCAGGATGCTGATCCACTGTGAAAACCCCATACACACCTGGCAGGATCCTGATACACTGTGAAAACCCCATACACATCTGGCTGCATCCTGATCCACTGTGAAAACCCCATACACACCAGGCAGGATTCTGATAAACTATGAAAACACCATACACACCTGGCAGGATCCTGATAAGCTATGAAACCCCCACACATACCTGCAGGATCCTGATAAACTGTGAAACCCCCATACACACCTGGCAGGATCCTGATCCACTGTGAAAACACCGTACACACCTGGCAGGATTCTGATCCACTGTGAAAACCCCATACACACCTGGCAGGATCCTGATACACTGTGAAAACCCCATACACACCTGGCGGCATCCTGATACACTGTTAAAAACCCAGACACACCTGGCAGGATCCTGATACACTGTGAAAACCCCATACACACCTGGCAGGATCCTGATAAAGCGTGAAACTCCCATACACACCTGGCAGGATGCTGATAAACTGTGAAACCCCCATACACACCTTGCAGGATACTGAAAAACAGTGAAACTCCCATACACACCTGGCAGGATCCTTATACACAGTGAAAAGCCCATACACACCTGGCAGGAACCTGATAAAATATGAAACCTTTTCATACACACCTGGCAGGATCCTGACAAACCATGAAACCCCCATACACACCTGGCAGGTCCCTGATAAACTGTGAAAACCCCATACACACATGGCAGTATCCTGATCCACTGTGAAAACCCCATACACACCTGGCGGGATCCTGATACACTGTGCAAAACCCATACACACCTGGCAGGATCCTGATAAACTGTGAAACCCACATACACACCTGGCAGGATCCTGATAAACTGTGAAACCCCCATACACACCTGGCAGGATCCTGATACAAGGTGAAACCCCATACACACCTGGCAGGATCCTGATAAACTGTGAAAACCCCATACACACCTGGCAGGATCCTGATACACTGTGAAAACCGCATACATACCTGGCAGGATCCTGATACACTGTGAAAACCCCATACACACCTGGCAGGAAATTGATAAATTATGAAACCTCCATACACACTTGGCAGGATCCTGATAAACTGTGAAAAACCCAAACACAGCTGGCAGGATCCTGATCCACTGTGAAAACCCCATACACACCTGGCAGGATCCTGATACACTGTGAAACCCCATGCACACCTGGCAGGATCCTGATCCACTGTGAAAACCCCATACACACCTGGCAGGATCCTGATAAACTGTAAAATCCCCATACACACCTGGCAGGATACTGATAAACTGTGAAAACCCCATACACACCTGGCAGGATCTTGATACACTGTGAAAAACCCAGACACACCTGGAAGGATCCTGATAAATTTTGAAACCCCCATACACACCTGGCAGTATCCTGATAAACTGTGAAACCCCATACACACCTGGCAGGATCCTGATAAACTGGGAAACCCCCATACACACCTGGCAGGATCCTGATAAAATGTGAAATCCCCATACACACCTGGCAGGATCCTGATCCACTGTGAAAACCGCATACGCACCTGGCAGGATCCTGATACACTGTGAAACCCCATACACACCTGGCAAGATTCTGATCCACTGTGAAAACCCCATACACACCTGGAAGGATCCTGATAAACTGTGAAACCGGCATACACACCTGGCAGGATCCTGATAAAATATGAAACCCCATTACACACCTGGCAGTTTCCTGACACACTGTGAAAAACCCATACACACCTGGCAGGATGCTGATACACTGTGAAAACCCCATACACACCTGCCAGGATCCTAATAAACTGTGAAACCCCATACACACCTGGCAGGATCCTAATCCACTGTGAAACACAATGTTCATCTGGCAGGATCCTGACACACTGTGAAAACCCCATACACACCTGGAAACATCGTGATACACTGTGAAAAACCCATACACACCTGGCAGGATCCTGATCCACTGTGAAACCCCATTCACATCTGGCAGGGTCCTGATACTCTGTGAAAACCCCATACACACCTGGCAGGATCCTGATCCACTGTGAAATCCCATTCACATCTGGCAGGAACCTGATGCACTGTGAAAACCCCATACACACTTGGCAGGATCCTGACACACTGTGAAAACCCCACACACACCTGTCAGGATCCTGATACACTGTGAAAACCCCATACACACCTGGCAGAACACTGATACACTGTGAAAACTCTTACACATCTGGCAGGATCATGATCCACTGTGAAAACCCCATACACACCTGGCAGGTTCCTGATACACTGTGAAAACCCCATACACACCTGGCAGGATCCTGACACACTGTGAAAACCCCATACACCCCTGCCAGGATCCTAATAAACTGTGAAACCCCATACACACCTGGCAGGATCCTGATCCACTGTGAAAACCCATGCACATCTGGCAGGATCCTGACACACTGTGAAAACCCCATACACACCTGGAAAATTCGTGATACACTGTGAAAAGCCCATACACACCTGGCAGGATCCTGATCCACTGTGAAACCCCATTCACATCTGGCAGGATCCTGAACCACTGTGAAAACCCCACACACACCTGGCAGGATCCTAATACAGTGTGAAAGCCCTGTACACACCTGGCAGATCCTGATGCACTGTGAAACCCCATAGACACCTGGCAGGATCCTGATACACTGTGAAAACCCCTTACACTCCTGGAAGGACCCTGATACACTGAGAAACCCCATACACACCTGGCAGGACACTGATACACTGTGAAAACCACAGACACACTTGGCAGGATCCTGATACGCTGTGAAAACCCCACACACACCTGGCAGGATCCTGATACACTGTGAAACCCCCATACACACCTGGCAGGACCCTGATACACTGTGAAAACTCTTACACATCTGGCAGGATCATGATCCACTGTGAAAACCCCATACACACCTGGCAGGATCCTGATCCACTGTGAATACCCCATGCACACCTGGCAAATTCTGATGCACTGTGAAAACCCCATACACAACTGGCAGGATCCTGATACACTGTGAAATCCCCATAAACACCTGGCAGATCCTGATACACTGTGAAACCCCATGCACACCAGGCAGGGTCCTGATACACTGTGAAAACCCCATACACACCTGGCAGGATCCTGATACACTGTGAAAACCCCATACACACCTGGCAGGATCCTGATACAGTGCGAAAACTTCATACACACCTGGCAGGATCCTGATCCACTGTGAAAACCCCACACACACGTGGCAGGATCCTGATGCACTGTGAAAACCCCATACTCATGTGGATGGATCCCGATACACTGTGAAACACCCATACACACCTGGCAGGATCCTGTTACACTGTGCAAACCCCATACACACCTGGCAAGATCATGATACACTGTGAAAACCCCATACACACCTGGCAGGATCCTGATCCACTGGCAAAACCCCATACACACGTGGCAGGATCCTTATGCACTGTGAAAACCCCATACACACGTGGCAGGATCCTGATGCACTGTGAAAACCCCATACACTCCTGGAGGTATCCTGATCCACTGTGAAAACCCCGTACACACCTGGCAGGATTCTGATCCACTGTGAAAACCCCATACACACCTGGCAGGATCCTGATACACTGTGAAAACCCCATACACATCTGGCTGCATCCTGATCCACTGTGAAAACCCCATACACACCAGGCAGGATTCTGATAAACTATGAAATCACCATACACACCTGGCAGAATCCTGATAAGCTATGAAACCCCCACACATACCTGGCAGGATCTTGATAAACTGTGAAACCCCCATACACACCTGGCAGGATCCTGATCCACTGTGAAAACCCCGTACACACCTGGCAGGATTCTGATCCACTGTGAAAACTCCATACACACCTGGCAGGATCCTGATCCACTGTGAAAACCCCGTACACACCTGGCGGGATCCTGATACACTGTGAAAAACCCAGACACACCTGGCAGGATCCTGATACACTGTGAAAACCCCATACACACCTGGCAGGATCCTGATAAAGTGTGAAACTCCCATACACACCTGGCAGGATGCTGATAAAATGTGAAACCCCCATACACACCTTGCAGGATCCTGAAAAACAGTGAAACTCCCATACACACCTGGCAGGATCCTTATACACAGTGAAAAGCCCATACACACCTGGCAGGATCCTGATAAAATATGAAACCTTCATACACACCTGGCAGGATCCTGACAAACCATGAAACCCCCATACACACCTGGCAGCTCCCTGATAAACTGTGAAAACCCCATACACACATGGCAGTATCCTGATCCACTGTGAAAACCCCATACACACCTGGCGGGATCCTGATACACTGTGAAAAACCCATACACACCTGGCAGGATCCTGAGAAACTGTGAAACCCACATACACACCTGGCAGGATCCTGATAAACTGTGAAACCCCCATACACACCTGGCAGGATCCTGATACAAGGTGAAACCCCATACACACCTGGCAGGATCCTGATAAACTGTGAAAACCCCATACACACCTGGCAGGATCCTGATACACTGTGAAAACCACATACACACCTGGCAGGATCCTGATACACTGTGAAAACCCCATACACACCTGGCAGGAAATTGATAAATTATGAAACCCCCATACACACTTGGCAGGATCCTGATAAACTGTGAAATACCCAAACACAGCTGGCAGGATCCTGATCCACTGTGAAAACCCCATACACACCTGGCAGGATCCTGATACACTGTGAAACCCCATACACACCTGGCAGGATCCTTATCCACTGTGAAAACCCCATACACACCTGGCAGGATCCTGATAAACTGTAAAATCCCCATACACACCTGGCAGGATCTTGATACACTGTGAAAAACCCAGACACACCTGGAAGGATCCTGATAAACTTTGAAACCCCATACACACCTGGCAGTATCCTGATAAACTGTGAAACCCCATACACACCTGGCAGGATCCTGATAAACTGTGAAACCCCCATACACACCTGGCAGGATCCTGATAAAATGTGAAATCCCCATACACACCTGGCAGGATCCTGATCCACTGTGAAAACCGCATACGCACCTGGCAGGATCCTGATACACTGTGAAACCCCATACCCACCTGGCAAGATTCTGATCCACTGTGAAAACCACATACACACCTGGAAGGATCCTGATAAACTGTGAAACCGCCATACACACCTGGCAGGATCCTGATAAAATATGAAACCCCATTACACACCTGGCAGGATCCTGATAACTATGAAACACCCATACACACCTGGCAGGATCCTGATAAACTGTGAAAACCCCATACACACCTGGCAGGATGCTGATAAATTGTGAAACCCCTATAGACACCTGGCAGGATACCGATCCACTGTGAAAACCCCTTACACACCTGGCAGGATACTGATACACTGTGAAACCCCATACACACCTGGCAGGATCCGGATCCACTGTGAATAACCCATACTCACCTGGCAGGATCCTGATAAACTGTGGAAACCCCATACACACATGGCAGGATCCTGATACACTGTGAAAAACCCCATACACACATGGCAGGAAACTGATAAATTATGAAACCCCCACACACAGGGCAGGATCCTGATAAACTGTGAAAAACCCAAACACAGCTGGCAGGATCCAGATCCACTGTGACAACCCCATGCACACCTGGCAGGATCCTGATACACTGTGAAACCCCATACACACCTGGAAGGATCCTGATCCACTGTGAAAAACCCATACACACCTGGCAGGATCCTGATAAACTGTGAAATCCCCATACACACCTGGCAGGATACTGATAAACTGTGAAAAGCCCGTACACACCTGGCAGGATCTTGATACACTGTGAAAAACCCAGACACACCTGGCAGGATCCTGATAAATTGTGAAACCCCCATACACACCTGGCAGTATCCTGATAAACTGCGAAACCCCATAAACACCTGGCAGGATCCTGATAAACTGTGAAACCCCCATACACACCTGGCAGGATCCTGATAAAATGTGAAATCCCCATACACACCTGGCAGGGTCTTGATACACTGTGAAAATCCCATACACACCTGGCAGGATCCTGATAAAGTGTGAAACTCCCATACACACCTGGCAGGATCCTGATAAACTGTGAAACCCCCATACACACATGGCAGGATCCTGATACACTGTGAAAAACCCCATACACACATGGCAGGAAACTGATAAATTATGAAACCCCCACACACACGGCAGGATCCTGATAAACTGTGAAAAACCCAAACACAGCTGGCAGGATCCTGATCCACTGTGACAACCCCATGCACACCTGGCAGGATCCTGATACACTGTGAAACCCCATACACACCTGGCAGGATCCTGATCCACTGTGAAAAACCCATACACACCTGGCAGGATCCTGATAAACTGTGAAATCCCCATACACACCTGGCAGGATACTGATAAACTGTGAAAAGCCCGTACACACCTGGCAGGATCTTGATACACTGTGAAAAACCCAGACACACCTGGCAGGATCCTGATAAATTGTGAAACCCCCATACACACCTGGCAGTATCCTGATAAACTGCGAAACCCCATAAACACCTGGCAGGATCCTGATAAACTGTGAAACCCCCATACACACCTGGCAGGATCCTGATAAAATGTGAAATCCCCATACACACCTGGCAGGGTCTTGATACACTGTGAAAACCCCATACACACCTGGCAGGATCCTGATAAAGTGTGAAACTCCCATACACACCTGGCAGGATCCTGATAAACTGTGAAACCCCCATACACACCTTGCAGGATCCTGAAAAACAGTGAAACTCCCATACACACCTGGCAGGATCCTTATACACAGTGAAAAGCCCATACACACCTGGCAGGATCCTGATAAAATATGAAACCTTCATACACACCTGGCAGGATCCTGACAAACCATGAAACCCCCATACGCACCTGGCAGGTCCCTGATAAACTGTGAAAACCCCATACACACATGGCAGTATCCTGATCCACTGTGAAAACCCCATACACACCTGGCGGGATCCTGATACACTGTGAAAAACCCATACACACCTGGCAGGATCCTGATAAACTGTGAAACCCACACACACCTGGCAGGATCCTGATAAACTGTGAAACCCCCATACACACCTGTCAGGATCCTGATCCACTGTGAAAACCCCATACGCACCTGGCAGGATCCTGATACACTGTGAAACCCCATACACACCTGGCGGGATCCTGATCCACTGTGAAAACCCCATACACACCTGGCAGGATCCTGATACACTATGAAACCTCCATACACACCTGGCAGGATCCTGATAAACTATGAAACTCCCACACACACCTGGCAGGATCCTGATAAATTATGAAACCCCCATACACACCTGGCAGGATCCTGATTAACTATGAAACCCCCATACACACCTGGCAGCATCCTGATAAACTGTCAAACCCCCCATACACACCTGGCAGGTTCCTGATAAACTGTGAAACCCCCATACACGCCTGGCAGAATCCTGATCCACTGTGAAACCCCCTAACACACCTGGCAGGATCCTGATACACTGTGAAACCCCAGAGACACCTGGCAGGATCAGGATCCACTGTGAAAACCCCATACACACCTGGCAGGATCCTGATACACTGTGAAAACCCCATACGTACCTGGCAGGATCCTGATACACTGTGAAACCCCATACACACCTGGCAAGATTCTGATCCACTGTGAAAACCCCATACACACCTGGCAGGATCCTGATAAACTATGCAACCCCCATACACACCTGGCAGGATCCTGATAAACTATGAAACCCCCATACACACCTGGCAGGATCCTGATAAACTGTGAAACCCCCATACACACCTGGCAGGATCCTGATACACTGTGAAACCCCCATAAACACCTGGCAGTATACTGATCGACTGTGAAAACCCCTTGCACACCTGGCAGGATCCTGATACACGGTGAAACCCCATACACACCTGGCAGGATCCTGATCCACTGTGAAAACCCCATACACACCTGGCAGGATCCTGATAAACTGGGAAATCCCCGTACACACCTGGCAGGATACTGATAAACTGTGAAAACTCCATACACACCTTGCAGGATCCTGAAAAACTGTGAAACTCCCATACACACCTGGCAGGATCCTTATACACATTGAAAAGCCCATACACACCTGGAAGGATCCTGATAAACTATGAAACCTTCATACACACCTGGCAGTATCCTGACAAAACATGAAACCCGCATACACACCTGGCAGGTCCCTGATAAACTGTGAAAACCCCATACACACCTGGCAGGATCCTGATCCACTGTGACAACCCCATACACACCTGGCGGGATCCTGACACACTGTGAAAATCCCATACACACCTGGCAGTATCCTGATAAACTGTGAAACCCCCATACTCACCTGGCAGGATCCTGATAAACTGTGAAACCCCCATACACACCTGGCAGGATCCTGATCCACTGTGAAAATCCCATACGCACCTGGCAGGATACTGATCAACTGTGAAAACCCCATAAACACCTGGCAGGATCCTGATAAACTATGAAACCCCCTTACACACCTGGCAGGACCCTGATACACTGTGAAACCCCATACACATCTGGCAGGACACTGATACACTTTGAAAACCCCAGACACACTTGGCAGGATCCTGATACACTGTGAAAACCCCACGCACACATGGCAGGATCCTGATACCCTGTGAAAACCCCATACACACCTGGCAGGCCCCTGATGCACTGTGAAAACTTTTACACATCTGGCAGGATCATGATCCACTGTGAAAACCCCATACACACCTGGCAGGATCCTGAAACACTGTTAAACCTCCCACACACACCTGGCAGGATCCTGATGCACTGTGAAAACCCCATATACACAAGGCAGGATCCTGATACACTGCGAAAACCTCATAAACACCTGGCAGATCCTGATGAACTGTGAAAACCCCATACACACCTGGCAGGATCCTGATACACTGTGAAAACCCCATAAACACCTGGCAGATCCTGATGCACTGTGAAAACCCATACACACCTGCCAGGATCCTGATACACTGTGAAGACCCCATAAACACCTGGCATATCCTGATACACTGTGAAACCCCATACACACCTGGCAGGATCCTGATACACTGTGAAATCCCCATACACACCTGGCAGGATCCTGACACACTGTGAAAACCCCATACACATCTGGCAGGATGCTGATACACTGTGAAAACCCCATACACACCTGCCAGGATCCTAATAAACTGTGAAACCCCATACACACCTGGCAGCATCCTGATCCACTGTGAAACACAATGCTCATCTGGCAGGATCCTGACACACTGTGAAAACCCCATACACACCTGGAAACATCGTGATACACTGTGAAAAGCCCATACACACCTGGCAGGATCCTAATCCACTGTGAAACCCCATTCACATCTGGCAGGGTCCTGATACTCTGTGAAAACCCCATACACACCTGGCAGGATCCTGATCCACTGTGAAATCCCATTCACATCTGGCAGTAACCTGATGCATTGTGAAAACCCCATACACACTTGGCAGGATCCTGACACATTGTGAAAACCCCACACACACCTGTCAGGATCCTGATACACTGTGAAAACCCCATACACACCTGGCAGAACACTGATACACTGTGAAAACTCTTACACATCTGGCAGGATCATGATCCACTGTGAAAACCCATACACACCTGGCAGGATCCTGATACACTGTGAAAACCCCATACACACCTGGCAGGATCCTGACACACCGTGAAAACCCCATACACCCCTGCCAGGATCCTAATAAACTGTGAAACCCCATACACACCTGGCAGGATCCTGATCCACTGTGAAAACCCATGCACATCTGGCAGGATCCTGACACACTGTGAAAACCCCATACACACCTGGAAAATTCGTGATACATTGTGAAAACCCCATACTCACCTGGCAGGATCCTGATCCACTGTGAAACCCCATTCACATCTGGCAGGGTCCTGATACACTGTGAAAAGGCCATACACACCTGGCAGGATCCTGATCCACTGTGAAACTCCATTCACATCTGGCAGGATCCTGAACCACTGTGAAAACCCCATACACACCTGGCAGGATCCTGATACAGTGTGAAAGCCCTGTACACACCTGGCAGATCCTGATGCACTGTGAAACCCCATAGACACCTGGCAGGATCCTGATACACTGTGAAAACCCCTTACACTTCTGGCAGGACCCTGATACACTGTGAAACCCCATACACACCTGGCAGGACACTGATACACTGTGAAAACCACAGACACACTTGGCAGGATCCTGATACACTGTGAAAACCCCACACACACCTGGCAGGATCCTGATACACTGTGAAACCCCCATACACACCTGGCAGGACCCTGATACACTGTGAAAACTCTTTCACATCTGGCAGGATCATGATCCACTGTGAAAACCCCATACACACCTGGCAGGATCCTGATCCACTGTGAATACCCCATGCACACCTGGCAAATTCTGATGCACTGTGAAAACCCCATACACAACTGGCATGATCCTGATACACTGTGAAATCCCCATAAACACCTGGCAGATCCTGATACACTGTGAAACCCCATGCACACCTGGCAGGGTCCTGATACACTGTGAAAACCCATACACACCTGGCAGGATCCTGATACACTGTGAAAACCCCATACACACCTGGCAGGATCCTGATACACTGCAAAAACTTCATACACACCTGGCAGGATCCTGATCCACTGTGAAAACCCCATACACACCTGGAGGTATCCTGATCCACTGTGAAAACCCCGTACACACCTGGCAGGATGCTGATCCACTGTGAAAACCCCATACACACCTGGCAGGATCCTGATACACTGTGAAAACCCCATACACATCTGGCTGCATCCTGATCCACTGTGAAAACCCCATACACACCAGGCAGGATTCTGATAAACTATGAAAACACCATACACACCTGGCAGGATCCTGATAAGCTATGAAACCCCCACACATACCTGGCAGGATCCTGATAAACTGTGAAACCCCCATACACACCTGGCAGGATCCTGATCCACTGTGAAAACACCGTACACACCTGGCAGGATTCTGATCCACTGTGAAAACCCCATACACACCTGGCAGGATCCTGATACACTGTGAAAACCCCATACACACCTGGCGGCATCCTGATACACTGTTAAAAACCCAGACACACCTGGCAGGATCCTGATACACTGTGAAAACCCCATACACACCTGGCAGGATCCTGATAAAGCGTGAAACTCCCATACACACCTGGCAGGATGCTGATAAACTGTGAAACCCCCATACACACCTTGCAGGATACTGAAAAACAGTGAAACTCCCATACACACCTGGCAGGATCCTTATACACAGTGAAAAGCCCATACACACCTGGCAGGAACCTGATAAAATATGAAACCTTTTCATACACACCTGGCAGGATCCTGACAAACCATGAAACCCCCATACACACCTGGCAGGTCCCTGATAAACTGTGAAAACCCCATACACACATGGCAGTATCCTGATCCACTGTGAAAACCCCATACACACCTGGCGGGATCCTGATACACTGTGCAAAACCCATACACACCTGGCAGGATCCTGATAAACTGTGAAACCCACATACACACCTGGCAGGATCCTGATAAACTGTGAAACCCCCATACACACCTGGCAGGATCCTGATACAAGGTGAAACCCCATACACACCTGGCAGGATCCTGATAAACTGTGAAAACCCCATACACACCTGGCAGGATCCTGATACACTGTGAAAACCGCATACATACCTGGCAGGATCCTGATACACTGTGAAAACCCCATACACACCTGGCAGGAAATTGATAAATTATGAAACCTCCATACACACTTGGCAGGATCCTGATAAACTGTGAAAAACCCAAACACAGCTGGCAGGATCCTGATCCACTGTGAAAACCCCATACACACCTGGCAGGATCCTGATACACTGTGAAACCCCATGCACACCTGGCAGGATCCTGATCCACTGTGAAAACCCCATACACACCTGGCAGGATCCTGATAAACTGTAAAATCCCCATACACACCTGGCAGGATACTGATAAACTGTGAAAACCCCATACACACCTGGCAGGATCTTGATACACTGTGAAAAACCCAGACACACCTGGAAGGATCCTGATAAATTTTGAAACCCCCATACACACCTGGCAGTATCCTGATAAACTGTGAAACCCCATACACACCTGGCAGGATCCTGATAAACTGTGAAACCCCCATACACACCTGGCAGGATCCTGATAAAATGTGAAATCCCCATACACACCTGGCAGGATCCTGATCCACTGTGAAAACCGCATACGCACCTGGCAGGATCCTGATACACTGTGAAACCCCATACACACCTGGCAAGATTCTGATCCACTGTGAAAACCCCATACACACCTGGAAGGATCCTGATAAACTGTGAAACCGGCATACACACCTGGCAGGATCCTGATAAAATATGAAACCCCATTACACACCTGGCAGTTTCCTGACACACTGTGAAAAACCCATACACACCTGGCAGGATGCTGATACACTGTGAAAACCCCATACACACCTGCCAGGATCCTAATAAACTGTGAAACCCCATACACACCTGGCAGGATCCTGATCCACTGTGAAACACAATGTTCATCTGGCAGGATCCTGACACACTGTGAAAACCCCATACACACCTGGAAACATCGTGATACACTGTGAAAAACCCATACACACCTGGCAGGATCCTGATCCACTGTGAAACCCCATTCACATCTGGCAGGGTCCTGATACTCTGTGAAAACCCCATACACACCTGGCAGGATCCTGATCCACTGTGAAATCCCATTCACATCTGGCAGGAACCTGATGCACTGTGAAAACCCCATACACACTTGGCAGGATCCTGACACACTGTGAAAACCCCACACACACCTGTCAGGATCCTGATACACTGTGAAAACCCCATACACACCTGGCAGAACACTGATACACTGTGAAAACTCTTACACATCTGGCAGGATCATGATCCACTGTGAAAACCCCATACACACCTGGCAGGTTCCTGATACACTGTGAAAACCCCATACACACCTGGCAGGATCCTGACACACTGTGAAAACCCCATACACCCCTGCCAGGATCCTAATAAACTGTGAAACCCCATACACACCTGGCAGGATCCTGATCCACTGTGAAAACCCATGCACATCTGGCAGGATCCTGACACACTGTGAAAACCCCATACACACCTGGAAAATTCGTGATACATTGTGAAAACCCCATACACACCTGGCAGGATCCTGATCCACTGTGAAACCCCATTCACATCTGGCAGGGACCTGATACACTGTGAAAAGCCCATACACACCTGGCAGGATCCTGATCCACTGTGAAACCCCATTCACATCTGGCAGGATCCTGAACCACTGTGAAAACCCCACACACACCTGGCAGGATCCTAATACAGTGTGAAAGCCCTGTACACACCTGGCAGATCCTGATGCACTGTGAAACCCCATAGACACCTGGCAGGATCCTGATACACTGTGAAAACCCCTTACACTCCTGGCAGGACCCTGATACACTGAGAAACCCCATACACACCTGGCAGGACACTGATACACTGTGAAAACCACAGACACACTTGGCAGGATCCTGATACGCTGTGAAAACCCCACACACACCTGGCAGGATCCTGATACACTGTGAAACCCCCATACACACCTGGCAGGACCCTGATACACTGTGAAAACTCTTACACATCTGGCAGGATCATGATCCACTGTGAAAACCCCATACACACCTGGCAGGATCCTGATCCACTGTGAATACCCCATGCACACCTGGCAAATTCTGATGCACTGTGAAAACCCCATACACAACTGGCAGGATCCTGATACACTGTGAAATCCCCATAAACACCTGGCAGATCCTGATACACTGTGAAACCCCATGCACACCAGGCAGGGTCCTGATACACTGTGAAAACCCCATACACACCTGGCAGGATCCTGATACACTGTGAAAACCCCATACACACCTGGCAGGATCCTGATACACTGCGAAAACTTCATACACACCTGGCAGGATCCTGATCCACTGTGAAAACCCCACACACACGTGGCAGGATCCTGATGCACTGTGAAAACCCCATACTCATGTGGATGGATCCCGATACACTGTGAAACACCCATACACACCTGGCAGGATCCTGTTACACTGTGCAAACCCCATACACACCTGGCAAGATCATGATACACTGTGAAAACCCCATACACACCTGGCAGGATCCTGATCCACTGGCAAAACCCCATACACACGTGGCAGGATCCTTATGCACTGTGAAAACCCCATACACACGTGGCAGGATCCTGATGCACTGTGAAAACCCCATACACTCCTGGAGGTATCCTGATCCACTGTGAAAACCCCGTACACACCTGGCAGGATTCTGATCCACTGTGAAAACCCCATACACACCTGGCAGGATCCTGATACACTGTGAAAACCCCATACACATCTGGCTGCATCCTGATCCACTGTGAAAACCCCATACACACCAGGCAGGATTCTGATAAACTATGAAATCACCATACACACCTGGCAGAATCCTGATAAGCTATGAAACCCCCACACATACCTGGCAGGATCTTGATAAACTGTGAAACCCCCATACACACCTGGCAGGATCCTGATCCACTGTGAAAACCCCGTACACACCTGGCAGGATTCTGATCCACTGTGAAAACTCCATACACACCTGGCAGGATCCTGATCCACTGTGAAAACCCCGTACACACCTGGCGGGATCCTGATACACTGTGAAAAACCCAGACACACCTGGCAGGATCCTGATACACTGTGAAAACCCCATACACACCTGGCAGGATCCTGATAAAGTGTGAAACTCCCATACACACCTGGCAGGATGCTGATAAAATGTGAAACCCCCATACACACCTTGCAGGATCCTGAAAAACAGTGAAACTCCCATACACACCTGGCAGGATCCTTATACACAGTGAAAAGCCCATACACACCTGGCAGGATCCTGATAAAATATGAAACCTTCATACACACCTGGCAGGATCCTGACAAACCATGAAACCCCCATACACATCTGGCAGCTCCCTGATAAACTGTGAAAACCCCATACACACATGGCAGTATCCTGATCCACTGTGAAAACCCCATACACACCTGGCGGGATCCTGATACACTGTGAAAAACCCATACACACCTGGCAGGATCCTGAGAAACTGTGAAACCCACATACACACCTGGCAGGATCCTGATAAACTGTGAAACCCCCATACACACCTGGCAGGATCCTGATACAAGGTGAAACCCCATACACACCTGGCAGGATCCTGATAAACTGTGAAAACCCCATACACACCTGGCAGGATCCTGATACACTGTGAAAACCACATACACACCTGGCAGGATCCTGATACACTGTGAAAACCCCATACACACCTGGCAGGAAATTGATAAATTATGAAACCCCCATACACACTTGGCAGGATCCTGATAAACTGTGAAAAACCCAAACACAGCTGGCAGGATCCTGATCCACTGTGAAAACCCCATACACACCTGGCAGGATCCTGATACACTGTGAAACCCCATACACACCTGGCAGGATCCTTATCCACTGTGAAAACCCCATACACACCTGGCAGGATCCTGATAAACTGTAAAATCCCCATACACACCTGGCAGGATCTTGATACACTGTGAAAAACCCAGACACACCTGGAAGGATCCTGATAAACTTTGAAACCCCATACACACCTGGCAGTATCCTGATAAACTGTGAAACCCCATACACACCTGGCAGGATCCTGATAAACTGTGAAACCCCCATACACACCTGGCAGGATCCTGATAAAATGTGAAATCCCCATACACACCTGGCAGGATCCTGATCCACTGTGAAAACCGCATACGCACCTGGCAGGATCCTGATACACTGTGAAACCCCATACCCACCTGGCAAGATTCTGATCCACTGTGAAAACCCCATACACACCTGGAAGGATCCTGATAAACTGTGAAACCGCCATACACACCTGGCAGGATCCTGATAAAATATGAAACCCCATTACACACCTGGCAGGATCCTGATAACTATGAAACACCCATACACACCTGGCAGGATCCTGATAAACTGTGAAAACCCCATACACACCTGGCAGGATGCTGATAAATTGTGAAACCCCTATAGACACCTGGCAGGATACCGATCCACTGTGAAAACCCCTTACACACCTGGCAGGATACTGATACACTGTGAAACCCCATACACACCTGGCAGGATCCGGATCCACTGTGAATAACCCATACTCACCTGGCAGGATCCTGATAAACTGTGGAAACCCCATACACACATGGCAGGATCCTGATACACTGTGAAAAACCCCATACACACATGGCAGGAAACTGATAAATTATGAAACCCCCACACACAGGGCAGGATCCTGATAAACTGTGAAAAACCCAAACACAGCTGGCAGGATCCTGATCCACTGTGACAACCCCATGCACACCTGGCAGGATCCTGATACACTGTGAAACCCCATACACACCTGGAAGGATCCTGATCCACTGTGAAAAACCCATACACACCTGGCAGGATCCTGATAAACTGTGAAATCCCCATACACACCTGGCAGGATACTGATAAACTGTGAAAAGCCCGTACACACCTGGCAGGATCTTGATACACTGTGAAAAACCCAGACACACCTGGCAGGATCCTGATAAATTGTGAAACCCCCATACACACCTGGCAGTATCCTGATAAACTGCGAAACCCCATAAACACCTGGCAGGATCCTGATAAACTGTGAAACCCCCATACACACCTGGCAGGATCCTGATAAAATGTGAAATCCCCATACACACCTGGCAGGGTCTTGATACACTGTGAAAACCCCATACACACCTGGCAGGATCCTGATAAAGTGTGAAACTCCCATACACACCTGGCAGGATCCTGATAAACTGTGAAACCCCCATACACACATGGCAGGATCCTGATACACTGTGAAAAACCCCATACACACATGGCAGGAAACTGATAAATTATGAAACCCCCACACACACGGCAGGATCCTGATAAACTGTGAAAAACCCAAACACAGCTGGCAGGATCCTGATCCACTGTGAAAACCCCATGCACACCTGGCAGGATCCTGATACACTGTGAAACCCCATACACACCTGGCAGGATCCTGATCCACTGTGAAAAACCCATACACACCTGGCAGGATCCTGATAAACTGTGAAATCCCCATACACACCTGGCAGGATACTGATAAACTGTGAAAAGCCCGTACACACCTGGCAGGATCTTGATACACTGTGAAAAACCCAGACACACCTGGCAGGATCCTGATAAATTGTGAAACCCCCATACACACCTGGCAGTATCCTGATAAACTGCGAAACCCCATAAACACCTGGCAGGATCCTGATAAACTGTGAAACCCCCATACACACCTGGCAGGATCCTGATAAAATGTGAAATCCCCATACACACCTGGCAGGGTCTTGATACACTGTGAAAACCCCATACACACCTGGCAGGATCCTGATAAAGTGTGAAACTCCCATACACACCTGGCAGGATCCTGATAAACTGTGAAACCCCCATACACACCTTGCAGGATCCTGAAAAACAGTGAAACTCCCATACACACCTGGCAGGATCCTTATACACAGTGAAAAGCCCATACACACCTGGCAGGATCCTGATAAAATATGAAACCTTCATACACACCTGGCAGGATCCTGACAAACCATGAAACCCCCATACACACCTGGCAGTATCCTGATCCACTGTGAAAACCCCATACACACCTGGCGGGATCCTGATACACTGTGAAAAACCCATACACACCTGGCAGGATCCTGATAAACTGTGAAACCCACACACACCTGGCAGGATCCTGATAAACTGTGAAACCCCCATACACACATGGCAGTATCCTGATCCACTGTGAAAACCCCATACACACCTGGCGGGATCCTGATACACTGTGAAAAACCCATACACACCTGGCAGGATCCTGATAAACTGTGAAACCCACACACACCTGGCAGGATCCTGATAAACTGTGAAACCCCCATACACACCTGTCAGGATCCTGATCCACTGTGAAAACCCCATACGCACCTGGCAGGATCCTGATACACTGTGAAACCCCATACACACCTGGCGGGATCCTGATCCACTGTGAAAACCCCATACACACCTGGCAGGATCCTGATACACTATGAAACCTCCATACACACCTGGCAGGATCCTGATAAACTATGAAACTCCCACACACACCTGGCAGGATCCTGATAAATTATGAAACCCCCATACACACCTGGCAGGATCCTGATTAACTATGAAACCCCCATACACACCTGGCAGCATCCTGATAAACTGTCAAACCCCCCATACACACCTGGCAGGTTCCTGATAAACTGTGAAACCCCCATACACGCCTGGCAGAATCCTGATCCACTGTGAAACCCCCTAACACACCTGGCAGGATCCTGATACACTGTGAAACCCCAGAGACACCTGGCAGGATCAGGATCCACTGTGAAAACCCCATACACACCTGGCAGGATCCTGATACACTGTGAAAACCCCATACGTACCTGGCAGGATCCTGATACACTGTGAAACCCCATACACACCTGGCAAGATTCTGATCCGCTGTGAAAACCCCATACACACCTGGCAGGATCCTGATAAACTATGCAACCCCCATACACACCTGGCAGGATCCTGATAAACTATGAAACCCCCATACACACCTGGCAGGATCCTGATAAACTGTGAAACCCCCATACACACCTGGCAGGATCCTGATACACTGTGAAACCCCCATAAACACCTGGCAGTATACTGATCGACTGTGAAAACCCCTTGCACACCTGGCAGGATCCTGATACACGGTGAAACCCCATACACACCTGGCAGGATCCTGATCCACTGTGAAAACCCCATACACACCTGGCAGGATCCTGATAAACTGGGAAATCCCCGTACACACCTGGCAGGATACTGATAAACTGTGAAAACCCCATACACACCTTGCAGGATCCTGAAAAACTGTGAAACTCCCATACACACCTGGCAGGATCCTTATACACATTGAAAAGCCCATACACACCTGGAAGGATCCTGATAAACTATGAAACCTTCATACACACCTGGCAGGATCCTGACAAAACATGAAACCCGCATACACACCTGGCAGGTCCCTGATAAACTGTGAAAACCCCATACACACCTGGCAGGATCCTGATCCACTGTGACAACCCCATACACACCTGGCGGGATCCTGACACACTGTGAAAATCCCATACACACCTGGCAGTATCCTGATAAACTGTGAAACCCCCATACACACCTGGCAGGATCCTGATAAACTGTGAAACCCCCATACACACCTGGCAGGATCCTGATCCACTGTGAAAATCCCATACGCACCTGGCAGGATACTGATCAACTGTGAAAACCCCATAAACACCTGGCAGGATCCTGATAAACTATGAAACCCCCTTACACACCTGGCAGGACCCTGATACACTGTGAAACCCCATACACATCTGGCAGGACACTGATACACTGTGAAAACCCCAGACACACTTGGCAGGATCCTGATACACTGTGAAAACCCCACACACACATGGCAGGATCCTGATACCCTGTGAAAACCCCATACACACCTGGCAGGCCCCTGATGCACTGTGAAAACTTTTACACATCTGGCAGGATCATGATCCACTGTGAAAACCCCATACACACCTGGCAGGATCCTGAAACACTGTTAAACCCCCCACACACACCTGGCAGGATCCTGATGCACTGTGAAAACCCCATATACACAAGGCAGGATCCTGATACACTGCGAAAACCTCATAAACACCTGGCAGATCCTGATGAACTGTGAAAACCCCATACACACCTGGCAGGATCCTGATACACTGTGAAAACCCCATAAACACCTGGCAGATCCTGATGCACTGTGAAAACCCATACACACCTGCCAGGATCCTGATACACTGTGAAGACCCCATAAACACCTGGCATATCCTGATACACTGTGAAACCCCATACACACCTGGCAGGATCCTGATACACTGTGAAATCCCCATACACACCTGGCAGGATCCTGACACACTGTGAAAACCCCATACACATCTGGCAGGATGCTGATACACTGTGAAAACCCCATACACACCTGCCAGGATCCTAATAAACTGTGAAACCCCATACACACCTGGCAGCATCCTGATCCACTGTGAAACACAATGCTCATCTGGCAGGATCCTGACACACTGTGAAAACCCCATACACACCTGGAAACATCGTGATACACTGTGAAAAGCCCATACACACCTGGCAGGATCCTAATCCACTGTGAAACCCCATTCACATCTGGCAGGGTCCTGATACTCTGTGAAAACCCCATACACACCTGGCAGGATCCTGATCCACTGTGAAATCCCATTCACATCTGGCAGTAACCTGATGCATTGTGAAAACCCCATACACACTTGGCAGGATCCTGACACATTGTGAAAACCCCACACACACCTGTCAGGATCCTGATACACTGTGAAAACCCCATACACACCTGGCAGAACACTGATACACTGTGAAAACTCTTACACATCTGGCAGGATCATGATCCACTGTGAAAACCCATACACACCTGGCAGGATCCTGATACACTGTGAAAACCCCATACACACCTGGCAGGATCCTGACACACCGTGAAAACCCCATACACCCCTGCCAGGATCCTAATAAACTGTGAAACCCCATACACACCTGGCAGGATCCTGATCCACTGTGAAAACCCATGCACATCTGGCAGGATCCTGACACACTGTGAAAACCCCATACACACCTGGAAAATTCGTGATACATTGTGAAAACCCCATACTCACCTGGCAGGATCCTGATCCACTGTGAAACCCCATTCACATCTGGCAGGGTCCTGATACACTGTGAAAAGGCCATACACACCTGGCAGGATCCTGATCCACTGTGAAACTCCATTCACATCTGGCAGGATCCTGAACCACTGTGAAAACCCCATACACACCTGGCAGGATCCTGATACAGTGTGAAAGCCCTGTACACACCTGGCAGATCCTGATGCACTGTGAAACCCCATAGACACCTGGCAGGATCCTGATACACTGTGAAAACCCCTTACACTTCTGGCAGGACCCTGATACACTGTGAAACCCCATACACACCTGGCAGGACACTGATACACTGTGAAAACCACAGACACACTTGGCAGGATCCTGATACACTGTGAAAACCCCACACACACCTGGCAGGATCCTGATACACTGTGAAACCCCCATACACACCTGGCAGGACCCTGATACACTGTGAAAACTCTTACACATCTGGCAGGATCATGATCCACTGTGAAAACCCCATACACACCTGGCAGGATCCTGATCCACTGTGAATACCCCATGCACACCTGGCAAATTCTGATGCACTGTGAAAACCCCATACACAACTGGCATGATCCTGATACACTGTGAAATCCCCATAAACACCTGGCAGATCCTGATACACTGTGAAACCCCATGCACACCAGGCAGGGTCCTGATACACTGTGAAAACCCCATACACACCTGGCAGGATCCTGATACACTGTGAAAACCCCATACACACCTGGCAGGATCCTGATACAGTGCGAAAACTTCATACACACCTGGCAGGATCCTGATCCACTGTGAAAACCCCATACACACCTGGAGGTATCCTGATCCACTGTGAAAACCCCGTACACACCTGGCAGGATTCTGATCCACTGTGAAAACCCCATACACACCTGGCAGGATCCTGATACACTGTGAAAACCCCATACACATCTGGCTGCATCCTGATCCACTGTGAAAACCCCATACACACCAGGCAGGATTCTAATAAACTATGAAAACACCATACACACCTGGCAGGATCCTGATAAGCTATGAAACCCCCACACATACCTGGCAGGATCCTGATAAACTGTGAAACCCCCATACACACCTGGCAGGATCCTGATCCACTGTGAAAACCCCGTACACACCTGGCAGGATTCTGATCCACTGTGAAAACCCCATACACACCTGGCAGGATACTGATACACTGTGAAAACCCCATACACACCTGGCGGGATCCTGATACACTGTGAAAAACCCAGACACACCTGGCAGGATCCTGATACACTGTGAAAACCCCATACACACCTGGCAGGATCCTGATAAAGTGTGAAACTCCCATACACACCTGGCAGGATGCTGATAAACTGTGAAACCCCCATACACACCTTGCAGGATCCTGAAAAACAGTGAAACTCCCATACACACCTGGCAGGATCCTTATACACAGTGAAAAGCCCATACACACCTGGCAGGAACCTGATAAAATATGAAACCTTCATACACACCTGGCAGGATCCTGACAAACCATGAAACCCCCATACACACCTGGCAGGTCCCTGATAAACTGTGAAAACCCCATACACACATGGCAGTATCCTGATCCACTGTGAAAACCCCATACACACCTGGCGGGATCCTGATACACTGTGAAAAACCCATACACACCTGGCAGGATCCTGATAAACTGTGAAACCCACATACACACCTGGCAGGATCCTGATAAACTGTGAAACCCCCATACACACCTGGCAGGATCCTGATACAAGGTGAAACCCCATACACACCTGGCAGGATCCTGATACACTGTGAAAACCCCATACATACCTGGCAGGATCCTGATACACTGTGAAAACCCCATACACACCTGGCAGGAAATTGATAAATTATGAAACCCCCATACACACTTGGCAGGATCCTGATAAACTGTGAAAAACCCAAACACAGCTGGCAGGATCCTGATCCACTGTGAAAACCCCATACACACCTGGCAGGATCCTGATACACTGTGAAACCCCATACACACCTGGCAGGATCCTGATCCACTGTGAAAACCCCATACACACCTGGCAGGATCCTGATAAACTGTAAAATCCCCATACACACCTGGCAGGATCCTGATACACTGTGAAACCCCCAAACACACCTGGCAGGACCCTGATACACTGTGAAAACTCTTACACATCTGGCAGGATCATGATCCACTGTGAAAACCCCATACACACCTGGCAGGATCCTGATCCACTGTGAATACCCCATGCACACCTGGCAAATTCTGATGCACTGTGAAAACCCCATACACAACTGGCATGATCCTGATACACTGTGAAATCCCCATGAACACCAGGCAGATCCTGATACACTGTGAAACCCCATGCACACCTGGCAGGGTCCTGATACACTGTGAAAACCCATACACACCTGGCAGGATCCTGATACACTGTGAAAACCCCATACACACCTGGCAGGATCCTGATACACTGCAAAAACTTCATACACACCTGGCAGGATCCTGATCCACTGTGAAAACCCCATACACACCTGGAGGTATCCTGATCCACTGTGAAAACCCCGTACACACCTGGCAGGATGCTGATCCACTGTGAAAACCCCATACACACCTGGCAGGATCCTGATACACTGTGAAAACCCCAGACACATCTGGCTGCATCCTGATCCACTGTGAAAACCCCATACACACCAGGCAGGATTCTGATAAACTATGAAAACACCATACACACCTGGCAGGATCCTGATAAGCTATGAAACCCCCACACATACCTGGCAGGATCCTGATAAACTGTGAAACCCCCATACACACCTGGCAGGATCCTGATCCACTGTGAAAACACCGTACACACCTGGCAGGATTCTGATCCACTGTGAAAACCCCATACACACCTGGCAGGATCCTGATACACTGTGAAAACCCCATACACACCTGGCGGCATCCTGATACACTGTTAAAAACCCAGACACACCTGGCAGGATCCTGATACACTGTGAAAACCCCATACACACCTGGCAGGATCCTGATAAAGCGTGAAACTCCCATACACACCTGGCAGGATGCTGATAAACTGTGACACCCCCATACACACCTTGCAGGATACTGAAAAACAGTGAAACTCCCATACACACCTGGCAGGATCCTTATACACAGTGAAAAGCCCATACACACCTGGCAGGATCCTGATAAAATATGAAACATTTTCATACACACCTGGCAGGATCCTGACAAACCATGAAACCCCCATACACACCTGGCAGGTCCCTGATCCACTGTGAAAACCCCATACACACCTGGCGGGATCCTGATACACTCTGCAAAACCCATACACACCTGGCAGGATCCTGATAAACTGTGAAACCCACATACACACCTGGCAGGATCCTGATAAACTGTGAAACCCCCATACACACCTGGAAGGATCATGATACAAGGTGAAACCCCATACACACCTGGCAGGATCCTGATAAACTGTGAAAACCCCATACACACCTGGCAGGATCCTGATACACTGTGAAAACCGCATACATACCTGGCAGGATCCTGATACACTGTGAAAACCCCATACACACCTGGCAGGAAATTGATAAATTATGAAACCTCCATACACACTTGGCAGGATCCTGATAAACTGTGAAAAACCCAAACACAGCTGGCAGGATCCTGATCCACTGTGAAAACCCCATACACACCTGGCAGGATCCTGATACACTGTGAAACCCCATGCACACCTGGCAGGATCCTGATCCACTGTGAAAACCCCATACACACCTGGCAGGATCCTGATAAACTGTAAAATCCCCATACACATCTGGCAGGATACTGATAAACTGTGAAAACCCCATACACACCTGGCAGGATCTTGATACACTGTGAAAAACCCAGACACACCTGGAAGGATCCTGATAAACTTTGAAACCCCCTTACACACCTGGCAGTATCCTGATAAACTGTGAAACCCCATACACACCTGGCAGGATCCTGATAAACTGTGAAACCCCCATACACACCTGGCAGGATCCTGATAAAATGTGAAATCCCCATACACACCTGGCAGGATCCTGATCCACTGTGAAAACCGCATACGCACCCGGCAGGATCCTGATACACTGTGAAACCCCATACACACCTGGCAAGATTCTGATCCACTGTGAAAACCCCATACATACCTGGAAGGATCCTGATAAACTGTGAAACCGCCATACACACCTGGCAGGATCCTGATAAAATATGAAACCCCATTACACACCTGGCAGTTTCCTGACACACTGTGAAAAACCCATACACACCTGGCAGGATGCTGATACACTGTGAAAACCCCATACACACCTGCCAGGATCCTAATAAACTGTGAAACCCCATACACACCTGGCAGGATCCTGATCCACTGTGAAACACAATGTTCATCTGGCAGGATCCTGACACACTGTGAAAACCCCATACACACCTGGAAACATCGTGATACACTGTGAAAAACCCATACACACCTGGCAGGATCCTGATCCACTGTGAAACCCCATTCACATCTGGCAGGGTCCTGATGCTCTGTGAAAACCCCATACACACTTGGCAGAACACTGATACACTGTGAAAACCCTTACACATCTGGCAGGATCATGATCCACTGTGAAAACCCCATACACACCTGGCAGGTTCCTGATACACTGTGAAAACCCCATACACACCTGGCAGGATCCTGACACACTGTGAAAACCCCATACACCCCTGCCAGGATCCTAATAAACTGTGAAACCCCATACACACCTGGCAGGATCCTGATCCACTGTGAAAACCCATGCACATCTGGCAGGATCCTGACACACTGTGAAAACCCCATACACACCTGGAAAATTCGTGATACATTGTGAAAACCCCATACACACCTGGCAGGATCCTGATCCACTGTGAAACCCCATTCACATCTGGCAGGGACCTGATCCACTGTGAAAAGCCCATACACACCTGGCAGGATCCTGATCCACTGTGAAACCCCATTCACATCTGGCAGGATCCTGAACCACTGTGAAAACCCCACACACACCTGGCAGGATCCTGATACATTGTGAAAGCCCTGTACACACCTGGCAGATCCTGATGCACTGTGAAACCCCATAGACACCTGGCAGGATCCTGATACACTGTGAAAACCCCTTACACTCCTGGCAGGACCCTGATACACTGAGAAACCCCATACACACCTGGCAGGACACTGATACACTGTGAAAACCACAGACACACTTGGCAGGATCCTGATACGCTGTGAAAACCCCACACACACCTGGCAGGATCCTGATACACTGTGAAACCCCCATACACACCTGGCAGGACCCTGATACACTGTGAAAACTCTTACACATCTTGCAGGATCATGATCCACTGTGAAAACCCCATACACACCTGGCAGGATCCTGATCCACTGTGAATACCCCATGCACACCTGGCAAATTCTGATGCACTGTGAAAACCCCATACACAACTGGCAGGATCCTGATACACTGTGAAATCCCCATAAACACCTGGCAGATCCTGATACACTGTGAAACCCCATGCACACCAGGCAGGGTCCTGATACACTGTGAAATCCCCATACACACCTGGCAGGATCCTGATACACTGTGAAAACCCCATACACACCTGGCAGGATCCTGATACACTGCGAAAACTTCATACACACCTGGCAGGATCCTGATCCACTGTGAAAACCCCATACACACGTCACAGGATCCTGATGCACTGTGAAAACCCCATACTCATGTGGCTGGATCCCGATAAACTGTGAAACACCCATACACACCTGGCAGGATCCTGTTACACTGTGCAAACCCCCTACACACCTGGCAAGATCATGATACACTGTGAAAACCCCATACACACCTGGCAGGATCCTGATCCACTGGCAAAACCCCATACACACGTGGCAGGATCCTTATGCACTGTGAAAACCCCATACACACGTGGCAGGATCCTGATGCACTGTGAAAACCCCAAACACTCCTGGAGGTATCCTGATCCACTGTGAAAACCCCGTACACACCTGGCAGGATTCTGATCCACTGTGAAAACCCCATACACACCTGGCAGGATCCTGATACACTGTGAAAACCCCATACACATCTGGCTGCATCCTGATCCACTGTGAAAACCCCATACACACCAGGCAGGATTCTGATAAACTATGAAAACACCATACACACCTGGCAGAATCCTGATAAGCTATGAAACCCCCACACATACCTGGCAGGATCCTGATAAACTGTGAAACCCCCATACACACCTGGCAGGATCCTGATCCACTGTGAAAACCCCGTACACACCTGGCAGGATTCTGATCCACTGTGAAAACTCCATACACACCTGGCAGGATCCTGATACACTGTGAAAACCCCATACACACCGGGCGGGATCCTGATACACTGTGAAAAACCCAGACACACCTGGCAGGATCCTGATACACTGTGAAAACCCCATACACACCTGGCAGGATCCTGATAAAGTGTGAAACTCCCATACACACCTGGCAGGATGCTGATAAAATGTGAAACCCCCATACACACCTTGCAGGATCCTGAAAAACAGTGAAACTCCCATACACACCTGGCAGGATCCTTATACACAGTGAAAAGCCCATACACACCTGGCAGGATCCTGATAAAATATGAAACCTTCATACACACCTGGCAGGATCCTGACAAACCATGAAACCCCCATACACACCTGGCAGGTCCCTGATAAACTGTGAAAACCCCATACACACATGGCAGTATCCTGATCCACTGTGAAAACCCCATACACACCTGGCGGGATCCTGATACACTGTGAAAAACCCATACACACCTGGCAGGATCCTGAGAAACTGTGAAACCCACATACACACCTGGCAGGATCCTGATAAACTGTGAAACCCCCATACACACCTGGCAGGATCCTGATACAAGGTGAAACCCCATACACACCTGGCAGGATCCTGATAAACTGTGAAAACCCCATACACACCTGGCAGGATCCTGATACACTGTGAAAACCACATACACACCTGGCAGGATCCTGATACACTGTGAAAACCCCATACACACCTGGCAGGAAATTGATAAATTATGAAACCCCCATACACACTTGGCAGGATCCTGATAAACTGTGAAAAACCCAAACACAGCTGGCAGGATCCTGATCCACTGTGAAAACCCCATACACACCTGGCAGGATCCTGATACACTGTGAAACCCCATACACACCTGGCAGGATACTTATCCACTGTGAAAACCCCATACACACCTGGCAGGATCCTGATAAACTGTAAAATCCCCATACACACCTGGCAGGATACTGATAAACTGTGAAAAACCCATACACACCTGGCAGGATCTTGATACACTGTGAAAAACCCCATAGACACCTGGCGGGATCCTGATACACTGTGAAAAACCCAGACACACCTGGCAGGATCCTGATACACTGTGAAAACCCCATACACACCTGGCAGGATCCTGATAAAGTGTGAAACTCCCATACACACCTGGCAGGATGCTGATAAAATGTGAAACCCCCATACACACCTTGCAGGATCCTGAAAAACAGTGAAACTCCCATACACACCTGGCAGGATCCTTATACACAGTGAAAAGCCCCTACACACCTGGCAGGATCCTGATAAAATATGAAACCTTCATACACACCTGGCAGGATCCTGACAAACCATGAAACCCCCATACACACCTGGCAGGTCCCTGATAAACTGTGAAAACCCCATACACACATGGCAGTATCCTGATCCACTGTGAAAACCCCATACACACCTGGCGGGATCCTGATACACTGTGAAAAACCCATACACACCTGGCAGGATCCTGAGAAACTGTGAAACCCACATACACACCTGGCAGGATCCTGATAAACTGTGAAACCCCCATACACACCTGGCAGGATCCTGATACAAGGTGAAACCCCATACACACCTGGCAGGATCCTGATAAACTGTGAAAACCCCATACACACCTGGCAGGATCCTGATACACTGTGAAAACCACATACACACCTGGCAGGATCCTGATACACTGTGAAAACCCCATACACACCTGGCAGGAAATTGATAAATTATGAAACCCCCATACACACTTGGCAGGATCCTGATAAACTGTGAAAAACCCAAACACAGCTGGCAGGATCCTGATCCACTGTGAAAACCCCATACACACCTGGCAGGATCCTGATACACTGTGAAACCCCATACACACCTGGCAGGATCCTGAGAAACTGTGAAACCCACATACACACCTGGCAGGATCCTGATAAACTGTGAAACCCCCATACACACCTGGCAGGATCCTGATACAAGGTGAAACCCCATACACACCTGGCAGGATCCTGATAAACTGTGAAAACCCCATACACACCTGGCAGGATCCTGATACACTGTGAAAACCACATACACACCTGGCAGGATCCTGATACACTGTGAAAACCCCATACACACCTGGCAGGAAATTGATAAATTATGAAACCCCCATACACACTTGGCAGGATCCTGATAAACTGTGAAAAACCCAAACACAGCTGGCAGGATCCTGATCCACTGTGAAAACCCCATACACACCTGGCAGGATCCTGATACACTGTGAAACCCCATACACACCTGGCAGGATCCTTATCCACTGTGAAAACCCCATACACACCTGGCAGGATCCTGATAAACTGTAAAATCCCCATACACACCTGGCAGGATACTGATAAACTGTGAAAAACCCATACACACCTGGCAGGATCTTGATACACTGTGAAAAACCCAGACACACCTGGAAGGATCCTGATAAACTTTGAAACCCCATACACACCTGGCAGTATCCTGATAAACTGTGAAACCCCATACACACCTGGCAGGATCCTGATAAACTGTGAAACCCCCATACACACCTGGCAGGATCCTGATAAAATGTGAAATCCCCATACACACCTGGCAGGATCCTGATCCACTGTGAAAACCGCATACGCACCTGGCAGGATCCTGATACACTGTGAAACCCCATACCCACCTGGCAAGATTCTGATCCACTGTGAAAACCCCATACACACCTGGAAGGATCCTGATAAACTGTGAAACCGCCATACACACCTGGCAGGATCCTGATAAAATATGAAACCCCATTACACACCTGGCAGGATCCTGATAACTATGAAACACCCATACACACCTGGCAGGATCCTGATAAACTGTGAAAACCCCATACACACCTGGCAGGATGCTGATAAATTGTGAAACCCCTATAGACACCTGGCAGGATACTGATCCACTGTGAAAACCCCTTACACACCTGGCAGGATACTGATACACTGTGAAACCCCATACACACCTGGCAGGATCCGGATCCACTGTGAATAACCCATACTCACCTGGCAGGATCCTGATAAACTGTGGAAACCCCATACACACATGGCAGGATCCTGATACACTGTGAAAAACCCCATACACACATGGCAGGAAACTGATAAATTATGAAACCCCAACACACAGGGCAGGATCCTGATAAACTGTGAAAAACCCAAACACAGCTGGCAGGATCCTGATCCACTGTGACAACCCCATGCACACCTGTCAGGATCCTGATACACTGTGAAACCCCATACACACCTGGAAGGATCGTGATCCACTGTGAAAAACCCATACACACCTGGCAGGATCCTGATAAACTGTAAAATCCCCATACACACCTGGCAGGATACTGATAAACTGTGAAAAACCCATACCCACCTGGCAGGATCTTGATACACTGTGAAAAACCCCATAGACACCTGGCGGGATCCTGATACACTGTGAAAAACCCAGACACACCTGGCAGGATCCTGATACACTGTGAAAACCCCATACACACCTGGCAGGATCCTGATAAAGTGTGAACCTCCCATACACACCTGGCAGGATGCTGATAAAATGTGAAACCCCCATACACACCTTGCAGGATCCTGAAAACCAGTGAAACTCCCATACACACCTGGCAGGATCCTTATACACAGTGAAAAGCCCATACACACCTGGCAGGATCCTGATAAAATATGAAACCTTCATACACACCTGGCAGGATCCTGACAAACCATGAAACCCCCATACACACCTGGCAGGTCCCTGATAAACTGTGAAAACCCCATACACACATGGCAGTATCCTGATCCACTGTGAAAACCCCATACACACCTGGCGGGATCCTGATACACTGTGAAAAACCCATACACACCTGGCAGGATCCTGAGAAACTGTGAAACCCACATACACACCTGGCAGGATCCTGATAAACTGTGAAACCCCCATACACACCTGGCAGGATCCTGATACAAGGTGAAACCCCATACACACCTGGCAGGATCCTGATAAACTGTGAAAACCCCATACACACCTGGCAGGATCCTGATACACTGTGAAAACCACATACACACCTGGCAGGATCCTGATACACTGTGAAAACCCCATACACACCTGGCAGGAAATTGATAAATTATGAAACCCCCATACACACTTGGCAGGATCCTGATAAACTGTGAAAAACCCAAACACAGCTGGCAGGATCCTGATCCACTGTGAAAACCCCATACACACCTGGCAGGATCCTGATACACTGTGAAACCCCATACACACCTGGCAGGATCCTTATCCACTGTGAAAACCCCATACACACCTGGCAGGATCCTGATAAACTGTAAAATCCCCATACACACCTGGCAGGATACTGATAAACTGTGAAAAACCCATACACACCTGGCAGGATCTTGATACACTGTGAAAAACCCAGACACACCTGGAAGGATCCTGATAAACTTTGAAACCCCATACACACCTGGCAGTATCCTGATAAACTGTGAAACCCCATACACACCTGGCAGGATCCTGATAAACTGTGAAACCCCCATACACACCTGGCAGGATCCTGATAAAATGTGAAATCCCCATACACACCTGGCAGGATCCTGATCCACTGTGAAAACCGCATACGCACCTGGCAGGATCCTGATACACTGTGAAACCCCATACCCACCTGGCAAGATTCTGATCCACTGTGAAAACCCCATACACACCTGGAAGGATCCTGATAAACTGTGAAACCGCCATACACACCTGGCAGGATCCTGATAAAATATGAAACCCCATTACACACCTGGCAGGATCCTGATAACTATGAAACACCCATACACACCTGGCAGGATCCTGATAAACTGTGAAAACCCCATACACACCTGGCAGGATGCTGATAAATTGTGAAACCCCTATAGACACCTGGCAGGATACTGATCCACTGTGAAAACCCCTTACACACCTGGCAGGATACTGATACACTGTGAAACCCCATACACACCTGGCAGGATCCGGATCCACTGTGAATAACCCATACTCACCTGGCAGGATCCTGATAAACTGTGGAAACCCCATACACACATGGCAGGATCCTGATACACTGTGAAAAACCCCATACACACATGGCAGGAAACTGATAAATTATGAAACCCCCACACACAGGGCAGGATCCTGATAAACTGTGAAAAACCCAAACACAGCTGGCAGGATCCTGATCCACTGTGACAACCCCATGCACACCTGTCAGGATCCTGATACACTGTGAAACCCCATACACACCTGGAAGGATCCTGATCCACTGTGAAAAACCCATACACACCTGGCAGGATCCTGATAAACTGTGAAATCCCCATACACACCTGGCAGGATACTGATAAACTGTGAAAAGCCCGTACACACCTGGCAGGATCTTGATACACTGTGAAAAACCCAGACACACCTGGCAGGATCCTGATAAATTGTGAAACCCCCATACACACCTGGCAGTATCCTGATAAACTGCGAAACCCCATAAACACCTGGCAGGATCCTGATAAACTGTGAAACCCCCATACACACCTGGCAGGATCCTGATAAAATGTGAAATCCCCATACACACCTGGCAGGGTCTTGATACACTGTGAAAACCCCATACACACCTGGCAGGATCCTGATAAAGTGTGAAACTCCCATACACACCTGGCAGGATCCTGATAAACTGTGAAACCCCCATACACACCTTGCAGGATCCTGAAAAACAGTGAAACTCCCATACACACCTGGCAGGATCCTTATACACAGTGAAAAGCCCAGACACACCTGGCAGGATCCTGATAAAATATGAAACCTTCATACACACCTGGCAGGATCCTGACAAACCATGAAACCCCCATATACACCTGGCAGGTCCCTGATAAACTGTGAAAACCCCATACACACATGGCAGTATCCTGATCCACTGTGAAAACCCCATACACACCTGGCGGGATCCTGATACACTGTGAAAAACCCATACACACCAGGCAGGATCCTGATAAACTGTGAAACCCACATACACACCTGGCAGGATTTTGATAAACTGTGAAACCCCCATACACACCTGTCAGGATCCTGATCCACTGTGAAAACCCCATACGCACCTGGCAGGATCCTGATACACTGTGAAACCCCATACACACCTGGCGGGATCCTGATCCACTGTGAAAACCCCATACACACCTGGCAGGATCCTGATAAACTATGAAACCTCCATACACACCTGGCAGGATCCTGATAAACTATGAAACTCCCACACACACCTGGCAGGATCCTGTTAAATTATGAAACCCCCATACACACCTGGCAGGATCCTGATTAACTATGAAACCCCCATACACACCTGGCAGCATCCTGATAAACTGTCAAACCCCCATACACACCTGGCAGGTTCCTGATAAACTGTGAAACCCCCATACACGCCTGGCAGAATCCTGATCCACTGTGTAACCCCCTAACACACCTGGCAGGATCCTGATACACTGTGAAACCCCAGACACACCTGGCAGGATCAGGATCCACTGTGAAAACCCCATACACACCTGGCAGGATCCTGATACACTGTGAAAACCCCATACGTACCTGGCAGGATCCTGATACACTGTGAAACCCCATACACACCTGGCAAGATTCTGATCCACTGTGAAAACCCCATACACACCTGGCAGGATCCTGATAAACTATGCAACCCCCATACACACCTGGCAGGATTCTGATAAAATATGAAACCCCCATACACACCTGGCAGGATCCTGATAAACTGTGAAACCCCCATACACACCTGGCAGGATCCTGATAAACTGTGAAACCCCCATAAACACCTGGCAGTATACTGATCGACTGTGAAAACCCCTTGCACACCTGGCAGGATCCTGATACACGGTGAAACCCCATACACACCTGGCAGGATCCTGATCCACTGCGAAAACCCCATACACACCTGGCAGGATCCTGATAAACTGGGAAATCCCCATACACACCTGGCAGGATACTGATAAACTGTGAAAACCCCATACACACCTTGCAGGATCCTGAAAAACTGTGAAACTCCCATACACACCTGGCAGGATCCTTATACACATTGAAAAGCCCATACACACCTGGATGGATCCTGATAAACTATGAAACCTTCATACACACCTGGCAGGATCCTGACAAAACATGAAACCCGCATACACACCTGGCAGGTCCCTGATAAACTGTGAAAACCCCATACACACCTGGCAGGATCCTGATCCACTGTGACAACCCCATACACACCTGGCGGGATCCTGACACACTGTGAAAATCCCATACACACCTGGCAGTATCCTGATAAACTGTGAAACCCCCATACTCACCTGGCAGGATCCTGATAAACTGTGAAACCCCCATACACACCTGGCAGGATCCTGATACACTGTGAAACCCCATACACACCTGGCGGGATACTGATCAACTGTGAAAACCCCATAAACACCTGGCAGGATCCTGATAAACTATGAAACCCCCATACACACCTGGCAGGATCCTGATTAACTATGAAACCCCCATACACACCTGGCAGGATCCTGATAATCTATGAAACCCCCATACACACCTGGCAGGATCCTGATAAAATATGAAACCCCCATACACACCTGGCAGGATCCTGATAAACTGTGAAACCCCCATACACACCTGGCAGGATCCTGATTAACTGTGAAACCCACATACACGCCTGGCAGGATCCTGATCCACTGTGAAATCCCCTGACACACCTGGCAGGATCCTGATACACTGTGAAACCCCTGACACACCTGGCAGGATCAAGATCCACTGTGAAAAACCCATACACACCTGGCAGGATCCTGATAAACTGTGAAAACCCCATGCACACCTGGCAGGATCCTGATACACTGTGAAAACCCCATACACACCTGGCAGCAGCCTGATACACTGTGAAAAACCCATACACAGCTGGCAGGAAACTGATAAACTATGAAACACCTATACACACATGGCCGGATCCTGAAAAACCATGAAACACCCATACACACCTGGTAGGATCCTCATAAAATATGAAACCTCCATACACACCTGGCAGGATCCTGATAAACTGTGAAAAACCCAAACACACCTGGCAGGATCCTGATCCACTGTGAAAACCCCATACAAACCTGGTAGAATCCTGATAAACTGTGAAACCCCATACACACCTGGAAGGATCCTGATCCACTGTGAAAACCCCATACACACCTGGCAGGATCCTGATAAACGGTGAAACCCCCATACACACCTGGCAGGATCCTGATAAATTGTGAAATCCCCATACACACCGGGCAGGATCTTGATACACTGTGAAAACCCCATACACACCTGGCAGGATCCTGATTAACTGTGAAACCCCCAAATACACCTGGCAGGATCCTGATAAACTGTGAAACCCCCATACACACCTGGCAGGATCCTGATACACTGTGAAACCCCCATACACACCTGGCAGGATCTTGATACCCTGTGAAAACCCCATACACACCTGGCAGCATCCTGATCCACAGTGAAAACTCCATACACACCTGGCAGGATCCTGATAAACTGTGAAACCCCCACACTCGCCTGGCAGGATCCTGATCCACTGTGAAAACCCCTTACACACCTGGCAGGATCCTGATACACTGTGAAACCCCAGACACACCTGGCAGGATCCAGATCAACTGTGAAAACCCCATACACACATGGCAGGATCCTGATAAACTGTGAAAACCCCATACACACCTGGCAGGATCCTGATACTCTGTGAAAACCCCATACACACCTGGCAGGAGCCTGATACACTGTGAAAAACCCGTACACACCTGGCTGGAAACTGATAAACTATGAAACCCCCATACACACCTGGCAGGATCCTGATAAACTATGAAAGACCCATACACACCTGGTAGGATCCTGATAAACTATGAATCCCCCATACACACCTGGCAGGATCCTGATAAACTGTGAAAAACCCAAACACACCTGGCAGGATCCTGATCCACTGTGAAAACCCCAGACAAACCTGGTAGGATCCTGATAAACTGTGAAACCCCATACACACCTGGCAGGATCCTGATCCACTGTGAAAACCCCATACACACCTGGCAGAATCCTGATAAACGGTGAAACCCCCATACACGCCTGGCAGAATCCTGATCCACTGTGTAACCCCCTAACACACCTGGCAGGATCCTGATACACTGTGAAACCCCAGACACACCTGGCAGGATCAGGATCCACTGTGAAAACCCCATACACACCTGGCAGGATCCTGATACACTGTGAAAACCCCATACGTACCTGGCAGGATCCTGATACACTGTGAAACCCCATACACACCTGGCAAGATTCTGATCCACTGTGAAAACCCCATACACACCTGGCAGGATCCTGATAAACTATGCAACCCCCATACACACCTGGCAGGATTCTGATAAAATATGAAACCCCCATACACACCTGGCAGGATCCTGATAAACTGTGAAACCCCCATACACACCTGGCAGGATCCTGATAAACTGTGAAACCCCCATAAACACCTGGCAGTATACTGATCGACTGTGAAAACCCCTTGCACACCTGGCAGGATCCTGATACACGGTGAAACCCCATACACACCTGGCAGGATCCTGATCCACTGCGAAAACCCCATACACACCTGGCAGGATCCTGATAAACTGGGAAATCCCCATACACACCTGGCAGGATACTGATAAACTGTGAAAACCCCATACACACCTTGCAGGATCCTGAAAAACTGTGAAACTCCCATACACACCTGGCAGGATCCTTATACACATTGAAAAGCCCATACACACCTGGATGGATCCTGATAAACTATGAAACCTTCATACACACCTGGCAGGATCCTGACAAAACATGAAACCCGCATACACACCTGGCAGGTCCCTGATAAACTGTGAAAACCCCATACACACCTGGCAGGATCCTGATCCACTGTGACAACCCCATACACACCTGGCGGGATCCTGACACACTGTGAAAATCCCATACACACCTGGCAGTATCCTGATAAACTGTGAAACCCCCATACTCACCTGGCAGGATCCTGATAAACTGTGAAACCCCCATACACACCTGGCAGGATCCTGATCCACTGTGAAAACCCCATACGCACCTGGCAGGATCCTGATACACTGTGAAACCCCATACACACCTGGCGGGATACTGATCAACTGTGAAAACCCCATAAACACCTGGCAGGATCCTGATAAACTATGAAACCCCCATACACACCTGGCAGGATCCTGATTAACTATGAAACCCCCATACACACCTGGCAGGATCCTGATAATCTATGAAACCCCCATACACACCTGGCAGGATCCTGATAAAATATGAAACCCCCATACACACCTGGCAGGATCCTGATAAACTGTGAAACCCCCATACACACCTGGCAGGATCCTGATTAACTGTGAAACCCACATACACGCCTGGCAGGATCCTGATCCACTGTGAAATCCCCTGACACACCTGGCAGGATCCTGATACACTGTGAAACCCCTGACACACCTGGCAGGATCAAGATCCACTGTGAAAAACCCATACACACCTGGCAGGATCCTGATAAACTGTGAAAACCCCATGCACACCTGGCAGGATCCTGATACACTGTGAAAACCCCATACACACCTGGCAGCAGCCTGATACACTGTGAAAAACCCATACACAGCTGGCAGGAAACTGATAAACTATGAAACACCTATACACACATGGCCGGATCCTGAAAAACCATGAAACACCCATACACACCTGGTAGGATCCTCATAAAATATGAAACCTCCATACACACCTGGCAGGATCCTGATAAACTGTGAAAAACCCAAACACACCTGGCAGGATCCTGATCCACTGTGAAAACCCCATACAAACCTGGTAGAATCCTGATAAACTGTGAAACCCCATACACACCTGGAAGGATCCTGATCCACTGTGAAAACCCCATACACACCTGGCAGGATCCTGATAAACGGTGAAACCCCCATACACACCTGGCAGGATCCTGATAAATTGTGAAATCCCCATACACACCGGGCAGGATCTTGATACACTGTGAAAACCCCATACACACCTGGCAGGATCCTGATTAACTGTGAAACCCCCAAATACACCTGGCAGGATCCTGATAAACTGTGAAACCCCCATACACACCTGGCAGGATCCTGATACACTGTGAAACCCCCATACACACCTGGCAGGATCTTGATACCCTGTGAAAACCCCATACACACCTGGCAGCATCCTGATCCACAGTGAAAACTCCATACACACCTGGCAGGATCCTGATAAACTGTGAAACCCCCACACTCGCCTGGCAGGATCCTGATCCACTGTGAAAACCCCTTACACACCTGGCAGGATCCTGATACACTGTGAAACCCCAGACACACCTGGCAGGATCCAGATCAACTGTGAAAACCCCATACACACATGGCAGGATCCTGATAAACTGTGAAAACCCCATACACACCTGGCAGGATCCTGATACTCTGTGAAAACCCCATACACACCTGGCAGGAGCCTGATACACTGTGAAAAACCCGTACACACCTGGCTGGAAACTGATAAACTATGAAACCCCCATACACACCTGGCAGGATCCTGATAAACTATGAAAGACCCATACACACCTGGTAGGATCCTGATAAACTATGAATCCCCCATACACACCTGGCAGGATCCTGATAAACTGTGAAAAACCCAAACACACCTGGCAGGATCCTGATCCACTGTGAAAACCCCAGACAAACCTGGTAGGATCCTGATAAACTGTGAAACCCCATACACACCTGGCAGGATCCTGATCCACTGTGAAAACCCCATACACACCTGGCAGAATCCTGATAAACGGTGAAACCCCCATACACACCTGGCAGGATCCTGATAAAATGTGAAATCCCCACACACACGGCAGTATCTTGATACACTGTGAAAACCCCATAAACACCTGGCAGGATCCTGATAAACTGTGAAACCCCCAAACACACCTGGCAGGATCCTGATAAACTGTGAAACCCCATACACACCTGGCAAGATCCTGATATACTGTGAAACCCCGATACACACCTGACAGGATGCTGATGCACTGTGAAATCCCCAGACACACCTGGCAGGATCTTGATGCACTGTGAAAACCCCATACAGACCTGGCAGCATCCTGATCCACTGTGAAAACCCCATACACACCTGGCAGGATTCTGATACACTGTGAAACCCCCAAACACACCTGGCAGCACCCTGATAAACTATGAAACTCCATACCCACCTGGCAGGATCCGGAAAAACTGTGAAAACCCCATGCACACCTGGCAGGATCCTGCTCCTCTGTGAAAACCCCATACACACCTGGCAGGATCCTGATACACTGTGAGAACCCTATACACACCTGGCAGGATCCTGATGCACTGTGAGAACCCGATACACACCTGGCAGGATGTTGATCCGCTGTGAATCCCCCATACACACCTGGCAGGATCCTGATACACTGTGAAAACCCCATACACACCTGGCAGGATCCTGATTTTCTCTGAAAACCCCCATGGAGACCTGGCAGGATCCTGATAAACTGTGAAAACCCCAGACACACCTGGCAGGATCCTGATATAATATGAATCCCCCATACACTCCTGGCAGGTTCCTGATCCAATGTGAAAACCCCATACACACCTGGCAGGATCCTGATACACTGTGAAAATCCCATACACACCGGGCAGGATCCTGATAGACTGTGAAATCTTTATATACACCTGGCAGGATCCTGATAAACTATGAAACCACATACACACCTGGCAGGATCCTGATAAACTGTGAAAACCCAATACACACCTGGCAGGATACTGATCCACTGTGAAAACCCCATACACACCTGGCAGGATCCTGATACACTATGAAACCCCCATACACACCTGGCAGGATACTGATAAGCTGTGAAAACCCCATACACACCTGGCAGGATCCTGATAAACTGTGAAAACCCCATACACAACTGGCAGGATCTTGATACACTGTGAAAACCCCATACACACCTGGCAAGATCCTGATAAACTGTGAAACCCCCATACACCCCTGGCAGGATCCTGATACACTGTGAAAACCCCATACTCACCTGGCAGGATCCTGATAAACTGTGAAACCCCCATACACACCTGGCAGGATCCTGATAAACTGTGAAACCCCCATACATACCAGGCAGGCTCCTGATAAACGGCAAAACCCCCATACACACCTGGCAGGATCTTGATACACTGTGAAAACCCCATACACACGCGGCAGGATCCTGATAAACTATGAAACCCCCATACACAGCTGGCAGGATTCTGATAAACTATGAAACCCCCATACACACCTGGCAGTACCCTGATAAACAGTGAAAAACCCCAACACACCTGGCAGGATCCTGATCCACTGTGAAAACCCCATAAAAACCTGGTAGGATCCTGATACACGGTGAAACCCCATACACACCTTGCAGGATCCTGATCCACTGTGAAAACCCCATACACACCTGGTAGAATCCTGATAAACGGTGAAACCCCCATACACACCTGGCAGGATCCTGATAAAATGTGAAATCCCCACACACACGGCAGTATATTGATGCTCTGTGAAAACCCCATACACACCTGGCAGGATCCTGATAAACTGTGAAACCCCCAAACACACCTGGCAGGATCCTGATAAACTGTGAAACCCCCATACACACCTGGCAGCATCCTGATAAACTGTGAAACCCCATACACACCTGGCAAGATCCTGATATACTGTGAAACCCCGATACACACCTGGCAGGATCCTGATACACTGTGAAATCCCCAGACACACCTGGCAGGATCTTGATGCACTGTGAAAACCCCATACAGACCTGGCAGCATCCTGATCCACCGTGAAATCTCCATACCCACCTGGCAGGATCCTGAAAAACTGTGAACACCCCATGCACACCTGGCAGGATCCTGCTCCTCTGTGAAAAACCCCATACACACCTGGCAGGATCCTGATCCACTGTGAAAAACCCCATACACACCTGGCTGGAAACTGATAAACTATGAAACCCCCATACACACCTGGCAGGATCCTGATAAACTATGTTCCCCCATACACACCTGGCAGGATCCTGAAAAACTGTGAAAAACCCAAACACACCTGGCAGGATCCTGATCCACTGTGAAAACCCCAAACACACCTGGCAGCACAATGATAAACTGTGAAACCCCATACACACCTGGCAAGATCCTGATATACTGTGAAACCCCGATACACACCTGGCAGGATCCTGATGCACTGTGAAATCCCCAGACACACCTGGCAGGATCTTGATGCACTGTGAAAACCCCATACAGACCTGGCAGCATCCTGATCCACTGTGAAAACTCCATACCCACCTGGCAGGATCCGGAAAAACTGTGAAAACCCCATGCACACCTGGCCGGATCCTGCTCCTCTGTGAAAACCCCATACACACCTGGCAGGATCCTGATACACTGTGAAAACCCTATACACACCTGGCAGGATTCTGATCCACTGTGAGAACCCGATACACACCTGGCAGGATGTTGATCCGCTGTGAATCCCCCATACACACCTGGCGGGATCCTGATAAACTGTGAAAACCCCAGACACACCTGGCAGGATCCTGATATAATATGAATCCCCCATACACTCCTGGCAGTTTCCTGATCCAATGTGAAAACCCCATACACACCTGGCAGGATCCTGATACACTGTGAAAATCCCATACACACCTGGCAGGATCCTGATAGACTGTGAAACCACATACACACCTGGCAGGATCCTGATAAACTGTGAAAACCCCATACACACCTGGCAGGATACTGATCCACTGTGAAAACCCCATACACACCTGGTAGGATCCTGATACACTATGAAACCCCCATACACACCTGGCAGGATCCTGATAAGCTGTGAAAACCCCATACACACCTGGCAGGATCCTGATAAACTGTGAAAACCCCATACACACCTGGCAGGATCTTGATACACTGTGAAAACCCCATACACACCTGGCAGGATCCTGATAAACTGTGAAACCCCCATACACCACTGGCAGGATCCTGATACACTGTGAAAACCCCATACTCACCTGGCAGGATCCTGATAAACTGTGAAACCCCCATACACACCTGGCAGGATCCTGATAAACTGTGAAACCCCCATACACACCAGGCAGGCTCCTGATAAACTGCGAAACCCCCATACACACCTGCCAGGATCTTGATACACTGTGAAAACCCCATACACACGCGGCAGGATCCTGATAAACTATGAAACCCCCATACACAGCTGGCAGGATTCTGATAAACTATGCAACCCCCATACACACCTGGCAGTACCCTGATAAACAGTGAAAAACCCCACCACACACCTGGTAGGATCCTGATCCACTGTGAAAACCCCATACAAACCTGGTAGGATCCTGATACACGGTGAAACCCCATACACACCTGGCAGGATCCTGATCCACTGTGAAAACCCCATACACACCTGGCAGAATCCTGATAAACGGTGAAACCCCCATACACACCTGGCAGGATCCTAATAAAATGTGAAATCCCCACACTCACGGCAGTATCTTGATGCACTGTGAGAACCCCATACAACCTGGCAGGATCCTGATAAACTGTGAAACCCCCAAACACACCTGGCAGGATCCTGATAAACTGTGAAACCCCCATACACACCTTGCAGCATCCTGATAAACTGTGAAACCCCGATACACACCTGGCAGGAACCTGATACACAGTGAAATCCCCAGACACACCTGGCAGGATCTTGATGCACTGTGAAAACCACATACACACCTGGCAGGATCCTGATCCACTGTGAGAACCCGATACACACCTGGCAGGATGTTGATCCGGTGTGAATCCCCCATACACACCTGGCAGGATCCTGATAAACTGTGAAAACCCCAAACACACCTGGCAGGATCCTGATATCCTATGAAAACCCCCATACCGACCTGGCAGGATCCTGATAAACTGTGAAAACCCCAGACACACCTGGCAGGATCCTGATAAAATATGAATCCCCCATACACACCTGGCAGGTTCCTGATCCAATGTGAAAACCCCAAACACACCTGGCAGGATACTGATACACTGTGAAAATCCCATACACACCTGGCAGGATCCTGATAGACTGTGAAATCTTCATACACACCTGGCGGGATCCTGATAAACTATGAAACCACATACACACCTGGCAGGATCCTGATAAACTGTGAAAACCCCATACACACCTGGCAGGATACTGATCCACTGTGAAAACCCCATAAACACCTGGCAGGATCCTGATACACTGTCAAAAGCCCATACACACCTGGCACGATGCTGATAAACTATGAAACCCCCATACACACCTGGCAGGATCCTGATAAACTGTGAAAACCCCATACACACCTGGCAGGATCCTGATAAACTGTGAAAACCCCATACACACCTGGCAGGATCTTGATACACTGTGAAAACCCCATACACACCTGGCAGGATCCTGATAAACTGTGAAACCCCCAGACATACCTGGCAGGATCCTGATACACTGCGAAAACCCCACACTCACCTGGCAGGAACCTGATAAACTGTGAAACCCCCATACACACCTGGCAGGATCCTGATAAACTGTGAAACCCCCATACACACCAGGCAGGATCCTGATAAACTGTGAAACCCCCAAACACACCTGGCAGTACCCTGATAAACTGTGAAACCCCATACACACCTGGCAAGATCCTGATATACTGTGAAACCCCGATACACACCTGGCAGGATCCTGATGAATTGTGAAATCCCCAGACACACCTGGCAGGAACTTGATGCACTGTGAAAACCCCAGACTGACCTGGCAGCATCCTGATCCACTGTGAAAACTCCATACCCACCTGGCAGGATCCTGATCCACTGTGAAAACCCTATACACACCTGGCAGGATCCTGATCCACTGTGAGAACCCGATACACACCTGGCAGGATGTTGATCCGCTGTGAATCCCCCATACACACCTGGCAGGATCCTGATACACTGTGAAAACCCCATACACACCTGGCAGGATCCTGATATACTCTGAAAACCCCCATGGAGACCTGGCAGGATTCTGATAAACTGTGAAAACCCCAGACACACCTGGCAGGATCCTGATATAATATGAATCCCCCATACAATCCTGGCAGGTTCCTGATCCAATGTGAAAACCCCATACACACCTGGCAGGATCCTGATACATTGTGAAAATCCCATACACACCTGGCAGGATCCTGATAGACTGTGAAACCTTCATACTCACCTGGCAGGATCCTGATAAACTTTGAAACCACATACACACCTGGCAGGATCCTGATAAACTGTGAAAACCCCATACACACCTGGCAGGATACTGATCCACTGTGAAAACCCCATACACACCTTGCAGGATCCTGATACACTATGAATCCCCCATACACACCTGGCAGGATCCTGATAAGCTGTGAAAACCCCATACACACCTGGCAGGATCCTGATAAACTGTGAAAACCCCATACACACCTGGCAGGATCTTGATACACTGTGAAAACCCCATACACACCTGGCAGGATCCTGATAAACTGTGAAACCCCCATACACCCCTGGCAGGATCCTGATACACTGTGAAAACCCCATACTCACCTGGCAGGATCCTGATAAACTGTGAAGCCCCCATACACACCTGGCAGGATCCTGATAAACTGTGAAACCCCCATACACACCAGGCAGGATCCTGATAAACTGCGAAACCCCCATACACACCTGGCAGGATTTTGATACACTGTGAAAACCCCATACACACGCGGCAGGATCCTGATAAAATATGAAACCCCCATACACAGCTGGCAGGATTCTGATAAACTATGAAACCCCCATACACACCTGGCAGTACCCTGATAAACAGTGAAAAACCCCAACACACCTGGCAGGATCCTGATCCACTGTGAAAACCCCATACAAACCTGGTAGGATCCTGATACACGGTGAAACCCCATACAGACCTGGCAGGATCCTGATCCACTGTGAAAACCCCATACACACCTGGCAGAATCCTGATAAACGGTGAAACCCCCATACACACCTGGCAGGATCCTGATAAAATGTGAAATCCCCACACACACGGCAGTATCTTGATGCACTGTGAGAACCCCATACACACCTGGCAGGATCCTGATAAACTGTGAAACCCCCAAACACACCTGGCAGGATCCTGATAAACTGTGAAACCCCCATACACACCTGGCAGCATCCTGATAAACTGTGAAACCCCATACACACCTGGCAAGATCCTGATATACTGTGAAACACCGATACACACCTGGCAGGATCCTGATACACTGTGAAATCCCCAGACACACCTGGCAGGATCTTGATGCACTGTGAAAACCCCATACAGACCTGGCAGCATCCTGATCCACCGTGAAATCTCCATACCCACCTGGCAGGATCCTGAAAAACTGTGAACACCCCATGCACACCTGGCAGGATCCTGCTCCTCTGTGAAAACCCCATACACACCTGGCAGGATCCTGATCCACTGTGAGAACCCGATACACACCTGGCAGGATGTTGATCCGCTGTGAATCCCCCATACACACCTGGCAGGATCCTGATACACTGTGAAAACCCCATACACACCTGGCAGGATACTGATATCCTATGAAAACCCCCATATAGACCTGGCAGGATCCTGATAAACTGTGAAAACCCAGACACACCTGGCAGGATCCTGATAAAATATGAATCCCCCATACACTCCTGGCAGGTTCCTGATCCAATGTGAAATCCCCAAACACACCTGGCAGGATCCTGATAAACTGTGAAAACCCCATACACACCTGGCAGGATACTGATCCACTGTGAAAACCCCATACACACCTGGCAGGATCCTGATACATTGTCAAAAGCCCATACACACCTGGCAGGATCCTGATAAACTATGAAACCCCCATACACACCTGGCAGGATCCTGATAAACTGTGAAAACCCCATACACACCTGGCAGGATCCTGATCCACTATGAGAACCCGATACACTCCTGGCAGGATGTTGATCCGCTGTGAATCCCCCAAACACACCTGGCAGGATCCTGATAAACTGTGAAAACCCCATACACACCTGGCAGGATCTTGATACACTGTGAAAACCCCATACACACCTGGCAGGATCCTGATAAACTGTGAAACCCCCAGACACACCTGGCAGGATCCTGATACACTGCGAAAACCCCATACTCACCTGGCAGGATCCTGATAAACTGTGAAACCCCCATACACACCTGGCAGGATCCTGATAAACTGTGAAACCCCCATACACACCAGGCAGGATCATGATAAACGGTGAAACCCCCATACACACCTGGCAGGATCCTGATAAAATGTGAAATCCCCACACACACGGCAGTATCTTGATACACTGTGAAAACCCCATACACACTTGGCAGGATCCTGATAAACTGTGAAACCCCCAAACACACCTGGCAGGATCCTGATAAACTGTGAAACCCCCAAACACACCTGGCAGCATCCTGATAAACTGTGAAACCCCATACACACCTGGCAAGATCCTGATATACTGTGAAACCCCATACACACCTGGCAGGATCCTGATGCACTGTGAAATCCCCAGACACACCTGGCATGATCTTGATGCACTGTGAAAACCCCATACAGACCTGGCAGCATCCTGATCCACTGTGAAAACTCCATACCCACCTAGCAGGATCCGGAAAATCTGTGAAAACCCCATGCACACCTGGCAGGATCCTGCTCCTCTGTGAAAACCCCATACACACCTGGCAGGATCCTGATACACTGTGAAAACCCTATACACACCTGGCAGGATCCTGATCCACTATGAGAACCCGATACACTCCTGGCAGGATGTTGATCCGCTGTGAATCCCCCAAACACACCTGGCAGGATCCTGATACACTGTAAAAACCCCATACACACCTGGCAGGATCCTGATATACTCTGAAAACCCCCATGGAGACCTGGCAGGATCCTGATAAACTGTGAAAACCCCAGACACACCTGGCAGGATCCTGATATAATATCAATCCCCCATACACTCCTGGCAGGTTCCTGATCCAATGTGAAAACCCCATACACACCTGGCAGGATCCTGATACACTGTGAAAATCCCATACACACCTGGCAGGATCCTGATAGACTGTGAAATCTTCATACACACCTGGCAGGATCCTGATAAACTATGAAACCACATACACACCTGGCAGGATCCTGATAAACTGTGAAAACCCCATACACACCTGGCAGGATACTGATCCACTGTGAAAACCCCATGCACACCTGGCAGGATCCTGATACACTATGAAACCCCCATACAAACCTGGCAGGATCCTGATAAGCTGTGAAAACCCCATACACACCTGGCAGGATCCTGATAAACTGTGAAAACCCCATACACAACTGGCAGGATCTTGATACACTGTGAAAACCCCATGCACACCTGGCAGGATCCTGATAAACAGTGAAACCCCCATACACCCCTGGCAGGATCCTGATACACTGTGAAAACCCCATACTCACCTGGCAGGATCCTGATAAACTGTGAAACCCCCATACACACCTGGCAGGATCCTGATAAACTGTGAAACCCCCATACACACCTGGCAGGATCATGATAAACGGTGAAACCCCCATACACACCTGGCAGGATACTGATAAAATGTGAAATCCCCACACACACGGCAGTATCTTGATACACTGTGAAAACCCCATACACACTTGGCCGGATCCTGATAAACTGTGAAACCCCCAAACACACCTGGCAGGATCCTGATAAACTGTGAAACCCCCAAACACACCTGGCAGCATCCTGATAAACTGTGAAACCCCATACACACCTGGCAAGATCCTGATATACTGTGAAACCCCATACACACCTGGCAGGATCCTGATGCACTGTGAAATCCCCAGACACACCTGGCATGATCTTGATGCACTGTGAAAACCCCATACAGACCTGGCAGCATCCTGATCCACTGTGAAAACTCCATACCCACCTAGCAGGATCCGGAAAATCTGTGAAAACCCCATGCACACCTGGCAGGATCCTGCTCCTCTGTGAAAACCCCATACACACCTGGCAGGATCCTGATACAGTGTGAAAACCCTATACACACCTGGCAGGATCCTGATCCACTATGAGAACCCGATACACTCCTGGCAGGATGTTGATCCGCTGTGAATCCCCCAAACACACCTGGCAGGATCCTGATACACTGTAAAAACCCCATACACACCTGGCAGGATCCTGATATACTCTGAAAACCCCCATGGAGAACTGGCAGGATCCTGATAAACTGTGAAAACCCCATACACACCTGGCAGGATCCTGATAAACTGTGAAACCCCCATACACACCAGACAGGCTCCTGATAAACTATGAAACCTCCATACACACCTGGCAGGATCTTGATACACTGTGAAAACCCCATACACACGCGGCAGGATCCTGATAAACTATGAAACCCCCATACACAGCTGGCAGGATTCTGATAAACTATGAAACCCCCATACACACCTGGCAGTACCCTGATAAACAGTGAAAAACCCCAAAACACCTGGCAGGATCCTGATCCACTGTGAAAACCCCATTCAAACCAAGTAGGATACTGATAAACTGTGAAACCCCATACTGACCTGGCAGGATCCTGATCCACTGTGAAAACCCCATACACACCTGGCAGAATCCTGATAAACGGTGAAACCCCCATACACAGCTGGCAGGATCCTGATAAAATGTGAAATCCCCACACACGGCAGTATTCTGATGCACTGTGAAAACCCCATACACACCTGGCAGGATCCTGATAAACTGTGAAACCCCCATACACACCTGGCAGCATCCTGATAAACTGTGAAATCCCCAGACACACCTGGCAGGATCTTGATGCACTGTGAAAACCCCATACAGACCTGGCAGCATCCTGATCCACCGTGAAATCGCCATACCCACCTGGCAGGATCCTGAAAAACTGTGAACACCCCATGCACACCTGGCAGGATCCTGCTCCTCTGTGAGAACCCGATACACACCTGGCAGGATGTTGATCCGCTGTGAATCCCCCATACACAACTGGCAGGATCCTGATACACTGTGAAAACCCCATACACACCTGGCAGGATCCTGATATACTATGAAAACCCCCAAATAGACCTGGCAGGATCCTGATAAACTGTGAAAACCGCAGACACACCTGGCAGGATCCTGATAAAATATGAATCCCCCATACACTCCTGGCAGGTTCCTAATCCAATGTGAAAACTCCAAACACACCTGGCAGGATCCTGATACACTGTGAAAATCCCATACACACCTGGCAGGTTCCTGATAGACTGTGAAATCTTCATACGCACCTGGCAGGATCCTGATAAACAATGAAACCACATACACACCTGGCAGGATCCTGGTAAATTGTGAAAACCCCATACACACCTGGCAGGATACTTATCCACAGTGAAAACCCCATACACACCTGGCAGGATCCTGATACACTGTCAAAACCCCATACACACCTGGCAGGATCCTGATAAACTATGAAACCCCCATACGCACCTGGCAGGATCCTGATAATCTGTGAAAACCCCAAACACACCTGGCAGGATCCTGATAAACTGTGAAACCCCCATACACACCTGGCAGGATCCTGATACACTGTGAAACCCCCAAACACACCTGGCAGGATCCTGATAAACTGTGAAACCCCCATACACACCAGGCAGGATCCTGATAAACTGTGAAAACCCCATGCACACCTGGCAGGATCTTGATACACTGTGAAAACCCCATACACACGCGGCAGGAGCCTGATAAACTATGAAACCCCCATACACAGCTGGCAGAATTCTGATAAACTATGAAACCCCCATACACACCTGGCAGTATCCTGATAAACTGTGAAAACCCCATGCACACCTGGCAGTATCCGGATACACAGTGAAAACCCCATACACACCTGGCAGGATCCTGATAAACTGTGAAACCCCCATACACACCTGGCAGGATCCTGATAAACTGTGAAAACCCCATACACACCTGGCAGGATAATGATAAACTGTGACACCCACATAAACATCTTGCAGGATCCTGATAAACTGTGAAAACCCCATGCACACCTGGCAGGATCTTGATACACTGTGAAAACCCCAGACACAGCTGGCAGGATCCTGATAAACTGTGAAACCCCCATACACACCTGGCAGGAGCCTGATAAAATGTGAAACCCCATACACACCTGGCAGGATCCTGATAAACTGTGAAACACCCATGCAAACCTGGCAGGATGCTGATAAAATGTAAAATCCCCATACACACCTGGCAGGATCTTGATACACTGTGAAAACCCCATACACACCTGGCAGGATCCTGATAAACTGTGAAACCCCCATACACACCTGGCAGGATCCTGATAAACTGTGAAACCCCCATACACACCTGGCAGCATCCTGATAAACTGTCAAACACCATACACACCTGGCAGGATCCTGATACACTGTGAAACCCCCATACACACCTGGCAGGATCTTGATACACTGTGAAAACCCCATACACACCTGGCAGCATCCTGATCCACTGTGAAAAACCCATACAGACGTGGCAGGATACTGAAAATCTGTGAACTCCCCATGCACACCTGGCAGGATCCTGATACTCTGTGAAATCCCCCATACACACCTGGCAGATCCTGATCTACTATGAAAACCCCATACACACCTGGCAGGAAACTGATACACTGTGAAATCCCGATACACACCGGGCAGTATCCTGATCCACTGTGAAAACCCCATACACACCTGGCAGGATACTGATCCGCTGTGGAAACCCCCATACACACCTGGCAGGATCCTGATACACTGTGAAAAACCCATACACACCTGCCAGGATCCTGTACACTGTGAAAACCCCCATACACACCTGGCAGGATCCTGATAAACTCTGAAAATCCCAGACACACCTGGCAGGATCCTGATAAACTATGAAACCTCCATACACACCTGGCAGGTTATTGATCCACTGTGAAAATCCCGTACACACCTGGCAGGATCCTGATGCACTGTGAAAATCCCATACACACCTGGCAGCATCCTGATATACTGTGAAACCCCATACACACCTGGCAGGATCCTGATGTACTGTGAAAAACCCATACACACCTGGCAGGATCCTGATACACTGTGACAACCCCATACACACCTGGCAGCATCCTGATCCACTGTGAGAACCCCATACACACCTGGCAGGATCCTGACAACTGTGAAAACCCCATGCACACCTGGCAGGATCCTGATACACTGTGAAAACCCCATACGCACCTGGCAGCATCCCGATCCACTGTGAAAACCCCACACACACGTGGCAGGATCCTGATACTCTGTGAAAACCACCAGACACACCTGGCAGATCCTGATACACTGTGAAAACCCCAAACACATCAGGCAGGATCCTGATACACTGTGAAAACCCCATACACACCTGGCAAGATCCTGATAAACTATGAAACCCCCATACACACCTGGCAGGATCCTGATAAACATTGAAACCCCCATACACACCTGGCAGGATCCTGATCCACTGTAAAAAACCCATACACACCTGGCAGGATCCTGATACACTGTGAAAAACCCATACACACCTGCCAGGATCCTGATACACTGTGAAAACCCCCATACACACCTGGCAGGATCCTGATAAACTCTGAAAATCCCAGACACACCTGGCAGGATCCTGATAAACTATGAAACCTCCATACACACCTGGCAGGTTATTGATCCACTGTGAAAATCCCGTACACACCTGGCAGGATCCTGATGCACTGTGAAAATCCCATACACACCTGGCAGCATCCTGATATACTGTGAAACCCCATACACACCTGGCAGGATCCTGATGTACTGTGAAAAACCCATACACACCTGGCAGGATCCTGATACACTGTGACAACCCCATACACACCTGGCAGCATCCTGATCCACTGTGAGAACCCCATACACACCTGGCAGGATCCTGACAACTGTGAAAACCCCATGCACACCTGGCAGGATCCTGATACACTGTGAAAACCCCATACGCACCTGGCAGCATCCCGATCCACTGTGAAAACCCCACACACACGTGGCAGGATCCTGATACTCTGTGAAAACCACCAGACACACCTGGCAGATCCTGATACACTGTGAAAACCCCAAACACATCAGGCAGGATCCTGATACACTGTGAAAACCCCATACACACCTGGCAAGATCCTGATAAACTATGAAACCCCCATACACACCTGGCAGGATCCTGATAAACATTGAAACCCCCATACACACCTGGCAGGATCCTGATCCACTGTAAAAAACCCATACACACCTGGCAGGATCCTGATACACTGTGAAAAACCCATACACACCTGCCAGGATCCTGATACACTGTGAAAACCCCCATACACACCTGGCAGGATCCTGATAAACACTGAAAATCCCAGACGCACCTGGCAGGATCCTGATAAACTATGAAACATCCATACACACCTGGCAGGTTCCTGATCCACTGTGAAAACCCCATACACACCTGGCAGGATCCTGATGCACTGTGAAAATCCCATACACACCTGGCAGCATCCTGATATACTGTGAAACCCCATACACACCTGGCAGGATCCTGATGTACTGTGAAAAACCCATACACACCTGGCAGGATCCTGATTCACTGTGACACCCCCATACACACCTGGCAGCATCCTGATCCACTGTGAGAACCCCATACACACCTGGCAGGATCCTGACAACTGTGAAAACCACATGCACACCTGGCAGGATCCTGATACACTGTGAAAACCCCATACGCACCTGGCAGCATCCCGATCCACTGTGAAAACCCCACACACACGTGGCAGGATCCTGATACTCTGTGAAAACCACCAGACACACCTGGCAGATCCTGATATCCTGTGAAAACACCATACAGACCAGGCAGGATCCTGATACACTGTGAAAACCCCATACACACCTGGCAGGATCCTGATCCGCTGTGAAACCCCCAAGAACTCCTGGCAGGTTCCTGATACACTGTGAAAACCCCATACACACCTGGCAGGATGCTGATACACTGTGAAAACCCGATACACACCTGGCAGGATACTGATACACTGTGAAAACCCCATACACACCTGGCAGGATCCTGATAAACTATGAAACCCCCATACACACCTGGCAGGATCCTGATAAACTATGAAACCCCGATACACTCCTGGCAGGATCCTGATCCACTGTGAAAACCCCATACACACCTGGCAGGATCCTGATACACTGTGAAGACCCCAAACACACCTGGCAGGATCCTGATACACCGTGAAAACCCCATACACTCCTGGCAGGATCCTGATAAACTATGAAACCCCCATACACACCTGGCAGGATCCTGATAAAGTTTGAAACCCGCCATACACACCTTGCAGTATCCTGATCCACTGTGAAACCCAATACACACCTGGCAGGATCCTGATAAACTGTGAAAAACCCATGCACACCTGGCAGGATCCTGATAAACTATGAAACCTTCATGCACATCTGGCAGGAACCTGATAAACAATGAACCCCCATACACACCTGGCAGGACCCTGATACTCTGTGAAAACCCCATACACAACTGGCAGGATCCTGATCCACTGTGAAAACCCCATACACACCTGGCAGGATCCTGATACACTGTGAAAACCCCATACACACCTGGCAGGATCCTGATAAACTGTGAAACGCCCATACACACCGGGCAGGATCCTGATAAACTGTGAAAACCACATACACACCTGGCAGGATCCTGATCCACTGTAAAAACCCCAAACACACCAGGCACGATCCTGATACACTGTGAAACCCCATACACACCTGGCAGGATTCTGATACACTGTGAAAACCCCAAACACACCAGGCAGGATCCTGATACACTGTGAAAACCCCATACACACCTGGCAGCATCCTGATATACTGTGAAACCCCATACACACCTGGCAGGATCCTGATGTACTGTGAAAAACCCATACACACCTGGCAGGATCCTGATACACTGTGACACCCCCATACACACCTGGCAGCATCCTGATCCACTGTGAGAACCCCATACACACCTGGCAGGATCCTGACAACTGTGAAAACCCCATGCACACCTGGCAGGATCCTGATACACTGTGAAAACCCCATACGCACCTGGCAGCATCCCGATCCACTGTGAAAACCCCACACACACGTGGCAGGATCCTGATACTCTGTGAAAACCACCAGACACACCTGGCAGATCCTGATACACTGTGAAAACCCCAAACACATCAGGCAGGATCCTGATACACTGTGAAAACCCCATACACACCTGGCAGGATCCTGATAAACTATGAAACCCCCATACACACCTGGCAGGATCCTGATAAACATTGAAACCCCCATACACACCTGGCAGGATCCTGATCCACTGTAAAAAACCCATACACACCTGGCAGGATCCTTATACACTGTGAAAAACCCATACACACCTGCCAGGATCCTGATACACTGTGAAAACCCCCATACACACCTGGCAGGATCCTGATAAACACTGAAAATCCCAGACGCACCTGGCAGGATCCTGATAAACTATGAAACATCCATACACACCTGGCAGGTTCCTGATCCACTGTGAAAACCCCATACACACCTGGCAGGATCCTGATGCACTGTGAAAATCCCATACACACCTGGCAGCATCCTGATATACTGTGAAACCCCATACACACCTGGCAGGATCCTGATGTACTGTGAAAAACCCATACACACCTGGCAGGATCCTGATTCACTGTGACACCCCCATACACACCAGGCAGCATCCTGATCCACTGTGAGAACCCCATACACACCTGGCAGGATCCTGACAACTGTGAAAACCACATGCACACCTGGCAGGATCCTGATACACTGTGAAAACCCCATACGCACCTGGCAGCATCCCGATCCACTGTGAAAACCCCACACACACGTGGCAGGATCCTGATACTCTGTGAAAACCACCAGACACACCTGGCAGATCCTGATATCCTGTGAAAACACCATACAGACCAGGCAGGATCCTGATACACTGTGAAAATCCCATACACAGCTGGCAGGATCCTGATCCGCTGTGAAACCCCCAAGAACTCCTGGCAGGTTCCTGATACACTGTGAAAACCCCATACACACCTGGCAGGATGCTGATACACTGTGAAAACCCGATACACACCTGGCAGGATACTGATACACTGTGAAAACCCCATACACACCTGGCAGGATCCTGATAAACTATGAAACCCCCATACACACCTGGCAGGATCCTGATAAACTATGAAACCCCGATACACTCCTGGCAGGATCCTGATCCACTGTGAAAACCCCATACACACCTGGCAGGCTCCTGATACACTGTGAAGACCCCAAACACACCTGGCAGGATCCTGATACACCGTGAAAACCCCATACACTCCTGGCAGGATCCTGATAAACTATGAAACCCCCATACACACCTGGCAGGATCCTGATAAAGTTTGAAACCCGCCATACACACCTTGCAGTATCCTGATCCACTGTGAAACCCAATACACACCTGGCAGGATCCTGATAAACTGTGAAAAACCCATGCACACCTGGCAGGATCCTGATAAACTATGAAACCTTCATGCACATCTGGCAGGAACCTGATAAACAATGAACCCCCATACACACCTGGCAGGACCCTGATACTCTGTGAAAACCCCATACACAACTGGCAGGATCCTGACCCACTGTGAAAACCCCATACACACCTGGCAGGATCCTGATACACTGTGAAAACCCCATACACACCTGGCAGGATCCTGATAAACTGTGAAACGCCCATACACACCGGGCAGGATCCTGATAAACTGTGAAAACCACATACACACCTGGCAGGATCCTGATCCACTGTGAAAACCCCAAACACACCAGGCAGGATCCTGATACACTGTGAAACCCCATACACACCTGGCAGGATTCTGATACACTGTGAAAACCCCAAACACACCAGGCAGGATCCTGATACACTGTGAAAACCCCAAACACACCTGACAGCATCCTGATATACTGTGAAACCCCATACACACCTGGCAGGATCCTGATACACTGTGACACCCCCATACACACCTGGCAGCATCCTGATCCACTGTGAGAACCCCATACACACCTGGCAGGATCCTGACAACTGTGAAAACCCCATGCACACCTGGCAGGATCCTGATACACTGTGAAAACCCCATACGCACCTGGCAGCATCCCGATCCACTGTGAAAACCCCACACACACGTGGCAGGATCCTGATACTCTGTGAAAACCACCAGACACACCTGGCAGATCCTGACACACTGTGAAAACCCCAAACACATCAGGCAGGATCCTGATACACTGTGAAAACCCCATACACACCTGGCAGGATCCTGATAAACTATGAAACCCCCATACACACCTGGCAGGATCCTGATAAACATTGAAACCCCCATACACACCTGGCAGGATCCTGATCCACTGTAAAAAACCCATACACACCTGGCAGGATCCTGATACACTGTGAAAAACCCATACACACCTGGCAGGATCCTAATAAACACTGAAAATCCCAGACGCACCTGGCAGGATCCTGATAAACTATGAAACATCCATACACACCTGGCAGGTTCCTGATCCACTGTGAAAACCCCATACACACCTGGCAGGATCCTGATGCACTGTGAAAATCCCATACACACCTGGCAGCATCCTGATATACTGTGAAACCCCATACACACCTGGCAGGATCCTGATGTACTGTGAAAAACCCATACACACCTGGCAGGATCCTGATTCACTGTGACACCCCCATACACACCTGGCAGCATCCTGATCCACTGTGAGAACCCCATACACACCTGGCAGGATCCTGACAACTGTGAAAACCACATGCACACCTGGCAGGATCCTGATACACTGTGAAAACCCCATACGCACCTGGCAGCATCCCGATCCACTGTGAAAACCCCACACACACGTGGCAGGATCCTGATACTCTGTGAAAACCACCAGACACACCTGGCAGATCCTGATATCCTGTGAAAACACCAGACAGACCAGGCAGGATCCTGATACACTGTGAAAATCCCATACACACCTGGCAGGATCCTGATCCGCTGTGAAACCCACAAGAACTCCTGGCAGGTTCCTGATACACTGTGAAAACCCCATACACACCTGGCAGGATGCTGATACACTGTGAAAACCCGATACACACCTGGCAGGATACTGATACACTGTGAAAACCCCATACACACCTGGCAGGATCCTGATAAACTATGAAACCCCCATACACACCTGGCAGGATCCTGATAAACTATGAAACCCCGATACACTCCTGGCAGGATCCTGATCCACTGTGAAAACCCCATACACACCTGGCAGGATCCTGATACACTGTGAAGACCCCAAACACACCTGGCAGGATCCTGATACACCGTGAAAACCCCATACACTCCTGGCAGGATCCTGATAAACAATGAAACCCCCATACACACCTGGCAGGATCCTGATAAAGTTTGAAACCCGCCATACACACCTTGCAGTATCCTGATCCACTGTGAAACCCAATACACACCTGGCTGGATCCTGATAAACTGTGAAAAACCCATGCACACCTGGCAGGATCCTGATAAACTATGAAACCTTCATGCACATCTGGCAGGAACCTGATAAACAATGAACCCCCATACACACCTGGCAGGACCCTGATACTCTGTGAAAGCCCCATACACAACTGGCAGGATCCTGATCCACTGTGAAAACCCCATACACACCTGGCAGGATCCTGATACACTGTGAAAACCCCATACACACCTGGCAGGATCCTGATAAACTGTGAAACGCCCATACACACCGGGCAGGATCCTGATAAACTGTGAAAACCAAATACACACCTGGCAGGAACCTGATCCACTGTGAAAACCACAAACACACCAGGCAGGATCCTGATACACTGTAAAACCCCATACACACCTGGCAGGATTCTGATACACTGTGAAAACCCCAAACACACCAGGCAGGATCCTGATACACTGTGAAAACCCCATACACACCTGGCAGCATCCTGATATACTGTGAAACCCCATACACACCTGGCAGGATCCTGATGTACTGTGAAAAACCCATACACACCTGGCAGGATCCTGATACACTGTGACACCCCCATACACACCTGGCAGCATCCTGATCCACTGTGAGAACCCCATACACACCTGGCAGGATCCTGACAACTGTGAAAACCCCATGCACACCTGGCAGGATCCTGATACACTGTGAAAACCCCATACGCACCTGGCAGCATCCCGATCCACTGTGAAAACCCCACACACACGTGGCAGGATCCTGATACTCTGTGAAAACCACCAGACACACCTGGCAGATCCTGATACACTGTGAAAACCCCAAACACACCAGGCAGGATCCTGATACACTGTGAAAACCCCATACACACCTGGCAGGATCCTGATAAACTATGAAACCCCCATACACACCTTGCAGGATCCTGATAAACATTGAAACCCCCATACACACCTGGCAGGATCCTGATCCACTGTAAAAAACCCATACACACCTGGCAGGATCCTGATACACTGTGAAAAACCCATACACACCTGCCAGGATCCTGATACACTGTGAAAACCCCCATACACACCTGGCAGGATCCTGATAAACACTGAAAATCCCAGACGCACCTGGCAGGATCCTGATAAACTATGAAACATCCATACACACCTGGCAGGTTCCTGATCCACTGTGAAAACCCCATACACACCTGGCAGGATCCTGATGCACTGTGAAAATCCCATACACACCTGGCAGCATCCTGATATACTGTGAAACCCCATACACACCTGGCAGTATCCTGATGTACTGTGAAAAACCCATACACACCTGGCAGGATCCTGATTCACTGTGACACCCCCATACACACCTGGCAGCATCCTGATCCACTGTGAGAACCCCATACACACCTGGCAGGATCCTGACAACTGTTAAAACCCCATGCACACCTGGCAGGATCCTGATACACTGTGAAAACCCCATACGCACCTGGCAGCATCCCGATCCACTGTGAAAACCCCACACACACGTGGCAGGATCCTGATACTCTGTGAAAACCACCAGACACACCTGGCAGATCCTGATATACTGTGAAAACACCATACAGACCAGGCAGGATCCTGATCCACTGTGAAAACCCCATACACACCTGGCAGGATCCTGTTCCGCTGTGAAACCCCCAAGAACTCCTGGCAGGTTCCTGATACACTGTGAAAACCCCATACACACCTGGCAGGATGCTGATACACTGTGAAAACCCGATACACACCTGGCAGGATACTGATCCACTGTGAAAACCCCATACACGCCTGGCAGGTTCCTGATACACTGTGAAAACCCCAAACACACCAGGCAGGATCCTGATACACTGTGAAAACCCCATACACACCTGGCAGGATCCTGTTAAACTATGAAACCCCCATACACACCTGGCAGGATCCTGATAAACTATGAAACCCCGATACACTCCTGGCAGGATCCTGATGCACTGTGAAAACCCCATACACACCTGGCAGGATCCTGATACACTGTGAAGACCCCATGCACACCTGGCAGGATCCTGATACACTGTGAAAACCCCATACGCACCTGGCAGCATCCCGATCCACTGTGAAAACCCCACACACACGTGGCAGGATCCTGATACTCTGTGAAAACCACCAGACACACCTGGCAGATCCTGATATACTGTGAAAACACCATACAGACCAGGCAGGATCCTGATCCACTGTGAAAACCCCAAACACACCTGGCAGGATCCTGTTCCGCTGTGAAACCCCCAAGAACTCCTGGCAGGTTCCTGATACACTGTGAAAACCCCATACACACCTGGCAGGATGCTGATACACTGTGAAAACCCGATACACACCTGGCAGGATACTGATACACTGTGAAAACCCCATACACGCCTGGCAGGTTCCTGATACACTGTGAAAACCCCAAACACACCAGGCAGGATCCTGATACACTGTGAAAACCCCATACACACCTGGCAGGATCCTGATAAACTATGAAACCCCCATACACACCTGGCAGGATCCTGATAAACTGTGAAACGCCCATACACACCGGGCAGGATCCTGACAAACTGTGAAAACCACATACACACCTGGCAGGATCCTGATCCACTGTGAAAACCCCAAACACACCAGGCAGGATCCTGATACACTGTGAAACCCCATACACACCTGGCAGGATTCTGATCCACTGTGAAAACCCCATACACACCTGGCAGGATTCTGATCCACTGTGAAAACCCCATACACACCTGGCAGGATTCTGATCCACTGTGAAAACCCCATACACACCTGGCAGGATTCTGATCCACTGTGAAAACCCCATACACACATGGCAGGATCCTGATGCACTGTGAAAACCCCACACACACCTGGCAGGATCCTGATAAACTGTGAAAACCCCATGCACACCTGGCAGGATCCTGATACTCTGTGAAAACTCCCAGACACACCTGGCAATTCCTGATATACTGTGAAAACACCATACACACCTGGCATGATCCTGATACACTGTGAAAAGCCTATACAGACCTGGCAGGATCCGGATCCACTGTAAAAACCCCATACACACCTGGCAGGATCCTGATCCGCTGTGAAAACCCCATACACAACTGGCAGGATCCTGATCCACTGCGAAAACCCCATACACACCTGGCAGGATCCTGATACACTGTGAAAACCCCATACACACCTGGCAGGATCCTGATAAACGGTGAAACCCCCATACACACCGGGCAGGATCCTGATAAACTGTGAAAACCACATACACACCTGGCAGGATCCTGATCCACTGTGAAAACCCCAAACACACCAGGCAGGATCCTGATACACTGTGAAACCCCATACACACCTGGCAGGATTCTGATCCACTGTGAAAACCCCATACACACCTGGCAGGATTCTGATCCACTGTGAAAACCCCATACACACGTGGCAGGATCCTGATGCACTGTGAAAACCCCATACACACCTGGCAGGATCCTGATAAACTGTGAAAACCCCATGCACACCTGGCAGGATCCTGATACTCTGTGAAAACTCCCAGACACACCTGGCAGATCCTGATATACTGTGAAAACACCATACACACCTGGCATGATCCTGATACACTATGAAAAGCCTGTACAGACCTGGCAGGATCCGGATCCACTGTAAAAACCCCATACACACCTGGCAGGATCCTGATCCGCTGTGAAACACCCAAGAACTCCTGGCAGGTTCCTGATACACTGTGAAAACCCCATACACACCTGTCAGGATGCTGATACACTGCGAAAACCCCATACACACTTGTCAGGACCCTGAGACACTGTGAAAACCCTATACACGCCTGGCAGGTTCCTGATTCACTGTGAAAACCCCAAACACACCTGGCAGGATCCTGATACACTGTGAAAACCCCATGCACACCTGGCAGGATCCTGATAAACTATGAAACCCCCATACACACCTGGCAGGATCCTGATAAACTATGAAACCCCCATACACACCTGGCAGGATCCTGATCCACTGTGAAAAACCCATTCACACCTGGCAGGATACTGATACACTGTGAAGACCCCAAACAGACCTGGCAGGATCCTGATGCACCGTGAAAACCCCATACACACCTGGCAGGATCCTGATCCACTGTGAAAACCCCATACACACTGGCAGGATCCTGATAAACTGTGAAAAACCCATACACACCTGGCAGGATCCTGATAAACTATGAAACCTTCATACACACCTGGCAGGAACCTGATAAACTATGAAACCCCCAAACACACCTGGCAGGACCCTGATACACAGTGAAAAACACATACACACCTGGCAGGATCCTGATCCACTGTGAAAACCCCATACTCAACTGGCAGGATCCTGATACACTGTGAAAACCCCATACACACCTGGCAGGATCCTGATAAACTGTGAAACCCCCATACACACCTGGCAGGATCCTGATCCGCTGTGAAAACCCCATACACACCTGGCAGGATCCTGATCCACTGTGAAAACCCCATACACACCTGGCAGGATCCTGATACACTGTGAAAACCCCATACACACCTGGCAGGATCCTGATAAACTATGAAAACCCCATACACACCTGGCAGGATCCTGATATACTATGAAACCCCCATACACACCTGGCAGGATCCTGATAAACTATGTAACCCCCATACACACCTGGCAGGACCCTGATAAACTGTGAAACCCCCAGACACACCTGGCAGGATCCTGATAAACTGTGAAACCCCCATACAAACCTGGCAGAATCCTGATCCACTTTGAAAACCCCATACACACCTGGCAGGATCCTGATGCACTGTGAAACCCCATACGCACCTGGCAGGATTCTGATCCACAGTGAAAACCCCAGACACACCTGGCAGGATCCTGATAAACTGTGAAAACCCCATACACACCTGGCAGCATCATGACCCACTGTGAAAACCCCATACACATCTGGAAGGATCCTGATGTACTGTGAAAAACCCATACACACCTGGCAGGATCCTGATAAACTATGAAACCCCCAGACACTCCTGGCAGGATCCTGATAAACTATGAAACCCCCATACACACCTGGTAGGTTCCTGATAAACTATGTAACCCCCATACACACCTGGCAGGATCCTGATAAACTGTGAAGAACCCAAACACACCTGGCAGGATCCTGATCCACTGTGAAAACCCCATACACATCTGGCAAATGCCTGATACACTGTGAAACCCCATACACCCCTGGCAGGATACTGATCCGCTGTGGAAACCCCCATACACACCTGGCAGGATCCTGATACACTGTGAAAAACCCATACACACCTGCCAGGATCCTGTACACTGTGAAAACCCCAAACACACGTGGCAGGATCCTGATACACTGTGAAAAGCCTATACAGACCTGGCAGGATCCGGATCCACTGTAAAAACCCCATACACACCTGGCAGGATCCTGATCCGCTGTGAAACCCCCATACACACCTGGCAGGATCCTGATAAACTGTGAAACCCCCATAAACACCTGGCAGTATACTGTTCGACTGTGAAAACCCCAAACACACCTGGCAGGATCCTGATACACTGTGAAAACCCCATGCACACCTGGCAGGATCCTGATAAACTATGAAACCCCCATACACACCTGGCAGGATCCTGATAAACTATGAAACCCCCATACACACCTGGCAGGATCCTGATCCACTGTGAAAAACCCATTCACACCTGGCAGGATACTGATACACTGTGAAGACCCCAAACAGACCTGGCAGGATCCTGATGCACCGTGAAAACCCCATACACACCTGGCAGGATCCTGATCCACTGTGAAAACCCCATACACACTGGCAGGATCCTGATAAACTGTGAAAAACCCATACACACCTGGCAGGATCCTGATAAACTATGAAACCTTCATACACACCTGGCAGGAACCTGATAAACTATGAAACCCCCAAACACACCTGGCAGGACCCTGATACACAGTGAAAAACACATACACACCTGGCAGGATCCTGATCCACTGTGAAAACCCCATACTCAACTGGCAGGATCCTGATACACTGTGAAAACCCCATACACACCTGGCAGGATCCTGATAAACTGTGAAACCCCCATACACACCTGGCAGGATCCTGATCCGCTGTGAAAACCCCATACACACCTGGCAGGATCCTGATCCACTGTGAAAACCCCATACACACCTGGCAGGATCCTGATACACTGTGAAAACCCCATACACACCTGGCAGGATCCTGATAAACTATGAAAACCCCATACACACCTGGCAGGATCCTGATATACTATGAAACCCCCATACACACCTGGCAGGATCCTGATAAACTATGTAACCCCCATACACACCTGGCAGGACCCTGATAAACTGTGAAACCCCCAGACACACCTGGCAGGATCCTGATAAACTGTGAAACCCCCATACAAACCTGGCAGAATCCTGATCCACTTTGAAAACCCCATACACACCTGGCAGGATCCTGATGCACTGTGAAACCCCATACGCACCTGGCAGGATTCTGATCCACAGTGAAAACCCCAGACACACCTGGCAGGATCCTGATAAACTGTGAAAACCCCATACACACCTGGCAGCATCATGACCCACTGTGAAAAACCCATACACACCTGGCAGGATCCTGATAAACTATGAAACCCCCAGACACTCCTGGCAGGATCCTGATAAACTATGAAACCCCCATACACACCTGGTAGGTTCCTGATAAACTATGTAACCCCCATACACACCTGGCAGGATCCTGATAAACTGTGAAGAACCCAAACACACCTGGCAGGATCCTGATCCACTGTGAAAACCCCATACACATCTGGCAAATGCCTGATACACTGTGAAACCCCATACACCCCTGGCAGGATACTGATCCGCTGTGGAAACCCCCATACACACCTGGCAGGATCCTGATACACTGTGAAAAACCCATACACACCTGCCAGGATCCTGTACACTGTGAAAACCCCAAACACACGTGGCAGGATCCTGATACACTGTGAAAAGCCTATACAGACCTGGCAGGATCCGGATCCACTGTAAAAACCCCATACACACCTGGCAGGATCCTGATCCGCTGTGAAACCCCCATACACACCTGGCAGGATCCTGATAAACTGTGAAACCCCCATAAACACCTGGCAGTATACTGTTCGACTGTGAAAACCCCTTGCACACCTGGCAGGATCCTGATAAACGGTGAAACCCCATACACACCTGGCAGGATCCTGATAAACTGTGAAAAACCCATACACACCTGGCAGGATCCTGATACACTGTGAAAACCCCATACACACCTGGCAGGATCCTGATACACTGTGAAAACCCCATACACACCTGGCAGGAAACTGATAAATTATGAAACCCCCATACACACTTTGCAGGATCATGATAAACTGTGAAAAACCCAAACACAGCTGGCAGGTTCCTGATCCACTGTGAAAACCCCATACACACCTGGCAGGATCCTGATACACTGTGAAACCCCATACACACCTGGCAGGATCCTGATCCACTGTGAAAACCCCATACACACCTGGCAGGATCCTGATAAACTGTGAAATCCCCATACACACCTGGCAGGATACTGATAAACTGTGAAAACCCCATACACACCTGGCAGGATCTTGATACACAGTGAAAAACCCAGACACACCTGGAAGGATCCTGATAAACTGTGAAACCCCCATACACACGTGGCAGTATCCTGATAAACTGTGAAACCCCATACACACCTGGCAGTATCCTGATAAACTGTGAAACCCCCATACACACCTGGCAGGATCCTGATAAAATGTGAAATCCCCATACACACCTGGCAGGGTCCTGATACACTGTGAAAACCCCATACACACCTGGCAGGATCCTGATAAAGTGTGAAACTCCCATGCACACCTGGCAGGATCCTGATAAACTGTGAAAACCCCATACACACCTTGCAGGATCCTGAAAAACTGTGAAACTCCCATACACACCTGGCAGGATCGTTATATTCATTGAAAAGCCCATACACACCTGGCAGGATCCTGATAAACTATGAAACCTTCATACACACCTGGCAGGATCCTGACAAAACATGAAACCCGCATACACACCTGGCAGGTCCCTGATAAACTGTGAAAACCCCATACACACCTGGCAGGAACCTGATCCACTGTGACAACCCCATACACACCTGGCAGGATCCTGACACACTGTGAAAAACCCATACACATCTGGCAGTATCCTGATAAACTGTGAAACCCCCATACACACCTGGCAGGATCCTGATAAACTGTGAAAGCCCCATACACACCTGGCAGGATCCTGATCCACTGTGAAAACCCCATACGCACCTGGCAGGATCCTGATACACTGTGAAACCCCATACACACCTGGCGGGATCCTGATCCACTGTGAAAACCCCATAAACACCTGGCAGGATCCTGATAAACTATGAAACCCCCATACACACCTGGCAGGATCCTGATAAACTATGAAACCCCCATACACACCTGGCAGGATCCTGATAAACTATGAAACCCCCATACACACCTGGCAGGATCCTGATAAACTGTGAAACCCCCATACACACCTGGCAGGATCCTGATTAACTTTGAAACCCCCATACACGCCTGGCAGGATCCTGATCCACTGTGAAATCCCCTTACACACCTGGCAGGATCCTGATACACTGTGAAACCCCAGACACACCTGGCAGGATCAAGATCCACTGTGAAAAACCCATACACACCTGGCAAGATCCTGATAAACTGTGAAAACCCCATACACACCTGGCAGGAGCCTGATACACTGTGAAAAACCCATACACAGCTGGCAGGAAACTGATAAACTATGAAACCCTTATACACACCTGGCCGGATCCTGAAAATCCATGAAACACCCATACACACCTGGTAGGATCCTCATAAAATATGAAACCTCCATACACACCTGGCAGGATCCTGATAAACTGTGAAAAACCCAAACACACCTGGCAGGATCCTGATCCACTGTGAAAACCCCATACAAACCTGGTAGAATCCTGATAAACTGTGAAACCCCATACACACCTGGCAGGATCCTGATCCACTGTGAAAACCCCATACACACCTGGCAGGATCCTGATAAACGGTGAAACCCCCATACACACCTGGCAGGATCCTGATAAATTGTGAAATCCCCATACACACCGGGCAGGATCTTGATACACTGTGAAAACCCCTACACACCTGGCAGGATCCTGATTAACTGTGAAACCCCCAAATACACCTGGCAGGATCCTGATAAACTGTGAAACCCCCATACACACCTGGCAGGATCCTGATACACTGTGAAACCCCCATACACACCTGGCAGGATCTTGATACCCTGTGAAAACCCCATACACACCTGGCAGCATCCTGATCCACTGTGAAAACTCCTTACACACCTGGCAGGATCCTGATAAACTGTGACACCCCCACACTCGCCTGGCAGGATCGTGATCCACTGTGAAAACCCCTTACACACCTGGCAGGATCCTGATACACTGTGAAACCCCAGACACACCTGGCAGGATCCAGATCAACTGTGAAAACCCCATACACACCTGGCAGGATCCTGATAAACTGTGAAAACCCCATACACACCTGGCAGGATCCTGATACAATGTGAAAACCCCATACACACCTGGCAGGATCCTGATAAACTGTGAAACGCCCATACACACCGGGCAGGATCCTGACAAACTGTGAAAACCACATACACACCTGGCAGGATCCTGATCCACTGTGAAAACCCCAAACACACCAGGCAGGATCCTGATACACTGTGAAACCCCATACACACCTGGCAGGATTCTGATCCACTGTGAAAACCCCATACACACCTGGCAGGATTCTGATCCACTGTGAAAACCCCATACACACCTGGCAGGATTCTGATCCACTGTGAAAACCCCATACACACCTGGCAGGATTCTGATCCACTGTGAAAACCCCATACACACATGGCAGGATCCTGATGCACTGTGAAAACCCCACACACACCTGGCAGGATCCTGATAAACTGTGAAAACCCCATGCACACCTGGCAGGATCCTGATACTCTGTGAAAACTCCCAGACACACCTGGCAATTCCTGATATACTGTGAAAACACCATACACACCTGGCATGATCCTGATACACTGTGAAAAGCCTATACAGACCTGGCAGGATCCGGATCCACTGTAAAAACCCCATACACACCTGGCAGGATCCTGATCCGCTGTGAAAACCCCATACACAACTGGCAGGATCCTGATCCACTGCGAAAACCCCATACACACCTGGCAGGATCCTGATACACTGTGAAAACCCCATACACACCTGGCAGGATCCTGATAAACTGTGAAACCCCCATACACACCGGGCAGGATCCTGATAAACTGTGAAAACCACATACACACCTGGCAGGATCCTGATCCACTGTGAAAACCCCAAACACACCAGGCAGGATCCTGATACACTGTGAAACCCCATACACACCTGGCAGGATTCTGATCCACTGTGAAAACCCCATACACACCTGGCAGGATTCTGATCCACTGTGAAAACCCCATACACACGTGGCAGGATCCTGATGCACTGTGAAAACCCCATACACACCTGGCAGGATCCTGATAAACTGTGAAAACCCCATGCACACCTGGCAGGATCCTGATACTCTGTGAAAACTCCCAGACACACCTGGCAGATCCTGATATACTGTGAAAACACCATACACACCTGGCATGATCCTGATACACTATGAAAAGCCTGTACAGACCTGGCAGGATCCGGATCCACTGTAAAAACCCCATACACACCTGGCAGGATCCTGATCCGCTGTGAAACACCCAAGAACTCCTGGCAGGTTCCTGATACACTGTGAAAACCCCATACACACCTGTCAGGATGCTGATACACTGCGAAAACCCCATACACACTTGTCAGGACCCTGAGACACTGTGAAAACCCTATACACGCCTGGCAGGTTCCTGATTCACTGTGAAAACCCCAAACACACCTGGCAGGATCCTGATACACTGTGAAAACCCCATGCACACCTGGCAGGATCCTGATAAACTATGAAACCCCCATACACACCTGGCAGGATCCTGATAAACTATGAAACCCCCATACACACCTGGCAGGATCCTGATCCACTGTGAAAAACCCATTCACACCTGGCAGGATACTGATACACTGTGAAGACCCCAAACAGACCTGGCAGGATCCTGATGCACCGTGAAAACCCCATACACACCTGGCAGGATCCTGATCCACTGTGAAAACCCCATACACACTGGCAGGATCCTGATAAACTGTGAAAAACCCATACACACCTGGCAGGATCCTGATAAACTATGAAACCTTCATACACACCTGGCAGGAACCTGATAAACTATGAAACCCCCAAACACACCTGGCAGGACCCTGATACACAGTGAAAAACACATACACACCTGGCAGGATCCTGATCCACTGTGAAAACCCCATACTCAACTGGCAGGATCCTGATACACTGTGAAAACCCCATACACACCTGGCAGGATCCTGATAAACTGTGAAACCCCCATACACACCTGGCAGGATCCTGATCCGCTGTGAAAACCCCATACACACCTGGCAGGATCCTGATCCACTGTGAAAACCCCATACACACCTGGCAGGATCCTGATACACTGTGAAAACCCCATACACACCTGGCAGGATCCTGATAAACTATGAAAACCCCATACACACCTGGCAGGATCCTGATATACTATGAAACCCCCATACACACCTGGCAGGATCCTGATAAACTATGTAACCCCCATACACACCTGGCAGGACCCTGATAAACTGTGAAACCCCCAGACACACCTGGCAGGATCCTGATAAACTGTGAAACCCCCATACAAACCTGGCAGAATCCTGATCCACTTTGAAAACCCCATACACACCTGGCAGGATCCTGATGCACTGTGAAACCCCATACGCACCTGGCAGGATTCTGATCCACAGTGAAAACCCCAGACACACCTGGCAAGATCCTGATAAACTGTGAAAACCCCATACACACCTGGCAGCATCATGACCCACTGTGAAAACCCCATACACATCTGGAAGGATCCTGATGTACTGTGAAAAACCCATACACACCTGGCAGGATCCTGATAAACTATGAAACCCCCAGACACTCCTGGCAGGATCCTGATAAACTATGAAACCCCCATACACACCTGGTAGGTTCCTGATAAACTATGTAACCCCCATACACACCTGGCAGGATCCTGATAAACTGTGAAGAACCCAAACACACCTGGCAGGATCCTGATCCACTGTGAAAACCCCATACACATCTGGCAAATGCCTGATACACTGTGAAACCCCATACACCCCTGGCAGGATACTGATCCGCTGTGGAAACCCCCATACACACCTGGCAGGATCCTGATACACTGTGAAAAACCCATACACACCTGCCAGGATCCTGTACACTGTGAAAACCCCAAACACACGTGGCAGGATCCTGATACACTGTGAAAAGCCTATACAGACCTGGCAGGATCCGGATCCACTGTAAAAACCCCATACACACCTGGCAGGATCCTGATCCGCTGTGAAACCCCCATACACACCTGGCAGGATCCTGATAAACTGTGAAACCCCCATAAACACCTGGCAGTATACTGTTCGACTGTGAAAACCCCTTGCACACCTGGCAGGATCCTGATAAACGGTGAAACCCCATACACACCTGGCAGGATCCTGATAAACTGTGAAAAACCCATACACACCTGGCAGGATCCTGATACACTGTGAAAACCCCATACACACCTGGCAGGATCCTGATACACTGTGAAAACCCCATACACACCTGGCAGGAAACTGATAAATTATGAAACCCCCATACACACTTTGCAGGATCATGATAAACTGTGAAAAACCCAAACACAGCTGGCAGGTTCCTGATCCACTGTGAAAACCCCATACACACCTGGCAGGATCCTGATACACTGTGAAACCCCATACACACCTGGCAGGATCCTGATCCACTGTGAAAACCCCATACACACCTGGCAGGATCCTGATAAACTGTGAAATCCCCATACACACCTGGCAGGATACTGATAAACTGTGAAAACCCCATACACACCTGGCAGGATCTTGATACACAGTGAAAAACCCAGACACACCTGGAAGGATCCTGATAAACTGTGAAACCCCCATACACACGTGGCAGTATCCTGATAAACTGTGAAACCCCATACACACCTTGCAGTATCCTGATAAACTGTGAAACCCCCATACACACCTGGCAGGATCCTGATAAAATGTGAAATCCCCATACACACCTGGCAGGGTCCTGATACACTGTGAAAACCCCATACACACCTGGCAGGATCCTGATAAAGTGTGAAACTCCCATGCACACCTGGCAGGATCCTGATAAACTGTGAAAACCCCATACACACCTTGCAGGATCCTGAAAAACTGTGAAACTCCCATACACACCTGGCAGGATCGTTATATTCATTGAAAAGCCCATACACACCTGGCAGGATCCTGATAAACTATGAAACCTTCATACACACCTGGCAGGATCCTGACAAAACATGAAACCCGCATACACACCTGGCAGGTCCCTGATAAACTGTGAAAACCCCATACACACCTGGCAGGAACCTGATCCACTGTGACAACCCCATACACACCTGGCAGGATCCTGACACACTGTGAAAAACCCATACACATCTGGCAGTATCCTGATAAACTGTGAAACCCCCATACACACCTGGCAGGATCCTGATAAACTGTGAAACCCCCATACACACCTGGCAGGATCCTGATCCACTGTGAAAACCCCATACGCACCTGGCAGGATCCTGATACACTGTGAAACCCCATACACACCTGGCGGGATCCTGATCCACTGTGAAAACCCCATAAACACCTGGCAGGATCCTGATAAACTATGAAACCCCCATACACACCTGGCAGGATCCTGATAAACTATGAAACCCCCATACACACCTGGCAGGATCCTGATAAACTATGAAACCCCCATACACACCTGGCAGGATCCTGATAAACTGTGAAACCCCCATACACACCTGGCAGGATCCTGATTAACTTTGAAACCCCCATACACGCCTGGCAGGATCCTGATCCACTGTGAAATCCCCTTACACACCTGGCAGGATCCTGATACACTGTGAAACCCCAGACACACCTGGCAGGATCAAGATCCACTGTGAAAAACCCATACACACCTGGCAAGATCCTGATAAACTGTGAAAACCCCATACACAACTGGCAGGAGCCTGATACACTGTGAAAAACCCATACACAGCTGGCAGGAAACTGATAAACTATGAAACCCTTATAAACACCTGGCCGGATCCTGAAAAACCATGAAACACCCATACACACCTGGTAGGATCCTCATAAAATATGAAACCTCCATACACACCTGGCAGGATCCTGATAAACTGTGAAAAACCCAAACACACCTGGCAGGATCCTGATCCACTGTGAAAACCCCATACAAACCTGGTAGAATCCTGATAAACTGTGAAACCCCATACACACCTGGCAGGATCCTGATCCACTGTGAAAACCCCATACACACCTGGCAGGATCCTGATAAACGGTGAAACCCCCATACACACCTGGCAGGATCCTGATAAATTGTGAAATCCCCATACACACCGGGCAGGATCTTGATACACTGTGAAAACCCCTACACACCTGGCAGGATCCTGATTAACTGTGAAACCCCCAAATACACCTGGCAGGATCCTGATAAACTGTGAAACCCCCATACACACCTGGCAGGATCCTGATACACTGTGAAACCCCCATACACACCTGGCAGGATCTTGATACCCTGTGAAAACCCCATACACACCTGGCAGCATCCTGATCCACTGTGAAAACTCCTTACACACCTGGCAGGATCCTGATAAACTGTGACACCCCCACACTCGCCTGGCAGGATCGTGATCCACTGTGAAAACCCCTTACACACCTGGAAGGATCCTGATACACTGTGAAACCCCAGACACACCTGGCAGGATCCAGATCAACTGTGAAAACCCCATACACACCTGGCAGGATCCTGATAAACTGTGAAAACCCCATACACACCTGGCAGGATCCTGATACACTGTGAAAACCCCATACACACCTGGAAGGAGCCTGATACACTGTGAAAAACCCGTACAAACCTGGCTGGAAACTGATAAACTATGAAACCCCCATACACACCTGGAAGGATCCTGATAAACTATGAAAGACCCATACACACCTGGTAGGATCCTGATAAACTATGAAACCCCCATACACACCTGGCAGGATCCTGATAAACTGTGAAAAACCCAAACACACCTGGCAGGATCCTGATCCACTGTGAAAACCCCAGACAAACCTGGTAGGATCCTGATTAACTGTGAAACCCCATACACACCTGGCAGGATCCTGATCCACTGTGAAAACCCCATACACACCTGGTAGGATCGTGATAAACGGTGAAACCCCCATACACACCTGGCAGGATCCTGATAAAATGTGAAATCCCCACACACACGGCAGTATCTTGATACACTGTGAAAACCCCATAAACACCTGGCAGGATCCTGATAAACTGTGAAACCCCCAAACACACCTGGCAGCACCCTGATAAACTGTGAAACCCCATACACACCTGGCAAGATCCTGATATACTGTGAAACCCCGATACACACCTGGCCGGATCCTGATGCACTGTGAAATCCCCAGACACACCTGGCAGGATCTTGATGCACTGTGAAAACCCCATACAGACCTGGCAGCATCCTGATCCACTGTGAAAACTCCATACCCACCTGGCAGGATCCGGAAAAACTGTGAAAACCCCATGCACACCTGGCAGGATCCTGCTCCTCTGTGAAAACCCCATACACACCTGGCAGGATCCTGATACACTGTGAAAACCCTATACACACCTGGCAGGATCCTGATCCACTGTGAGAACCCGATACACACCTGGCAGGATGTTGATCCGCTGGGAATCCCTCATACACACCTGGCAGGATCCTGATACACTGTGAAAACCCCAGACACACCTGGCAGGATCCTGATATAATATGAATCCCCCATACACTCCTGGCAGGTTCCTGATCCAATGTGAAAACCCCATACACACCTGGCAGGATCCTGATAGACTGTGAATTCTTCATACACACCTGGCAGGATCCTGATAAACTATGAAACCACATACACACCTGGCAGGATCCTGATAAACTGTGAAAACCCCATACACACCTGGCAGGATACTGATCCACTGTGAAAACCCCATACAAACCTGGCAGGATCCTGATACACTATGAAACCTCCATACACACCTGGCAGGATCCTGATAAGCTGTGAAAACCCCATATACACCTGGCAGGATCCTGATAAACTGTGAAAACCCCATACACACCTGGCAGGATCTTGATACACTGTGAAAACCCCATACACACCTGGCAGGATCCTGATAAACTGTGAAACCCCCATACACCCCTGGCAGGATCCTGATACACTGCGAAAACCCCATACTCACCTGGCAGGATCCTGATAAACTGTGAAACCCCCATACACACCTGGCAGGATCCTGATAAACTGTGAAACCCCCATACACACCAGGCAGGCTCCTGATAAACTGCAAAACCCCCATACACACCTGGCAGGATCTTGATACACTGTGAAATCCCCATACACACGCGGCAGGATCCTGATAAACTATGAAACCCCCATACACAGCTGGCAGGATTCTGATAAACTATGAAACCCCCATACACACCTGGCAGAACCCTGATAAACTGTGAAAAACCCCAATACACCTGGCAGGATCCTGATCCACTGTGAAAACCCCATACAAACCTGGTCGGATCCTGATACACGATGAAACCCCATGCACACTTGGCAGGATCCTGATCCACTGTGAAAACCCCATACACACCTGGTAGAATCCTGATAAACGGTGAAACCCCCATACACACCTGGCAGGATCCTGATAAAATGTGAAATCCCCACACACACGGCAGTATCTTGATGCACTGTGAAAACCCCATACACACCTGGCAGGAACCTGATAAACTGTGAAACCCCCAAACACACCTGGCAGGATCCTGATAAACTGTGAAACCCCCATACACACCTGGCAGCATCCTGATAAACTGTGAAACCCCATACACACCTGGCAAGTTCCTGATATACTGTGAAACCCCGATACACACCTGGCAGGATCCTGATACACTGTGAAATCCCCAGACACACCTGGCAGGATATTGATGCACTGTGAAAACCCCATACAGACCTGGCAGCATCCTGATCCACAGTGAAATCTCCATACCCACCTGGCAGGATCCTGAAAAACTGTGAACACCCCATGCACACCTGGCAGGATCCTGCTCCTCTGTGAAAACCCCATACACACCTGGCAGGATCCTGATCCACTGTGAAAAACCCATACACACCTGGCTGGAAACTGATAAACTATGAAACCCCCAGACACACCTGGCAGGATCCTGATAAACTATGAAAAACCCAAACACACCTGGCAGGATCCTGATCCACTGTGAAAACCCCAGACAAACCTGGTAGGATCCTGATAAACTGTGAAACCCCATACACACCTGGCAGGATCCTGATCCACTGTGAAAACCCCATACACACCAGGCAGAATCCTGATAAACGGTGAAACCCCCATACACACCTGGCAGGATCCTGATAAAATGTGAAATCCCGACACACACCTGGCAGGATCCTGATAAACTGTGAAACCCCCAAACACACCAGGCAGCACCCTGATAAACTGTGAAACCCCATACACACCTGGCAAGATCCTGATATACTGTGAAACCCCGATACACACCTGGCAGTATCCTGATGCACTGTGAAATCCCCAGACACACCTGGCAGGATCTTGATGCACTGTGAAAACCCCATACAGACCTGGCAGCATCCTGATCCACTGTGAAAACTCCATACACACCTGGCAGGATCCGGAAAAACTGTGAAAACCCCATGCACACCTGGCAGGATCCTGCTCCTCTGTGAAAACCCCATACACACCTGGCAGGATCCTGATACACTGTGAAAACCCTATATACAGCTGGCAGGATCCTGATCCACTGTGAGAACCCGATACACACCTGGCAGGATGTTGATCCGCTGTGAATCCCCCATACACACCAGGCAGGATCCTGATACACTGTGAAAACCCCATACACACCTGGCAGGAACCTGATATACTCTGAAAACCCCCATGGAGACCTGGCAGGATCCTGATAAACTGTGAAAACCCCAGACACACCTGGCAGGATCCTGATATAATATGAATCCCCCATACACTCCTGGCAGGTTCCTGATCCAATGTGAAAACCCCATACACACCTGGCAGGATCCTGATACACTGTGAAAATCCCATACACACCTGGCAGGATCCTGATAGACTGTGAAATCTTCATACACACCTGGCAGGATCCTGATAAACTATGAAACCACATACACACCTGGCAGGAACCTGATAAACTGTGAAAACCCCATACACACCTGGCAGGATACTGATCCACTGTGAAAACCCCATACACACCTGGCAGGATCCTGATAAGCTGTGAAAACCCCATACACACCTGGCAGGATCCTGATAAACTGTGAAAACCCCATACACACCTGGCAGGATCTTGATACACTGTGAAAACCCCATACACACCTGGCAGGATCCTGATAAACTGTGAAACCCCCATACACCCCTGGCAGGATCCTGATACACTGTGAAAACCCCATACTCACCTGGCAGGATCCTGAAATACTGTGAAAACCCCATGCACACCTGGCAGGATCCTGCTCCTCTGTGAAAACCCAATACACACCTGGCAGGATCCTGATACACTGTGAAAACCCTATACACACCTGGCAGGATCCTGATCCACTGTGAGAACCCGATACACACCTGGCAGGATGTTGATCCGCTGTGAATCCCCCATACACACCTGGCAGGATCCTGATACACTGTGAAAACCCCATACACACCTGGCAGGATCCTGATATACTCTGAAAACCCCCATGGAGACCTGGCAGGATCCTGATAAACTGTGAAAACCCCAGACACACCTGGCAGGATCCTGATATAATATCAACCCCCATACACTCCTGGCAGGTTCTGATCCAATGTGAAAACCCCATACACACCTGGCAGGATCCTGATACACTGTGAAAATCCCATACACACCTGGCAGGATCCTGATAGACTGTGAAATCTTCATACACACCTGGCACGATCCTGATAAACTATGAAACCACATACACACCTGGCAGGATCCTGATAAACTGTGAAAACCCCATACACACCTGGCAGGATACTGATCCACTGTGAAAACCCCATACACACCTGGCAGGATCCTGATACACTATGAAACCCCCATACACACCTGGCAGGATCCTGATAAGCTGTGAAAACCCCATACACACCTGGCAGGATCCTGATAAACTGTGAAAACCCCATACACACCTGGCAGGATCCTGAAAAACTTTGAAACCCCCATACACCCCTGGCAGGATACTGATACACTGTGAAACCCCATACTCACCTGGCAGGATCCTGATAAACTGTGAAACCCCCATACACACCTGGCAGGATCCTGATAAACTGTGAAACCCCCATACACACCAGGCAGGCTCCTGATAAACTGCGAAACCCCCATACACACCTGGCAGGATCTTGATACACTGTGAAAACCCCATACACACGCGGCAGGATCCTGATAAACTATGAAACCCCCATACACAGCTGGCAGGATTCTGATAAACTATGAAACCCCCATACACACCTGGCAGTACCCTGATAAACAGTGAAAAGCCCCAACACACCTGGCAGGATCCTGATCCACTGTGAAAACCCCATACAAACCTGGTAGGATCCTGATACACGGTGAAACCCCATACACACCTGGCAGGATCCTGATCCACTGTGAAAACCCCATACACACCTGGCAGAATCCTGATAAACGGTGAAACCCCCATACACACCTGGCAGGATCCTGATAAAATGTGAAATCCCCACACACACGGCAGTATCTTGATGCACTGTGAGAACCCCATACACACCTGGCAGGATCCTGATAAACTGTGAAACCCCCAAACACACCTGGCAGGATCCTGATAAACTCTGAAAACCCCATACACACCTGGCAGGATCCTGATAAACTGTGAAACCCCATACACACCTGGCAGGATCCTGATAAACTGTGAAAACCCCATACACACCTGGCAGGATCTTGATACACTGTGAAAGCCCCGTACACACCTGGCAGGATCCTGATAAACTGGGAAACCCCCAGACACACCTGGCAGGATCCTGATACACTGCGAAAACCCCATACTCACCTGGCAGGATCCTGATAAACTGTGAAACCCCCATACACACCTGGCAGGATCCTGATAAACTGTGAAACCCCCATACACACCAGGCAGGATCCTGACAAACTGTGAAACCCCCAAACACACCTGGCAGCACCCTGATAAACTGTGAAACCCCATACACACCTGGCAAGATCCTGATATACTGTGAAACCCCGATACACACCTGGCAGGATCCTGATGCACTGTGAAATCCCCAGACACACCTGGCAGGATCTTAATGCACTGTGAAAACCCCATACAGACCTGGCAGCATCCTGATCCACTGTGAAAACTCCATACCCACCTGGCAGGATCCGGAAAAACTGTGAAACCCCCATACACCCCTGGCAGGATTCTGATACACTGTGAAACCCCATACTCACCTGGCAGGATCCTGATAAACTGTGAAACCCCCATACACACCTGGCAGGATCCTGATAAACTGTGAAACCCCCATACACACCAGGCAGGCTCCTGATAAACTGCGAAACCCCCATACACACCTGGCAGGATCTTGATACACTGTGAAAACCCCATACACACGCGGCAGGATCCTGATAAACTATGAAACCCCCATACACAGCTGGCAGGATTCTGATAAACTATGAAACCCCCATACACACCTGGCAGGATCCTGATAAACTGTGAAACCCCCAAACACACCTGGCAGGATCCTGATAAACTGTGAAAACCCCATACACACCTGGCAGGATCTTGATACACTGTGAAAACCCCATACACACCTGGCAGGATCCTGATAAACTGTGAAACCCCCAGACACACCTGGCAGGATCCTGATACACTGCGAAAACCCCATACTCTCCTGGCAGGATCCTGATAAACTGTGAAACCCCCATACACACCTGGCAGGATCCTGCTCCTCTGTGAAAACCCCATACACACCTGGCAGGATCCTGATACACTGTGAAAACCCTATACACACCTGGCAGGATCCTGATCCACTGTGAGAACCCGATACACACCTGGCAGGATCCTGATAAACTGTGAAAACCCCATACACACCTGGCAGGATCTTGATACACTGTGAAAACCCCATACACACCTGGCAGGATCCTGATAAACTGTGAAACCCCCATACACCCCTGGCAGGATCCTGATACACTGTGAAAACCCCATACTCACCTGGCAGGATCCTGATAAACTGTGAAACCCCCATACACACCTGGCAGGATCCTGATAAACGGTGAAACCCCCATACACACCAGGCAGGATTCTGATAATCTATGAAACCCCCATACACACCTGGCAGTACCCTGATAAACAGTGAAAAACCCCAACACACCTGGCAGGATCCTGATCCACTGTGAAAACCCCATACAAACCTGGTAGGATCCTGATACACGGTGAAACCCCAAACACACCTGGCAGGATCCTGATCCACTGTGAAAATCCCATACACACCTGGCAGAATCCTGATAAACGGTGAAACCCCCATACACACCTGGCAGGTTCCTGATAAAATGTGAAATCCCCACACACACGGCAGTATCTTGATGCACTGTGAGAACCCCATACACACCTGGCAGGATCCTGATAAACTGTGAAACCCCCAAACACACCTGGGAGGATCCTGATAAACTGTGAAACCCCCATACACACCTGGCAGCATCCTGATAAACTGTGAAACCCCATACACACCTGGCAAGATCCTGATATACTGTGAAACCCCGATACACACCTGGCAGGATCCTGATACACTGTGAAATCCCCAGACACACCTGGCAGGATCTTGATGCACTGTGAAAACCCCATACAGACCTGGCAGCATCCTGATCCACCGTGAAATCTCCATACCCACCTGGCAGGATCCTGAAAAACTGTGAACACCCCATGCACACCTGGCCGGATCCTGCTCCTCTGTGAAAACCCCATACACACCTGGCAGGATCCTGATCCACTGTGAGAACCCGATAGACACCTGGCAGGATGTTGATCCGCTGTGAATACCCCATACACACCTGGCAGGATCCTGATACACTGTGAAAACCCCATACACACCTGGCAGGATCCTGATATCCTATGAAAACCCCCATACAGACCTGGCAGGATCCTGATAAACTGTGAAAACCCCAGACACACCTGGCAGGATCATGATAAAATATGAATCCCCCATACACTCCTGGCAGGTTCCTGATCCAATGTGAAAACCCCAAACACACCTGGCAGGATCCTGATACACTGTGAAAATCCCATACACACCTGGCAGGATCCTGATAGACTGTGAAATCTTCATACACACCTGGCAGGATCCTGATAAACTATGAAACCACATACACAACTGGCAGGATCATGATAAACTGTGAAAAACCCATACAAACCTGGCAGGATACTGATCCACTGTGAAAACCCCATACACACCTGGCAGGATCCTGATACACTGTCAAAAGCCCATACACACCTGGCAGGATCCTGATAAACTATGAAACCCCCATACACACCTGGCAGGATCCTGATAAACTGTGAAAACCCCATACACACCAGGCAGGATCTTGATAAACTGTGAAACCCCCAGACACACCTGGCAGGATCCTGATACACTGTGAAAACCCCATACTCACCTGGCAGGATCCTGATAAACTGTGAAACCCCCATACACACCTGGCAGGATCCTGATAAACTGTGAAACCCCCATACACACCAGGCAGGATCCTGAGAAACGGTGAAACCCCCATACACACCTGGCAGGATCCTGATAAAATGTGAAATCCCCACACACACGGCAGTATCTTGATGCACTGTGAAAACCTCATACACACCTGGCAGGATCCTGATAAACTGTGAAACCCCCAAACACACCTGGCAGGATCCTGATAAACTGTGAAACCCCCAAACACACCTGGCAGCATCCTGATAAACTGTGAAACCCCATACACACCTGGCAATTTCCTGATATACTGTGAAACCCCGATACACACCTGGCATGATCCTGATGCACTGTGAAATCCCCAGACACACCTGGCAGGATCTTGATGCACTGTGAAAACCCCATACAGACCTGGCAGCATCCTGATCCACTGTGAAAACTCGATACCCACCTAGCAGGATCCGGAAAATCTGTGAAAACCTCATGCACACCTGGCAGGATCCTGCTCCTCTGTGAAAACCCCATACACACCTGGCAGGATCCTGATCCACTGTGAGAACCCGATACACACCTGGCAGGATGTTGATCCGCTGTGAATCCCCCAAACACACCTGGCAGGATCCTGATACACTGTAAAAACCCCATACACACCTGGCAGGATCCTGATATAATCTGAAAACCCCCATGGAGACCTGGCAGGATCCTGATAAACTGTGAAAACCCCAGACACACCTGGCAGGATCCTGATATAATATGAATCCCCCATACACTCCTGGCAGGTTCCTGATCTAATGTGAAAATCCCATACACACCTGGCAGGATCCTGATACACTGTGAAAATCCCATAAATACCTGGCAGGATCCTGATAGACTGTGAAATATTCATACACACCTGGCAGGATCCTGATAAACTATGAAACCACATACACACCTGGCAGGATCCTGATAAACTGTGAAAACCCCATACACACCTGGCAGGATACTGATCCACTGTGAAAACCCCATACACACCTGGCAGGATCTTGATACACTGTGAAAACCCCATACACACCTGGCAGGATCCTGATAAACTGTGAAACCCCCAGACACACCTGGCAGGATCCTGATACACTGCGAAAACCCCATACTCTCCTGGCAGGATCCTGATAAACTGTGAAACCCCCATAAACACCTGGCAGGATCCTGCTCCTCTGTGAAAACCCCATACACACCTGGCAGGATCCTGATACACTGTGAAAACCCTATACACACCTGGCAGGATCCTGATCCACTGTGAGAACCCGATACACACCTGGCAGGATCCTGATAAACTGTGAAAACCCCATACACACCTGGCAGGATCTTGATACACTGTGAAAACCCCATACACACCTGGCAGGATCCTGATAAACTGTGAAACCCCCATACACCCCTGGCAGGATCCTGATACACTGTGAAAACCCCATACTCACCTGGCAGGATCCTGATAAACTGTGAAACCCCCATACACACCTGGCAGGATCCTGATAAACGGTGAAACCCCCATACACACCAGGCAGGATTCTGATAATCTATGAAACCCCCATACACACCTGGCAGTACCCTGATAAACAGTGAAAAACCCCAACACACCTGGCAGGATCCTGATCCACTGTGAAAACCCCATACAAACCTGGTAGGATCCTGATACACGGTGAAACCCCATACACACCTGGCAGGATCCTGATCCACTGTGAAAATCCCATACACACCTGGCAGAATCCTGATAAACGGTGAAACCCCCATACACACCTGGCAGGTTCCTGATAAAATGTGAAATCCCCACACACACGGCAGTATCTTGATGCACTGTGAGAACCCCATACACACCTGGCAGGATCCTGATAAACTGTGAAACCCCCAAACACACCTGGGAGGATCCTGATAAACTGTGAAACCCCCATACACACCTGGCAGCATCCTGATAAACTGTGAAACACCATACACACCTGGCAAGATCCTGATATACTGTGAAACCCCGATACACACCTGGCAGGATCCTGATACACTGTGAAATCCCCAGACACACCTGGCAGGATCTTGATGCACTGTGAAAACCCCATACAGACCTGGCAGCATCCTGATCCACCGTGAAATCTCCATACCCACCTGGCAGGATCCTGAAAAACTGTGAACACCCCATGCACACCTGGCCGGATCCTGCTCCTCTGTGAAAACCCCATACACACCTGGCAGGATCCTGATCCACTGTGAGAACCCGATAGACACCTGGCAGGATGTTGATCCGCTGTGAATACCCCATACACACCTGGCAGGATCCTGATACACTGTGAAAACCCCATACACACCTGGCAGGATCCTGATATCCTATGAAAACCCCCATACAGACCTGGCAGGATCCTGATAAACTGTGAAAACCGCAGACACACCTGGCAGGATCATGATAAAATATGAATCCCCCATACACTCCTGGCAGGTTCCTGATCCAATGTGAAAACCCCAAACACACCTGGCAGGATCCTGATACACTGTGAAAATCCCATACACACCTGGCAGGATCCTGATAGACTGTGAAATCTTCATACACACCTGGCAGGATCCTGATAAACTATGAAACCACATACACACCTGGCAGGATCCTGATAAACTGTGAAAACCCCATACAAACCTGGCAGGATACTGATCCACTGTGAAAACCCCATACACACCTGGCAGGATCCTGATACACTGTCAAAAGCCCATACACACCTGGCAGGATCCTGATAAACTATGAAACCCCCATACACACCTGGCAGGATCCTGATAAACTGTGAAAACCCCATACACACCAGGCAGGATCTTGATAAACTGTGAAACCCCCAGACACACCTGGCAGGATCCTGATACACTGGGAAAACCCCATACTCACCTGGCAGGATCCTAATAAACTGTGCAACCCCCATACACACCTGGCAGGATCCTGATAAACTGAGAAACCCCCATACACACCAGGCAGGATCCTGAGAAACGGTGAAACCCCCATACACACCTGGCAGGATCCTGATAAAATGTGAAATCCCCACACACACGGCAGTATCTTGATGCACTGTGAAAACCTCATACACACCTGGCGGGATCCTGATAAACTGTGAAACCCCCAAACACACCTGGCAGGATCCTGATAAACTGTGAAAACCCCAAACACACCTGGCAGCATCCTGATAAACTGTGAAACCCCATACACACCTGGCAAGTTCCTGATATACTGTGAAACCCCGATACACACCTGGCATGATCCTGATGCACTGTGAAATCCCCAGACACACCTGGCAGGATCTTGATGCACTGTGAAAACCCCATACAGACCTGGCAGCATCCTGATCCACTGTGAAAACTCGACACCCACCTAGCAGGATCCGGAAAATCTGTGAAAACCCCATGCACACCTGGCAGGATCCTGCTCCTCTGTGAAAACCCCATACACACCTGGCAGGATCCTGATCCACTGTGAGAACCCGATACACACCTGGCAGGATGTTGATCCGCTGTGAATCCCCCAAACACACCTGGCAGGATCCTGATACACTGTAAAAACCCCATACACACCTGGCAGGATCCTGATATAATCTGAAAACCCCCATGGAGACCTGGCAGGATCCTGATAAACTGTGAAAACCCCAGACACACCTGGCAGGATCCTGATATAATATGAATCCCCCATACACTCCTGGCAGGTTCCTGATCTAATGTGAAAACCCCATACACACCTGGCAGGATCCTGATACACTGTGAAAATCCCATACACACCTGGCAGGATCCTGATAGACTGTGAAATCTTCATACACACCTGGCAGGATCCTGATAAACTATGAAACCACATACACACCTGGCAGGATCCTGATAAACTGTGAAAACCCCATACACACCTGGCAGGATACTGATCCACTGTGAAAACCCCATACACACCTGGCAGGATCCTGATACACTATGAAACCCCCATACAAACCTGGCAGGATCCTGATAAGCTGTGAAAAACCCATACACACCTGGCAGGATCCTGATAAACTGTGAAAACCCCATACACACCTGGCAGGATCTTGATACACTGTGAAAACCCCATACACACCTGGCAGGATCCTGATAAACTGTGAAACCCCCATACACCCCTGACAGGATCCTGATACACTGTGAAAACCCCATACTCACCTGGCAGGATCCTGATAAACTGTGAAACCCCCATACACACCTGGCAGGATGCTGATAAACTGTGAAACCCCCATACACACCAGACAGGCTCCTGATAAACTGTGAAACCTCCATACACACCTGGCAGGATCTTGATACATTGTGAAAACACCATACACACGCGGCAGGATCCTGATAAACTATGAAACCCCCATACACAGCTGGCAGGATTCTGATAAACTATGAAACCCCCATACACACCTGGCAGTACCCTGATAAACAGTGAAAAACGCCAACACCCCTGGCAGGATCCTGATCCACTGTGAAAACCCCATTCAAACCTGGTAGGATCCTGATAAACTGTGAACCCCCCTACACCCCTGGCAGGATCCTGATCCTCTGTGAAAACCCCATACACACCTGGTAGAATCCTGATAAACGGTGAAACCCCCATACACACCTGGCAGGATCCTGATAAAATGTGAAATCCCCACACACACGGCAGTATCCTGATGCACTGTGAAAACCCCATACACACCTGGCAGGATCATGATAAACTGTGAAACCCCCAAACACACCTGGCAGGATCCTGATAAACTGTGAAACCCCCATACACACCTGGCAGCATCCTGATAAACTGTGAAACGCCATACACACCTGGCAAGATCCTGATATATTGTGAAACCCCGATACACACCTGGCAGGATCTTGATACACTGTGAAATCCCCAGACACACCTGGCAGGATTTGATGCACTGTGAAAACCCCATACAGACCTGGCAGCATCCTGATCCACCGTGAAAATTCCATACCCACCTGGCAGGATCCTGAAAAACTGTGAACACCCCATGCACACCTGGCAGGATCCTGCTCCTCTGTGAAAACCCCATTCACACCTGGCAGGATCCTGATCCACTGTGAGAACCCGATACACACCTGGCAGGATGTTGATCCGCTGTGAATCCCCCATACACACCTGGCAGGATCCTGATACACTGTGAAAACCCCCAAACAGACCTGGCAGGATCCTGATAAACTGTGAAAACCCCATACACACCTGGCAGCATCCTGATATACTATGAAAACCCCCAAACAGACCTGGCAGGATCCTGATAAACTGTGAAAACCGCAGACACACCTGGCAGGATTCTGATAAATTATGAATCCCCCATACACTCCTGGCAGGTTCCTGATCCAATGTGAAAACCCCAAACACACCTGGCAGGATCCTGATACACTGTGAAAATCCCATACACACCTGGCAGGATCCTGATAGACTGTGAAATCTTCATACACACCTGGCAGGATCCTGATAAACAATGAAACCACATACACACCTGGCAGGATCCTGATAAACTGTGAAAACCCCATACACACCTGGCAGGATACTTATCCACTGTGAAAACCCCATACACACCTGGCAGGATCCTGATACACTGTCAAAACCCCTACACACCTGGAAGGATCCTGATAAACTATGAAACCCCCATACGCACCTGGCAGGATCCTGATAAACTGTGAAAACCCCATACACACCTGGCAGGATCTTGATACAATGTGACAACCCCATACACACCTGGCAGGATCCTGATAAACTGTGAAACCCCCATACACACCTGGCAGGATCCTGATACACTGCGAAAACCCCATACTCACCTGGCAGGATCCTGATAAACTGTGAAACCCAAAAAAACACCTGGCAGGATCCTGATAAACAGTGAAACCCCCATACACACCAGGCAGGATCCTGATAAACTGTGAAAACCCCATACACACCTGGCAGGATCTTGATACACTGTGAAAACCCCATACACACGCGGCAGGAGCCTGATAAACTATGAAACCCCCATACACAGCTGGCAGGATTCTGATAAACTATGAAACCCCCATACACACCTTGCAGTATCCTGATAAACTGTGAAAACCCCATACACACCTGGCAGTATCCGGATACACCGTGAAAACCCCATACACACCTGGCAGGATCCTGATAAACTGTGAAACCCCCATACACACCTGGCAGGATCCTGATAAACTGTGAAAACCCCATACACACCTGGCAGGATAATGATAAACTGTGACACCCACATAAACATCTTGCAGGATCCTGATAAACTGTGAAAACCCCATGCACACCTGGCAGGATCTTGATACACTGTGAAAACCCCAGACACAGCTGGCAGGATCCTGATAAACTGTGAAACCCCCATGCACACCTGGCAGGAGCCTGATAAAATGTGAAACCCCATACACACCTGGCAGGATCCTGATAAACTGTGAAACACCCATACAAACCTGGCAGGATGCTGATAAAATGTAAAATCCCCATACACACCTGGCAGGATCTTGATACACTGTGAAAACCCCATACACACCTGAAAGGATCCTGATAAACTGTGAACCCCCATACACACCTGGCAGGATCCTGATAAACTGTGAAACCCTCATACACACCTGGAAGCATCCTGATAAACTGTGAAACCCCATACACACCTGGCAGGATCCTGATACACTGTGAAACCCCCATACACACCTGGCAGGATCTTGATACACTGTGAAAACCCCATACACACCTGGCAGCATCCTGATCCACTGTGAAAAACCCATACAGACGTGGCAGGATACTGAAAATCTGTGAACTCCCCATGCACACCTGGCAGGATCCTGATACTCTGTGAAAACCCCCATACACACCTGGCAGATCCTGATCTACTATGAAAACTCCATACACACCTGGCAGGAACCTGATACACTGTGAAATCCCGATACACACCGGGAAGTATCCTGATCCACTGTGAAAACCCCATACACACCTGGCAGGATACTGTTCCGCTGTGAAACCCCCATACACACCTGGCAGGATCCTGATACACTGTGAAAAACCCATACACACCTGCCAGGATCCTGATACACTGTGAAAACCCCCATACACACCTGGCAGGATCCTGATAAACTCTGAAAATCCCAGACACACCTGGCAGGATCCTGATAAACTATGAAACCTCCATACACACCTGGCAGGTTCCTGATCCACTGTGAAAACCCCATACACACCTGGCAGGATCCTGATGCACTGTGAAAATCCCATACACACCTGGCAGCATCCTGATATACTGTGAAAACCCATAGACACCTGGCAGGATCCTGATGTACTGTGAAAAACCCATACACACCTGGCAGGATCCTGATACACTGTGACACCCCCACACACACCTGGCAGCATCCTGATCCACTGTGAGAACCCCATAAACACCTGGCAGCATCCTGACAACTGTGAAAACCCCATGCACACCTGGCAGGATCCTGATACACTGTGAAAACCCCATACGCACCTGGCAGCATCCCGATCCACTGTGAAAACCCCACACACACGTGGCAGGATCCTGATACTCTGTGAAAACCACCAGACACACCTGGCAGATCCTGATACACTGTGAAAACCCCAAACACACCAGGCAGGATCCTGATACACTGTGAAAACCCGATACACACCTGGCAGGATCCTGATAAACTATGAAACCCCCATACACACCTGGCAGGATCCTGATAAACTATGAAACTCCCATACACATCTGGCAGGATCCTGATCCACTGTGAAAACCCCATACACACCTGGCAGGACAATGATACACTGTGAAAAACCCATACACACCTGCCAGGATCCTGATAGACTGTGAAAACCCCCATACACACTTGGCAGGATCCTGATAAACACTGAAAATCCCAGACACACCTGGCAGGATCCTGATATACTATGAAACATCCATACACACCTGGCAGGTTCCTGATCCACTGTGAAAACCCCATACACACCTGGCAGGATCCTGATGCACTGTGAAAATCCCATACACACCTGGCAGCATCCTGATATACTGTGAAACCCCATACACACCTGGCAGGATCCTGATGTACTGTGAAAAACCCATACACACCTGGCAGGATCCTGATACACTGTGACACCCCCATACACACCTGGCAGCATCCTGATCCACTGTGAGAACCCCATACACTGCTGGCAGGATCCTGACAACTGTGAAAACCCCATGCACACCTGGCAGGATCCTGATACACTGTGAAAATCCCATATGCACCTGGCAACATCCCGATCCACTGTGAAAACCCCACACACACGTGGCAGGATCCTGATACTCTGTGAAAACCACCAGACACACCTGGCAGATCCTGATATACTGTGAAAACACCATACACACCTGGCATGATCCTGAGACACTGTGAAAAGCCTATACAGACCAGGCAGGATCCTGATCCACTGTGAAAACCCCATACACACCTGGCAGGATCCTGATCCGCTGTGAAACCCCCAAGAACTCCTGGCAGGTTCCTGATACACTGTGAAAACCCCATACACACCTGGCAGGATGCTGATACACTGTGAAAACCCCATACACACCTGGCAGGATACTGATACACTGTGAAAACCCCATACACACCAGGCAGGATCCTGATACACTGTGAAAACCCCATACACACCTGGCAGGATCCTGATAAACTATGAAACCCCCATACACACCTGGCAGGATCCTGATAAACTATGAAACCCCCATACACACCAGGCAGGATCCTGATACACTGTGAACACCCCATACACACCTGGCAGGATCCTGATAAACTATGAAACCCCCATACACACCTGGCAGGATCCTGATAAACTATGAAACCCCCATACACACCTGGCAGGATCCTGATAAACTATGAAACCCCCATACACACCTGGCAGGATCCTGATCCACTGTGAAAACCCCATACACACCTGGCAGGATCCTGATAAACTATGAAACCCCCATGCACACCTGGCAGGATCCTGATAATCTATGAAACCCCCATACACACCTGGCAGGATCCTGATCCACTGTGAAAACCCCATACACACCTGGCAGGATCCTGATACACTGTGAAGACCGCAAACACACCTGGCAGGATCCTGATACACCGTGAAAACCCCATACACTCCTGGCAGGATCCTGATAAACTATGAAACCCCCATACACACCTGGCAGGATCCTGATAAACTATGAAACCCCCATACACACCTGGCAGGATCCTGATCCACTGTGAAAACCCCATACACACCTGGCAGGATCCTGATACACTGTGAAAAACCCATACACACCTGCCAGGATCCTGATACACTGTGAAACCCCAATACGCACCTGGCAGGAACCTGATGCACCGTGAAAATCCCATACACACCTGGCAGCATCCTGATATACTGTGAAACCCCATACACACCTGGCAGGATCCTGATGTACTGTGAAAAACCCATACACACCTGGCAGGATCCTGATACACTGTGACACCCCCATACACACCTGGCAGCATCCTGATCCACTGTGAGAACCCCATACACACCTGGCAGGATCCTGACAACTGTGAAAACCCCATGCACACCTGGCAGGATCCTGATACACTGTGAAAACCCCATACGCACCTGGCAGCATTCCGATCCACTGTGGAAACCCCACACACACGTGGCAGGATCCTGATACTCTGTGAAAACCACCAGACACACCTGGCAGATCCTGATATACTGTGAAAACACCATACACACCTGGCATGATCCTGATACACTGTGAAAAGCCTATACAGACCAGGCAGGATCCTGATCCACTGTGAAAACCCAATACACACCTGGCAGGAACCTGATCCGCTGTGAAACCCGCAAGAACTCCTGGCAGGTTCCTGATACACTGTGAAAACCCCATACACACCTGGCAGGATGCTGATACACTGTGAAAAACCCATACACACCTGGCAGGATACTGATACACTGTGAAAACCCCATACACGCCTGGCAGGTTGCTGATACACTGTGAAAACCCCAAACACACCAGGCAGGATCCTGATAAACTGTGAAAACCCCATACACACCTGGCAGGATCCTGATAAACTATGAAACCCCCATACACACCTGGCAGGATCCTGATAAACTATGAAACCCCCATACACACCTGGCAGGATCCTGATCCAATGTGAAAACCCCATACACACCTGGCAGGATCCTGATAAACTATGAAACCCCCATGCACACCTGGCAGGATCCTGATAAACTATGAAACCCCCATACACACCTGGCAGGATCCTGATCCACTGTGAAAACCCCATACACACCAGGCAGGATCCTGATACACTGTGAAGACCGCAAACACACCTGGCAGGATCCTGATACACCGTGAAAACCCCATACACTCCTGGCAGGATCCTGATAAACTATGAAACCCCCATACACACCTGGCAGGATCCTGATAAACTATGAAACCCCCATACACACCTGGCAGGATCCTGATCCACTGTGAAAACCCCATACACACCTGGCAGGATCCTGATACACTGTGAAAAACCCATACACACCTGCCAGGATCCTGATACACTGTGAAACCCCAATACGCACCTGGCAGGAACCTGATGCACCGTGAAAATCCCATACACACCTGGCAGCATCCTGATATACTGTGAAACCCCATACACACCTGGCAGGATCCTGATGTACTGTGAAAAACCCATACACACCTGGCAGGATCCTGATACACTGTGACACCCCCATACACACCTGGCAGCATCCTGATCCACTGTGAGAACCCCATACACACCTGGCAGGATCCTGACAACTGTGAAAACCCCATGCACACCTGGCAGGATCCTGATACACTGTGAAAACCCCATACGCACCTGGCAGCATTCCGATCCACTGTGGAAACCCCACACACACGTGGCAGGATCCTGATACTCTGTGAAAACCACCAGACACACCTGGCAGATCCTGATATACTGTGAAAACACCATACACACCTGGCATGATCCTGATACACTGTGAAAAGCCTATACAGACCAGGCAGGATCCTGATCCACTGTGAAAACCCAATACACACCTGGCAGGAACCTGATCCGCTGTGAAACCCGCAAGAACTCCTGGCAGGTTCCTGATACACTGTGAAAACCCCATACACACCTGGCAGGATGCTGATACACTGTGAAAAACCCATACACACCTGGCAGGATACTGATACACTGTGAAAACCCCATACACGCCTGGCAGGTTGCTGATACACTGTGAAAACCCCAAACACACCAGGCAGGATCCTGATAAACTGTGAAAACCCCATACACACCTGGCAGGATCCTGATAAACTATGAAACCCCCATACACACCTGGCAGGATCCTGATAAACTATGAAACCCCCATACACACCTGGCAGGATCCTGATCCAATGTGAAAACCCCATACACACCTGGCAGGATCCTGATAAACTATGAAACCCCCATGCACACCTGGCAGGATCCTGATAAACTATGAAACCCCCATACACACCTGGCAGGATCCTGATCCACTGTGAAAACCCCATACACACCAGGCAGGATCCTGATACACTGTGAAGACCGCAAACACACCTGGCAGGATCCTGATACACCGTGAAAACCCCATACACTCCTGGCAGGATCCTGATAAACTATGAAACCCCCATACACACCTGGCAGGATCCTGATAAAGTTTGAAACCCGCCATACACACCTTGCAGTATCCTGATCCACTGTGAAACCCCATACACACCTGGCAGGATCCTGATAAACTGTGAAAAACCCATGCACACCTGGCAGGATCCTGATAAACTATGAAACCTTCATGCACATCTGGCAGGAACCTGATAAACAATGAACCCCCATACACACCTGGCAGGACCCTGATACACTGTGAAAACCCCATACACAACTGACAGGATCCTGATCCACTGTGAAAACCCCATACACACCTGGCAGGATCCTGATACACTGTGAAGACCGCAAACACACCTGGCAGTATCCTGATACACCGTGAAAACCCCATACACTCCTGGCAGGATCCTGATAAACTATGAAACCCCCATACACACCTGGCAGGATCCTGATAAACTATGAAACCCCCATACACACCTGGCAGGATCCTGATCCACTGTGAAAACCCCATACACACCTGGCAGGATCCTGATACACCGTGAAAAACCCATACACACCTGCCAGGATCCTGATACACTGTGAAACCCCCATACACACCTGGCAGGATCCTGATGCACTGTGAAAATCCCATACACACCTGGCAGCATCCTGATATACTGTGAAACCCCATACACACCTGGCAGTATCCTGATGTACTGTGTAAACCCATACACACCTGGCAGGATCCTGATACACTGTGACACCCCCATACACACCTGGCAGCATCCTGATCCACTGTGAGAACCCCATACACACCTGGCAGGATCCTGATCCACTGTGAAAACCCCATGCACACCTGGCAGGATCCTGATACACTGTGAAAACCCCATACGCACCTGGCAGCACCCCGATCCACTGTGAAAACCCCACACACACGTGGCAGGTTCCTGATACTCTGTGAAAACCACCAGACACACCTGGCAGATCCTGATATACTGTGAAAACACCATACACACTTGGCATGATCCTGATACACTGTGAAAAGCCTATACAGACCAGGCAGGATCCTGATCCACTGTGAAAACCCCATACACACCTGGCAGGATCCTGATCCGCTGTGAAACCCCCAAGAACTCCTGGCAGGTTCCTGATACACTGTGAAAACCCCATACACACCTGGCAGGATGCTGATACACTGTGAAAACCCCATACACACCTGGCAAGATACTGATACACTGTGAAAACCCCATACATGCCTGGCAGGTTGCTGATACACTGTGAAAACCCCAAACACACCAGGCAGGATCCTGATACACTGTGAAAACCCCATACACACCTGGCAGGATCCTGATAAACTATGAAACCCCCATACACACCTGGCAGGATCCTGATAAACTATGAAACCCCCATACACACCTGGCAGGATCCTGATCCAATGTGAAAACCCCATACACAACTGGCAGGATCCTGATAAACTATTAAACCCCCATGCACACCTGGCAGGATCCTGATAAACTATGAAACCCCCATACACACCTGGCAGGATCCTGATCCACTGTGAAAACCCCATACACACCAGGCAGGATCCTGATACACTGTGAAGACCGCAAACACACCTGGCAGGATCCTGATACACCGTGAAAACCCCATACACTCCTGGCAGGATCCTGATAAACTATGAAACCCCCATACACACCTGGCAGGATCCTGATAAAGTTTGAAACCCGCCATACACACCTTGCAGTATCCTGATCCACTGTGAAACCCAATACACACCTGGCAGGATCCTGATAAACTGTGAAAAACCCATGCACACCTGGCAGGATCCTGATAAACTATGAAACATTCATGCACATCTGGCAGGAACCTGATAAACAATGAACCCCCATACACCTGGCAGGACCCTGATACACTGTGAAAACCCCATACACAACTGGCAGGATCCTGATCCACTGTGAAAACCCCATACACACCTGGCAGGATCCTGATACACTGTGAAAACCCCATACACACCTGGCAGGATCCTGATAAACTGTGAAACGCCCATACACACCGGGCAGGATCCTGATAAACTGTGAAAACCACATACACACCTGGCAGGATCCTGATCCACTGTGAAAACCCCAAACACACCAGGCAGGATCCTGATACACTGTGAAACCCCATACACACCTGGCAGGATTCTGATCCACTGTGAAAACCCCATACACACCTGGCAGGATTCTGATCCACTGTGAAATCCCCATACACACGTGGCAGGATCCTGATTCACTGTGAAAACCCCACACACACCTGGCAGGATCCGGATAAACTGTGAAAACCCCATGCACACCTGGCAGGATTCTGATACTCTGTGAAACTCCCAGACACACCTGGCAGATCCTGATATACTGTGAAAACACCATACACACCTGGCATGATCCTGATACACTGTGAAAAGCCTATACAGACCTGGCAGGATCCGGATCCACTGTAAAAACCCCATACACACCTGGCAGGATCCTGATCCGCTGTGAAAACCCCATACATAACTGGCAGGATCCTGATCCACTGTGAAAACCCCATACACACCTGGCAGGATCCTGATACACTGTGAAAACCCCATACACACCTGGCAGGATCCTGATAAACTGTGAAACCCCCATACACACCTGGCAGGATACTGATAAACTGTGAAAACCACATACACACCTGGCAGGATCCTGATCCACTGTGAAAACCACAAACACACCAGGCAGGATCCTGATACACTGTGAAACCCCATACACACCTGGCAGGATTCTGATCGACTGTGAAAACCGCATACACTCCTGGCAGGATTCTGATCCACTGTGAAAACCCCATACACACGTGGCAGGATCCTGATGCACTGTGAAAACCCCATACACAGCTGGCAGGATGCTGATAAACTGTGAAAACCCCATGCACACCTGGCAGGATCCTGATACTCTGTGAAAACTCCCAGACACACCTGGCAGATCCTGATATACTGTGAAAACACCATACACACCTGGCATGATCCTGATACACTGTGAAAAGTCTCCAGACCTGGCACGATACGGATCCACTGTAAAAACCCCATACACACCTGGCAGGATCCTGATCCGCTGTGAAACCCCCAAGAACTCCTGGCAGGTTCCTGATACACTGTGAAAACCCCATACACACCTGTCAGGATGCTGATACACTGCGAAAACCCCATACACACCTGTCAGGACCCTGAGACACTGTGAAAACCCCATACACGCCTGGCAGGTTCCTGATACACTGTGAAAACCCCAAACACACCTGGCAGGATCCTGATACACTGTGAAAACCCCATACACACCTGGCAGGATCCTGATAAACTATGAAACCCCCATACACACCTGGCAGGATCCTGATAAACTATGAAACACCCATACACACCTGGCAGGATCCTGATCCACTGTGAAAACCCCATTCACACCTGGCAGGATCCTGATACACTGTGAAGAACCCAAACACAACTGGCAGGATCCTGATAAACTGTGAAACCCCCATACAAACCTGGCAGAATCCTGATCCACTTTGAAAACCCCATACACACCTGGCAGGATCCTGATACACTGTGAAACCCCATACGCACCTGGCAGGATTCTGATCCACTGTGAAAACCCCATACACACCTGGCAGGATCCTGATAAACTGTGAAAACCCCATACACACCTGGCAGCATCATGACCCACTGTGAAAACCCCATACACATCTGGAAGGATCCTGATGTACTGTGAAAAACCCATACACACCTGGCAGGATCCTGATAAACTATGAAACCCCCAGACACTCCTGGCAGGATCCTGATAAACTATGAAACCCCCATACACACCTGGTAGGTTCCTGATAAACTGTGTAACCCCCATACACACCTGGCAGGATCCTGATAAACTGTGAAGAACCCAAACACACCTGGCAGGATCCTGATCCACTGTGAAAACACCATACACATCTGGCAAAAGCCTGATACACTGTGAAACCCCACACACTCCTGGCAGGATCCTGATCCACTGTGAAAACCCCATACACACCTGGCAGGATCCTGATAAACTGTGAAAACCCCATACACACCTGGCAGGATACTGATCCACTGTGAAAACCCCAAACACACGTGGCAGGATCCTGATAAACTATGAAACCCCCATACACACCTGGCAGGATCCTGATAAACTATGAAACCCCCATACACACCTGGCAGGATCCTGTTAAACTATGAAACCCCCATACACACCTGGCAGGATCCCGATAAACTGTGAAACCCCCATACACACCTGGCAGGTTCCCGATAAACTTTGAAACCCACATGCACACCTGGCAAGATCCTGATCCACTGGGAATACCCCATACACACCTGGCAGGATCCTGATACACTGAGAAACCTCATATACAGCTGGCAGGATGCTGATACACTGTGAAAACACCATGCACACCTTGCAGGAACCTGATCTACTGTGAATCCCCCATACACACCTGGCGGAATCCTGATACACTGTGAAAACCCCATACACACCTGGCAGCATCCTGATCCACTGTGAGAACCCCATACACACCTGGCAGCATTCTGATCCACTGTGAAAGCCCCATACACACCTGGCAGGATCCTGATAAACTGTGAAAACCCCATACACACCTGGCAGATCCTGATAATCTGTCAAAACTCCCAGACACACCTGGCAGATCCTGATATACTGTGAAAACACCATACACACCTGGCATGATCCTGATACACTGTGAAAAGCCTATACAGACCTGGCAGGATCCGGATCCACTGTAAAACCCCATACACACCTGGCAGGATCCTGATCCGCTGTGAAACCCCCAAGAACTCCTGGCAGGTTCCTGATACACTGTGAAAACCCCATACACACCTGGCAGGATGCTGATACACTGCGAAAACCCCATACACATCTGTCAGGACCCTGAGACACTGTGAAAACCCCATACACGCCTGGCATGTTCCTGATACAATGTGAAAACCCCAAACACACCTGGCAGGATCCTGATAAACTATGAAACCCCCATACACACGTGGCAGGATCCTGATAAACTATGAAACCCCCATACACACCTGGCAGGATACTGATCCACTGTGAAAACCCCATACACACCTGGCAGGATCCTGATACACTGTGAAGACCCCAAACAGACCTGGCAGGATCCTGATGCACCGTGAAAACCCCAAACACACCTGGCAGGATCCTGATCCACTGTGAAAACCCCATACTCACCTGGCAGGATCCTGATTCGCTGTGAAAACCCATACACACCTGGCAGGATCCTGATCCACTATGAAAACCCCATACACACCTTGCAGGATCCTGATACACTGTGAAAACCCCTTACACACCTGGCAGGATCCTGATAAACTATGAAACCCCCATACACACCTGGCAGGAACCTGATAAACTGTGAAACCCCCAGACACACCTGGCAGGATCCTGATAAACTGTGAAACCCCCATACAAACCTGGCAGAATCCTGATCCAATTTGAAAACCCCATACACACCTGGCAGGATCCTGATACACTGTGAAACCCCATACGCACCTGGCAGGATTCTGATCCACTGTGAAAACCCCATACACACCAGGCAGGATTCTGATAAACTGTGAAAAACCCATACACACCTGGCAGCATCATGACCCACTGTGAAAACCCCATACACATCTCGAAGGATCCTGATGTGCTGTGAAAAACCCATACACACCTGGCAGGATCCTGATAAACTATGAAACCCCCAGACACTCCTGGCAGGATCCTGATAAACTATGAAACCTCCATACACACCTGGTAGGTTCCTGATAAACTATGTAACCCCCATACACACCTGGCAGGATCCTGATAAACTGTGAAGAACCCAAACACACCTGGCAGGATCCTGATCCACTGTGAAAACCCCATACACATCTGGCAAAAGCCTGATACACTGTGAAACCCCATGCACACCTGGCAGGATACTGATCCACTGTGAAAACCCCAAACACACGTGGCAGGATCCTGATAAACTATGAAACCCCCATACACACCTGGCAGGATCCTGATAAACTATGAAACCCCCATACACACCTGGCAGGATCCTATTAAACTATGAAACCCCCATACACACCTGGCAGGATCCCGATAAACTGTGAAACCCCCATACACACCTGGCAGGTTCCTGATAAACTTTGAAACCCCATGCACACCTGGCAAGATCCTGATCCACTGGGAAAACCCCATACACACCTGGCAGGATCCTGATACACTGTGAAACCTCATATACAGCTGGCAGGATGCTGATACACTGTGAAAACACCATGCACACCTTGCAGGATCCTGATCTACTGTGAATCCCCCATACACACCTGGCGGAATCCTGATACACTGTGAAAACCCCATACACACCTGGCAGGATCCTGATACACTGTGAAAACCCCATACGCACCTGGCAGCATCCTGATCCACTGTGAAAGCACCATACACATCTGGAAGGATCATGATGTACTGTGAAAAACCCATACACACCTGGCAGGATCCTGATAAACGATGAAACCCCCATACACACCTGGCAGGATCCTGATAAACTATGTAACCCCCATACACACCTGGCAGGATCCTCATAAACTGTGAAGAACCCATACACACCTGGCAGGATCCTGATACACTGTGAAACCCCATACGCACCTGGCAGGATGCTGATCCACTGTGAAAACCCCATACACACCTGGCAGGATCCTGATAAACTGTGAAAACCCCAGACACACCTGGCAGCATCATGATCCACTGTGAAAACCCGATACACATCTGGAAGTATCCTGATGGACTGTGAAAACCCCATACACACCTGGCAGGATCCTGATAAACTATGAAACCCCCAGACACACCTGGCAGGATCCTGATAAACTATGAAACCCCCATACACACCTGGTAGGTTCCTGATAAACTAGGTAACCCCCATACACACCTGGCAGGATCCTGATAAACTATGAAACCCCCAAACACACCTGGCAGGACCCTGATACACAGTGAAAACCACATACACACCTGGCAGGATCCTGATCCACTGTGAAAACCCCATACTCACCTGGCAGGATCCTGATACACTGTGAAAACCCCATACACACCTGACAGGATCCTGATAAACTGTGAAACCCCCATACACACCTGGCAGGATCCTGATCCGCTGTGAAAACCCCATACACACCTGGCAGGATCCTGATAAACTGTGAAAACCCCATACACACCTGGCAGGATCCTGATACACTGTGAAAACCCCATACACACCTGGCAGGATCCTGATAAACTATGAAACCCCCATACACACCTGGCAGGATTATGATATACTATGAAACCCCCATACACACCTGGCAGTATCCTGATAAACTATGAAATCCCCATACACACCTGGCAGGACCCTGATAAACTGTGAAACCCCCAGACACACCTGGCAGGATCCTGATAAACTGTGAAACCCCCATACAAACCTGGCAGAATCCTGATCCACTTTGAAAACCCCATACACACCTGGCAGGATCCTGATACACTGTGAAACCCCATACGCACCTGGCAGGATTCTGATCCACTGTGAAAACCCCATACACACCTGGCAGGATCCTGATAAACTGTTAAAACCCCATACACACCTGGCAGCATCATGACCCACTGTGAAAACCCCATAAACATCTGGAAGGATCCTGATGGACTGTGAAAAACCCATACACACCTGGCAGGATCCTGATAAACTATGAAACCCCCATACACACCTGGTAGGTTCCTGATAAACTATGTAACCCCCATACACACCTGGCAGGATCCTGATAAACTGTGAAGAACCCAAACACACCTGGCAGGATCCTGATCCACTGTGAAAACCCCATACACATCTGGCAGATGCCTGATACACTGTGAAACCCCATACACTCCTGGCAGGATCCTGATCCACTGTGAAAACCCCATACACACCTGGCAGGATCCTGATAAACTGTAAAAACCCCATACACACCTGGCAGGATACTGATCCACTGTGAAAACCCCAAACACACGTGGCAGGATCCTGATAAACTATGAAACCCCCATACACACCTGGCAGGATCCTGATAAACTATGAAACCCCCATACACACCTGGCAGGATCCTGTTAAACTATGAAACCCCCATACACACCTGGCAGGATCCCGATAAACTGTGAAACCCCCATACACACCTGGCAGGTTCCTGATAAACTTTGAAACCCACATGCACACCTGGCAAGATCCTGATCCACTGGGAAAACCCAATACACACCTGGCAGGATCCTGATACACTGTGAAACCTCATATACAGCTGGCAGGATGCTGATACACTGTGAAAACACCATGCACACCTTGTAGGATCCTGATCTACTGTGAATCCCCCATACACACCTGGCGGAATCCTGATACACTGTGAAAACCCCATACATACCTGGCAGCATCCTGATCCACTGTGAGAACCCCATACACACCTGGCAGAATCCCGATAAACTGTGAAAACCCCATGCACACCTGGCAGGATCCTGATACACTGTGAAAACCCCATACGCACCTGGCAGCATCCTGATCCACTGTGAAAGCCCCATACACACCTGGCAGGATACTGATAAACTGTGAAAACCCCATACACACCTGGCATGATCCTGATACACTGTGAAAAGCCTATACAGACCTGGCAGGATCTGGATCCACTGTAAAGACCCCATACACACCTGGCAGGATCCTGATCCGCTGTGAAAACCCCATACACAACTGGCAGGTTCCTGATCCACTGTGAAAACCCCATACACACCTGGCAGGATCCTGATACACTGTGAAAACCCCATACACACCTGGCAGGATCCTGATAAACTGTGAAACCCCCATACACACCGGGCAGGATCCTGATAAACTGTGAAAACCACATACACACCTGGCAGGATCCTGATCCACTGTGAAAACCCCAAACACACCAGGCAGGATCCTGATACACTGTGAAAACCCCATACACGCCTGGCAGGTTCCTGATACACTGTGAAAACCCCAAACACACCTGGCAGGATCCTGATACACTGTGAAAACCCCATACACACCTGGCAGGATCCTGATAAACTATGAAACACCCATACACACCTGGCAGGATCCTGATAAACTATGAAACCCCCATACACACCTGGCAGTATCCTGATCCACTGTGAAAACCCCATACACACCTGGCAGGATCCTGATACACTGTGAAGACCCCAAACAGAACTGGCAGGATCCTGATGCACCGTGGAAACCCCATACACACCTGGCAGGATCCTGATCCACTGTGAAAACCCCATACACACTGGCAGGATCCTGATAAACTGTGAAAAACCCATACACACCTGGCAGGATCCTGATAAACTATGAAACCTTCATACACACCTGGCAGGAACCTGATAAACTATGAAACCCCCAAACACACCTGGCAGGACCCTGATACACAGTGAAAACCACATACACACCTGGCAGGATCCTGATCCACTGTGAAAACCCCATACTCACCTGGCAGGATCCTGATACACTGTGAAAACCCCATACACACCTGGCAGGATCCTGATAAACTGTGAAACCCCCATACACACCTGGCAGGAACCTGATTCGCTGTGAAAACCCCATACACACCTGGCAGGATCCTGATCCACTGTGAAAACCCCATACACACCTGGCAGGATCCTGATACACTGTGAAAACCCCATACACACCTGGCAGGATCCTGATAAACTATGAAACCCCCATACACACCTGGCAGGATCCTGATATACTATGAAACCCCCATACACACCTGGCAGGATCCTGATAAACTATGAAACCCCCATACACACCTGGCAGGACCCTGATAAACTGTGAAACCCCCAGACACACCTGGCAGGATCCTGATAAACTGTGAAACCCCCATACAAACCTGGCAGAATCCTGATCCACTTTGAATACCCCATACACACCTGGCAGGATCCTGATACACTGTGAAACCCCATACGCACCTGGCAGGATTCTGATCCACTGTGAAAACCCCATACACACCAGGCAGGATCCTGATAAACTGTGAAAACCCCATACACACCTGGCAGCATCATGACCCTCTGTGAAAACCCCATACACATCTGGAAGGATCCTGATGTACTGTGAAAAACCCATACACACCTGGCAAGATCCTGATAAACTATGAAACCCCCAGACACTCCTGGCAGGATCCTGATAAACTATGAAACCCCCATATACACCTGGTAGGTTCCTGATAAACTATGTAACCCCCATACACACCTGGCAGGATCCTGATAAACTGTGAAGAACCCAAACACACCTGGCAGGATCCTGATCCACTGTGAAAACCCCATACACATCTGGCAAAAGCCTGATACAATGTGAAACCCCATACACACCTGACAGGATTCTGATCCACTGTGAAAACTTCAAACACACCTGGCAGGATCCTGATAAACTGTGAAAACCCCATACACACCTGGCAGGATACTGATCCACTGTGAAAACCCCAAACACACGTGGCAGGATCCTGATAAACTATGAAACCCCCATACACACCTGGCAGGATCCTGATAAACTATGAAACCCCCATACACACCTGGCAGGATCCTGTTAAACTATGAAACCCCCATACACACCTGGCAGGATCCCGATAAACTGTGAAACCGCCATACACACCTGGCAGGTTCCTGATAAACTTTGAAACCCCCATGCACACCTGGCAAGATCCTGATCCACAGGGAAAACCCCATACACACCTGGCAGGATCCTGATACACTGTGAAACCTCATAAACAGCTGGCAGGATGCTGATACACTGTGAAAACACCATGCACACCTTGCAGGATCCTGATCTACTGTGAATCCCCCATACACACCTGGCGGAAACCTGATACACTGTGAAAACCCCATACACACCTGGCAGCATCCTGATCCACTGTGAGAACCCCATACACACCTGGCAGAATCCCGATAAACTGTGAAAACCCCATGCACACCTGGCAGGATCCTGATACACTGTGAAAACCCCATACGCACCTGGCAGCAACCTGATCCACTGTGAAAGCCCCATACACATCTGGAAGGATCCTGATGTACTGTGAAAAACCCATATACACCTGGCAGGATCCTGATAAAGGATGAAACCCCCATACAACCCTGGCAGGATCCTGATAAACTGTGAAGAACCCATACACACCTGGAAGGATCCTGATACACTGTGAAACCCCATACGCACCTGGCAGGATCCAGATCCACTGTGAAAACCCCATACACACCTGTCAGGATCCTGATAAACTGTGAAAACCCCAGACACACCTGGCAGCATCATGATCCACTGTGAAAACCCGATACACATCTGGAAGGATCCTGATGTACTGTGAAAAACCCATACACACCTGGCAGGATCCTGAGAAACTATGAAACCCCCAGACACACCTGGCAGGATCCTGATAAACTATGAAACCCCCATACACACCTGGCAGGATCCTGTTAAACAATGAAACCCCCATACACACCTGGCAGGATCCTGATAAACTGTGAAACCCCCAATAACACCTGGCAGGATCCTGATCCACTGGGAAAACCCCATACACACCTGGCAGGATCCTGATACACTGTGAAACCCCATATACAGCTGGCAGGATGCTGATATACTGGAAAACACCATGCACACATTGCAGGATCTTGATATACTGTGAATCCCCCATACACAACTGGCTGAATCCTGATACACTGTGAAAACCCCATACACACCAGGCAGCATCCTGATCCACTGTGAGAACACCATACACACCTGGCAGAATCCCGATAAACTGTGAAAACCCCATGCACACCTGGCAGGCTCCTGATACACTGTGAAAACCCCATACGCACCTGGCAGCATCCTGATCCACTGTGAAAGCCCCATACACACCTGGCAGGATACTGATAAACTGTGAAAACACCATGCACACCTGGCAGGATCCTGATAAATGATGAAACCCCCATACACACCTGGTAGGTTCTTGATAAACTATGTAACCCCCATACACACCTGGCAGGATCCTGATAAACTGTGAAGAACCCAAACACACCTGGCAGGATCCTGATATACTGTGAATCCCCCATAGACACCTGGCAGGATCCTGATACACTGTGAAAACCCCATACACACCTGGCAGCATCCTGATCCACTGTGAGAACCCCATACACACCTGGCAGCATCCTGATAAACTGTGCAAACCCCATGCACACCTGGCAGGATCCTGATACACTGTGAAGAACCCAAACACACCTGGCAGGATCCTGATATACTGTGAATCCCCCATACACACCTGGCAGGATACTGATACACTGTGAAAAACCCATACACACCTGGCAGCATCCTGATCCACTGAGAGAACCCCATACACACCTGGCAGAATCCTGATAAACTGTGAAAACGCCATGCACACCTGGCAGGATCCTGAAACACTGTGAAAACCCCATACGCACCTGGCAGCATCCTGATCCACTGTGAAAGCCCCAGACTCACCTAGCAGTATACTTATAAACTGTGAATACCCCATGCACACCTGGCAGGATCCTGATTCTCTGTGAAAACCCCCATACACACCTGGCAGGATCCTGATGCACTGTGATAACCCCATAGACACCTTGCAGGATCCTGATCCGCTGTGAAACCCCTAAACACACCTGGCAGGATCCTGATGCACTGTGAATACCCCATAGACACCTTGCAGGATCCTGATCCGCTGTGAAACCCCTAAACAAACCTGGCAGGATCCTGATACACTATGAAAACCCCATACACACCTGGCAGGATCCTGATACACTGTGAAAACCCCATACACACCTGGCAGGATCCTGATACACTGTGAAAACCCCATACACGCCTGGCAGGATACGGATACACTGTGAAAACCCCAAACACACCTGGCAGGATCCTGGTACACTCTAAAAACCCCATGCACTCCTGGCAGGAGCCTGATAAAATGTGAAACCCCCAAACACACCTGGCAGGTTCCTGATAAACTATGAAACCCCCATACACACCTGGCAGGATCCTGATCCACTGTGAAAACCCCATACACACCTGGCAGGATCCTGATACACTGTGAAATCACCAAAAACACCTGGCAGGATCCTGATACACTGTGAAATCCCCATACACACCAGGCAGGATCCTGATAAACTATGAAACCCCCATACACACCTGGTAGGATCCTGATAAACTATGAAACCACCATGCATACCTGGCAGGATACTGATCCACTGTGAAAACCCCATACACACCTGGCAGGATCCTGATACAATGTGAAAAATCCATACACACCTGGTAGGATCCTGATAAACTATGAAACCTTCATACACACCTGGCAGGATCCTGATAAACTATGAAAACCCCATACACACCTGGCAGGATCCTGATACACTGTGAAAACCTCATGCACACCTGGCAGGTTCCTGATAAACTGTGAAACCCCCATAAACATCTGGCAGGATCCTGATAAACTATGAAACCCCCATACACACCTGGCAGGATCCTGATAAACTGTGAAACCCCCAAATACACCTGGCAGGACCCTGATAAACTGTGAAACCCCCATACACACCTGGCAGGATCCTGATCCACTGTGAAATTCCCTTACACACCTGGCAGGATCCTGTCACACTGTGAAACCCCATACACACCTGGCAGGATCCTGATCCACTGTGAAAACCCCATACACACCTGGCAGGATGCTGATAAACTGTGAAAAACCCATACACACCTGGCAGGATCCTGATAAACTATAAAACCCCCATGCACACCTGGTGGTTCCTGATAAACTATGTAACCCCCATACACACCTGGCACGATCCTGATAAACTGTGAAGAACCCAAACACACCTGGCAGGATCCTGATCCACTGTGAAAACCCCATACACATCTGGCAAAAGCCTGATATACTGTGAAACCCCATACACACCTGGCAGGATCCTGATGCACTGTGAAAACCCCATACACACCTGGCAGGATCCTGATAAACTGTGAAAACCCCACACACACCTGGCAGGATCCTGATCCACTGTGAAAACCCCAAACACACGTGGCAGGATCCTGATAAACTATGAAACCCCCATACACACCTGGCAGGATCCTGATAAACTATGAAACCCCCATACACACCTGGCAGGATCCTGTTAAACTATGAAACACCCATACACATCTGGCAGGATCCCGATAAACTGTGAAACCCCCATACACACCTGGCAGGTTCCTGATAAACTTTGAAACCCCCATGCACACCTGGCAGTATCCTGACCCACTGGGAAAAACCCATACACACCTGGCAGGATGCTGATACACTGTGAAACCCCATGCACACCTGGCAGGATCCTGATTCTCTGTGAAAACCCCCATACACACCTGGCAGATCCTGATATACTGTGAAAACCCCATGCACAACTGGCAGGATACTGATGCACTGTGAAAACCCTATACACACCTGGCAGGATCCTGATGCACTGTGAAAACCCCATAGACACCTTGCAGGATCCTGATCCGCTGTGAAACCCCCAAACACACCTGGCAGGATCCGGATACACTGTTAAAACCCCAGACACGCCTGGCAGGATCCTGATACACTGTGAAAACCCCAAACACACCTGGCAGGATCCTGGTACACTCTAAAAACCCCATGCACACCTGGCAGGGGCCTGATAAACTATGAAACACCCAAACACACCTGGCAGGTTCCTGATAAACTATGAAACCCCCATACACACCTGGCAGGATCCTGATCCACTGTGAAAACCCCATACACACCTGGCAGGATCCTGATACACTGTGAAAACCCCGAAAACACCTGGCAGGATGCTGATACACTGTGAAATCCCCATACACACCAGGCAGGATCCTGATAAACTATGAAACCCCCATACACACCTGGTAGGATCCTGATAAACTATGAAACCCCCATACATACTTGGCAGGATACTGATCCACTGTGAAAACCCCATACACACCTGGCAGGATCCTGATACAATGTGAAAAACCCATACACACCTGGTCTTTCTTTCTTTCTTTTCTTTTGGGCCTCCTTATCTCGAGAGACAATGGATACGCGCCTGGAGGTGGTCAGTGGTTTGTGAAGCAGCGCCTGGAGTGGCTATAGAGGCCAATTCTGGAGTGACAGGCTCTTCCACAGGTGCTGCAGAGAAATTTGTTTGTTGGGGCTGTTGCACAGTTGGCTCTCCCCTTGCGCCTCTGTCTTTTTTCCTGCCAACTACTAAGTCTCTTCAACTCGCCACAATTTAGCCCTGTCTTTATGGCTGCCCGCCAGCTCTGTTGAATGCTGGCAACTGACTCCCACGACTTGTGATCAATGTCACACGATTTCATGTCGCGTTTGCAGACGTCTTTATAACGGAGACATGGACGGCCGGTGGGTCTGATACCAGTGGCGAGCTCACTGTACAATGTGTCTTTGGGGATCCTGCCATCTTCCATGCGGCTCACATGGCCAAGCCATCTCAAGCGCCGCTGACTCAGTAGTGTGTATAAGCTGGGGGTGTTGGCCGCTTCAAGGACTTCTGTGTTGGAGATATAGTCCTGCCACCTGATGCCAAGTATTCTCCGAAGGCAGCGAAGATGGAATGAATTGAGACGTCGCTCTTGGCTGGCATACGTTGTCCAGGCCTCGCTGCCGTAGAGCAAGGTACTGAGGACACAGGCCTGATACACTCGGACTTTTGTGTTCCGTGTCAGTGCGCCATTTTCCCACACTCTCTTGGCCAGTCTGGACATAGCAGTGGAAGCCTTACCCATGCGCTTGTTGATTTCTGCATCTAGAGACAGGTTACTGGTGATAGTTGAGCCTAGGTAGGTGAACTCTTGAACCACTTCCAGAGCGTGGTCGCCAATATTGATGGATGGAGCATTTCTGACATCCTGCCCCATGATGTTCGTTTTCTTGAGGCTGATGGTTAGGCCAAATTCATTGCAGGCAGACGCAAACCTGTCGATGAGACTCTGCAGGCATTCTTCAGTGTGAGATGTTAAAGCAGCATCGTCAGCAAAGAGGAGTTCTCTGATGAGGACTTTCCGTACTTTGGACTTCGCTCTTAGACGGGCAAGGTTGAACAACCTGCCCCCTGATCTTGTGTGGAGGAAAATTCCTTCTTCAGAGGATTTGAACGCATGTGAAAGCAGCAAGGAGAAGAAAATCCCAAAAAGTGTGGGTGCGAGAACACAGCCCTGTTTCACACCACTCAGGATAGGAAAGGGCTCTGATGAGGAGCCACCATGTTGAATTGTGCCTTTCATATTGTCATGGAATGAGGTGATGATACTTAGTAGCTTTGGTGGACATCCGATCTTTTCTAGTAGTCTGAAGAGACCACGTCTGCTGACGAGGTCAAAGGCTTTGGTGAGATCAATGAAAGCAATGTAGAGGGGCATCTGTTGTTCACGGCATTTCTCCTGTATCTGACGAAGGGAGAACAGCATGTCAATAGTCGATCTCTCTGCACGAAAGCCACACTGTGCCTCAGGGTAGACGCGCTCGGCCAGCTTCTGGAGCCTGTTCAGAGCGACTCGAGCAAAGACTTTCCCCACTATGCTGAGCAGGGAGATTCCACGGTAGTTGCCACACACCTGGTAGGATCCAGATAAACTATGAAACCTTCATACACACCTGGCAGGACCCTGATAAACTATGAAAACCCCATACACACCTGGCAGGATCCTGATACACTGTGAAAACATCATACACACCTGGCAGTATCCTGATAAACTATGAAACCCCGATACACACCTGGCAGGATCCTGATAAACTGTGAAACCCCCAAATACTCCTGGCAGGACCCTGATAAACTGTGAAACCCCCATCCACACCTGGCAGGATCCTGATCCACTGTGAAATTCCCTTACACACCTGGCAGGATCCTGACACACTGTGAAACCCCATACACACCTGGCAGGATCCTGATCCACTGTGAAAACCCCATACACACCTGGCAGGATGCTGATAAACTGTGAAAAACCCCACACACCTGGCAGGAACCTGATAAACTATGAAACCCCCATACACACCTGGTAGGTTCCTGATAAACTATGCAACCCCCATACACACCTGGCAGGATCCTGATAAACTGTGAAGAACCCAAACACACCTGGCAGGATCCTGATCCACTGTGAAAACCCCATACACATCTGGCAAAAGCCTGATACACTGTGAAACCCCATACACAGCTGGCAGGATCCTGATCCACTGTGAAAACCCCATACACACCTGGCAGGATCCTGATAAACTGTGAAAACCCCATACACACCTGGCAGGATCCTGATAAACTGTGAAACCCCCAAATACACCTGGCAGGATCCTGATCCATTGTGAAATTCCCTTACACACCTGGCAGGTTCCTGACACATTGTGAAACCCCATACACACCTGGCAGGATCCTGATCCACTGTGAAAACCCCATACACACCTGGCAGGATGCTGATAAACTGTGAAAACCCCATACACACCTGGCAGGATCCTGATACACTGTGAAAACCCCAGACACACCTGGCAGGATCCTGATACACTGTGAAAATCCCATACACACCTGGCAGGAGACTGATAAACTATGAAACCCCCATACGCACCTGGCAGGATCCTGATAAACTATGAAACACACATACACACCTGGTAGGATCCTCATAAACTATGAAACCCCCATACACACCTGGCAGGATCCTGATAAACTGTGAAAAACCCAAACACACCTGGCAGGATCCTGATCCACTGTGAAAACCCCATACACACCTGTCAGGATCCTGATACACTTTGAAACCCCATACACACCTGACAGGATCCTGATCCAATGTGAAAACCCCATGCACACCTGGCAGGATCCTGATAAACTATGAAACCCCCATACACACCTGGCAGGATCCTGATCCACTGTGAAAACCCCATACACACCTGGCAGGATCCTGATACACTGTGAAAACCCCGAAAACACCTGGCAGGATGCTGATACACTGTGAAATCCCCATACACACCAGGCAGGATCCTGATAAACTATGAAACCCCCATACACACCTGGTAGGATCCTGATAAACTATGAAACCCCCATACATACCTGGCAGGATACTGATCCACTGTGAAAACCCCATACACACCTGGCAGGATCCTGATTCAATGTGAAAAACCCATACACACCTGGTCTTTCTTTCTTTCTTTTCTTTTGGGCCTCCTTATCTCGAGAGACAATGGATACACGCCTGGAGGTGGTCAGTGGTTTGTGAAGCAGCGCCTGGAGTGGCTATAGAGGCCAATTCTGGAGTGACAGGCTCTTCCACAGGTGCTGCAGAGAAATTTGTTTGTTGGGGCTGTTGCACAGTTGGCTCTCCCCTTGCGCCTCTGTCTTTTTTCCTGCCAACTACTAAGTCTCTTCAACTCGCCACAGTTTAGCCCTGTCTTTATGGCTGCCCGCCAGCTCTGGTGAATGCTGGCAACTGACTCCCACGACTTGTGATCAATGTCACACGATTTCATGTCGCGTTTGCAGACGTCTTTATAACGGAGACATGGACGGCCGGTGGGTCTGATACCAGTGGCGAGCTCACTGTACAATGTGTCTTTGGGGATCCTGCCATCTTCCATGCGGCTCACATGGCCAAGCCATCTCAAGCGCCGCTGACTCAGTAGTGTGTATAAGCTGGGGGTGTTGGCCGCTTCAAGGACTTCTGTGTTGGAGATATAGTCCTGCCACCTGATGCCAAGTATTCTCCGAAGGCAGCGAAGATGGAATGAATTGAGACGTCGCTCTTGGCTGGCATACGTTGTCCAGGCCTCGCTGCCGTAGAGCAAGGTACTGAGGACACAGGCCTGATACACTCGGACTTTTGTGTTCCGTGTCAGTGCGCCATTTTCCCACACTCTCTTGGCCAGTCTGGACATAGCAGTGGAAGCCTTACCCATGCGCTTGTTGATTTCTGCATCTAGAGACAGGTTACTGGTGATAGTTGAGCCGAGGTAGGTGAACTCTTGAACCACTTCCAGAGCGTGGTCGCCAATATTGATGGATGGAGCATTTCTGACATCCTGCCCCATGATGTTCGTTTTCTTGAGGCTGATGGTTAGGCCAAATTCATTGCAGGCAGACGCAAACCTGTCGATGAGACTCTGCAGGCATTCTTCAGTGTGAGATGTTAAAGCAGCATCGTCAGCAAAGAGGAGTTCTCTGATGAGGACTTTCCGTACTTTGGACTTCGCTCTTAGACGGGCAAGGTTGAACAACCTGCCCCCTGATCTTGTGTGCGACTCGAGCAAAGACTTTCCCCACTATGCTGAGCAGGGAGATTCCACGGTAGTTGCCACACACCTGGTAGGATCCAGATAAACTATGAAACCTTCATACACACCTGGCAGGATCCTGATAAACTATGAAAACCCCATACACACCTGGCAGGATCCTGATACACTGTGAAAACCTCATACACACCTGGCAGGATCCTGATAAACTATGAAACCCCGATACACACCTGGCAGGATCCTGATAAACTGTGAAACCCCCAAATACTCCTGGCAGGACCCTGATAAACTGTGAAACCCCCATCCACACCTGGCAGGATCCTGATCCACTGTGAAATTCCCTTACACGCCTGGCAGGATCCTGACACACTGTGAAACCCCATACACACCTGGCAGGATCCTGATCCACTGTGAAAACCCCATACACACCTGGCAGGATGCTGATAAACTGTGAAAAACCCCACACACCTGGCAGGAACCTGATAAACTATGAAACCCCCATACACACCTGGTAGGTTCCTGATAAACTATGCAACCCCCATACACACCTGGCAGGATCCTGATAAACTGTGAAGAACCCAAACACACCTGGCAGGATCCTGATCCACTGTGAAAACCCCATACACATCTGGCAAAAGCCTGATACACTGTGAAACCCCATACACAGCTGGCAGGATCCTGATCCACTGTGAAAACCCCATACACACCTGGCAGGATCCTGATAAACTGTGAAAACCCCATACACACCTGGCAGGATCCTGATAAACTGTGAAACCCCCAAATACACCTGGCAGGATCCTGATCCATTGTGAAATTCCCTTACACACCTGGCAGGATCCTGACACATTGAGAAACCCCATACACACCTGGCAGGATCCTGATCCACTGTGAAAACCCCATACACACCTGGCAGGATGCTGATAAACTGTGAAAACCCCATACACACCTGGCAGGATCCTGATACACTGTGAAAACCCCAGACACACCTGGCAGGATCCTGATACACTGTGAAAATCCCATACACACCTGGCAGGAGACTGATAAACTATGAAACCCCCATACGCACCTGGCAGGATCCTGATAAACTATGAAACCCCCATACACACCTGGTAGGATCCTCATAAACTATGAAACCCCCATACACACCTGGCAGGATCCTGATAAACTGTGAAAAACCCAAACACACCTGGCAGGATCCTGATCCACTGTGAAAACCCCATACACACCTGTCAGGATCCTGATACACTTTGAAACCCCATACACTCTTGGCAGGATCCTGATCCACTGTGAAAACCCCATGCACACCTGGCAGGATCCTGATAAACTGTGAAATCCCCATACACACCTGACAGGATACTGATAAACCCTGAAAACCCCAGACACACCTGGCAGGATCTTGATACACTGTGAAAAACCCAGACACACCTGGCAGGATCCTGATAAACTGTGAAACCCCCATACATACCTGGCAGGATCCTGATAAACTGTGAAACGCCCATACACACCTGGCAGGATCCTGATATAATGTGAAATCCCCATACACACCTGGCAGGATCCTGATAAACTGTGAAACCCCCATACACACCTGGCAGGATCCTGAAAAACTGTGAAACCCCCAAACACGCCTGGCAGGATCCTGATCCACTGTGAAAACCCCTTACACACCTGGCAGGATCCTGATACACTCTGAAACCCCATATACACCTGGCAGGATCCTGATCCACTGTGAAAAACCCATACACACCTGGCAGGATAGTGATACACTGTGAAAACCCCATACACACCTGGCAGGAGCCTGATACACTGTGAAAAACCCAAACACACCTGGCAGGATCCTGATACACTGTGAAAACCCCATACACACCTGGGAGGAGCCTGATACACTGTGAAAAACCCATTCACATCTGGCAGGAAAATGATAAACTATGAAACCCATATACACACCTGGCAGGATCCTGATAAACAATGAAACACCCATACACACCTGGTAGTATCCTGATAAACTATGAAACCCCCATACACACCTGGCAGGATCCTGATAAACTGAGAAAAACCCAAACACACCTGGCAGGATCCTGATCCACTGTGAAAACCCCATACACACCTGGCAGGATCCTGATAAACTGTGAAAACCCCATACACAACTGGTAGGATCCGGATCCACTGTGAAAACCCCATACACACCTGGCAGGATCCTGATAAACGGTTAAACCCCCATACAAACCTGGCAGGATCCTGATAAAATGTGAAATCCCCATACACACCTGGCAGGATCTTGATACATTGTGAAAACCCCATACACACCTGGCAGGATCCTGATAATCTGGGAAACCCCCAAACACACCTCGCAGGATCCTGATAAACCGTGAAACCCCCATACACACCTGGCAGCATCCTGATAAACTGTGAAACCCCATACAGACCTGGCAGGATCTTGATATACTGTGAAACCCCCATCCACACCTGGCAGGATCCTGATACACTGTGAAACCCCCATACACACCTGGCAGGATCTTGATACACTGTGAAAACCCCCTACAAACCTGGCAGCATCCTGATCTACTGTGAAACCTCCATACACACCTGGCAGGATCCTGACAAACTGCGAAAACTCCATGCACACCTGGCAGGATCCTGATACTCTGCGAAAACCCCATACACACCTGGCAGGATACTGATACACTGTGAAAACCCTATACACACCTGGCAGGATCCTGATCCACTGTGAAGACCCCATACGCACCTGGCAGGATGTTGATCCGCTGAGAAACCCACATGCATACCTGGCAGGATCCTGATACACTGTGAAAACCCCATACACACCTGGCAGGAACCTGATACACTGTGAAAACCCCCATACAGACCTGGCAGGATCCTGATAAACTGTGAAAACCCAATACACACCTGGTAGGATCCTGATAAACTGTGAAACCCTCATACACACCTGGCAGGATCCTGATACACTGTGAAAACCCCATACTCACCTGGCAGGATCCTGATAAACTGTGAAACCCCCATACACACCTGGCAGGATCCTGATAAACTGTGAAAACCAAATACAGACCTGGCAGGATCCTGATAAACTGTGAAAACCCCATACACACCTGGCAGGATCCTGATACACTGTGAAAACCCCATACTCACCTGGCAGGATCCTGATAAACTGTGAAACCCCCATACACACCTGGCAGGATCCTGATAAACTGTGAAAACCCCATACACACCTGGAAGATTCCTGATAAACATTGAAACACCCATACACACATGGCAGGATCCTGATAAACTGTGAAAACCCCATGCACACCTGGCAGGATCTTGATACACTGTGAAAACCCCAGACACACCTGGCAGGATCCTGATAAGCTGTGAAACCCCCAAACACACCTGGCAGGAGCCTGATAAACTGTGAAACCCCATACACACCTGGCAGGATCCTGATAAGCTGTGAAATACCCATACAAACCTGGCAGGATTCTGATAAAATGTAAAATCCCCATACACACCTGGCAGCATCCTGATAAACTGTGAAACCCCATACACACCTGGCAGGATCCTGATACACTGTGAAAACCCCATACTCACCTGGCAGCATCCTGAACCACTGTGAAAACCCCATACACACGTGGCAGGATCCTGGAAATCTGTGAAATCCCCATGCACACCTGGCAGGATCCTGATACTCTGTGAAAAGCCCCATACACACCTGGCAGATCCTGATATACTGTGAAAACCCCATCCACACTTGGCAGGAACCTGACACACTGTGAAAACCCTGTACACACCGGGCAGGATCCTGATCCACTGTGAAAACCCCATACAAACCTGGCAGGATACTGATCCGCTGTGAAACCCCCATACACACCTGGCAGGATCCTGATACACTGTGAAAAACCCATACACACCTGGCAGGATCCTGATCCACTGTGAAAACCCCATACACAACACGCAGGATCCTGATAAACTGTGAAAACCCCATACACACCTGGCAGGATACTGATACACTGTGAAAACCGCATACACACCTGGCAGGATCCTGATACACTGTGTAAACCCCATACACACCTGGCAGGATTTTGATAAACTATGAAACCCCCATATACACCTGGTAGGATCCTCATAAACTATGAAACCCCCATACACACCTGGCAGGATCCTGATAAACTGTGAAAAACCCAAACACACCTGGAAGGATCCTGATCCACTGTGAAAACCCCATACACACCTGGCAGGATCCTGATACACTGTGAAACCCCATACAGACCTGGCAGGATCCTGATCCACTGTGAAAACCCCATACACACCTGGCAGGATACTGAAAAACTGTGAAAACCCCATACACACCTGGCAGGATACTGATAAACTGTGAAAACCCCAAACACACCTGGCAGGATATTGAAACACTGTGAAAAACCCAGACACACCTGGCAGGATCCTGATAAACTGTGAAACCCCCATACACACCTGGCAGGATCCTGATAATCTGTGAAACCCCAAACATACCTGGCAGGATCCTGATAAACTGTGAAACCCCCATACACACCTGGCAGGATCCTGATAAAATGTGAAATCCCCATACACACCTGGCAGGGTCTTGATACACTGTGAAAACCCCATACTCACCTGGCTGGATCCTGATAAACTGTGAAACCCATATACACACCTGACAGGATCCTGATAAACTGTGAAACCCCCATACACACCTGGCAGGATACTGATGCACTGTGAAAACCCCATACACACCTGGCAGAATCCTGAAACACTGTGAAAAACCCATACACACCTGGCAGGATCCTGATAAACTATGAAACCTTCATACACACCTGGCAGGATTCTGATAAACCATGAAACCCCCATAAACACCTGGCAGGACCCTGATAAACTGTGAAAACCCCATACACACCTGGCAGGATACTGATCCACTGTGAAAACCCAATACACACCTGGCGGGATCCTGATACACTGTGAACACCCCATACACAACTGGCAGGATCTTGATACACTGTGAAAACCCCATACACACCTGGCAGGATCCTGATAAACTGTGAAACCCCCATACACACCTGGCAGGATACTGATCCGCTATGAAACCCCCATACACACCTGGCAGGATCCTGATACACTGTGAAAAGCCCATACACACCTGGCAGGATCCTGATCCACAGTAAAAACCCCATACACACCTGGCAGGATCCTGATAAACTGTGAAAACCCCATACACACCTGGCAGGATCCTGATACACTGTGAAAACCCCATACACACCTGGCAGGTTCCTGATACACTGTGTAAACCCCATACACACCTGGCAGGAAACTGATAAAATATGAAACCCCCATACACACCTGGCAGGATACTGATAAACTTTGAAACCCCCATATACACCTGGTCGGATCCTCATAAACTATGAAACCCCCATACACACCTGGCAGGATCCTGATAAACTGTGAAAAACCCAAACACACCTGGCAGGATCCTGATCCACTGTGAAAACCCCATACACACCTGGCAGGATCCTGATACACTGTGAAACCCCATACACACCTGGCAGGATACTGATAAACTGTGAAAACCACAAACACACCTGGCAGGATATTGAAACACTGTGAAAAACCCAGAAAAACCTGGCAGGATCCTGATAAACTGTGAAACCCCCAAACACACCTGGCAGGATCCTGATAAACTGTGAAACCCCATACATACCTGGCAGGATCCTGATAAACTGTGAAACCCCCATACACACCTGGCAGGATCCTGATAAAATGTGAAATCCCCATACACACCTGGCAGGGTCTTGATACACTGTGAAAACCCCATACTCACCTGGCAGGATCCTGATAAACTGTGAAACCCATATACACACCTGGCAGGATCCTGATAAACTGTGAAACCCCCATACGCACCTGGCAGGATACTGATGCACTGTGAAAACCCCATAGACACCTGGCAGGACCCTGATACACTGTGAAAAACCCATACACACCTGGCAGGATCCTGATAAACTATGAAACCTTCATACACACCTGGCAGGATTCTGATAAACCATGAAACCCCCATAAACACCTGGCAGGACCCTGATAAACTATGAAACCCCCATACACACCTGGTAGGATCCTGATAAACTATGAAACCCCCATACATACCTGGCAGGATACTGATCCACTGTGAAAACCCCATACACACCTGGCAGGATCCTGATACAATGTGAAAAACCCATACACACCTGGTAGCATCCTGATAAACTATGAAACCTTCATACACACCTGGCAGGATCCTGATAAAATATGAAAACCCCATGCACACCTGGCAGGATCCTGATACACTGTGAAAACCTCATACACACCTGGCAGGATCCTGATAAACTATGAAACCCCCATACACACCTGGCAGGATCCTGATAAACTGTGAAACCCCCAAATACACCTGGCAGGACCCTGATAAACTGTGAAACCCCCATACACACCTGGCAGGATCCTGATCCACTGTGAAATTCCCTTACACACCTGGCAGGATCCTGACACACTGTGAAACCCCATACACACCTGGCAGGATGCTGATAAACTGTGAAAAACCCCACACACCTGGCAGGATCCTAATAAACTATGAAACCCCCATACACACCTGGTAGGTTCCTGATAAACTTAGTAACCCCCATACACACCTGGCAGGATCCTGATAAACTGTGAAGAACCCAAACACACCTGGCAGGATCCTCATCCACTGTGAAAACCCCATACACATCTGGCAAAAGCCTGATACACTGTGAAAGACCATACACAGCTGGCAGGATCCTGATCCACTGTGAAAACCCCATACACACCTGGCAGGATCCTGATAAACTGTGAAAACCCCATACACACCTGGCAGGAGACTGATAAACTGTGAAACCCCCATACACACCTGGCAGGATCCTGATAAACTGTGAAAACCCCATACACACCTGGCAGGATCCTGATACACTGTGAAACCCCCAAATACACCTGGCAGGATCCTGATCCATTGTGAAATTCCCTTACACACCTGGCAGGATCCTGACACATTGCGAAACCCCATACATACCTGGCAGGATCCTGATCCACTGTGAAAACCCCATACACACCTGGCAGGATGCTGATAAACTGCGAGAACCCCATACACACCTGGCAGGATCCTGATACACTGTGAAAACCCCAGACACACCTGGCAGGATACTGATACACTTTGAAAATCCCATACACACCTGGCAGGAGACTGATAAACTGTGAAACCCCCATACACACCTGGCAGGATCCTGATAAACTGTGAAAACCCCATACACACCTGGCAGGATCCTGATACACTGTGTACACCCCATACACACCTGGCAGGAATCTGATAAACTATGAAACCCCCATATACACCTGGTAGGATCCTCATAAACTATGAAACCCCCATACACACCTGGCAGGATCCTGATAAACTGTGAAAAACCCAAACACACCTGGCAGGATATTGAAACACTGTGAAAAACCCAGACACACCTGGCAGGATCCTGATAAACTGTGAAACCCCCATACACACCTGGCAGGATCCTGATAATCTGTGAAACCCCAAACATAGCTGGCAGGATCCTGATAAACTGTGAAACCCCCATACACACCTGGCAGGATCCTGATAAAATGTGAAATCCCCATACACACCTGGCAGGGTCTTGATACACTGTGAAAACCCCATACTCACCTGGCTGGATCCTGATAAACTGTGAAACCCATATACACACCTGACAGGATCCTGATAAACTGTGAAACCCCCATACACACCTGGCAGGATACTGATGCACTGTGAAAACCCCATACACACCTGGCAGGAACCTGAAACACTGTGAAAAACCCATACACACCTCGCAGGATCCTGATAAACTATGAAACCTTCATACACACCTGGCAGGATTCTGATAAACCATGAAACCCCCATAAACACCTGGCAGGACCCTGATAAACTGTGAAAACCCCATACACACCTGGCAGGATCCTGATCCACTGTGAAAACCCCATACACACCTGGCGGGATCCTGATGCACTGTGAACACCCCATACACAACTGGCAGGATCTTGATACACTGTGAAAACCCCATACACACCTGGCAGGATCCTGATAAACTGTGAAAACCCCATACACACCTGGCAGGAGACTGATAAACTGTGAAACCCCCATACACACCTGGCAGGATCCTGATAAACTGTGAAAACCCCATACACACCTGGCAGGATCCTGATACACTGTGAAACCCCCAAATACACCTGGCAGGATCCTGATCCATTGTGAAATTCCCTTACACACCTGGCAGGATCCTGACACATTGCGAAACCCCATACATACCTGGCAGGATCCTGATCCACTGTGAAAACCCCATACACACCTGGCAGGATGCTGATAAACTGCGAGAACCCCATACACACCTGGCAGGATCCTGATACACTGTGAAAACCCCAGACACACCTGGCAGGATACTGATACACTTTGAAAATCCCATACACACCTGGCAGGAGACTGATAAACTGTGAAACCCCCATACACACCTGGCAGGATCCTGATAAACTGTGAAAACCCCATACACACCTGGCAGGATCCTGATACACTGTGTACACCCCATACACACCTGGCAGGAATCTGATAAACTATGAAACCCCCATATACACCTGGTAGGATCCTAATAAACTATGAAACCCCCATACACACCTGGCAGGATCCTGATAAACTGTGAAAACCCCAAACACACCTGGCAGGATATTGAAACACTGTGAAAAACCCAGACACACCTGGCAGGATCCTGATAAACTGTGAAACCCCCATACACACCTGGCAGGATCCTGATAATCTGTGAAACCCCAAACATACCTGGCAGGATCCTGATAAACTGTGAAACCCCCATACACACCTGGCAGGATCCTGATAAAATGTGAAATCCCCATACACACCTGGCAGGGTCTTGATACACTGTGAAAACCCCATACTCACCTGGCTGGATCCTGATAAACTGTGAAACCCATATACACACCTGACAGGATCCTGATAAACTGTGAAACCCCCATACACACCTGGCAGGATACTGATGCACTGTGAAAACCCCATACACACCTGGCAGGATCCTGAAACACTGTGAAAAACCCATACACACCTGGCAGGATCCTGATAAACTATGAAACCTTCATACACACCTGGCAGGATTCTGATAAACCATGAAACCCCCATAAACACCTGGCAGGACCCTGATAAACTGTGAAAACCCCATACACACCTGGCAGGATCCTGATCCACTGTGAAAACCCCATACACACCTGGCGGGATCCTGATACACTGTGAACACCCCATACACAACTGGCAGGATCTTGATACACTGTGAAAACCCCATACACACCTGGCAGGATCCTGATAAACTGTGAAACCCCCATACACACCTGGCAGGATACTGATCCGCTATGAAACCCCCATACACACCTGGCAGGATCCTGATACACTGTGAAAAGCCCATACACACCTGGCAGGATCCTGATCCACAGTGAAAACCCCATACACACCTGGCAGGATCCTGATAAACTGTGAAAACCCCATACACACCTGGCAGGATCCTGATACACTGTGAAAACCCCATACACACCTGGCAGGTTCCTGATACACTGTGTAAACCCCATACACACCTGGCAGGAAACTGATAAAATATGAAACCCCCATACACACCTGGCAGGATACTGATAAATTTTGAAACCCCCATATACACCTGGTCGGATCCTCATAAACTATGAAACCCCCATACACACCTGGCAGGATCCTGATAAACTGTGAAAAACCCAAACACACCTGGCAGGATCCTGATCCACTGTGAAAACCCCATACACACCTGGCAGGATCCTGATACACTGTGAAACCCCATACACAAATGGCAGGATACTGATAAACTGTGAAAACCACAAACACACCTGGCAGGATATTGAAACACTGTGAAAAACCCAGAAAAACCTGGCAGGATCCTGATAAACTGTGAAACCCCCAAACACACCTGGCAGGATCCTGATAAACTGTGAAACCCCATACATACCTGGCAGGATCCTGATAAACTGTGAAACCCCCATACACACCTGGCAGGATCCTGATAAAATGTGAAATCCCCATACACACCTGGCAGGGTCTTGATACACTGTGAAAACCCCATACTCACCTGGCAGGATCCTGATAAACTGTGAAACCCATATACACACCTGGCAGGATCCTGATAAACTGTGAAACCCCCATACGCACCTGGCAGGATACTGATGCACTGTGAAAACCCCATAGACACCTGGCAGGACCCTGATACACTGTGAAAAACCCATACACACCTGGCAGGATCCTGATAAACTATGAAACCTTCATACACACCTGGCAGGATTCTGATAAACCATGAAACCCCCATAAACACCTGGCAGGACCCTGATAAACTATGAAACCCCCATACACACCTGGTAGGATCCTGATAAACTATGAAACCCCCATACATACCTGGCAGGATACTGATCCACTGTGAAAACCCCATACACACCTGGCAGGATCCTGATACAATGTGAAAAACCCATACACACCTGGTAGCATCCTGATAAACTATGAAACCTTCATACACACCTGGCAGGATCCTGATAAAATATGAATACCCCATACACACCTGGCAGGATCCTGATACACTGTGAAAACCTCATACACACCTGGCATGATCCTGATAAAATATGAAACCCCCATACACACCTGGCAGGATCCTGATAAACTGTGAAACCCCCAAATACACCTGGCAGGACCCTGATAAACTGTGAAACCCCCATACACACCTGGCAGGATCCTGATCCACTGTGAAATTCCCTTACACACCTGGCAGGATCCTGACACACTGTGAAACCCCATACACACCTGGCAGGATGCTGATAAACTGTGAAAAACCCCACACACCTGGCAGGATCCTAATAAACTATGAAACCCCCATACACACCTGGTAGGTTCCTGATAAACTTAGTAACCCCCATACACACCTGGCAGGATCCTGATAAACTGTGAAGAACCCAAACACACCTGGCAGGATCCTCATCCACTGTGAAAACCCCATACACATCTGGCAAAAGCCTGATACACTGTGAAAGACCATACACAGCTGGCAGGATCCTGATCCACTGTGAAAACCCCATACACACCTGGCAGGATCCTGATAAACTGTGAAAACCCCATACACACCTGGCAGGAGACTGATAAACTGTGAAACCCCCATACACACCTGGCAGGATCCTGATAAACTGTGAAAACCCCATACACACCTGGCAGGATCCTGATACACTGTGAAACCCCCAAATACACCTGGCAGGATCCTGATCCATTGTGAAATTCCCTTACACACCTGGCAGGATCCTGACACATTGCGAAACCCCATACATACCTGGCAGGATCCTGATCCACTGTGAAAACCCTGTACACACCGGGCAGGATCCTGATACACTGTGAAAAACCCATACACACCTCGCAGGATCCTGATCCACAGTGAAAACCCAAGACACACCTGGCAGGATCCGGATAAACTGTGAAAACCCCATACACAACTGGCAGGATCCTGATACACTGTGAAAACCCCATACACACCTGGCAGGTTCCTGATACACTGTGTAAACCCCATACACACCTGGCAGGAAACTGATAAAATATGAAACCCCCATACACACCTGGCAGGATACTGATAAACTTTGAAACCCCCATATACACCTGGTCGGATCCTCATAAACTATGAAACCCCCATACACACCTGGCAGGATCCTGATAAACTGTGAAAAACCCAAACACACCTGGCAGGATCCTGATCCACTGTGAAAACCCCATACACACCTGGCAGGATCCTGATACACTGTGAAACCCCATACACACCTGGCAGGATACTGATAAACTGTGAAAACCACAAACACACCTGGCAGGATATTGAAACACTGTGAAAAACCCAGAAAAACCTGGCAGGATCCTGATAAACTGTGAAACCCCCAAACACACCTGGCAGGATCCTGATAAACTGTGAAACCCCATACATACCTGGCAGGATCCTGATAAACTGTGAAACCCCCATACACACCTGGCAGGATCCTGATAAAATGTGAAATCCCCATACACACCTGGCAGGGTCTTGATACACTGTGAAAACCCCATACTCACCTGGCAGGATCCTGATAAACTGTGAAACCCATATACACACCTGGCAGGATCCTGATAAACTGTGAAACCCCCATACGCACCTGGCAGGATACTGATGCACTGTGAAAACCCCATAGACACCTGGCAGGACCCTGATACACTGTGAAAAACCCATACACACCTGGCAGGATCCTGATAAACTATGAAACCTTCATACACACCTGGCAGGATTCTGATAAACCATGAAACCCCCATAAACACCTGGCAGGACCCTGATAAACTATGAAACCCCCATACACACCTGGTAGGATCCTGATAAACTATGAAACCCCCATACATACCTGGCAGGATACTGATCCACTGTGAAAACACCATACACACCTGGCAGGATCCTGATACAATGTGAAAAACCCATACACACCTGGTAGCATCCTGATAAACTATGAAACCTTCATACACACCTGGCAGGATCCTGATAAAATATGAATACCCCATACACACCTGGCAGGATCCTGATACACTGTGAAAACCTCATACACACCTGGCATGATCCTGATAAACTATGAAACCCCCATACACACCTGGCAGGATCCTGATAAACTGTGAAACCCCCAAATACACCTGGCAGGACCCTGATAAACTGTGAAACCCCCATACAACACCTGGCAGGATCCTGATCCACTGTGAAATTCCCTTACACACCTGGCAGGATCCTGACACACTGTGAAACCCCATACACACCTGGCAGGATGCTGATAAACTGTGAAAAACCCCACACACCTGGCAGGATCCTAATAAACTATGAAACCCCCATACACACCTGGTAGGTTCCTGATAAACTTAGTAACCCCCATACACACCTGGCAGGATCCTGATAAACTGTGAAGAACCCAAACACACCTGGCAGGATCCTCATCCACTGTGAAAACCCCATACACATCTGGCAAAAGCCTGATACACTGTGAAAGACCATACACAGCTGGCAGGATCCTGATCCACTGTGAAAACCCCATACACACCTGGCAGGATCCTGATAAACTGTGAAAACCCCATACACACCTGGCAGGAGACTGATAAACTGTGAAACCCCCATACACACCTGGCAGGATCCTGATAAACTGTGAAAACCCCATACACACCTGGCAGGATCCTGATACACTGTGAAACCCCCAAATACACCTGGCAGGATCCTGATCCATTGTGAAATTCCCTTACACACCTGGCAGGATCCTGACACATTGCGAAACCCCATACATACCTGGCAGGATCCTGATCCACTGTGAAAACCCCATACACACCTGGCAGGATGCTGATAAACTGCGAGAACCCCATACACACCTGGCAGGATCCTGATACACTGTGAAAACCCCAGACACACCTGGCAGGATACTGATACACTTTGAAAATCCCATACACACCTGGCAGGAGACTGATAAACTGTGAAACCCCCATACACACCTGGCAGGATCCTGATAAACTGTGAAAACCCCATACACACCTGGCAGGATCCTGATACACTGTGAAAACCCCATACTCACCTGGCAGGATCCTGATAAACTGTGAAACCCCCATACACACCTGGCAGGATCCTGATAAACTGTGAAAACCCCATACACACCTGGAAGATTCCTGATAAACTTTGAAACACCCATACACACATGGCAGGATCCTGATAAACTGTGAAAACCCCATGCACACCTGGCAGGATTTTGATACACTGTGAAAACCCCAGACACACCTGGCAGGTTCCTGATAAACTGTGAAACCCCCATACACACCTGGCTGGAGCCTGATAAACTGTGAAACCCCATACACACCTGGCAGGATCCTGATAAACTGTGAAATCCCCATACAAACCTGGCAGGATTCTGATAAAATGTAAAATCCCCATACACACCTGGCCGGATCTTGATACACTATGAAAACCCCATACAAACCTGGCAGGATCCTGATAAACTGTGAAACCCCCATACACACCTGGCAGCATCCTGATAAACTGTGAAACCCCATACACACCTGGCAGGATCCTGATACACTGTGAAAACCCCGTACTCACCTGGCAGCATCCTGAACCACTGTGAAAACCCCATCCACACGTGGCAGGATCCTGAAAATCTGTTAAATCCCCATGCACACCTGGCAGGATCCTGATACTCTGTGAAAAGCCCCATACACACCTGGCAGATCCTGATATACTGTGAAAACCCCATCCACACTTGGCAGGAACCTGATACACTGTGAAAACCCTGTACACACCGGGCAGGATCCTGATCCACTGTGAAAACCCCATACAAACCTGGCAGGATACTGATCAGCTGTGAAACCCCCATACACACCTGGCAGGATCCTGATACACTGTGAAAAACCCATACACACCTGGTAGGATCCTGATCCACTGTGAAAACCCCATACACACCTGGCAGGATCCTGATAAACTGTGAAAACCCCATACACACCTGGCAGGATACTGATACACTGTGAAAACCCCATACACACCTGGCAGGATCCTGATACACTGTGAAAACCCCATACACACCTGCAGGATCCTGATACACTGTGAAAACCCCATACACACCTGGCAGGATCCTGATACAATGTGAAAAACCCATACACACCTGGTAGGATCCTCATAAACTATGAAACCCCCATACACACCTGGCAGGATCCTGATAAACTGTGAAAAACCCAAACACACCTGGCAGGATCCTGATCCACTGTGAAAACCCCATACACACCTGGCAGGATCCTGTACACTGTGAAACCCCATACAGACCTGGCAGGATCCTGATCCACTGTGAAAACCCCATACACACCTGGCAGGATCCTGAAAAACTGTGAAATCCCCATACACACCTGGCAGGATACTGATAAACTGTGAAAACCCCAAACACACCTGGCAGGATATTGAAACACTGTGAAAAACCCAGACACACCTGGCAGGATCCTGATAAACTGTGAAACCCCCATACACACCTGGCAGGATCCTGATAATCTGTGAAACCCCATACAAACCTGGCAGGATCCTGATAAACTGTGAAACCCCCATACACACCTGGCAGGATCCTGATAAAATGTGAAATCCCCATACACACCTGGCAGGGTCTTGATACACTGTGAAAACCCCATACTCACCAGGCAGGATCCTGATAAACTGTGAAACCCATATACACACCTGGCAGGATCCTGATAAACTGTGAAACCCCCATACACACCTGGCAGGATGCTGATGCACTGTGAAAACCCCATACACACCTGGCATATCCTGATAAACTATGAAACCTTCATACACACCTGGCAGGATTCTGATAAACCATGAAACCCCCATAAACACCTGGCAGGTCCCTGATAAACTGTGAAAACCCCATACACACCTGGCAGGATCCTGATCCTCTGTGAAAACGCCATACACACCTGGCGGGATCCTGATACACTGTGAAAAACCCATACACACCTGGCAGGATCCTGATAAACTGTGAACACCCCATACACACCTGGCAGGATCTTGATACACTGTGAAAACCCCATACACACCTGGCAGGATCCTGATAAACTGTGAAACCCCCAGACAAACCTGGCAGGATACTCATCCGCTGTGAAACCCCCATACACACCTGGCAGGATCCTGATACACTGTGAAAAACCCATACACACCTCGCAGGATCCTGATCCACAGTGAAAACCCAAGACACACCTGGCAGGATCCGGATAAACTGTGAAAACCCCATACACAACTGGCAGGATCCTGATACACTGTGAAAACCCCATACACACCTGGCAGGATCCTGATACACTGTGTAAACCCCATACACACCTGGCAGGAAACTGATAAAATATGAAACCCCCATACACACCTGGCAGGATACTGATAAACTATGAAACCCCCATATACACCTGGTAGGATCCTCATAAACTATGAAACCCCATACACACCTGGCAGGATCCTGATAATCTGAGAAAAACCCAAACACACCTGGCAGGATCCTGATCCACTGTGAAAACCCCATACACACCTGGCAGGATCCTGATACACTGTGAAACCCCATACACACCTGGGAGGATACTGATAAACTGTGAAAATCCCAAACACACCTGGCAGGATCCTGATAAAATGTGAAATCCCCATACACACCTGGCAGGGTCTAGATACACAGTGAAAACCCCATACTCACCTGGCAGGATCCTGATAAACTGTGAAACCCAGATACACACCTGGTAGGATCCTGATAAACTGTGAAACCCCCATACACACCTGGCAGGATACTGATGCACTGTGAAAACCCCATAGACACCTGGCAGGATCCTGATACACTGTGAAAAACCCATACACACCTGGCAGGATCTTGATAAACTATGAAACCTTCATACACACCTGGCAGGATCCTGATAAAGCATGAAACCCCCATAAACACCTGGCAGGACCCTGATAAACTATGAAACCCCCATACACACCTGGTAGGATCCTGATAAACTATGAAACCCCCATACATACCTGGCAGTATACTGATCCACTGTGAAAACCCCATACACACCTGGCAGGATCCTGATACAATGTGAAAAACCCATACAAACCTGGTAGGATCCTGATAAACTATGAAACCTTCATACACACCTGGCAGGATACTGATAAACTATGAAAACCCCATACACACCTGGCAGGATCCTGATACACTGTGAAAACCTCATACACACCTGGCAGGATCCTGATAAACGGTGAAACCCCCATAAACACCTGGCAGGATCCTGATAAACTATGAAACCCCCATACACACCTGGCAGGATCCTGATAAACTGTGAAACCCCCAAATACACCTGGCAGGATCCTGATAAACTGTGAAACTCCTATACACACCTGGCAGGATCCTGATCCACTGTGAAATTCCCTTACACACCTGGCAGGATCCTGACACACTGTGAAACCCCATACACACCTGGCAGGATCCTGATCCGATGTGAAACCCCCATACACACCTGGCAGGATGCTGATAAACTGTGAAAAACCCCACACACCTGGCAGGATCCTGATAAACTATGAAACCCCCATACACACCTGGTAGGTTCCTGATAAACTATGTAACCCCCATACACACCTGGCAGGATCCTGATAAACTGTGAAGAACCCAAACACACCTGGCAGGGTCCTGATCCACTGTGAAAACCCCATACACATCTGGCAAAAGCCTGATACACTGTGAAACCCCATACACAGCTGGCAGGATCCTGATCCACTGTGAAAACCCCATACACACCTGGCAGGATCCTGGTAAACTGTGAAAACCCCATACACACCGGGCAGGATCCTGATAAACTGTGAAACCCCCAAATACACCTGGCAGGATCCTGATCCATTGTGAAATTCCCTTACACACCTGGCAGGATCCTGACACATTGTGAAACCCCATGCACACCTGGCAGGATCCTGATCCACTTTGAAAACCCCATACACACCTGGCAGGATGCTGATAAACTGTGAAAACCCCATACACACCTGGCAGGATCCTGATACACTGTGAAAACCCCAGACACACCTGGCAGGATCCTGATACGCTGTGAAAATCCCATACACACCTGGCAGGAGACTGATAAAATATGAAACCCCCATACGCACCTGGCAGGATACTGATAAACTATGAAACCCCCATACACACCTGGTAGGATCCTCATAAACTATGAAACCCCCATACACACCAGGCAGGATCCTGATAAACTGTGAAAAACCCAAACACACCAGGCAGGATCCTGATCCACTGTGAAAACCCCATACACACCTGGCAGGATCCTGATACACTGTGAAACCCCATACACACCTGGCAGGATCCTGATCCACTGTGAAAACCCCATGCACACCTGGCAGGATCCTGATAAACTGTGAAATCCCCAGACAAACCTGGCAGGATACTGATAAAAAGTGAAAACCCCATACACACCTGGCAGGATCTTGATACACTGTGAAAAACCGAGACACACCTGGCAGGATCCTGACAAACTGTGAAACGCCCATACACAGCTGGCAGGATCCTGATATAATGTGATATCCCCATACACACCTGGCAGTTTCTTGATACACTGTGAAAACCCCATACACACCTGGCAGGATCCTGATAAACTGTGAAACCCCCATACACACCTGGCAGGATCCTGAAAAACTGTGAAACTCCCAAACACGCCTGGCAGGATAGTGATACACTGTGAAAACCCCATACACACCTGGCAGGAGCCTGATACACTGTGAAATACCCAAACACACCTGGCAGGTTCCTGATACACTGTGAAAACCCCATACACACCTGGCAGGAGCCTGATACACTGTGAAAAATCCATACACACCTGGCAGGAAACTGAAAAACTATGAAACCCATATACACACCTGACAGGATCCTGATAAACAATGAAACATCCATACACACCTGGTAGGATCTTGATACATTGTGAAAACCCCATACACACCTGGCAGGATCCTGATAATCTGGGAAACCCCCAAACACACCTGGCAGGATCCTGATAAACTGTGAAACCCCCATACACACCTGGCAGCATCCTAATAAACTGTGAAACCCCATACACACCTGGCAGGATCCTGATATACTGTGAAACCCCCATCGACACCTGGCAGGATCCTGATACACTGTGAAACCCCCATACACACCTGGCAGGATCTTGATACACTGTGAAAACCCCATACAAACCTGGCAGCATCCTGATCTACTGTGAAAACACCATACACACCTGGCAGGATCCTGACAAACTGTGAAAACTCCATGCACACCTGGCAGGATCCTGATACACTGTGAAAACCCGAAACGCACCTGGCAGGATCCTGATCCACTGTGAAAACCCCATACACACCTGGCAGGATGTTGATCCGCTGAGAAACCCCCATGCATACCTGGCAGGATCCTGATACACGGTGAAAACCCCATACACACCTGGCAGGAACCTGATACACTGTGAAAACCCCCATACAGACCTGGCAGGATCCTGATAAACTGTGAAAACCCCATACACACCTGGCAGGATCCTGATAAACTGTGAAACACTCATACACACCTGGCAGGATCCTGATACACTGTGAAAACCCCATACTCACCTGGCAGGATCCTGATAAACTGTGAAACCCCCATACACACCTGGCAGGATCCTGATAAACTGTGAAAACCCCATACACACCTGGCAGGAACCTGATACACTGTGAAAACCCCCATACAGACCTTGCAGGATCCTGATAAACTGTGAAACCCCCATCCACACCTGGCAGGATCCTGATACACTGTGAAACCCCCATACACACCTGGCAGGATCTTGATACACTGTGAACACCCCATACAAACCTGGCAGCATCCTGATCTACTGTGAAAACTCCATACACACCTGGCAGGATCCTGACAAACTGTGAAAACTCCATGCACACCTGGCAGGATCCTGATACTCTGCGAAAACCCCATACACACCTGGCAGGATCCTGATACACTGTGAAAACCCTATACACACCTGGCAGGATCCTGATCCACTGTGAAAACCCCATACACACCTGGCAGGATGTTGATCCGCTGCGAAACCCCCATGCATACCTGGCAGGATACTGATACACTGTGAAAACCCCATACACACCTGGCAGGAACCTGATACACAGTGAAAACCCCGATACAGACCTGGCAGGATCCTGATAAACTGTGAAAACCCCATACACACCTGGCAGGATCCTGATAAACTGTGAAACCCTCATACACACCTGGCAGGATCCTGATACACTGTGAAAACCCCATACTCACCTGGCAGGATCCTGATAAACTGTGAAACCCCCATACACACCTGGCAGGATCCTGATACACTGTGAAAACCCCATACTCACCTGGCAGGATCCTGATAAACTGTGAAACCCCCATACACACCTGGCAGGATCCTGACAAACTGTGAAAACCCCATACACACCTGGAAGATTCCTGATAAACTTTGAAACCCCCATACACACATGGCAGGATCCTGATAAACTGTCAAAACCCCATGCACACCTGGCAGGATTTTGATACACTGTGAAAAACCCAGACACACCTGGCAGGATCCTGATAAACTGTGAAACCCCCATACACACCTGGCAGGAGCCTGATAAACTGTGAAACCCCGTACACACCTGGCAGGATCCTGATAAACTGTGAAATACCCATACAAACCTGGCAGTATTCTGATAAAATGTAAAATCCCCATACACACCTGGCAGGATCTTGATACACTGTGAAAACCAGATACAAACCTGGCAGGATCCTGATAAACTGTGAAACCCCCATACACACCTGGCAGCATCCTGATGAACTGTGAAACCCCATACACACCTGGCAGGATCCTGATACACTGTGAAAACCCCATACTCACCTGGCAGCATCCTGAACCACTGTGAAAACCCCATACACACGTGGCAGGATCCTGAAAATCTGTGAAATCCCCATGCACACCTGGCAGGATCCTGATACTCTGTGAAAAGCCCCATACACACCTGGCAGATCCTGATATACTGTGAAAACCCCATCCACACTTGGCAGGAACCTGATACACTGTGAAAACCCTGCACACACCGGGCAGGATCCTGATCCACTGTGAAAACCCCATACAAACCTGGCAGGATACTGATCCGCTGTGAAACCCCCATACACACCTGGCAGGATCCTGATACACTGTGAAAAACCCATACACACCTGGCAGGATGTTGATCCGCTGAGAAACCCCCATGCATACCTGGCAGGATCCTGACACACTGTGAAAACCCCATACACACCTGGCAGGAAACTGATACACTGTGAAAACCCCATACACACCTGGAAGATTCCTGATAAACTTTGAAACCCCCATACACACATGGCAGGATCCTGATAAACTGTCAAAACCCCATGCACACCTGGCAGGATTTTGATACACTTTGAAAACCCTAGACACACCTGGCAGGATCCTGATAAACTGTGAAACCCCCATACACACCTGGCAGGAGCCTGATAAACTGTGAAACCCCATACACACCTGGCAGGATCCTGATAAACTGTGAAATACCCATACAAACCTGGCAGTATTCTGATAAAATGTAAAATCCCCATACACACCTGGCAGGTTACTGATACACTGTGAAAACCCCATACTCACCTGGCAGCATCCTGAACCACTGTGAAAACCCCATACACACGTGGCAGGATCCTGAAAATCTGTGAAATCCCCATGCACACCTGGCAGGATCCTGATACTCTGTGAAAAGCCCCATACACACCTGGCAGATCCTGATATACTGTGAAAACCCCATCCACACTTGGCAGGAACCTGATACACTGTGAAAACCCTGTACACACCGGGCAGGAACCTGATCCACTGTGAAAACCCCATACAAACCTGGCAGGATACTGATCCGCTGTGAAACCCCCATACACACCTGGCAGGATCCTGATACACTGTGAAAAACCCATACACACCTGGCAGGATTTTGATCCGCTGAGAAACCGCCATGCATACCTGGCAGGATCCTGACACACTGTGAAAACCCCATACACACCTGGCAGTTTCCTGATACACTGTGAAAACCCCCATACAGACCTGGCATAATCCTGATACTCTGCGAAAACCCCATACACACCTGGCAGGATCCTGATACACTGTGAAAACCCTATACACACCTGGTAGGATCCTGATCCACTGTGAAAACCCCATACACACCTGGCAGGATGTTGATCCGCTGAGAAACCCCCATGCATACCTGGCAGGATCCTGATACACTGTGAAAACCCCATACACACCTGGCAGGAACCTGAGACACTGTGAAAACCCCCATACAGACCTGGCAGGATCCTGAGAAACTGTGAAAACCCCATACACACCTGGCAGGATCCTGATAAACTGTGAAACCATCATACACACCTGGCAGGATCCTGATACACTGTGAAAACCCCATGCTCACCTGGCAGGATCCTGATAAACTGTGAAACCCCCATGCACACCTGGCAGGATCCTGATAAACTGTGAAAACCCCATACACACCTGGCAGGATCCTGATAAACTGTGAAAACCCCATACACACCTGGCAGGATCCTGATACACTGTGAAAACCCCATACTCACCTGGCAGGATCCTGATAAACTGTGAAACCCCCATACACACCTGGCAGGATCCTGATAAACTGTGAAAACCCCATACACACCTGGAAGATTCCTGATAAACTTTGAAACCCCCATACACACATGGCAGGATCCTGATAAACTGTGAAAACCCCATGCACACCTGGCAGGATTTTGATACAATGTGAAAACCCCAGACACACCTGGCAGGATCCTGATAAACTGTGAAAAACCCATACACACCTGGCTGGAGCCTGATAAACTGTGAATACCCCATACACACCTGGCAGGATCCTGATAAACTGTGAAACCCTCATACACACCTGGCAGGATCCTGATACACTGTGAAAACCCCATACTCACCTGGCAGGATCCTGATAAACTGTGAAACCCCCATACACACCTGGCAGGATCCTGATAAACTGTGAAAACCCCATACACACCTGGCAGGATCCTGATAAACTGTGAAAACCCCATACACACCTGGCAGGATCCTGATACACTGTGAAAACCCCATACTCACATGGCAGGATCCTGATAAACTGTGAAACCCCCATACACACCTGGCAGGATCCTGATAAACTGTGAAAACCCCATACACACCTGGAAGATTCCTGATAAACTTTGAAACCCCCATACACACATGGCAGGATCCTGATAAACTGTGAAACCCCCATACACACCTGGCAGGATCCTGATAAACTGTGAAATACCCATACAAACCTGGCAGGATTCTGATAAAATGTAAAATCCCCATACACACCTGGCAGGATCTTGATACACTGTGAAAACCCCATACACACCTGGCAGGATCCTGATAAACTGTGAAACCCCCATACTCACCTGGCAGGATCCTGATAAACTGCGAAACCCCCATGCACACCTGGCAGGATCCTGATAAACTGTGAAAACCCCATACACACCTGGCAGGATCCTGATAAACTGTGAAAACCCCATACACACCTGGCAGGATCCTGATAAACTGTGAAACCCCATACACACCTGGCAGGATCCTGATACACTGTGAAAACCCCATACTCACCTGGCAGCATCCTAAACCACTGCTAAAACCCCATACACACGTGGCAGTATCCTGAAAATCTGTGAAATCCCCATGCACACCTGGCAGGATCCTGATACTCTGTGAAAAGCCCGATACACACCTGGCAGATCCTGATATACTGTGAAAACCCCATCCACACTTGGCAGGAACCTGATACACTGTGAAAACCCTGTACACACCGTGCAGGATCCTGATCCACTGTGAAAAACCCATACAAACCTGGCAGGATACTGATCCGCTGTGTAACCCCCATACACACCTGGCAGGATCCTGATACACTGTGAAAAACCCATACACACCTGGCAGGATGTTGATCAGCTGAGAAACCCCCATGCATACCTGGCAGGATCCTGATACACTGTGAAAAACCCATACACACCTGGCAGGAAACTGATACACTGTGAAAACCCCCATACAGACCTGGCAGGATCCTCATAAACTGTGAAAACCCCATACACACCTGGCAGGATCCTGATAAACTGTGAAACCCTCATACACACCTGGCAGGATCCTGATACACTGTGAAAACCCCATACTCACCTGGCAGGATCCTGATAAACTGTGAAACCCCCATACACACCTGGCAGGATCCTGATAAACTGTGAAAACCCCATACACACCTGGCAGGATCCTGATACACAGTGAAAACCCCATACTCACCTGGCAGGATCCTGATAAACTGTGAAACCCCCATACACACCTGGCAGGATCCTGATAAACTGTGAAAACCCCATACACACCTCGAAGATTCCTGATAAACTTTCAAACCACCATACACACATGGCAGGATCCTGATAAACTGTGAAAACCCCATGCACACCTGGCAGGATTTTGATACACTGTGAAAACCCCAGACACACCTGGCAGGATCCTGATAAACTGTGAAACCCCCATAAACACCTGGCAGGAGCCTGATAAACTGTGAAACCCCATACACACCTGGCAGGATCCTGATAAACTGTGAAATACCCTTACAAACCTGGCAGGATTCTGATAAAATGTAAAAACCCCATGCACACCTGGCAGGATTTTGATACACTGTGAAAACCCCAGACACACCTGGCAGGATCCTGATAAACTGAGAAACCCCCATACACACCTGGCAGGAGCCTGATAAACTGTGAAACCCCATACACACCTGGCAGGATCCTGATAAACTGTGAAATCCCCATACAAACCTGGCAGGATTCTGATAAAATGTAAAATCCCCATACACACCTGGCAGGATCTTGATACACTGTGAAAACCCCATACAAACCTTGCAGGATCCTGATAAAATGTGAAACCCCCATACAAACCTGGCAGCATCCTGATAAACTGTGAAACCCCATACACACCTGGCAGGATACTGATACACTGTGAAAACCCCATACTCACCTGGCAGCATCCTGAAGCACTGTGAAAACCCTGTACACACCGGGCAGGATCCTGATCCACTGTGAAAACCCCATACAAACCTGGCAGGATACTGATCCGCTGTGAAACCCCCATACACACCTGGCAGGATCCTGATACACTGTGAAAAACCCATACACACCTGGCAGGATCCTGATCCACTGTGAAAACCCCATACACACCTGGCAGGATCCTGATAAACTGTGAAAACCCCATACACACCTGGCAGGATCCTGATACACTGTGAAAACCCCATACACACCTGGCAGGATCCTGATACACTGTGTACACCCCATACACAACTGGCAGGAAACTGATAAAATATGAAACCCCCAAACACACCTGGCAGGATACTGATAAACTATGAAACCCCCATATACACCTGGTAGGATCCTCATAAACTATGAAACCCCCATACACACCTGGCAGGATCCTGATAAACTGCGAAAAACCCAAACACACCTGGCAGGATCCTGATCCACTGTGAAAACCCCATACACACCTGGCAGGATCCTGATACACTGTGAAACCCCATACAGACCTGGCAGGATCCTGATCCACTGTGAAAACCCCATACACACCTGGCAGGATCCTTAAAAACTTTGAAATCCCCATACACACCTGGCAGGATCCTGATACTCTGTGAAAAGCCCCATACACACCTGGCAGATCCTGATATACTGTGAAAACCCCATCCACACTTGGCAGGAACCTGATACACTGTGAAAACCCTGTACACACCGGGAAGGATCCTGATCCACTGTGAAAACCCCATACAAACCTGGCAGGATACTGATCCGCTGTGAAACCCCCATACACACCTGGCAGGATCCTGATACACTGTGAAAAACCCATACACACCTGGCAGGATGTTGATCCGCTGAGAAACCCCCATGCATACCTGGCAGGATCCTGATAAACTTTGAAACCCCCATACACACATGGCAGGATATTGATAAACTGTGAAAACCCCATGCACACCTGGCAGTATTTTGATACACTGTGAAAACCCCAGACACACCTGGCAGGATCCTGATAAACTGTGAAACCCCCATACACACCTGGCAGGAGCCTGATAAACTGTGAAAACCCCATACACACCTGGCAGGATCCTGATAAACTGTGAAACCCTCATACACACCTGGCAGGATCCTGATACACTGTGAAAACCCCATACTCACCTGGCAGGATCCTGATAAACTGTGAAAACCCCATACACACCTGGCAGGATCCTGATAAACTGTGAAAACCCCATACACACCTGGCAGGATCCTGATAAACTGTGAAAACCCCATACACACCTGGCAGGATCCTGATACACTGTGAAAACCCCATACTCACCTGGCAGGATCCTGATAAACTGTGAAACCCCCATACACACCTGGCAGGATCCTGATAAACTGTGAAAACCCCATACGCACCTGGAAGATTCCTGATAAACTTTGAAACCCCCATACACACATGGCAGGATCCTGATAAACTGTCAAAACCCCATGCACACCTGGCAGGATTTAGATACACTGTGAAAAACCCAGACACACCTGGCAGGATCCTGATAAACTGTGAAACCCCCATACACACCTGGCAGGAGCCTGATAAACCGTGAAACCCCATACACACCTGGCAGGATCCTGATAAACTGTGAAATACCCATACAAACCTGGCAGGATTCTGATAAAATGTAAAATCCCCATACACACCTGGCAGGATCTTGATACACTGTGAAAACCCCACACAAACCTGGCAGGATCCTGATAAACTGTGAAACCCCCATACACACCTGGCAGCATCCTGATAAACTGTGAAACCCCATACACACCTGGCAGGATCCTGTTACACTGTGAAACCCCATACACACCTGGCAGGATCCTGATACACTGTGAAAACCCCATACTCACCTGGCAGCATCCTGAAACACTGTGAAAACCCCATACACACGTGGCAGGATCCTGGAAATCTGTGAAATCCCCATGCACACCTGGCAGGATCCTGATACTCTGTGAAAAGCCCCATACACACCTGGCAAAATGTTGATCCGCTGAGAAACCCCCATGCATACCTGGCAGGATCCTGATACACTGTGAAAACCCCATACACACCTGGCAGGAACCTGATACACTGTGAAAACCCCCATACAGACCTGGCAGGATCCTGATAAACTGTGAAAACCCCATACACACCTGGCAGGATCCTGATAAACTGTGAAACCCTCATACACACCTGGCAGGATCCTGATACACTGTGAAAACCCCATACACACCTGGAAGATTCCTGATAAACTTTGAAACCCCCATACACACATGGCAGAATCCTGATAAACTGTGAAAACCCCATGCACATCCTGGCAGGATTTTGATACACTGTGAAAACCCCAGACACACCTGGCAGGATCCTGATAAACTGTGAAACCCCCATACACACCTGGCAGGAGCCTGATAAACTGTGAAACCCCATACACACCTGGCAGGATCCTGATAAACTGTGAAATACCCATACAAACCTGGCAGGATTCTGATAAAATGTAAAAACCCCATGCACACCTGGCAGGATTTTGATACACTGTGAAAACCCCAGACACACCTGGCAGGATACTGATAAACTGTGAAACCCCCATACACACCTGGCAGGAGCCTGATAAACTGTGAAACCCCATACACACCTGGCAGGATCCTGATAAACTGTGAAATACCCATACAAACCTGGCAGGATTCTGATAAAATGTAGAATCCCCATACACACCTGGCAGGATCTTGATACACTGTGAAAACCCCATACAAACCTGGCAGGATCCTGATAAACTGTGAAACCCCCATACACACCTGGCAGCATCCTGATAAACTGTGAAACCCCATACACACCTGGCAGGATACTGATACACTATGAAAACCCCATACTCACCTGGCAGCATCCTGAACCACTGTGAAAACCCCATACACACGTGGCAGGATCCTGAAAATCTATGAAATCCTCATGCACACCTGGCAGGATCCTGATACTCCGTGAAAAGCCCCATACACACCTGGCAGATCCTGATATACTGTGAAAACCCCATCCACACTTGGCAGGAACCTGATACACTGTGAAAACCCTGTACACACCGGGCAGGATCCTGAACCACTGTGAAAACCCCATACAAACCTGGCAGGATACTGATCCGCTGTGAAACCCCCATACACACCTGGCAGGATCCTGATACACTGTGAAAAACCCATACACACCTGGCAGGATACTGATCCACTGTGAAAACCCGATACACACCTGGCAGGATCCTGATAAAATGTGAAAACCCCATACACACCTGGCAGGATCCTGATACACTGTGTACACCCCATACACACCTGGCAGGAAACTGATAAAATATGAAACCCCCAAACACACCTGGCAGGATACTGATAATCTATGAAACCCCCATAGACACCTGGTAGGATCCTCATAAACTGTGAAACCCCCATACACACCTGGCAGGATCCTGATAAACTGTGAAAAACCCAAACACACCTGGCAGGATCCTGATCCACTGTGAAAACCCCATACACACCTGGCAGGATCCTGATACACTGTGAAACCCCATACAGACATGGCAGGATCCTGATCCACTGTGAAAACCCCATACACACCTGGCAGGATCCTGAAAAACTGTGAAATCCCCATACACAACTGGCAGGATACTGATAAACTGTGAAAACCCCAAACACACCTGGCAGGATATTGAAACACTGTGAAAAACCCAGACACACCTGGCAGGATCCTGATAAACTGTGAAACCCCCATATACACGTGGCAGGATCCTGATAAACTGTGAAACCCCATACATACCTGGCAGGATCCTGATAAACTGTGAAACCCCCATACACACCTGGCAGGATCCTGATAAAATGTGAAATCCCCATACACACCTGGCAGGGTCTTGATACACTGTGAAAACCCCATACTCACCTGGCAGTATCCTGATAAACTGTGAAACCCATATACACACCTGTCAGGATCCTCATAAACTGTGAAACCCCCAGACACACCTGGCAGGATCCTGATAAACTGTGAAAAACCCATACACACCTGGCAGGATCCTGATACACTGTGAAAAACCCATACACACCTGGCAGGATCCTGATAAACTATGAAACCTTCATACACACCTGGCAGGATTCTGATAAACCATGAAACCCCCATAAACACCTGGCAGGACACTGATAAACTGTGAAAACCCCATACACACCTGGAAGGATCCTGATCCACTGTGCAAACCCCATACACACCTGGCAGGATCCTGATAAACTGTGAAACCCCCATACAAACCTGGCAGGATACTGACCCGCTGTGAAACCCCCATACACACCTGGCATGATCCTGATACACTGTGAAAAACCCATACACACCTGGCAGGATCCTGATCCACTGTGAAAACCCCATACACAACTGACAGGATCCTAATAAACTGTGAAAACCCCATACACACCTGGCAGGATCCTGATACACTGTGAAAACCCCATACACACCTGGCAGGATCCTGATACACTGTGTAAACCCCATACACACCTGGCAGGAAACTGATAAAATATGAAACCCCCAAACACACCTGGCATGATACTGATAAACTATGAAACCCCCATATAAACCTGGTAGGATCCTCATAAACTATGAAACCCCCATACACACCTGGCATTATACAGATAAACTGTGAAAAACCCAAACACACCTGGCAGGATCCTGATCCACTGTGAAAACCCCATACACACCTGGCAGGATCCTGATACACTGTGAAACCCCATACACACCTGGCAGGATACTGATAAACCGTGAAAACCCCAAACACACCTGGCAGGATATTGAAACACTGTGAAAAACCCAGACACACCTGGCAGGATCCTGATAAACTGTGAAACCCCCATACACACCTGGCAGGATCCTGATAAACTGTGAAACCCCATACATACCTGGCAGGATCCTGATAAACTGAGAAATCCCCACACACACCTGGCAGGATCCTGATAAAATGTGAAATCGCCATACACACCTGGCAGGGTCTTGATACACTGTGAAAACCCCATACTCACCTGGCATATCCTGATAAACTGTGAAACCCATATACACACCTGGTAGGATCCTGATAAACTGTGAAACCCCCATACACACCTGGCAGGATACTGATGCACTGTGAAAACCCCATAGACACCTGGCAGGATCCTGATACACTGTGAAAAACCCAGACACACCTGGCAGGATCCTGATAAAATATGAAACCTTCATACACACCTGGCAGGATTCTGATAAACCATGAAACCCCCATAAACACCTGGCAGGACCCTGATAAACTGTGAAAACCCCATACACACCTGGCAGGATCCCGATCCACTTTGAAAACCCCATACACACCTGGCGGGATCCTGATACACTGTGAAAGACCCATACACACCTGGCAGGATACTGATAAACTGTGAACACCCCATACACACCTGGCAGGATCTTGATACACTGTGAAAACCCCATACACACCTGGCAGGATCCTGATAAACTGTGAAACCCTCAAACACCCCTGGCAGGATCCTGATACACTGTGAAAAACCCATACACACCTGGCAGGATTTTGATCCGCTGAGAAACCGCCATGCATACCTGGCAGGATCCTGACACACTGTGAAAACCCCATACACACCTGGCAGTTTCCTGATACACTGTGAAAACCCCCATACAGACCTGGCATAATCCTGATACTCTGCGAAAACCCCATACACACCTGGCAGGATCCTGATACACTGTGAAAACCCTATACACACCTGGTAGGATCCTGATCCACTGTGAAAACCCCATACACACCTGGCAGGATGTTGATCCGCTGAGAAACCCCCATGCATACCTGGCAGGATCCTGATACACTGTGAAAACCCCATACACACCTGGCAGGAACCTGAGACACTGTGAAAACCCCCATACAGACCTGGCAGGATCCTGAGAAACTGTGAAAACCCCATACACACCTGGCAGGATCCTGATAAACTGTGAAACCATCATACACACCTGGCAGGATCCTGATACACTGTGAAAACCCCATGCTCACCTGGCAGGATCCTGATAAACTGTGAAACCCCCATGCACACCTGGCAGGATCCTGATAAACTGTGAAAACCCCATACACACCTGGCAGGATCCTGATAAACTGTGAAAACCCCATACACACCTGGCAGGATCCTGATACACTGTGAAAACCCCATACTCACCTGGCAGGATCCTGATAAACTGTGAAACCCCCATACACACCTGGCAGGATCCTGATAAACTGTGAAAACCCCATACACACCTGGAAGATTCCTGATAAACTTTGAAACCCCCATACACACATGGCAGGATCCTGATAAACTGTGAAAACCCCATGCACACCTGGCAGGATTTTGATACAATGTGAAAACCCCAGACACACCTGGCAGGATCCTGATAAACTGTGAAAAACCCATACACACCTGGCTGGAGCCTGATAAACTGTGAATACCCCATACACACCTGGCAGGATCCTGATAAACTGTGAAACCCTCATACACACCTGGCAGGATCCTGATACACTGTGAAAACCCCATACTCACCTGGCAGGATCCTGATAAACTGTGAAACCCCCATACACACCTGGCAGGATCCTGATAAACTGTGAAAACCCCATACACACCTGGCAGGATCCTGATAAACTGTGAAAACCCCATACACACCTGGCAGGATCCTGATACACTGTGAAAACCCCATACTCACATGGCAGGATCCTGATAAACTGTGAAACCCCCATACACACCTGGCAGGATCCTGATAAACTGTGAAAACCCCATACACACCTGGAAGATTCCTGATAAACTTTGAAACCCCCATACACACATGGCAGGATCCTGATAAACTGTGAAACCCCCATACACACCTGGCAGGATCCTGATAAACTGTGAAATACCCATACAAACCTGGCAGGATTCTGATAAAATGTAAAATCCCCATACACACCTGGCAGGATCTTGATACACTGTGAAAACCCCATACACACCTGGCAGGATCCTGATAAACTGTGAAACCCCCATACTCACCTGGCAGGATCCTGATAAACTGCGAAACCCCCATGCACACCTGGCAGGATCCTGATAAACTGTGAAAACCCCATACACACCTGGCAGGATCCTGATAAACTGTGAAAACCCCATACACACCTGGCAGGATCCTGATAAACTGTGAAACCCCATACACACCTGGCAGGATCCTGATACACTGTGAAAACCCCATACTCACCTGGCAGCATCCTAAACCACTGCTAAAACCCCATACACACGTGGCAGTATCCTGAAAATCTGTGAAATCCCCATGCACACCTGGCAGGATCCTGATACTCTGTGAAAAGCCCGATACACACCTGGCAGATCCTGATATACTGTGAAAACCCCATCCACACTTGGCAGGAACCTGATACACTGTGAAAACCCTGTACACACCGTGCAGGATCCTGATCCACTGTGAAAAACCCATACAAACCTGGCAGGATACTGATCCGCTGTGTAACCCCCATACACACCTGGCAGGATCCTGATACACTGTGAAAAACCCATACACACCTGGCAGGATGTTGATCAGCTGAGAAACCCCCATGCATACCTGGCAGGATCCTGATACACTGTGAAAAACCCATACACACCTGGCAGGAAACTGATACACTGTGAAAACCCCCATACAGACCTGGCAGGATCCTCATAAACTGTGAAAACCCCATACACACCTGGCAGGATCCTGATAAACTGTGAAACCCTCATACACACCTGGCAGGATCCTGATACACTGTGAAAACCCCATACTCACCTGGCAGGATCCTGATAAACTGTGAAACCCCCATACACACCTGGCAGGATCCTGATAAACTGTGAAAACCCCATACACACCTGGCAGGATCCTGATACACAGTGAAAACCCCATACTCACCTGGCAGGATCCTGATAAACTGTGAAACCCCCATACACACCTGGCAGGATCCTGATAAACTGTGAAAACCCCATACACACCTCGAAGATTCCTGATAAACTTTCAAACCACCATACACACATGGCAGGATCCTGATAAACTGTGAAAACCCCATGCACACCTGGCAGGATTTTGATACACTGTGAAAACCCCAGACACACCTGGCAGGATCCTGATAAACTGTGAAACCCCCATAAACACCTGGCAGGAGCCTGATAAACTGTGAAACCCCATACACACCTGGCAGGATCCTGATAAACTGTGAAATACCCTTACAAACCTGGCAGGATTCTGATAAAATGTAAAAACCCCATGCACACCTGGCAGGATTTTGATACACTGTGAAAACCCCAGACACACCTGGCAGGATCCTGATAAACTGAGAAACCCCCATACACACCTGGCAGGAGCCTGATAAACTGTGAAACCCCATACACACCTGGCAGGATCCTGATAAACTGTGAAATCCCCATACAAACCTGGCAGGATTCTGATAAAATGTAAAATCCCCATACACACCTGGCAGGATCTTGATACACTGTGAAAACCCCATACAAACCTTGCAGGATCCTGATAAAATGTGAAACCCCCATACAAACCTGGCAGCATCCTGATAAACTGTGAAACCCCATACACACCTGGCAGGATACTGATACACTGTGAAAACCCCATACTCACCTGGCAGCATCCTGAAGCACTGTGAAAACCCTGTACACACCGGGCAGGATCCTGATCCACTGTGAAAACCCCATACAAACCTGGCAGGATACTGATCCGCTGTGAAACCCCCATACACACCTGGCAGGATCCTGATACACTGTGAAAAACCCATACACACCTGGCAGGATCCTGATCCACTGTGAAAACCCCATACACACCTGGCAGGATCCTGATAAACTGTGAAAACCCCATACACACCTGGCAGGATCCTGATACACTGTGAAAACCCCATACACACCTGGCAGGATCCTGATACACTGTGTACACCCCATACACAACTGGCAGGAAACTGATAAAATATGAAACCCCCAAACACACCTGGCAGGATACTGATAAACTATGAAACCCCCATATACACCTGGTAGGATCCTCATAAACTATGAAACCCCCATACACACCTGGCAGGATCCTGATAAACTGCGAAAAACCCAAACACACCTGGCAGGATCCTGATCCACTGTGAAAACCCCATACACACCTGGCAGGATCCTGATACACTGTGAAACCCCATACAGACCTGGCAGGATCCTGATCCACTGTGAAAACCCCATACACACCTGGCAGGATCCTTAAAAACTTTGAAATCCCCATACACACCTGGCAGGATCCTGATACTCTGTGAAAAGCCCCATACACACCTGGCAGATCCTGATATACTGTGAAAACCCCATCCACACTTGGCAGGAACCTGATACACTGTGAAAACCCTGTACACACCGGGAAGGATCCTGATCCACTGTGAAAACCCCATACAAACCTGGCAGGATACTGATCCGCTGTGAAACCCCCATACACACCTGGCAGGATCCTGATACACTGTGAAAAACCCATACACACCTGGCAGGATGTTGATCCGCTGAGAAACCCCCATGCATACCTGGCAGGATCCTGATAAACTTTGAAACCCCCATACACACATGGCAGGATATTGATAAACTGTGAAAACCCCATGCACACCTGGCAGTATTTTGATACACTGTGAAAACCCCAGACACACCTGGCAGGATCCTGATAAACTGTGAAACCCCCATACACACCTGGCAGGAGCCTGATAAACTGTGAAAACCCCATACACACCTGGCAGGATCCTGATAAACTGTGAAACCCTCATACACACCTGGCAGGATCCTGATACACTGTGAAAACCCCATACTCACCTGGCAGGATCCTGATAAACTGTGAAAACCCCATACACACCTGGCAGGATCCTGATAAACTGTGAAAACCCCATACACACCTGGCAGGATCCTGATAAACTGTGAAAACCCCATACACACCTGGCAGGATCCTGATACACTGTGAAAACCCCATACTCACCTGGCAGGATCCTGATAAACTGTGAAACCCCCATACACACCTGGCAGGATCCTGATAAACTGTGAAAACCCCATACGCACCTGGAAGATTCCTGATAAACTTTGAAACCCCCATACACACATGGCAGGATCCTGATAAACTGTCAAAACCCCATGCACACCTGGCAGGATTTAGATACACTGTGAAAAACCCAGACACACCTGGCAGGATCCTGATAAACTGTGAAACCCCCATACACACCTGGCAGGAGCCTGATAAACCGTGAAACCCCATACACACCTGGCAGGATCCTGATAAACTGTGAAATACCCATACAAACCTGGCAGGATTCTGATAAAATGTAAAATCCCCATACACACCTGGCAGGATCTTGATACACTGTGAAAACCCCACACAAACCTGGCAGGATCCTGATAAACTGTGAAACCCCCATACACACCTGGCAGCATCCTGATAAACTGTGAAACCCCATACACACCTGGCAGGATCCTGTTACACTGTGAAACCCCATACACACCTGGCAGGATCCTGATACACTGTGAAAACCCCATACTCACCTGGCAGCATCCTGAAACACTGTGAAAACCCCATACACACGTGGCAGGATCCTGGAAATCTGTGAAATCCCCATGCACACCTGGCAGGATCCTGATACTCTGTGAAAAGCCCCATACACACCTGGCAAAATGTTGATCCGCTGAGAAACCCCCATGCATACCTGGCAGGATCCTGATACACTGTGAAAACCCCATACACACCTGGCAGGAACCTGATACACTGTGAAAACCCCCATACAGACCTGGCAGGATCCTGATAAACTGTGAAAACCCCATACACACCTGGCAGGATCCTGATAAACTGTGAAACCCTCATACACACCTGGCAGGATCCTGATACACTGTGAAAACCCCATACACACCTGGAAGATTCCTGATAAACTTTGAAACCCCCATACACACATGGCAGAATCCTGATAAACTGTGAAAACCCCATGCACATCCTGGCAGGATTTTGATACACTGTGAAAACCCCAGACACACCTGGCAGGATCCTGATAAACTGTGAAACCCCCATACACACCTGGCAGGAGCCTGATAAACTGTGAAACCCCATACACACCTGGCAGGATCCTGATAAACTGTGAAATACCCATACAAACCTGGCAGGATTCTGATAAAATGTAAAAACCCCATGCACACCTGGCAGGATTTTGATACACTGTGAAAACCCCAGACACACCTGGCAGGATACTGATAAACTGTGAAACCCCCATACACACCTGGCAGGAGCCTGATAAACTGTGAAACCCCATACACACCTGGCAGGATCCTGATAAACTGTGAAATACCCATACAAACCTGGCAGGATTCTGATAAAATGTAGAATCCCCATACACACCTGGCAGGATCTTGATACACTGTGAAAACCCCATACAAACCTGGCAGGATCCTGATAAACTGTGAAACCCCCATACACACCTGGCAGCATCCTGATAAACTGTGAAACCCCATACACACCTGGCAGGATACTGATACACTATGAAAACCCCATACTCACCTGGCAGCATCCTGAACCACTGTGAAAACCCCATACACACGTGGCAGGATCCTGAAAATCTATGAAATCCTCATGCACACCTGGCAGGATCCTGATACTCCGTGAAAAGCCCCATACACACCTGGCAGATCCTGATATACTGTGAAAACCCCATCCACACTTGGCAGGAACCTGATACACTGTGAAAACCCTGTACACACCGGGCAGGATCCTGAACCACTGTGAAAACCCCATACAAACCTGGCAGGATACTGATCCGCTGTGAAACCCCCATACACACCTGGCAGGATCCTGATACACTGTGAAAAACCCATACACACCTGGCAGGATACTGATCCACTGTGAAAACCCGATACACACCTGGCAGGATCCTGATAAAATGTGAAAACCCCATACACACCTGGCAGGATCCTGATACACTGTGTACACCCCATACACACCTGGCAGGAAACTGATAAAATATGAAACCCCCAAACACACCTGGCAGGATACTGATAATCTATGAAACCCCCATAGACACCTGGTAGGATCCTCATAAACTGTGAAACCCCCATACACACCTGGCAGGATCCTGATAAACTGTGAAAAACCCAAACACACCTGGCAGGATCCTGATCCACTGTGAAAACCCCATACACACCTGGCAGGATCCTGATACACTGTGAAACCCCATACAGACATGGCAGGATCCTGATCCACTGTGAAAACCCCATACACACCTGGCAGGATCCTGAAAAACTGTGAAATCCCCATACACAACTGGCAGGATACTGATAAACTGTGAAAACCCCAAACACACCTGGCAGGATATTGAAACACTGTGAAAAACCCAGACACACCTGGCAGGATCCTGATAAACTGTGAAACCCCCATATACACGTGGCAGGATCCTGATAAACTGTGAAACCCCATACATACCTGGCAGGATCCTGATAAACTGTGAAACCCCCATACACACCTGGCAGGATCCTGATAAAATGTGAAATCCCCATACACACCTGGCAGGGTCTTGATACACTGTGAAAACCCCATACTCACCTGGCAGTATCCTGATAAACTGTGAAACCCATATACACACCTGTCAGGATCCTCATAAACTGTGAAACCCCCAGACACACCTGGCAGGATCCTGATAAACTGTGAAAAACCCATACACACCTGGCAGGATCCTGATACACTGTGAAAAACCCATACACACCTGGCAGGATCCTGATAAACTATGAAACCTTCATACACACCTGGCAGGATTCTGATAAACCATGAAACCCCCATAAACACCTGGCAGGACACTGATAAACTGTGAAAACCCCATACACACCTGGAAGGATCCTGATCCACTGTGCAAACCCCATACACACCTGGCAGGATCCTGATAAACTGTGAAACCCCCATACAAACCTGGCAGGATACTGACCCGCTGTGAAACCCCCATACACACCTGGCATGATCCTGATACACTGTGAAAAACCCATACACACCTGGCAGGATCCTGATCCACTGTGAAAACCCCATACACAACTGACAGGATCCTAATAAACTGTGAAAACCCCATACACACCTGGCAGGATCCTGATACACTGTGAAAACCCCATACACACCTGGCAGGATCCTGATACACTGTGTAAACCCCATACACACCTGGCAGGAAACTGATAAAATATGAAACCCCCAAACACACCTGGCATGATACTGATAAACTATGAAACCCCCATATAAACCTGGTAGGATCCTCATAAACTATGAAACCCCCATACACACCTGGCATTATACAGATAAACTGTGAAAAACCCAAACACACCTGGCAGGATCCTGATCCACTGTGAAAACCCCATACACACCTGGCAGGATCCTGATACACTGTGAAACCCCATACACACCTGGCAGGATACTGATAAACCGTGAAAACCCCAAACACACCTGGCAGGATATTGAAACACTGTGAAAAACCCAGACACACCTGGCAGGATCCTGATAAACTGTGAAACCCCCATACACACCTGGCAGGATCCTGATAAACTGTGAAACCCCATACATACCTGGCAGGATCCTGATAAACTGAGAAATCCCCACACACACCTGGCAGGATCCTGATAAAATGTGAAATCGCCATACACACCTGGCAGGGTCTTGATACACTGTGAAAACCCCATACTCACCTGGCATATCCTGATAAACTGTGAAACCCATATACACACCTGGTAGGATCCTGATAAACTGTGAAACCCCCATACACACCTGGCAGGATACTGATGCACTGTGAAAACCCCATAGACACCTGGCAGGATCCTGATACACTGTGAAAAACCCAGACACACCTGGCAGGATCCTGATAAAATATGAAACCTTCATACACACCTGGCAGGATTCTGATAAACCATGAAACCCCCATAAACACCTGGCAGGACCCTGATAAACTGTGAAAACCCCATACACACCTGGCAGGATCCCGATCCACTTTGAAAACCCCATACACACCTGGCGGGATCCTGATACACTGTGAAAGACCCATACACACCTGGCAGGATACTGATAAACTGTGAACACCCCATACACACCTGGCAGGATCTTGATACACTGTGAAAACCCCATACACACCTGGCAGGATCCTGATAAACTGTGAAACCCTCAAACACCCCTGGCAGGATCCTGATACACTGTGAAAACCCCATACTCACCTGGCAGGATCCTGATAAACTGTGAAACCCCCATACACACCTGGCAGGATCCTGATAAACTGTGAAAACCCCATACACACCTGGCAGGATCCTGATAAACTGTGAAAACCTCATACACACCTGGCAGGATCCTGATACACTGTGAAAACCACATACTCACCTGGCAGGATACTGATAAACTGTGAAACCCCCATACACACCTGGCAGGATCCTGATAAACTGTGAAAACCCCATACACACCTGGAAAATTCCTGATAAAATTTGAAACCCCCATACACACATGGCAGGGTCCTGATAAACTGTGAAACCCCATGCACACCTGGCAGGATTTTGATCCACTGTGAAAACCCCAGACACACCTGGCAGGATCCTGATAAACTGTGAAACCCCCATACACACCTGGCAGGAGCCTGATAAACTGTGAAACCCCATACACACCTGGCAGGATCCTGATAAACTATGAAACCTTCATACACACCTGGCAGGATTCTGATAAACCATGAAACCCCCATAAACACCTGGCAGGACCCTGATAAACTGTGAAAACCCCATACACACCTGGCAGGATCCTGATAAACTGTGAAAACCCCATACACACCTGGCGGGATCCTGATACACTGTGAAAGACCCATACACACCTGGCAGAATACTGATAAACTGTGAACACCCCATACACACCTGGCAGGATCTTGATACACTGTGAAAACCCCATACACACCTGGCAGGATCCTGATAAACTGTGAAACCCTCATACACACCTGGCAGGATCCTGATACACTGTGAAAACCCCATACTCACCTGGCAGGATCCTGATAAACTGTGAAACCCCCATACACTCCAGGCAGGGTCCTGATAAACTGTGAAAACCCATACACACCTGGCAGGATCTTGATAAAATGTGAAAACATCATACACACCTGGCAGGATCCTGATACACTGTGAAAACCCCATACTCACCTGGCAGGATATTGATAAACTGTGAAACCCCCATACACACCTGGCAGGATCCTGATAAACTGTGAAAACCCCATACACACCTGGCAGGAGCCTGATAAACTGTGAAACCCCATACACACCTGGCAGGATCATGATAAACTGTGAAACCCCCATACAAACCTGGCAGGATTCTGATAAAATGTAAAATCCCCAAACACACCTGGCAGGATCTTGATACACTGTGAAAACCCCATACAAACCTGGCAGGATCCTGATAAACTGTGAAACCCCCATACACACCTGGCAGCATCCTGATAAACTGTGAAACCCCATTCACACCTGGCAGGATCCTGATACACTGTGAACCCCCCATACAGACCTGCAGGATATTGATACACTGTGAAAACCCCATGCACACCTGGCAGCATCCGGATCCACTGTGAAAACCCCATACACACGTGGCAGGATCCTGAAAATCTGTGAAATCAACATGCACACCTGGCAGGATCCTGATACTCTGTGAAAAGCCCCATACACACCTGGCAGATCCTGATATACTGTGAAAACCCCATCCACACCTGGCAGGAACCTGATACACTGTGAAAACCCTGTACACACCGGGCAGGATCCTGAACCACTGTGAAAACCCCATACAAACCTGGCAGGATACTGATCCGCTGTGAAACCCCCATACACACCTGGCAGGATCCTGATACACTGTGAAAAACCCATCCACACCTGGCAGGATCCTGATCCACTGTGAAAACCCCATACACACCTGGCAGGATCCTGATAAACTGTGAAAACCCCATACACACCTGGCAGGATCCTGATAAACTGTGAAACCCCCATACACACCTGGCAGGATACTGATGCACAGTGAAAACCCCGTAGACACCTGGCAGGATACTGATACACTGTGAAAAACCCATACACACCTGGCAGGATCCTGATAAACTATGAAACCTTCATACACAACTGGCAGGATTCTGATAAACCATGAAACCCCCATAAACACCTGGCAGGAACCTGATAAACTGTGAAAACCCCAAACACACCTGGCAGGATCCTGATCCACTGTGAAAACCCCATACACACCTGGCGGGGTCCTGATACACTGTGAAAGACCCATACACACCTGGCAGGATCCTGATAAACTGTGAACAACCCATACACACCTGGCAGGATCTTGATACACTGTGAAAACCCCATACACACCTGGCAGGATCCTGATAAACTGTGAAACACTCATACACACCTGGCAGGATCCTGATACACTGTGAAAACCCCATACTCACCTGGCAGGATCCTGATAAACTGTGAAACCCCCATACACACCTGGCAGGATCCTGATAAACTGTGAAAACCCCATACACACCTGGCAGGATCCTGATAAACTGTGAAAACCTCATACACACCTGGCAGGATCCTGATACACTGTGAAAACCCCATACTCACCTGGCAGGATACTAATAAACTGTGAAAGCCCCATACACACCTGGCAGGATCCTGATAAACTGTGAAAACCCCACACACACCTGGCAAATTCCTGATAAACTTTGAAACCCCCACACACACATGGCAGGATCCTGATAAACTGTGAAACCCCATGCACACCTGGCAGGATCTTGATACACTGCGAAAACCCCAGACACACCTGGCAGGATCCTGATAAACTGTGAAACCCCCATACACACCTGGCAGGAGCCTGATAAACTGTGAAACCCCATACACACCTGGCAGGATCCTGATAAAATATGAAATCTTCATACACACCTGGCAGGATTCTGATAAACCATGAAACCACCATAAACACCTGGCAGGACCCTGATAAACTGTGAAAACACACATACACACCTGGCAGGATCCTGATCCACTGTGAAAACCCAATACACACCTGGCGGGATCCTGACACACTGTGAAAGACCCACACACCTGGCATGATCCTGATCAATTGTGAACACCCCATACACACCTAGCAGGATCTTGATACACTGTGAAAACCCCATACACACCTTGCAGGTTCCTGATAAACTGTGAAACCCTCATACACACCTGGCAGGATCCTGATACACTGTGAAAACCCCATACTCACCTGGCAGGATCCTGATAAACTGTGAAACCCCCATACACACCTGGCAGGATCCTGATAAACTGTGAAAACCCATACACACCTGGCAGGATCCTGATAAACTGTGAAAACCTCATACACACCTGGCAGGATCCTGATAAACTGTGAAAACCCCATACTCACCTGGCAGGATACTAATAAACTGTGAAACCCCCATACACACCTGGCAGGATCCTGATAAACTGTGAAAACTCCATACACACCTGGAAATTTCCTGATAAACTTTGAAACCCCCATACACACATGGCAGGATCCTGATAAACTGTGAAACCCCATGCACACCTGGCAGGATCTTGATACACTGTGAAAACCCCAGACACACCTGGCAGGATCCTGATAAACTGTCAAACCCCCATACACACCTGGCAGGAGCCTGATAAACTGTGAAACCCCATACACACCTGGCAGGATCCTGATAAACTGTGAAACCCCCATCCAAACCTGGCAGGATTCTGACAAAATGTAAAATCCCCATACACACCTGGCAGGATCTTGATACAATGTGAAAACCCCATACAAACCTGGCAGGATCCTGATAAACTGTGAAATCCCCATACACACCTGGCAGCATCCTGATAAACTGTGAAACCCCATACACACCTGGCAGGATCCTGATACACTGTGAAACCACAATACACACCTGCAGGATCTTGATACACTGTGAAAACCCCATACACACCTGGCAGCATCCTGATCCACTGTGAAAACCCCATACACACGTGGCAGGAACCTGAAAATCTGTGAAATCCCCATGCACACCTGGCAGGATCCTGATACTCTTTGAAAAGCCCCATACACACCTGGCACTTCCTGATATACTGTGAAAACCCCATCCACACCTGGCAGGAACCTGATACCCTGTGAAAACCCTGTACACACCGGGCAGGATCCTGATCCACTGTGAAAACCCCATACAAACCTGGCAGGATACTGATCCGCTGTGAAACACCCATACACACCTGGCAGGATCCTGATACACTGTGAAAAACCCATACACACCTGGCAGGATCCTGATCCACTGTGAAAACCCCATACACACCTGGCAGGATCCTGATAAACTGTGAAAACCCCATACACACCTGGCAGGACCCTGATACACTGTGTAAACCCCATACACACCTGGCAGGAAACTGATAAAATATGAAACCCCCATACACACCTGGCAGGATCCTGATAACCTATGAAACCCCCATATAAACCTGGAAGGATCCTCATAAACTATGAAACCCCCATACACACCTGGCAGGATCCTGATAAACTGTGAAAAACCCAAACACACCTGGCAGGATCCTGATCCACTGTGAAAACCCCATACACACCTGGCAGGATCCTGATACACTGTGAAACCCCATACAAAACTGGCAGGATCCTGATCCACTGTGAAAACCCCATACACACCTGGCAGGATACTGAAAAACTGTGAAATCCCCATACACACCTGACAGGATACTGATAAACTGTGAAAACCCCAAACACACCTCGCAGGATCTTGAAACACTGTGAAAAACCCAGACACACCTGGCAGGATACTGATAAACTGTGAAACCGCCATACACACCTGGCAGGATCCTGATAAACTGTGAAACCCCCATACACACCTGGCAGGATCCTGATAAAATGTGAAATCCCCATACACACCTGGCAGGGTCTTGATACACTGTGAAAACCCCATAATCACCTGGCAGGATCCTGATAAACTGTGAAACCCATATACACACCTGGCAGGATCCTGATAAACTGTGAAACCCCCATACACACCTGGCAGGATCCTAATAAACTATGAAACCCCCATACACACCTGGCAGGATACTGATGCACTGTGAAAACCCCATACACACCTGGCAGGATCCTGATACACTGTGAAAAACCCATACACACCTGGCAGGATCCTGATAAACTATGAAACCTTCATACACACCTGGCAGGATTCTGATAAACCATGAAACCCCCATGAACACCTGGCAGGACCCTGATAAACTGTGAAAACCCCATACACACCTGGCAGGATCCTGATCCACTGTGAAAACCCCATACACAGCTGGCGGGATCCTGATACACTGTGAAAAACCCATACACACCTGGCAGGATCCTGATAAACTGTGAAACCCCCATACACACCTGGCAGGATCCTGATAAACTATGAAAACCCCATACACACCTGGCAGGATAGTGATAAACTGTGAAACCCCCATACACGCCTGGCAGGATCCTGATCCACTGTGAAAACCCCTTACACACCTGGCAGGATCCTGATACACTCTGAAACCCCATACACAACTGGCAGGATCCTGATCCACTGTGAAAAACCCATACACACCTGGCAGGTAACTGATAAACTATGAAACCCCTAGACACACCTGGCAGGATCCTGATAAACTATGAAACCCCCATACACACCTGGCAGGATCCTGATAAAATGTAAAAACCCCATACTCACCTGGCAGGATCCTGATCCACTGTGAAAACCCCATACACACCTGGCAGGATCCTGATAAACTGTGAAACCCCATACAAACCTGGCAGGATCCTGATCCACTGTGAAAACCCCATACACACCTGGCAGGATCCTGATAAACGGTTAAAACCCATATACACCTGGCAGGATCCTGATAAAATGTGAAATCCCCATACACACCTGGCGGGATCTTGATACACTGTGAAAACCCCATACACACCTGGCAGGATCCTGATAATCTGGGAAACCCCCAAACACACCTGGCAGGATCCTGATAAACTGTGAAACCCCCATACACACCTGGCAGCATCCTGATAAACTGTGAAACCCCATACACACCTGGCAGGATCCTGATATACTGTGAAACCCCCATACACTCCTGGCAGGATCCTGTTACACTGTGAAACCCACATACACACCTGGCAGGATCTTGATACACTGTGAAAACCCCATACACACCTGGCAGCATCCTGATCTACTGTGAAAACTCCATAGACACCTGGCAGGATCCTGAAAAACTGTGAACACCCCATGCACACCTGGCAGGATCCTGATACTCTGTGAAAACCCCATACTCACCTGGCATGATCCTGATACACTGTGAAAACCCTATACACACCTGGCAGGATCCTGATCCACTGTGAAAACCCCATACACACCTGGCAGGATGTTGATCCGCTGTGAAACCCCCATACACACCTGGCAGGAACCTGCTACACTGTGAAAACCCCCAAACAGACCTGGCATGACCCTGATAAACTGTGAAAACCCCAGACACACCTGGCAGGATCCTGATAACATATGAATCCCCCACACCCTCCTGGCAGTTTCCTGATCCAATGTGAAAACCCCAGACACAACTGGCAGGATCCTGATACACTGTGAAAATCCCATACACACCTGGCAGGATCCTGATCCACTGTGAAAACACCAGACACACGTGGCAGGATCCTGATAAACTATGAAACCCCCAAACACAACTGGCAGGATACTGATAAAATGTGAAAACCCCATACACACCTGGCAGGATCTTGATACACTGTGAAAACCCCATACACACCTGGCAGGATCCTGATAAACTGTGAAACCCCCATACACACCTGGCAGGATCCTGATACACTGTGAAACCCCATACACACCTGGCAGGATCCTGATAAACTGTGAAACCCCCATACACACCTGGCAGGATCCTGATACACTGTGAAAACCTATACTCACCTGGCAGGATCCTTATAAACTGTGAAACACCCATACACTGCTGGCAGGATCCTGATAAACAGAGAAACCCCCATACACACCTGGCAGGATCCTGATATACTGTGAAAACCCCATACACACCTGGCAGGATCCTGATAAACTGTGAAAACCCCGTACACACCTGGCAGGATCTTGATAAACTGTGAAACCCCCATACACAGCTGGCAGGATTCTGATAAACTATGAAACCCCCATACACACCAGGCAGTATCCTGATAAACTGTGAAAAACCAAAACACACCTGGCAGGATCCTGATCCACTGTGAAAACCCCATACACACCTGGCAGGATCCTGATAAACGGTGAAAACCCCATACACACCTGGCAGATTCCTGATAAACTGTGAAACCCCCATACACACCTGGCAGGATCCTGATAAACTGTGAAATCCCCATGCACACCTGGCAGGATCTTGATACAATGTGAAAACCCCAGACACACCTGGCAGGATCCTGATAATCTGTGAAACCCCCATACACACCTGGCAGGAGCCTGATAAACCGTGAAACCCCATACACACCTGGCAGGATCCTGATAAACTGTGAAAACCCCACACAAACCTGGCATGATCCTGATAAAATGTAAAATCCCCCCACACACCTGGCAGGATCTTGATACTCTGTGAAACCCCCATACACACCTGGCAGGATCCTGATCAACTGTGAAACCCCATACACACCTCGCAGGATCCTGATACACCGTGAAACCCCCATACCCACCTGGCAGGATCTTGATACACTGTGAAATCCCCATACACACCTGGCAGCATCCTGATCCACTGTGAAAACCCCAAACACACGTGGCAGGTTCCTGAAAGTCTGTGAAATCCCCATGCACACCTGGCAGGATCCTGAGACTCTGTGAAAAGCCCCATACACACCTGGCAGATCCTGATATACTGCGAAAACCCCATACACACCTGGCAAGAACCTGATACACTGTGAAAACCCTATACACACCGGGCAGGATCCTAATCCAATGTGAAAACCCCATACAAACCTGGCAGGATACTGATCCGCTGTGAAACCCCCATCCACACCTGGCAGGATCCTGATACACTGTGAAAAACCCATACACACCTGGCAGGATCCTGATACACTTTGAAAACCCCCATACACACCTGGCTGGATCCTGATAAACTGTGAAAACCCCAGACACAGCTGGCAGTTTCCTGATCCACTGTGAGAACCCCATACACACCGGGCAGGATCCCGATGCACTGTGAAAACCCCGTAGACACCTGGCAGGATCCTGATAAACTATGAAACCTTCATACACAACTGGCAGGATCCTGATTAGCTATGAAAGCCCCATACATACCTGGCAGGATCCTGATAAACTGTGAAAACCCCATACACACCTGGCAGTATCCTGATCCACTGTGAAAACCCCATGCACACCTGGCAGGATCCTGATAAACTGTGAAACCCCCATACACACCTGGCAGGATCCTGATACACTGTGAAAACCCCATACTCACCTGGCAGGTTCCTTATAAACTGTGAAACACCCATACACTGCTGGCAGGATCCTGATTAACAGTGAAACCACCATACACAACTGGCAGGATCCTGATAAACTGTGAAAATCCCATACACACCTGGCAGGATTCTGATAAACTGTGAATACCCCATACACACCTGGCAGTATCTTGATACACTGTGAAAACCCCATACACACCCGGCAGGATCCTGATAAACTATGAAACCCCCATACACAGCTGGCAGGATTCTGATAAACTATGAAACCCCCATACACACCAGGCAGTATCCTGATAAACTGTAAAAAACCCAAACACACCTGGCAGGATCCTGATCCACTGTGAAAACCCCATACACAACTGGCAGGATCCTGATACACTGTGAAAACCCCTTACACACCTGGCAGGATCCTGATAAACAGTGAAACCCCCATACACACCTGGCAGGATTCTGATAAACGGTGAAAACCCCAAACACACCTGGAAGATTCCTGATAAACTGTGAAACCCCCATACACACCTGGCAGGATCCTGAAAAACTGTGAAAACCCCATGCACTCCTGGCAGGATCTTGATACAATGTGAAAACCCCAGACACACCTGGCAGGATCCTGATAATCTGTGAAACCCCCATACACACCTGGCAGGAGCCTGATAAACTGTGAAACCCCATACACACCTGGCAGGATCCTGATAAACTGTGAAATACCCACACAAACCTAGCATGATCCTGATAAAATGTAAAATCCCCATACACACCTGGCAGGATCTTGATACACTGTGAATACCCCATACAAACCTGGCAGGATCCTGATAAACTGTGAAACCCCCATACACACCTGGCAGCATCCTGATAAACTGTGAAACCCCATGCACACCTGGCAGGATCCTGATACACGCTGAAACCCCATACACATCTGGCAGGATCCTGATACACTGTGCAACACCGATACACATCTGGAAGTATCCTGATGCAATGTGAAATCCCCATACACATCTGGCAGCATCCTGATACACTGTGAAAACCCCATACACACGTGGCAGGAAGCTGATACACTGTGAAAACCCATAGACATCCGGCAGGATCCTGATGCACTGTGAAAACTCCACACAACCGTGGCAGGATCCTGATCAACAGTGAAACCCCATAAACATGTGGCAGTTTCCTGATACACTGTGAAAACCCCATGCACACCAGGCAGGATCCTGATAAACTGTGAAACCCACATACACACCTGGCAGGACCCTGATACACTGTGAAAACCCCATACACACCAGGCAGGATCCTGATAAACTGTGAAAACCACATACACACCTGGCAGCATCCTGATACACTGTGAAAACCCCATACACACATGGCAGGCTCCTGATAAACTGTGAAACCACATACACACGTGGCAGGATCCTGATACACTGTGAAAACCCCATACACACCTGGCAGGAACCTGATCCACTGTGAAAACCCCAGAATCACCTGGCAGGATCCTGATCCACTGTGAAACCCCCATACACACTTGGCAGGATCCTGATACACTGTAAATCCCCCATAAGCACCTGACAGGATCCTGATACACTGTTAAAACCCCATACACACTTGGCAGGGTCCTGATCTACTGTGAAACCCCATACACACCAGGCAGGATCCTGATAAACTGTGAAACCCACAGACACACCTGGCAGGATCCTGATACACTGTGAAAACCCCATGCACACCAGGCAGGATCCTGATAAACTGTGAAAACCACATACACACCTGGCAGGATCCTGATACACTGTGAAAACCCAGACACACCTGGAAGGATCCTGATACATTGTGAAAACCCATACACACCTGGCAGGATCCTGATACACTGTGAAACCCCATACACACCTGGCAGGATACTGATTGATGCCCTGTGAAAACCCCATACACACGTGTCAGGATGCTGATAAACTGTGAAACCCCATACACATCTGGCAGGATCCTGATACGCTGTGAAAACCCATACACATCCGGCAGGATCCTGAAACACTGTGAAACCCCATGCTCACCAGGCAGGATCCTGATAAACTGTGAAACCCACATACACACCTGGCAGGATCCTGATGCACTGTGAAAACCACATGCACACCTGGCTGGACCGTGATACACTGTGAAAACCCCATACACACGAGGCAGTATCCTGATAAACTGTGAAAACCACATACACACCTGGCAGCATCCTGATACACTGTGAAAACCCCATACACACCTGGCAGGCTCCTGATAAACTGTGAAACCACATACACACGTGGCAGGATTCTCATACACTGTGAAAACCCCACACACACCTGGCAGGATCCTGATCCACTGTGAAAACCCCATACACACCTGGCAGGATCCTGATCCACTGTGAAAACCCCATACACACTTGGCAGGATCCTGATACACTGTGAAACCCCCATCAGCACCTGGCAGGATCCTGCTGCAATGTGAAAACCCCATACACACCTGGCAGGGTTCTGATGCACTTTGAAAACCCATACACACCTGGCAGGATCCTGATACACTGTGGAAACCCCACACACACCTGGCAGGAACTGATCCACTGTGAAACCCCATACACATGTGGCAGGATCCTGATGCACTGTGAAAACCCAGACACACCTGGAAGGATCCTGATACACTGTGAAAACCCCATGCACTCCTGGCAGGATCCTGATACACTGTGAAACCCCATACACACCTGGCCGGATCCTGATGCACTGTGAAAACCCCATGCACACCTGGCAGGATCCTGATACACGCTGAAACCCCATACACATCTGGCAGGATCCTGATACACTGTGCAACACCGATACACATCTGGAAGTATCCTGATGCAATGTGAAATACCCATACACATCTGGCAGCATCCTGATGCACTGTGAAAACCCCATACAGACGTGGCAGGAAGCTGATACACTGTGAAAACCCATAGACATCCGGCAGGATCCTGATGCACTGTGAAAACCCCATACACACCAGGCAGGATCCTGCTAAACTGTGAAAACCACATACACACCTGGCAGCATCCTGATACACTGTGAAAACCCCATACACACCTGGCAGGCTCCTGATAAACTGTGAAACCACATACACACGTGGCAGGATCCTGATACACTGTGAAAACCCCATGCACACCTGGCAGGAACCTGATCCACTTTGAAAACCCCAGAATCACCTGGCAGGATCCTGATCCACTGTGAAAACCCCATACACACTTGGCAGGATCCTGATACACTGTAAATCCCCCATAAGCACCTGACAGGATCCTGATACACTGTTAAAACCCCATACACACCTGGCAGGATCCTGATACACAGTGAAAATCCCATACACAACTGGCAGGATCTTGATCCACTGTGAAACACCCATACACATCTGGCAGGATCCTGATACACTGTGAAAACCCATACACACCTGACAGGATCCTGATACACTGTGAAAACCCGATACACACCTGGCAGGATCCTGATCCACTGTGAAACCCCATACACATGTGGCAGGATCCTGATACACTGTGAAACCCCATAGAAACCTGGCCGGATCCTGATGCTCTGTGAAAACCCCATTCGCTCCTGGCAGGATCCTGATACACTCTGAAACCCCACGCACCCCTGGCAGGATCCTGATACACGTGCCACACCCATACACATCTGGAAGGATCCTGATGCAATGTGAAATCCCCAAACACATCTGGCAGGATCCTGATGCACTGTGAAAATCCCATACACACGTGGCAGGATCCTGATACACTGTGAAAACCCATACACATCCGGCAGGATCCTGATGCACTGTGAAAACCCCATACGCACGTGGCAGTGTCCTGATCCACTGTGAAACCCCATATACACCAAGCCGGATCCTGATAAACTGTGAAAACCCCAAACACACCTGGCAGGATCCTGATCCACTGTGAAAACCCAATACACACCTGGCAGGATCCTGATCCACTGTGAAAACCCCAAACACACTTGGCAGGATCCTGATACACTATGAAAACCCCATACAGACCTGGCAGGATCCTGATACACTGTTAAAACCCCAAACACAACTGGCAGGATCCTGATCCACTGTGAAAACCCCATACACATCTGGCAGAATGCTGAAAAACTGTGAAAACCCCATACACACCTGGCAGGATCCAGATATACTGCGAAAACCCATACACAACTGGCAGGATCCTGATACACTGTGAAACCCCCATACACACCCGGCAGGAGCCTGATACACTGTGAAAACCCCGTCCACACCTGGCAGGATCCTGATACACAGTGAAACCCCATTAACATCTGGCAGGATCCTGATACACTGTGAAACCCCATACACACCTGGCAGGATCCTGATACACTGTGAAACCCCATACACATGTGGCAGGATCCTGATACACTGTGAAAACCCAGACACGCCAGGAAGGATCCTGATACACTGTGAAAACCCCATACACACCTGGCAGGATCCTGATACACTGTGAAACCCCATACACATGTGGCAGGATCCTGATACACTGTGAAACCCCATACACACCTGGCAGGATCCTGATACACTGTGAAACCCCATACACATGTGGCAGGATCCTGATACACTGTGAAAACCCAGACACGCCAGGAAGGATCCTGATACACTGTGAAACCCCATACACACCTGGCCGGCTCCTGATGCACAGTGAAAACCCCATGCGCTCCTGGCAGGATCCTGATACACTCTGAAACCCTATACCCCCTGGCATGATCCTGATACACTGTGCAACACCCATACACATCTGGAAGTAACCTGATGCAATGTGAAATCCCCATACACATCTGGCAGTATCCTGATGCACTGTGAAAACCCCATACACACGTGGCAGGATGCGGATACACTGTAAAACCCCATACACATCTGGCAGGATCCTGATGCACTGTGAAAATCCCATACACACGTGGCAGGATCCTGATACACTGTGAAAACCCCATACACATCCGGCAGGATCCTGATGCACTGTGAAAACCCCATACAAACGTGGCAGGATCCTGATAAACTGTAAAACCCCCAGACACACCAGGCAGGATCATGATACACTGTGAAAATCCCATACACACGTACCAGGGTCCTGATCCACTGTGAAACACCATAGACACCAGGCAGGATCCTGATAAACTGTGAAACTCACATACACACCTGGAAGGATCCTGATCCACTGTGAAACCCACATACACACCTGGCAGGATCCTAATAAACTGTGAAAACCACATGCACACCTGGCAGGATACTGATACACTGTGAAAACCCCATACACACCAGGCAGGCTCCTGATAAACTGTGAAACCACATGCACACGTGGCAGGATACTGATACTCTGTTGAAACCCCATACACACCTGGCAGGAGCCTGATCCACTGTGAAAACCCCATACACAGCTGGCAGGATCCTGATACACTGTGAAAACCCCAAACTCACTTGGCAGGATCCTGATACACTATGAAAACCCCATACACACCTGGCAGGATCCTGATACACTGTTAAAACCCCAAACACACCTGGCAGGATCCTGATCCACTGTGAAAACCCCATACACACCTGGCAGGATGCTGCAAAACTGTGAAACCCCCATACACACCTGGCAGGATCCTGATAAACTGAGAAAACCCCATACACACCTGGCAGGATCCTGATATAATGCTAAAACCCATACACACCTGGCAGGATCCTGATACACTGTGAAACCCCCATACACACCTGGCAGGAGCCTGATACTCTGTGAAAACCCCGTACACACCTGGCAGGATCCTGATACACAGTGAAACCCCATTAACATCTGGCAGGATCCTGATACAATGTGAAACCCCATACACACCTGGCAGGATCCTGATACACTGTGAAACCCCATACACATGTGGCAGGATCCTGATACACTGTGAAAACCCAGACACACCAGGAAGGATCCTGATTCTCTGTGAAAACCCCATACACACCTGGCAGGATCCTGATACAATGTGAAACCCCAGACACACCTGGCCCGCTCCTGATGCACAGTGAAAACCCCATGCGCTCCTGGCAGGATCCTGATACACTCTGAAAGCCTATACACCCCTGGCAGGATCCTGATACACTGTGCAACACCCATACACATCTGGAAGTAACCTGATGCAATGTGAAATCCCCATACACATCTGGCAGTATCCTGATGCACTGTGAAAACCCCATACACACGTGGCAGGATGCTGATACACTGTAAAACCCCATACACATCTGGCAGGATCCAGATGCACTGTGAAAACCCCATACAAACGTGGCAGGATCCTGATAAACTGTAAAACCCCCAGACACACCAGGCAGGATCATGATACACTGTGAAAATCCCATACACACGTACCAGGGTCCTGATCCACTGTGAAAACCCATAGACACCAGGCAGGATCCTGATAAACTGTGAAACCCACATACACACCTGGCAGGATCCTGATCCACTGTGAAACCCACATACACACCTGGCAGGATACTAATAAACTGTGAAAACCACATGCACACCTGGCAGGATCCTGATCCACTGTGAAAACCCAATACACACCTGGCAGGATCCTGATCCACTGTGAAAACCCCAAACACACTTGGCAGGATCCTGATACACTGTGAAAATCCCATACACACCTGGCAGGATCCTGATACACTGTGAAACCCCATACACATGTGGCAGGATCCTGATACACTGTGAAAACCCAGACACACCAGGAAGGATCCTGATTCTCTGTGAAAACCCCATACACACCTGGCAGGATCCTGATACACTGTGAAACCCCAGACACACCTGGCCGGCTCCTGATGCACAGTGAAAACCCCATGCGCTCCTGGCAGGATCCTGATACACTCTGACACCCTATACACCCCTGGCAGGATCCTGATACACTGTGCAACACCCATACACATCTGGAAGTAACCTGATGCAATGTGAAATCCCCATACACATCTGGCAGTATCCTGATGCACTGTGAAAACCCCATACACACGTGGCAGGATGCTGATACACTGTAAAACCCCATACACATCTGGCAGGATCCAGATGCACTGTGAAAATCCCATACACACGTGGCAGGATCCTGATACACTGTGAAAACCCATACACATCCGGCAGGATCCTGATGCACTGTGAAAACCCCATACAAACGTGGCAGGATCCTGATAAACTGTAAAACCCCCAGACACACCAGGCAGGATCATGATACACTGTGAAAATCCCATACACACGTACCAGGGTCCTGATCCACTGTGAAACCCCATAGACACCAGGCAGGATCCTGATAAACTGTGAAACCCACATACACACCTGGCAGGAACCTGATCCACTGTGAAACCCACATACCCACCTGGCAGGATCCTGAGACTATGTGAAAACCCCATACACACCAGGCAGGATCCTAATAAACTGTGAAAACCACATGCACACCTGGCAGGATACTGATACACTGTGAAAACCCCATACACACCAGGCAGGCTCCTGATAAACTGTGAAACCACATACACAAGTGGCAGGATCCTGATACTCTGTTGAAACCCCATACACACCTGGCAGGAGCCTGATCCACTGTGAAAACCCCATACACACCTGGCAGGATCCTGATACACTGTAAAAACCCCAAACTCACTTGGCAGGATCCTGATACACTGTGAAAATCCCATACACACATGGCAGGATCCTGATACACTGTGAAACCCCATACACATGTGGCAGGATCCTGATACACTGTGAAAACCCAGACACACCAGGAAGGATCCTGATTCTCTGTGAAAACCCCATACACACCTGGCAGGATCCTGATACACTGTGAAACCCCAGACACACCTGGCCGGCTCCTGATGCACAGTGAAAACCCCATGCGCTCCTGGCAGGATCCTGATACACTCTGACACCCTATACACCCCTGGAAGGATCCTGATACACTGTGCAACACCCATACACATCTGGAAGTAACCTGATGCAATGTGAAATCCCCATACACATCTGGCAGTATCCTGATGCACTGTGAAAACCCCATACACACGTGGCAGGATGCTGATACACTGTAAAACCCCATACACATCTGGCAGGATCCAGATGCACTGTGAAAATCCCATACACACGTGGCAGGATCCTGATACACTGTGAAAACCCATACACATCCGGCAGGATCCTGATGCACTGTGAAAACCCCATACAAACGTGGCAGGATCCTGAAAAACTGTAAAAACCCCAGACACACCAGGCAGTACATGATACACTGTGAAAATCCCATACACACGTACCAGGGTCCTGATCCACTGTGAAACCCCATAGACACCAGGCAGGATCCTGATAAACTGTGAAACCCACATACACACCTGGCAGGATCCTGATCCACTGTGAAACCCACATACACACCTGGCAGGATCCTGAGACTATGTGAAAACCCCATACACACCAGGCAGGATCCTAATAAACTGTGAAAACCACATGCACACCTGGCAGGATACTGATACACTGTGAAAACCCCATACACACCAGGCAGGCTCCTGATAAACTGTGAAACCACATACACAAGTGGCTGGATCCTGATACTCAGTTGAAACCCCATACACACCTGGCAGGAGCCTGATCCACTGTGAAAACCCCATACACACCTGGCAGGATCCTGATACACTGTGAAAACCCCAAACTCACTTGGCAGGATCCTGATACACTGTGAAAATCCCATACACACCTGGCAGGATCCTGATACACTGTTGAAACCCCATACACACCTGGCAGGAGCCTGATCCACTGTGAAAACCCCATACACACCTGGCAGGATCCTGATACACTGTGAAAACCCCAAACTCACTTGGCAGGTTCCTGATGCACAGTGAAACCCCATTCACATCTGGCAGGATCCTGATACACAGTGAACCCCCATTAACATCTGGCAGGATCCTGATACACTGTGAAACCCCATACACACCAGGCAGCATCCTGACACACTGTGAAACCCCAAACACACCTGGCAGGATCCTGATACACTGTGAAACCCCCATACACACCTGGCAGGATCCTGATCCACTTTGAAAACTCCACACACACCTGGCAGGACCTTGATAAACTGTGAACACCCCATACGCAGCAGGCAGGATCCTGATACACTGTGAAATCCCTTACACACCTGGCAGGATCCTGATCCACTGTGAATAACCCATACACACCTGGCAGGATCCTGATACTCTGTGAAAACCGAGACACACCAGGAAGGATCCTGATACACTGTGAAAACCCCATACACACCTGGCAGGATCCTGATACACTGTGAAACCCCATACACACCTGGCAGGATCCTGATACACTGTGAAAACCCCATGCGCTCCTGGCAGGATCCTGATACACTCTGAAACCCCATACACCCCTGGCAGGATCCTGATACACTGTGCAACACCCATAGACATCTGGAAGTATCCTGATGCAATGTGAAATCCCCATACACATCTGGCAGTATCCTGATGCACTGTGAAAACCCCATATACAGTGGCAGGATGCTGATACACTGTAAAACCCCATACACATCTGGCAGGATACAGATGCACTGTGAAAATCCCATACACACGTGGCAGGATCCTGATACACTGTGAAAACCCATACACATCCGGCAGGATCCTGATACACTGTTCAACCCACATACACACCTGGCAGGATCCTGATACACTGTGAAAACCCCATACACACCAGGCAGGGTGCTGATAAACTGTGAAAACCACATACACACCTGGCAGGGTCCTGATACACTGTGAAAACCCCATACACACCAGGCAGGCTCCTGAAAAACTGTGAAGTCACATGCACACCTGGCAGGATCCTGATCCACTGTGAAAACCCAATACACACCTGGCAGGATCCTGATCCACTGTGAAAACCCCAAACACACTTGGCAGGATCCTGATACACTATGAAAACCCCATACAGACCTGGCAGGATCCTGATACACTGTTAAAACCCCAAACACAACTGGCAGGATCCTGATCCACTGTGAGAACCCCATACACATCTGGCAGAATGCTGAAAAACTGTGAAACCCCCATGCACACCTGGCAGGATCCTGATAAACTGTGAAAACCCCATACACACCTGGCAGGATCCAGATAGACTGCGAAAACCCATACACAACTGGCAGGATCCTGATACACTGTGAAACCCCCATACACACCCGGCAGGATCCTGATACACTGTGAAAACCCCGTCCACACCTGGCAGGATCCTGATACACAGTGAAACCCCATTAACATCTGGCAGTATCCTGATACACTGTGAAACCCCATACACACCTGGCAGGATCCTGATACACTGTGAAACCCCATACACATGTGGCAGGATCCTGATGCACTGTGAAATCCCAGACACACCAGGAAGGATCCTGATACACTGTGAAAACCCCATACACACCTGGCAGGATCCTGATACACTGTGAAACCCCATACTCACCTGGCCGGCTCCTGATGCACAGTGAAAACCCCATGCGCTCCTGGCAGGATCCTGATGCACTCTGAAACCCTATACCCCCCTGGCATGATCCTGATACACTGTGCAACACCCATACACATCTGGAAGTAACCTGATGCAATGTGAAATCCCCATACACATCTGGCAGTATCCTGATGCACTGTGAAAACCCCATACACACGTGGCAGGATGCGGATACACTGTAAACCCCATACACATCTGGCAGGATCCTGATGCACTGTGAAAATCCCATACACACGTGGCAGGATCCTGATACACTGTGAAAACCCATACACATCCGGCAGGATCCTGATGCACTGTGAAAACCCCATACAAACGTGGCAGGATCCTGATAAACTGTAAAACCCCCAGACACACCAGGCAGGATCATGATACACTGTGAAAATCCCATACACACGTACCAGGGTCCTGATCCACTGTGAAACCCCATAGACACCAGGCAGGATCCTGATAAACTGTGAAACTCTCATACACACCTGGCAGGATCCTGATCCACTGTGAAACCCACATACACACCTGGCAGGATCCTGATACTATGTGAAAACCCCATACACACCAGGCAGGATCCTAATAAACTGTGAAAACCACATGCACACGTGGCAGCATCCTGATACTCTGTTGAAACCCCATACACACCTGGCAGGAGCCTGATCCACTGTGAAAACCCCATACACACCTGGCAGGATACTGATCCACTGTGAATACCTCATACACACCTGGCACGATCCTGATTCTCTGTGAAAACCGAGACACACCAGGAAGGATCCTGATACACTGTGAAAACCCCATACTCACCTGGCAGGATCCTGATACACTGTGAAACCCCATACACACCTCGCAGGATCCTGATGCACTGTGAAAACCCCATGCGCTCCTGGCAGGATCCTGATACACTCTGAAACCCCATACACCCCTGGCAGGATCCTGATACACTGTGCAACACCCATAAACATCTGGAAGTATCCTGATGCAATGTGAAATCTCCATACACATCTGGCAGTATCCTGATGCACTGTGAAAACCCCATATACAGTGGCAGGATGCTGATACACTGTAAAACCCCATACACATCTGGCAGGATCCAGATGCTCTGTGAAAATCCCATACACACGTGGCAGGATCCTGATACTATGTGAAAACCCCATACACACCAGGCAGGATCCTAATAAACTGTGAAAACCACATGCACACGTGGCAGCATCCTGATACTCTGTTGAAACCCCATACACACCTGGCAGGAGCCTGATCCACTGTGAAAACCCCATACACACCTGGCAGGATACTGATCCACTGTGAATACCTCATACACACCTGGCACGATCCTGATTCTCTGTGAAAACCGAGACACACCAGGAAGGATCCTGATACACTGTGAAAACCCCATACTCACCTGGCAGGATCCTGATACACTGTGAAACCCCATACACACCTCGCAGGATCCTGATGCACTGTGAAAACCCCATGCGCTCCTGGCAGGATCCTGATACACTCTGAAACCCCATACACCCCTGGCAGGATCCTGATACACTGTGCAACACCCATAAACATCTGGAAGTATCCTGATGCAATGTGAAATCCCCATACACATCTGGCAGTATCCTGATGCACTGTGAAAACCCCATATACAGTGGCAGGATGCTGATACACTGTAAAACCCCATACACATCTGGCAGGATCCAGATGCTCTGTGAAAATCCCATACACACGTGGCAGGATCCTGATACACTGTGAAAACCCATACACATCCGGCAGGATCCTGATACACTGTTCAACCCACATACACACCTGGCAGGATCCTGATACACTGTGAAAACCCCATACACACCAGGCAGGGTGCTGATAAACTGTGACAACCACATACACACCTGGCAGGGTCCTGATACACTGCGAAAACCCCATACACACCAGGCAGGCTCCTGATAAACTGTGAAGTCACATACACACGTAGCAGGATCCTGATAAACTGTGAAAACCCCATACACACCTGGCAGGATCCTGATCCACTGTGAAAACGCAATACACACCTGGCAGGATCCTGATACACTATGAAAACCCCATACAGACCTGGCAGGATCCTGATACACTGTTAAAACCCCAAACACAACTGGCAGGATCCTGATCCACTGTGAAAATCCCATACACATCTGGCAGAATGCTGAAAAACTGTGAAACCCCCATACACACCTGGCAGGATCCTGATAAACTGTGAAAACCCCATACACACCTGGCAGGATCCAGATATACTGCGAAAACCCATACACAACTGGCAGGATCCTGATACACTGTGAAACCCCCATACACACCCGGCAGGAGCCTGATACACTGTGAAAACCCCGTCCACACCTCGCAGGATCCTGATACACAGTGAAACCCCATTAACATCTGGCAGGATCCTGATACACTGTGAAACCCCATACACACCTGGCAGGATCCTGATACACTGTGAAACCCCATACACATTTGGCAGGATCCTGATACACTGTGAAAACCCAGACACACCAGGAAGGATCCTGATAAACTGTGAAAACCCCATACACACCTGGCAGGATCCTGATACACTGTGAAACCCCATACACACCTGGCCGGCTCCTGATGCACAGTGAAAACCCCATGCGCTCCTGGCAGGATCCTGATACACTCTGAAACCCTATACCCCCCTGGCATGATCCTGATACACTGTGCAACACCCATACACATCTGGAAGTAACCTGATGCAATGTGAAATCCCCATACACATCTGGCAGTATCCTGATTCACTGTGAAAACCCCATACACACGTGGCAGGATGCGGATACACTGAAAACCCCATACACATCTGGCAGGATCCTGATGCACTGTGAAAATCCCATACACACGTGGCAGGATCCTGATACACTGTGAAAACCCATACACATCCGGCAGGATCCTGATGCACTGTGAAAACCCCATACAAACGTGGCAGGATCCTGATAAACTGTAAAACCCCCAGACACACCAGGCAGGATCATGATACACTGTGAAAATCCCATACACACGTACCAGGGTCCTGATCCACTGTGAAACCCCATAGACACCAGGCAGGATCCTGATAAACTGTGAAACTCACATACACACCTGGCAGGATACTGATCCACTGTGGAACCCACATACACACCTGGCAGGATCCTGATACTATGTGAAAACCCCATACACACCAGGCAGGATCCTAATAAACTGTGAAAACCACATGCACACCTGGCAGGATACTGATACACTGTGAAATCCCCATACACACCAGGCAGGCTCCTGATAAACTGTGAAACCACATGGACACGTGGCAGGATCCTGATACTCTGTTGAAACCCCAAACACACCTGGCAGGAGCCTGATCCACTGTGAAAACCCCATACACACCTGGCAGGATCCTGATACACTGATAAAACCCCAAACTCACCAGGCAGGATCCTGACACACTGTGAAAACCCCATACACACCTGGCAGGATCCTGATACACTGTTAAAACCCCAAACACACCTGGCAGGATCCTGATCCACTGTGAAAACCCCATACACACCTGGCAGGATGCTGAAAAACTGTGAAACCCCCATACACACCTGGCAGGATCCTGATAAACTGTGAAAACCCCATACACACCTGGCAGGATCCTGATATAATGCGAAAACCCATACACACCTGGCAGGATCCTGATACACTGTGAAACCCCCATACACACCTGGCAGGAGCCTGATACTCTGTGAAAACCCCGTACACACCTGGCAGGATCCTGATACACAGTGAAACCCCATTAACATCTGGCAGAATCCTGATACACTGTGAAACCCCATACACACCTGGCAGGATCCTGATACACTGTGAAACCCCATACACATGTGGCAGGATCCTGATACACTGTGAAAACCCAGACACACCAGGAAGGATCCTGATGCACTGTGAAAACCCCATACACACCTGGCAGGATCCTGATACACTGTGAAACCCCATACACACCTGGCCGGCTCCTGATGCACAGTGAAAACCCCATGCGCTCCTGGCAGGATCCTGATACACTCTGAAACCCTATACACCCCTGGCAGGATCCTGATACACTGTGCAACACCCATACACATCTGGAAGTAACCTGATGCAATGTGAAATCCCCATACACATCTGGCAGTATCCTGATGCACTGTGAAAACCCCATACACACGTGGCAGGATGCTGATACACTGTAAAACCCCATACACATCTGGCAGGATCCAGATGCACTGTGAAAATCCCATACACACGTGGCAGGATCCTGATACACTGTGAAAACCCATACACATCCGGCAGGATCCTGATGCACTGTGAAATCCCCATACAAACGTGGCAGGATCCTGATAAACTGTAAAACCCCCAGACACACCAGGCAGGATCATGATACACTGTGAAAATCCCATACACACGTACCAGGGTCCTGATCCACTGTGAAACCCCATAGACACCAGGCAGGATCCTGATAAACTGTGAAACCCACATACACACCTGGCAGGATCCTGATCCACTGTGAAACCCACATACACACCTGGCAGGATCCTGAGACTATGTGAAAACCCCATACACACCAGGCAGGATCCTAATAAACTGTGAAAACCACATGCACACCTGGCAGGATACTGATACACTGTGAAAACCCCATACACACCAGGTAGGCTCCTGATAAACTGTGAAACCACATACACAAGTGGCAGGATCCTGATACTCTGTTGAAACCCCATACACACCTGGCAGGAGCCTGATCCACTGTGAAAACCCCATACACACCTGGCAGGATCCTGATACACTGTGAAAACCCCAAACTCACTTGGCAGGATCCTGATACACTGTGAAAATCCCATACACACCTGGCAGGATCCTGATACACTGTTAAAACACCAAACACACCTGGCAGGATCCTGATCCACTGTGAAAACCCCATACACAACTGGCAGGATGCTGAAAAACTGTGAAACCCCCATACACACATGGCAGGATCCTGATAAACTGTGAAAACCCCATACACACCTGGCAGGATCCTGATATAATGCGAAAACCCATACACACCTGGCAGGATCCTGATACACTGTGAAACCCCCATACACACCTGGCAGGAGCCTGATGCTCTGTGAAAACCCCGTACACACCTGGCAGGTTCCTGATGCACAGTGAAACCCCATTCACATCTGGCAGGATCCAGATGCACTGTGAAAACCCCAAACTCACTTGGCAGGATCCTGATGCACTGTGAAAACCCCATACACACCTGGCAGGATCCTGATACACTGTTAAAACCCCAAACACACCTGGCAGGATCCTGATCCACTGTGAAAACCCCATACACAGCTGGCAGGATGCTGAAAAACTGTGAAACCCCCATACACACATGGCAGGATCCTGATAAACTGTGAAAACCCCATACACACCTGGCAGGATCCTGATATAATGCGAAAACCCATACACACCTGGCAGGATCCTGATGCTCTGTGAAAACCCCGTACACACCTGGCAGGTTCCTGATGCACAGTGAAACCCCATTCACATCTGGCAGCATCCAGATGCACTGTGAAAATCCCATACACACGTAGCAGGATCCTGATACACTGTGAAAACCCATACACATCCGGCAGGATCCTGATGCACTGTGAAAACCCCATACAAACGTGGCAGGATCCTGATAAACTGTAAAACCCCCAGACACACCAGGCAGGATCATGATACATTGTGAAAACCCCATACACACGTACCAGGGTCCTGATCCACTGTGAAACCCCATACACACCAGGCAGGATCCTGATAAACTGTGAAACCCACAAACACACCTGGCAGGATCCTGATACACTGTGAAAACCCCATACACACCAGGCAGGATCCTGATAAACTGTGAAAACCACATGCACACCTTGCAGGATCCTGATACACATTGAAAACCCCATACACACCAGGCAGGCTCCTGATAAACTGTGAAACCACATACACACGTGGCAGGATCCTGATACACTGTGAAAACGCCATACACACCTGGCAGGAGCCTGATCCACTGCGAAAACCCCATACACACCTGACAGGGTCCTGATACACTGTGAATACCCCAAACTCACTTGGCAGGATCCTGATACACTGTGAAAACCCCATACACACCTGGCAGGATCCTGATACACTGTTAAAACCCCAAACACACCTGGCAGGATCCTGATCCACTGTGAAAACCCCATACACACCTGGCAGGATGCTGAAAAACTGTGAAACCCCCATACACACCTGGCAGGATCCTGATAAACTGTGAAAACCCCATACACACCTGGCAGGATCCTGATATAATGGAAAACCCATACACACCTGGCCGGATCCTGATACACTGTGAAACCCCAAACACACCTGGCAGGATCCTGATACACTGTGAAACCCCCGTACACACCTGGCAGGATCCTGATCCACTTTGAGAACTCCACACACACCTGGCAGGATCCTGATCCACTGTGAAAACTCCATACACATCTGGCAACATCCTGATACACTGTGAAAACCCCACACACACATGGCAGGATCCTGATCCACTGTGAATACCCCATACACACCTGGCAGGATTCTGATCCACTGTGAAAACTCCATACACATCTGGCGGCATCCTGATACACTGTGAAAACCCCACTTACACATGACAGGATCCTGATCCACTGTGAAACCCCATTCACATCTGGCAGGATCCTGATACGCATTGAAACCCCATTCACATCTGGCAGGATCCTGACACACTGTGTAACCCCACACACACCTGGCAGGATCCTGATCCACTGTGAAATCCCCATACACACCTGGAAGTATCCGGATACACTGTGAAAACCATACGTACACACCTGGAAGGATGCTGATACACTGTGAAATCCCCCATAAACACCTGGCAGGATCCTGATCCACTGTGAAACCCCCATACACACCTGGCAGGATCCTATTACACTGTGAAACCCCCTTCACATTTGGCAGGATCCTGATACACTGTGAAACCCTATACACACCTGGTAGGATCCTGATCCAATGTGAAACCCCGTTCACATTTGACAGGATGCTAATACACTGTGAAACCCCGTCCACAATTGGCAGGATCCTGATACACTGTGAAAACCCCCATAAACACCTGGCAGGATCCTGATCCACTGTGAAACCCCCATACACACCTGGCAGGATCCTGATACACTGTGAAACCCCCTTCACATCCCGCAGGATCCTGATGCTTTGTGAAAACCCCACACAAACGTGGCAGGATCCTGATAAACTGTGAAACCCCATTCACACGTGGCAGGGTCCTGATCCACTATGAAACCCCATGCACACCAGGCAGGATCCTGATAAACTGTGAAAACCACATACACACGTGGCAGGACCCTGATACACTGTGAAAACCCCATACACACCAGGCAGGATCCTGATAAACTGTGAAAACCACATACACACCTGGCAGGATCCTGATACACTGTGAAAACCCCATACACACCAGGAAGGCTCCTGATAAACTGTGAAACCCCATACACACGTGGCAGGATCCTGATACACTGTGAAAACCCCATACACACCTGGCAGGATCCTGATCCACTGTGAAAACCCCAGACTCACCTGGCAGGTTCCTGATCCACTGTGAAAACCCCATACACACTTGGCAGGATCCTGATACACTGTAAAACACCCATACACACCTGACAGGATCCTGATACACTGTAAAAACCCCATACACACCTGGCAGGATCCTGATACACAGTGAAAATCCCATACACAACTGGCAGGATCCTGATCCACTGTGAAACCCCCATACACACCTGGCAGGATCCTGATGCACTGTGAAAAACCATACACACCTGGCAGGATCCTGATACACTGTGAAAACCCCATACACACCTGGCAGGATCCTGATCCACTGTGAAACCCCATACACATGTGGCAGGATCCTGATACACTGTGAAAAGCCAGACACACCAGGAAGGATCCTGATACACAGTGAAAACCCCATACACACTTGGCAGGATCCTGATACACTGTGAAACCCCATACACACCTGGCCGGATCTGATGCACTGTGAAAACCCCATGCGCTCCTGGCAGGATCCTGATACACTGTGAAAACCCCATACACACCAGGCAGGATCCTGGTAAACTGTGAAAACCACATACACACCTGGCAGGATCCTGATACACTGTGAAAACCCCACACACACATGGCAGGATCCTGATCCACTGTGAATACCCCATACACACCTGGCAGGATCCTGATCCACTGTTAAAACTCCATACACATCTGGCGGCATCCTGATACACTGTGAAAACCCCAAACACACATGGCAGGATCCTGATCCACTGTGAAACCCCATTCACATCTGGCAGGATCCTGATACGCAGTGAAAACCCATTCACATCTGGCAGGATCCTGACACACTGTGTAACCCCACACACACCTGGCAGGATCCTGATCCACTGTGAAATCCCCATACACACCTGGCAGGCTCCTGATAAACTGTGAAACCCCATACACACTTGGCAGGATCCTGATACACTGTGAAACCCCATACACACCTGGCCGGATCTGATGCACTGTGAAAACCCCATGCGCTCCTGGCAGGATCCTGATACACTCTGAAACCCCATGCACCCCTGGCAGGATCCTGATACACTGTGCAACACCCATACACATCTGGAAGGATCCTGATGCAATGTGAAATCCCCAAACACATCTGGCTGTACCCTGATGCACTGTGAAAATCCCATACTCACGTGGCAGGATGCTGATACACTGTGAAACCCCATCCACATCTGGCAGGATCCAGATGCACTGTTAAAATCCCATACACACGTGGCAGGGTCCTGATCCACTATGAAACCCCATGCACACCAGGCAGGATCCTGATAAACTGTGAAACCCGCATGCACACCTGTCAGGACCCTGATACACTGTGAAAACCCCACACACACCAGGCAGGATCCTGATAAACTGAGAAACCCACATACACACCTGGCAGGATCCTGATACACTGTGAAAACCCCATACACACCTGGCAGGCTCCTGATAAACTGTGAAACCACATACACACGTGGCAGGATCCAGATGCACTGTGAAAATCCCATACACACGTGGCAGGATCCTGATACACTGTGAAAACCCATACACATCCGGCAGGATCCTGATGCACTGTGAAAACCCCATACAAACGTGGCAGGATCCTGATAAACTGTAAAACCCCCAGACACACCAGGCAGGATCATGATACATTGTGAAAACCCCATACAAACGTACCAGGGTCCTGATCCACTGTGAAACCCCATACACACCAGGCAGGATCCTGATAAACTGTGAAACCCACATACACACCTGGCAGGATCCTGATCCACTGTGAAACCCACATACACACCTGGCATGATCCTGATACACTGTGAAAACCCCATACACACCAGGCAGGATCCTGATAAACTGTGAAAACCACATGCACACCTGGCAGGATCCTGATACACTTTGAAAACCCCATACACACCAGGCAGGCTCCTGATAAACTGTGAAACCACATACACACGTGGCAGGATCCTGATACACTGTGGAAACGCCATACACACCTGGCAGGATCCTGATACACTGTTAAAACCCCAAACACACCTGGCAGGATCCTGATTCACTGTGAAAACACCATACACACCTGGCAGGATGCTGAAAAACTGTGAAACCCCCATACACACCTGGCAGGATCCTGATAAACTGTGAAAACCCCATACACACCTGGCAGGATCCTGATATAATGCGAAAACCCATACACACGTGGCCGGATCCTGATACACTGTGAAACCCCATACACACCTGGCAGGATCCTGACACACTGTGAAACCCCAAACACACCTGGCAGGATCCTGATACACTGTGAAACCCCCATACACACCTGGCAGGATCCTGATCCACTTTGAGAACTCCACACACACCTGGCAGGATCCTGATCCACTGTGAAAACTCCATACACATCTGGCAGCATCCTGATACACTGTGAAAACCCCACACACACATGGCAGTATCCTGATCCACTGTGAATACCCCATACACATCTGGCGGCATCCTGATACACTGTGAAAACCCCACTTACACATGACAGGATCCTGATCCACTGTGAAACCCCATTCACATCTGGCAGGATCCTGATACGCATTGAAACCCCATTCACTTCTGGCAGGATCCTGACACACTGTGTAACCCCACACACACCTGGCAGGATCCTGATCCACTGTGAAATCCCCATACACACCTGGAAGTATCCGGATACACTGTGAAAACCCCCGTACACACCTTGAAGGATCCTGATACACTGTGAAATCCCCCATAAACACCTGGCAGGATCCTGATCCACTGTGAAACCCCCATACACACCTGGCAGGATCCTATTACACTGTGAAAACCCCTTCACATTTGGCAGGATCCTGATACACTGTGAAACCCTATACACACCTGGTAGGATCCTGATCCAATGTGAAACCCCGTTCACATTTGACAGGATGCTAATACACTGTGAAACCCCGTCCACAATTGGCAGGATCCTGATACACTGTGAAAACCCCCATAAACACCTGGCAGGATCCTGATCCACTGTGAAACCCCCATACACACCTGGCAGGATCCTGTTACACTGTGAAACCCCCTTCACATCCCGCAGGATCCTGATGCACTGTGAAAACCCCACACAAACGTGGCAGGATCCTGATAAACTGTGAAACCCCATTAACACGTGGCAGGGTCCTGATCCACTATGAAACCCCATGCACACCAGGCAGGATCCTGATAAACTGTGAAACCCACATACACACCTGGCAGGACCCTGATACACTGTGAAAACCCCATACACACCAGGCAGGATCCTGATAAACTGTGAAAACCACATACACACCTGGCAGGATCCTGATACACTGTGAAAACCCCATACACACCAGGCAGGCTCCTGATAAACTGTGAAACCACATACACACGTGGCAGGATCCTGATACACTGTGAAAACCCCATACACACCTTGCAGGATCCTGATCCACTGTGAAAACCCCAGACTCACCTGGCAGGTTCCTGATCCACTGTAAAAAACCCATACACACCTGACAGGATCCTGATACACTGTAAAAACCCCATACACACCTGGCAGGATCCTGATACACAGTGAAAATCCCATACACAACTGGCAGGATCCTGATCCACTGTGAAACCCCCATACACACCTGGCAGGATCCTGATGCACTGTGAAAAACCATACACACCTGGCAGGATCCTGATACACTGTGAAAACCCCATACACACCTGGCAGGATCCTGATCCACTGTGAAACCCCATACACATGTGGCAGGATCCTGAAACACTGTGAAAAGCCAGACACACCAGGAAGGATCCTGATACACAGTGAAAACCCCATACACACTTGGCAGAATCCTGATACACTGTGAAACCCCATACACACCTGGCCGGATCCTGATGCACTGTGAAAACCCCATGCGCTCCTGGCAGGATCCTGATACACTGTGAAAACCCCATACACACCAGGCAGCATCCTGGTAAACTGTGAAAACCACACACACACCTGGCAGGATCCTGATACACTGTGAAAACCCCACACACACATGGCAGGATCCTGATCCACTGTGAATACCCCATACACACCTGGCAGGATCCTGATCCACTGTTAAAACTCCATACACATCTGGCGGCATCCTGATACACTGTGAAAACCCCAAACACACATGGCAGGATCCTGATCCACTGTGAAACCCCATTCACATCTGGCAGGATCCTGATACGCAGTGAAAACCCATTCACATCTGGCAGGATCCTGACACACTGTGTAACCCCACACACACCTGGCAGGATCCTGATCCACTGTGAAACCCCCATACACAACTGGCAGGATCTTGATCCACTGTGAAACCCCCATACACATCTGGCAGGATCCTGATACACTGTGAAACCCCATAGAAACCTGGCCGGATCCTGATGCTCTGTGAAAACCCCATGCGCTCCTGGCAGGATCCTGATACACTCTGAAACCCCACGCACCCCTGGCAGGATCCTGATACACGTGCAACACCCATACACATCTGGAAGGATCCTGATGCAATGTGAAATCCCCAAACACATCTGGCAGGATCCTGATGCACTGTGAAAACCCCATACACACGTGGCAGTGTCCTGATCCACTGTGAAACCCCATATACACCAGGCCGGATCCTGATAAACTGTGAAAACCCCAAACACACCTGGCAGGATCCTGATCCACTGTGAAAACCCAATACACACCTGGCAGGATCCTGATCCACTGTGAAAACCCCAAACACACTTGGCAGGATCCTGATACACTATGAAAACCCCATACAGACCTGGCAGGATCCTGATACACTGTTAAAACCCCAAACACAACTGGCAGGATCCAGATCCACTGTGAAAACCCCATACACATCTGGCAGAATGCTGAAAAACTGTGAAACCCCCATACACACCTGGCAGGATCCTGATAAACTGTGAAAACCCCATACACACCTGGCAGGATCCAGATATACTGCGAAAACCCATACACAACTGGCAGGATCCTGATACACTGTGAAACCCCCATACACACCCGGCAGGAGCCTGATACACTGTGAAAACCCCGTCCACACCTGGCAGGATCCTGATACACAGTGAAACCCCATTAACATCTGGCAGGATCCTGATACACTGTGAAACCCCATACACACCTGGCAGGATCCTGATACACTGTGAAACCCCATACACATGTGGCAGGATCCTGATACACTGTGAAAACCCAGACACACCAGGAAGGATCCTGATACACTGTGAAAACCCCATACACACCTGGCAGGATCCTGATACACTGTGAAACCCCATACACACCTGGCCGGCTCCTGAAGCACAGTGAAAACCCCATGCGCTCCTGGCAGGATCCTGATACACTCTGAAACCCTATACCCCCCTGGCATGATCCTGATACACTGTGCAACACCCATACACATCTGGAAGTAACCTGATGCAATGTGAAATCCCCATACACATCTGGCAGTATCCTGATGCACTGTGAAAACCCCATACACACGTGGCAGGATGCGGATACACTGTAAAACCCCATACACATCTGGCAGGATCCTGATGCACTGTGAAAATCCCATACACACGTGGCAGGATCCTGATACACTGTGAAAACCCATACACATCCGGCAGGATCCTGATGCACTGTGAAAACCCCATACAAACGTGGCAGGATCCTGATAAACTGTAAAACCCCCAGACACACCAGGCAGGATCATGATACACTGTGAAAATCCCATACACACGTACCAGGGTCCTGATCTACTGTGAAACCCCATAGACACCAGGCAGGATCCTGATAAACTGTGAAACTCACATACACACCTGGCAGGATCCTGATCCACTGTGAAACCCACATACACACCTGGCAGGATCCTGATACTATGTGAAAACCCCATACACACCAGGCAGGATCCTAATAAACTGTGAAAACCACATGCACACCTGGCAGGATACTGATACACTGTGAAAACCCCATACACACCAGGCAGGCTCCTGATAAACTGTGAAACCACATGCACACGTGGCAGGATACTGATACTCTGTTGAAACCCCATACACACCTGGCAGGAGCCTGATCCACTGTGAAAACCCCATACACAGCTGGCAGGATCCTGATACACTGTGAAATCCCCAAACTCACTTGGCAGGATCCTGATACACTATGAAAACCCCATACACACCTGGCAGGATCCTGATACACTGTTAAAACCCCAAACATACCTGGCAGGATACTGATCCACTGTGAAAACCCCATACACACCTGGCAGGATGCTGAAAAACTGTGAAACCCCCATACACACCTGGCAGGATCCTGATAAACTGAGAAAACCCCATACACACCTGGCAGGATCCTGATATAATGCTAAAACCCATACACACCTGGCAGGATCCTGATACACTGTGAAACCCCCATACACACCTGGCAGGAGCCTGATACTCTGTGAAAACCCCGTACACACCTGGCAGGATCCTGATACACAGTGAAACCCCATGAACATCTGGCAGGATCCTGATACAATGTGAAACCCCATACACACCTGGCAGGATCCTGATACACTGTGAAACCCCATACACATGTGGCAGGATCCTGATACACTGTGAAAACCCAGACACACCAGGAAGGATCCTGATTCTCTGTGAAAACCCCATACACACCTGGCAGGATCCTGATACACTGTGAAACCCCAGACACACCTGGCCGGCTCCTGATGCACAGTGAAAACCCCATGCGCTCCTGGCAGGATCCTGATACACTCTGAAAGCCTATACACCCCTGGCAGGATCCTGATACACTGTGCAACACCCATACACATCTGGAAGTAACCTGATGCAATGTGAAATCCCCATACACATCTGGCAGTATCCTGATGCACTGTGAAAACCCCATACACACGTGGCAGGATGCTGATACACTGTAAAACCCCATACACATCTGGCAGGATCCAGATGCACTGTGAAAACCCCATACAAACGTGGCAGGATCCTGATAAACTGTAAAACCCCCAGACACACCAGGCAGGATCATGATACACTGTGAAAATCCCATACACACGTACCAGGGTCCTGATCCACTGTGAAAATCCATAGACACCAGGCAGGATCCTGATAAACTGTGAAACCCACATACACACCTGGCAGGATCCTGATCCACTGTGAAACCCACATACACACCTGGCAGGATACTAATAAACTGTGAAAACCACATGCACACCTGGCAGGATACTGATACACTGTGAAAACCCCATACACACCAGGCAGGCTCCTGATAAACTGTGAAACCACATACACAAGTGGCAGGATCCTGATACTCTGTTGAAACCCCATACACACCTGGCAGGAGCCTGATCCACTGTGAAAACCCCATACACACCTGGCAGGATCCTGATACACTGTGAAAACCCCAAACTCACTTGGCAGGATCCTGATACACTGTGAAAATCCCATACACACCTGGCAGGATCCTGATACACTGTGAAATTCCATACACATGTGGCAGGATCCTGATACACTGTGAAAACCCAGACACACCAGGAAGGATCCTGATTCTCTGTGAAAACCCCATACACACCTGGCAGGATCCTGATACACTGTGAAACCCCAGACACACCTGGCCGGCTCCTGATGCACAGTGAAAACCCCATGCGCTCCTGGCAGGATCCTGATACACTCTGACACCCTATACACCCCTGGCAGGATCCTGATACACTGTGCAACACCCATACACATCTGGAAGTAACCTGATGCAATGTGAAATCCCCATACACATCTGGCAGTATCCTGATGCACTGTGAAAACCCCATACACACGTGGCAGGATGCTGATACACTGTAAAACCCCATACACATCTGGCAGGATCCAGATGCACTGTGAAAATCCCATACACACGTGGCAGGATCCTGATACACTGTGAAAACCCATACACATCCGGCAGGATCCTGATGCACTGTGAAAACCCCATACAAACGTGGCAGGATCCTGATAAACTGTAAAACCCCCAGACACACCAGGCAGGATCATGATACACTGTGAAAATCCCATACACACGTACCAGGGTCCTGATCCACTGTGAAACCCCATAGACACCTGGCAGGATCCTGATAAACTGTGAAACCCACATACACACCTGGCAGGATCCTGATCCACTGTGAAACCCACATACACACCTGGCAGGTTCCTGAGACTATGTGAAAACCCCATACACACCAGGCAGGATCCTAATAAACTGTGAAAACCACATGCACACCTGGCAGGATACTGATACACTGTGAAAACCCCATACACACCAGGCAGGCTCCTGATAAACTGTGAAACCACATACACAAGTGGCAGGATCCTGATACTCTGTTGAAACCCCATACACACCTGGCAGGAGCCTGATCCACTGTGAAAACCCCATACACACCTGGCAGGATCCTGATACACTGTAAAAACCCCAAACTCACTTGGCAGGATCCTGATACACTGTGAAAATCCCATACACACCTGGCAGGATCCTGATACACTGTGAAACCCCATACACATGTGGCAGGATCCTGATATACTGTGAAAACCCAGACACACCAGGAAGGATCCTGATTCTCTGTGAAAACCCCATACACACCTGGCAGCATCCTGATACACTGTGAAACCCCAGACACACCTGGCCGGCTCCTGATGCACAGTGAAAACCCCATGCGCTCCTGGCAGGATCCTGATACACTCTGACACCCTATACACCCCTGGAAGGATCCTGATACACTGTGCAACACCCATACACATCTGGAAGTAACCTGCTGCAATGTGAAATCCCCATACACATCTGGCAGTATCCTGATGCACTGTGAAAACCCCGTACACACCTGGCAGGATGCTGATACACTGTAAAACCCCATACACATCTGGCAGGATCCAGATGCACTGTGAAAATCCCATACACACGTGGCAGGATCCTGATACACTGTGAAAACCCATACACATTCGGCAGGATCCTGATGCACTGTGAAAACCCCATACAAACGTGGCAGGATCCTGAAAAACTGTAAAGCCCCCAGACACACCAGGCAGGATCATGATACACTGTGAAAATCCCATACACACGTACCAGGGTCCTGATCCACTGTGAAACCCCATAGACACCAGGCAGGATCCTGATAAACTGTGAAACCCACATACACACCTGGCAGGATCCTGATCCACTGTGAAACCCACATACACACCTGGCAGGATCCTGAGACTATGTGAAAACCCCATACACACCAGGCAGGATCCTAATAAACTGTGAAAACCACATGCACACCTGGCAGGATACTGATACACTGTGAAAACCCCATACACACCAGGCAGGCTCCTGATAAACTGTGAAACCACATACACAAGTGGCTGGATCCTGATACTCTGTTGAAACCCCATACACACCTGGCAGGAGCCTGATCCACTGTGAAAACCCCATACACACCTGGCAGGATCCTGATACACTGTGAAAACCCCAAACTCACTTGGCAGGATCCTGATACACTGTGAAAATCCCATACACACCTGGCAGGATCCTGATACACTGTTGAAACCCCATACACACCTGGCAGGAGCCTGATCCACTGTGAAAACCCCATACACACCTGGCAGGATCCTGATACACTGTGAAAACCCCAAACTCACTTGGCAGGTTCCTGATGCACAGTGAAACCCCATTCACATCTGGCAGGATCCTGATACACAGTGAACCCCCATTAACATCTGGCAGGATCCTGATACACTGTGAAACCCCATACACACCAGGCAGCATCCTGACACACTGTGAAACCCCAAACACACCTGGCAGGATCCTGATACACTGTGAAAACCCCATACACACCTGGCAGGATCCTGATCCACTTTGAAAACTCCACACACACCTGGCAGGACCTTGATAAACTGTGAACACCCCATACGCAGCAGGCAGGATCCTGATACACTGTGAAATCCCTTACACACCTGGCAGGATCCTGATCCACTGTGAATACCCCATACACACCTGGCAGGATCCTGATACTCTGTGAAAACCGAGACACACCAGGAAGGATCCTGATACACTGTGAAAACCCCATACACACCTGGCAGGATCCTGATACACTGTGAAACCCCATACACACCTGGCAGGATCCTGATACACTGTGAAAACCCCATGTGCTCCTGGCAGGATCCTGATACACTCTGAAACCCCATACACGCCTGGCAGGATCCTGATACACTGTGCAACACCCATAGACATCTGGAAGTATCCTGATGCAATGTGAAATCCCCATACACATCTGGCAGTATCCTGATGCACTGTGAAAACCCCATATACAGTGGCAGGATGCTGATACACTGTAAAACCCCATACACATCTGGCAGGATCCAGATGCACTGTGAAAATCCCATACACACGTGGCAGGATCCTGATACACTGTGAAAACCCATACACATGCGGCAGGATCCTGATACACTGTTCAACCCACATACACACCTGGCAGGATCCTGATACACTGTGAAAACCCCATACACACCAGGCAGGGTGCTGATAAACTGTGAAAACCACATACACACCTGGCAGGGTCCTGATACACTGTGAAAACCCCATACACACCAGGCAGGCTCCTGATAAACTGTGAAGTCACATGCACACCTGGCAGGATCCTGATCCACTGTGAAAACCCCAAACACACTTGGCAGGATCCTGATACACTATGAAAACCCCATACAGACCTGGCAGGATCCTGATACACTGTTAAAACCCCAAACACAACTGGCAGGATCCTGATCCACTGTGAGAACCCCATACACATCTGGCAGAATGCTGAAAAACTGTGAAACCCCCATGCACACCTGGCAGGATCCTGATAAACTGTGAAAACCCCATACACACCTGGCAGGATCCAGATAGACTGCGAAAACCCATACACAACTGGCAGGATCCTGATACACTGTGAAACCCCCATACACACCCGGCAGGATCCTGATACACTGTGAAAACCCCGTCCACACCTGGCAGGATCCTGATACACAGTGAAACCCCATTAACATCTGGCAGGATCCTGATACACTGTGAAACCCCATACACACCTGGCAGGATCCTGATACACTGTGAAACCCCATACACATGTGGCAGGATCCTGATGCACTGTGAAATCCCAGACACACCAGGAAGGATCCTGATACACTGTGAAAACCCCATACACACCTGGCAGGATCCTGATACACTGTGAAACCCCATACTCACCTGGCCGGCTCCTGATGCACAGTGAAAACCCCATGCGCTCCTGGCAGGATCCTGATGCACTCTGAAACCCTATACCCCCCTGGCATGATCCTGATACACTGTGCAACACCCATACACATCTGGAAGTAACCTGATGCAATGTGAAATCCCCATACACATCTGGCAGTATCCTGATGCACTGTGAAAACCCCATACACACGTGGCAGGATGCGGATACACTGTAAACCCCATACACATCTGGCAGGATCCTGATGCACTGTGAAAATCCCATACACACGTGGCAGGATCCTGATACACTGTGAAAACCCATACACATCCGGCAGGATCCTGATGCACTGTGAAAACCCCATACAAACGTGGCAGGATCCTGATAAACTGTAAAACCCCCAGACACACCAGGCAGGATCATGATACACTGTGAAAATCCCATACACACGTACCAGGGTCCTGATCCACTGTGAAACCCCATAGACACCAGGCAGGATCCTGATAAACTGTGAAACTCTCATACACACCTGGCAGGATCCTGATCCACTGTGAAACCCACATACACACCTGGCAGGATCCTGATACTATGTGAAAACCCCATACACACCAGGCAGGATCCTAATAAACTGTGAAAACCACATGCACACGTGGCAGCATCCTGATACTCTGTTGAAACCCCATACACACCTGGCAGGAACCTGATCCACTGTGAAAACCCCATACACACCTGGCAGGATACTGATCCACTGTGAATACCTCATACACACCTGGCACGATCCTGATTCTCTGTGAAAACCGAGACACACCAGGAAGGATCCTGATACACTGTGAAAACCCCATACACACCTGGCAGGATCCTGATACACTGTGAAACCCCATACACACCTGGCAGGATCCTGATGCACTGTGAAAACCCCATGCGCTCCTGGCAGGATCCTGATACACTCTGAAACCCCATACACCCCTGGCAGGATCCTGATACACTGTGCAACACCCATAAACATCTGGAAGTATCCTGATGCAATGTGAAATCCCCATACACATCTGGCAGTATCCTGATGCACTGTGAAAACCCCATATACAGTGGCAGGATGCTGATACACTGTAAAACCCCATACACATCTGGCAGGATCCAGATGCTCTGTGAAAATCCCATACACACGTGGCAGGATCCTGATACACTGTGAAAACCCATACACATCCGGCAGGATCCTGATACACTGTTCAACCCACATACACACCTGGCAGGATCCTGATACACTGTGAAAACCCCATACACACCAGGCAGGGTGCTGATAAACTGTGAAAACCACATACACACCTGGCAGGGTCCTGATACACTGCGAAAACCCCATACACACCAGGCAGGCTCCTGATAAACTGTGAAGTCACATACACACGTAGCAGGATCCTGATAAACTGTGAAAACCCCATACACACCTGGCAGGATCCTGATCCACTGTGAAAACCCAATACACACCTGGCAGGATCCTGATACACTATGAAAACCCCATACAGACCTGGCAGGATCCTGATACACTGTTAAAACCCCAAACACAACTGGCAGGATCCTGATCCACTGTGAAAACCCCATACACATCTGGCAGAATGCTGAAAAACTGTGAAACCCCCATACACACCTGGCAGGATCCTGATAAACTGTGAAAACCCCATACACACCTGGCAGGATCCAGATATACTGCGAAAACCCATACACAACTGGCAGGATCCTGATACACTGTGAAACCCCCATACACACCCGGCAGGAGCCTGATACACTGTGAAAACCCCGTCCACACCTGGCAGGATCCTGATACACAGTGAAACCCCATTAACATCTGGCAGGATCCTGATACACTGTGAAACCCCATACACACCTGGCAGGATCCTGATACACTGTGAAACCCCATACACATTTGGCAGGATCCTGATACACTGTGATAACCCAGACACACCAGGAAGGATCCTGATACACTGTGAAAACCCCATACACACCTGGCAGGATCCTGATACACTGTGAAACCCCATACACACCTGGCCGGCTCCTGATGCACAGTGAAAACCCCATGCGCTCCTGACAGGATCCTGATACACTCTGAAACCCTATACCCCCCTGGCATGATCCTGATACACTGTGCAACACCCATACACATCTGGAAGTAACCTGATGCAATGTGAAATCCCCATACACATCTGGCAGTATCCTGATTCACTGTGAAAACCCCAAACACACGTGGCAGGATGCGGATACACTGAAAACCCCATACACATCTGGCAGGATCCTGATGCACTGTGAAAATCCCATACACACGTGGCAGGATCCTGATACACTGTGAAAACCCATACACATCCGGCAGGATCCTGATGCACTGTGAAAACCCCATACAAACGTGGCAGGATCCTGATAAACTGCAAAACCCCCAGACACACCAGGCAGGATCATGATACACTGTGAAAATCCCATACACACGTACCAGGGTCCTGATCCACTGTGAAACCCCATAGACACCAGGCAGGATCCTGATAAACTGTGAAACTCACATACACACCTGGCAGTATACTGATCCACTGTGGAACCCACATACACACCTGGCAGGATCCTGATAAACTGTGAAAACCACATGCACACCTGGCAGGATACTGATACACTGTGAAAACACCATACACACCAGGCAGGCTCCTGATAAACTGTGAAAACCACAAGCACACCTGGCAGGATACTGATACACTGTGAAAACCCCATACACACCAGGCAGGCTCCTGATAAACTGTGAAACCACATGGACACGTGGCAGGATCCTGATACTCTGTTGAAACCCCAAACACACCTGGCAGGAGCCTGATCCACTGTGAAAACCCCATACACACCTGGCAGGATCCTGGTACACTGATAAAACCCCAAACTCACCAGGCAGGATCCTGATACACTGTGAAAACCCCATACACACCTGGCAGGATCCTGATACACTGTTAAAACCCCAAACACACCTGGCAGGATCCTGATCCACTGTGAAAACCCCATACACACCTGGCAGGATGCTGAAAAACTGTGAAACCCCCATACACACCTGGCAGGATCCTGATAAACTGTGAAAACCCCATACACACCTGGCAGGATCCTGATATAATGCGAAAACCCATACACACCTGGCAGGATCCTGATACACTGTGAAACCCCCATACACACCTGGCAGGAGCCTGATACTCTGTGAAAACCCCGTACACACCTGGCAGGCTCCTGATACACAGTGAAACCCCATTAACATCTGGCAGAATCCTGATACACTGTGAAACCCCATACACACCTGGCAGGATCCTGATACACTGTGAAACCCCATACACATGTGGCAGGATCCTGATACACTGTGAAAACCCAGACACACCAGGAAGGATCCTGATGCACTGTGAAAACCCCATACACACCTGGCAGGATCCTGATACACTGTGAAACCCCATACACACCTGGCCGGCTCCTGATGCACAGTGAAAACCCCATGCGCTCCTGGCAGGATCCTGATACACTCTGAAACCCTATACACCCCTGGCAGGATCCTGATACACTGTGCAACACCCATACACATCTGGAAGTAACCTGAAGCAATGTGAAATCCCCATACACATCTGGCAGTATCCTGATGCACTGTGAAAACCCCATACACACGTGGCAGGATGCTGATACACTGTAAAACCCCATACACATCTGGCAGGATCCAGATGCACTGTGAAAATCCCATACACACGTGGCAGGATCCTGATACACTGTGAAAACCCATACACATCCGGCAGGATCCTGATGCACTGTGAAAACCCCATACAAACGTGGCAGGATCCTGATAAACTGTAAAACCCCCAGACACACCAGGCAGGATCATGATACACTGTGAAAATCCCATACACACGTACCAGGGTCCTGATCCACTGTGAAACCCCATAGACACCAGGCAGGATCCTGATAAACTGTGAAACCCACATACACACCTGGCAGGATCCTGATCCACTGTGAAACCCACATACACACCTGGCAGGATCCTGAGACTATGTGAAAACACCATACACACCAGGCAGGATCCTAATAAACTGTGAAAACCACATGCACACCTGGCAGGATACTGATACACTGTGAAAACCCCATACACACCAGGTAGGCTCCTGATAAACTGTGAAACCACATACACAAGTGGCAGGATCCTGATACTCTGTTGAAACCCCATACACACCTGGCAGGAGCCTGATCCACTGTGAAAACCCCATACACACCTGGCAGGATCCTGATACACTGTGAAAACCCCAAACTCACTTGGCAGGATCCTGATACACTGTGAAAATCCCATACACACCTGGCAGGATCCTGATACACTGTTAAAACACCAAACACACCTGGCAGGATCCTGATCCACTGTGAAAACCCCATACACAACTGGCAGGATGCTGAAAAACTGTGAAACCCCCATACACACATGGCAGGATCCTGATAAACTGTGAAAACCCCATACACACCTGGCAGGATCCTGATAGAATGCGAAAACCCATACACACCTGGCAGGATCCTGATACACTGTGAAACCCCCATACACACCTGGCAGGAGCCTGATGCTCTGTGAAAACCCCGTACACACCTGGCAGGTTCCTGATGCACAGTGAAACCCCATTCACATCTGGCAGGATCCAGATGCACTGTGAAAACCCCAAACTCACTTGGCAGGATCCTGATACACTGTGAAAATCCCATACACACCTGGCAGGATCCTGATACACTGTTAAAACCCCAAACACACCTGGCAGGATCCTGATCCACTGTGAAAACCCCATACACAACTGGCAATATGCTGAAAAACTGTGAAACCCCCATACACACATGGCAGGATCCTGATAAACTGTGAAAACCCCATACACACCTGGCAGGATCCTGATATAATGCGAAAACCCATACACACCTGGCAGGATCCTGATACACTGTGAAACCCCCATACACACCTGGCAGGAGCCTGATGCTCTGTGAAAACCCCGTACACACCTGGCAGGTTCCTGATGCACAGTGAAACCCCATTCACATCTGGCAGGATCCAGATGCACTGTGAAAATCCCATACACACGTGGCAGGATCCTGATACACTGTGAAAACCCATACACATCCGGCAGGATCCTGATGCACTGTGAAAACCCCATACAAACGTGGCAGGATCCTGATAAACTGTAAAACCCCCAGACACACCAGGCAGGATCATGATACATTGTGAAAACCCCATACACACGTACCAGGGTCCTGATCCACTGTGAAACCCCATACACACCAGGCAGGATCCTGATAAACTGTGAAACCCACATACACACCTGGCAGGATCCTGATCCACTGTGAAACCCACATACACACCTGGCAGGATCCTGATACACTGTGAAAACCCCATACACACCAGGCAGGATCCTGATAAACTGTGAAAACCACATGCACACCTTGCAGGATCCTGATACACATTGAAAACCCCATACACACCAGGCAGGCTCCTGATAAACTGTGAAACCACATACACACGTGGCAGGATCCTGATACACTGTGAAAACGCCATACACACCTGGCAGGAGCCTGATCCACTGCGAAAACCCCATACACACCTGACAGGGTCCTGATACACTGTGAATACCCCAAACTCACTTGGCAGGATCCTGATACACTGTGAAAACCCCATACACACCTGGCAGGATCCTGATACACTGTTAAAACCCCAAACACACCTGGCAGGATCCTGATCCACTGTGAAAACCCCATACACACCTGGCAGGATGCTGAAAAACTGTGAAACCCCCATACACACCTGGCAGGATCCTGATAAACTGTGAAAACCCCATACACACCTGGCAGGATCCTGATATAATGCGAAAACCCATACACACCTGGCCGGATCCTGATACACTGTGAAACCCCATACACACCTGGCAGGATCCTGACACACTGTGAAACCCCAAACACACCTGGCAGGATCCTGATACACTGTGAAACCCCCATACACACCTGGCAGGATCCTGATCCACTTTGAGAACTCCACACACACCTGACAGGATCCTGATCCACTGTGAAAACTCCATACACATCTGGCAGCATCCTGATACACTGTGAAAACCCCAAACACACATGGCAGGATCCTGATCCACTGTGAATACCCCATACACACCTGGCAGGATTCTGATCCACTGTGAAAACTCCATACACATCTGGCGGCATCCTGATACACTGTGAAAACCCCACTTACACATGACAGGATCCTGATCCACTGTGAAACCCCATTCACATCTGGCAGGATCCTGATACGCATTGAAACCCCATTCACATCTGGCAGGATCCTGACACACTGTGTAACCCCACACACACCTGGCAGGATCCTGATCCACTGTGAAATCCCCATACACACCTGGAAGTATCCGGATACACTGTGAAAACCCCCGTACACACCTGGAAGGATCCTGATACACTGTGAAATCCCCCATAAACACCTGGCAGGATCCTGATCCACTGTGAAACCCCCATACACACCTGGCAGGATCCTATTACACTGTGAAACCCCCTTCACATTTGGCAGGATCCTGATACACTGTGAAACCCTATACACACCTGGTAGGATCCTGATCCAATGTGAAACCCCGTTCACATTTGACAGGATGCTAATACACTGTGAAACCCCGTCCACAATTGGCAGGATCCTGATACACTGTGAAAACCCCCATAAACACCTGGCAGGATCCTGATCCACTGTGAAACCCCCATACACACCTGGCAGGATCCTGTTACACTGTGAAACCCCCTTCACATCCCGCAGGATCCTGATGCACTGTGAAAACCCCACACAAACGTGGCAGGATCCTGATAAACTGTGAAACCCCATTCACACGTGGCAGGGTCCTGATCCACTATGAAACCCCATGCACACCAGGCAGGATCCTGATAAACTGTGAAAACCACATACACACCTGGCAGGACCCTGATACACTGTGAAAACCCCATACACACCAGGCAGGATCCTGATCAACTGTGAAAACCACATACACACCTGGCAGGATCCTGATACACTGTGAAAACCCCATACACACCAGGAAGGCTCCTGATAAACTGTGAAACCCCATACACACGTGGCAGGATCCTGATACACTGTGAAAACCCCATACACACCTGGCAGGATCCTGATCCACTGTGAAAACCCCAGACTCACCTGGCAGGTTCCTGATCCACTGTGAAAACCCCATACACACCTGGCAGGATCCTGTTACACTGTGAAACCCCCTTCACATCCCGCAGGATCCTGATGCACTGTGAAAACCCCACACAAACGTGGCAGGATCCTGATAAACTGTGAAACCCCATTCACACGTGGCAGGGTCCTGATCCACTATGAAACCCCATGCACACCAGGCAGGATCCTGATAAACTGTGAAAACCACATACACACCTGGCAGGACCCTGATACACTGTGAAAACCCCTTACACACCAGGCAGGATCCTGATAAACTGTGAAAACCACATACACACCTGGCAGGATCCTGATACACTGTGAAAACCCCATACACACCAGGAAGGCTCCTGATAAACTGTGAAACCCCATACACACGTGGCAGGATCCTGATACACTGTGAAAACCCCATACACACCTGGCAGGATCCTGATCCACTGTGAAAACCCCAGACTCACCTGGCAGGTTCCTGATCCACTGTGAAAACCCCATACACACTTGGCAGGATCCTGATACACTGTAAAACACCCATACACACCTGACAGGTTCCTGATACACTGTAAAAACCCCATACACACCTGGCAGGATCCTGATACACAGTGAAAATCCCATACACAACTGGCAGGATCCTGATCCACTGTGAAACCCCCATACACACCTGGCAGGATCCTGATGCACTGTGAAAAACCATACACACCTGGCAGGATCCTGATACACTGTGAAAACCCCATACACACCTGGCAGGATCCTGATCCACTGTGAAACCCCATACACATGTGGCAGGATCCTGATACACTGTGAAAAGCCAGACACACCAGGAAGGATCCTGATACACAGTGAAAACCCCATACACACTTGGCAGGATCCTGATACACTGTGAAACCCCATACACACCTGGCCGGATCTGATGCACTGTGAAAACCCCATGCGCTCCTGGCAGGATCCTGATACACTGTGAAAACCCCATACACACCAGGCAGGATCCTGGTAAACTGCGAAAACCACATACACACCTGGCAGGATCCTGATACACTGTGAAAACCCCACACACACATGGCAGGATCCTGATCCACTGTGAATACCCCATACACACCTGGCAGGATCCTGATCCACTGTTAAAACTCCATACACATCTGGCGGCATCCTGATACACTGTGAAAACCCCAAACACACATGGCAGGATCCTGATCCACTGTGAAACCCCATTCACATCTGGCAGGATCCTGATACGCAGTGAAAACCCATTCACATCTGCAGGATCCTGACACACTGTGTAACCCCACACACACCTGGCAGGATCCTGATCCACTGTGAAAACCCCATACACACCTGGCAGGATGCTGAAAAACTGTGAAACCCCCATACACACCTGGCAGGATCCTGATAAACTGTGAAAACCCCATACACACCTGGCAGGATCCTGATATAATGCGAAAACCCATACACACCTGGCAGGATCCTGATACACTGTGAAACCCCCATACACACCTGGCAGGAGCCTGATACTCTGTGAAAACCCCGTACACACCTGGCAGGCTCCTGATACACAGTGAAACCCCATTAACATCTGGCAGAATCCTGATACACTGTGAAACCCCATACACACCTGGCAGGATCCTGATACACTGTGAAACCCCATACACATGTGGCAGGATCCTGATACACTGTGAAAACCCAGACACACCAGGAAGGATCCTGATGCACTGTGAAAACCCCATACACACCTGGCAGGATCCTGATACACTGTGAAACCCCATACACACCTGGCCGGCTCCTGATGCACAGTGAAAACCCCATGCGCTCCTGGCAGGATCCTGATACACTCTGAAACCCTATACACCCCTGGCAGGATCCTGATACACTGTGCAACACCCATACACATCTGGAAGTAACCTGATGCAATGTGAAATCCCCATACACATCTGGCAGTATCCTGATGCACTGTGAAAACCCCATACACACGTGGCAGGATGCTGATACACTGTAAAACCCCATACACATCTGGCAGGATCCAGATGCACTGTGAAAATCCCATACACACGTGGCAGGATCCTGATACACTGTGAAAACCCATACACATCCGGCAGGATCCTGGTGCACTGTGAAAACCCCATACAAACGTGGCAGGATCCTGATAAACTGTAAAACCCCCAGACACACCAGGCAGGATCATGATACACTGTGAAAATCCCATACACACGTACCAGGGTCCTGATCCACTGTGAAACCCCATAGACACCAGGCAGGATCCTGATAAACTGTGAAACCCACATACACACCTGGCAGGATCCTGATCCACTGTGAAACCCACATACACACCTGGCAGGATCCTGAGACTATGTGAAAACACCATACACACCAGGCAGGATCCTAATAAACTGTGAAAACCACATGCACACCTGGCAGGATACTGATACACTGTGAAAACCCCATACACACCAGGTAGGCTCCTGATAAACTGTGAAACCACATACACAAGTGGCAGGATCCTGATACTCTGTTGAAACCCCATACACACCTGGCAGGAGCCTGATCCACTGTGAAAACCCCATACACACCTGGCAGGATCCTGATACACTGTGAAAACCCCAAACTCACTTGGCAGGATCCTGATACACTGTGAAAATCCCATACACACCTGGCAGCATCCTGATACACTGTTAAAACACCAAACACACCTGGCAGGATCCTGATCCACTGTGAAAACCCCATACACAACTGGCAGGATGCTGAAAAACTGTGAAACCCCCATACACACATGGCAGGATCCTGATAAACTGTGAAAACCCCATACACACCTGGCAGGATCCTGATATAATGCGAAAACCCATACACACCTGGCAGGATCCTGATACACTGTGAAACCCCCATACACACCTGGCAGGAGCCTGATGCTCTGTGAAAACCCCGTACACACCTGGCAGGTTCCTGATGCACAGTGAAACCCCATTCACATCTGGCAGGATCCAGATGCACTGTGAAAACCCCAAACTCACTTGGCAGGATCCTGATACACTGTGAAAATCCCATACACACCTGGCAGGATCCTGATACACTGTTAAAACCCCAAACACACCTGGCAGGATCCTGATCCACTGTGAAAACCCCATACACAACTGGCAGGATGCTGAAAAACTGTGAAACCCCCATACACACATGGCAGGATCCTGATAAACTGTGAAAACCCCATACACTCCTGGCAGGATCCTGATATAATGCGAAAACCCATACAAACCTGGCAGGATCCTGATACACTGTGAAACCCCCATACACACCTGGCAGGAGCCTGATGCTCTGTGAAAACCCCGTACACACCTGGCAGGTTCCTGATGCACAGTGAAACCCCATTCACATCTGGCAGGATCCAGATGCACTGTGAAAATCCCATACACACGTGGCAGGATCCTGATACACTGTGAAAACCCATACACATCCGGCAGGATCCTGATGCACTGTGAAAACCCCATACAAACGTGGCAGGATCCTGATAAACTGTAAAACCCCCAGACACACCAGGCAGGATCATGATACATTGTGAAAACCCCATACACACGTACCAGGGTCCTGATCCACTGTGAAACCCCATACACACCAGGCAGGATCCTGATAAACTGTGAAACCCACATACACACCTGGCAGGATCCTGATCCACTGTGAAACCCACATACACACCTGGCAGGATCCTGATACACTGTGAAAACCCCATACACACCAGGCAGGATCCTGATAAACTGTGAAAACCACATGCACACCTTGCAGGATCCTGATACACATTGAAAACCCCATACACACCAGGCAGGCTCCTGATAAACTGTGAAACCACATGCACACGTGGCAGGATCCTGATACACTGTGAAAACGCCATACACACCTGGCAGGAGCCTGATCCACTGCTAAAACCCCATACACACCTGACAGGGTCCTGATACACTGTGAATACCCCAAACTCACTTGGCAGGATCCTGATACACTGTGAAAACCCCATACACACCTGGCAGGATCCTGATACACTGTTAAAACCCCAAACACACCTGGCAGGATCCTGATCCACTGTGAAAACCCCATACACACCTGGCAGGATGCTGAAAAACTGTGAAACCCCCATACACACCTGGCAGGATCCTGATAAACTGTGAAAACCCCATACACACCTGGCAGGATCCTGATATAATGCGAAAACCCATACACACCTGGCCGGATCCTGATACACTGTGAAACCCCATACACACCTGGCAGGATCCTGACACACTGTGAAACCCCAAACACACCTGGCAGGATCCTGATACACTGTGAAACCCCCATACACACCTGGCAGGATCCTGATCCACTTTGAGAACTCCACACACACCTGGCAGGATCCTGATCCACTGTGAAAACTCCATACACATCTGGCAGCATCCTGATACACTGTGAAAACCCCACACACACATGGCAGGATCCTGATCCACTGTGAATACCCCATACACACCTGGCAGGATTCTGATCCACTGTGAAAACTCCATACACATCTGGCGGCATCCTGATACACTGTGAAAACCCCACTTACACATGACAGGATCCTGATCCACTGTGAAACCCCATTCACATCTGGCAGGATCCTGATACGCATTGAAACCCCATTCACATCTGGCAGGATCCTGACACACTGTGTAACCCCACACACACCTGGCAGGATCCTGATCCACTGTGAAATCCCCATACACACCTGGAAGTATCCGGATACACTGTGAAAACCCCCGTACACACCTGGAAGGATGCTGATACACTGTGAAATCCCCCATAAACACCTGGCAGGATCCTGATCCACTGTGAAACCCCCATACACACCTGGCAGGATCCTATTACACTGTGAAACCCCCTTCACATTTGGCAGGATCCTGATACACTGTGAAACCCTATACACACCTGGTTGGATCCTGATCCAATGTGAAACCCCGTTCACATTTGACAGGATGCTAATACACTGTGAAACCCCGTCCACAATTGGCAGGATCCTGATACACTGTGAAAACCCCCATAAACACCTGGCAGGATCCTGATCCACTGTGAAACCCCCATACACACCTGGCAGGATCCTGTTACACTGTGAAACCCCCTTCACATCCCGCAGGATCCTGATGCACTGTGAAAACCCCACACAAACGTGGCAGGATCCTGATAAACTGTGAAACCCCATTCACACGTGGCAGGGTCCTGATCCACTATGAAACCCCATGCACACCAGGCAGGATCCTGATAAACTGTGAAAACCACATACACACCTGGCAGGACCCTGATACACTGTGAAAACCCCATACACACCAGGCAGGATCCTGATAAACTGTGAAAACCACATACACACCTGGCAGGATCCTGATACACTGTGAAAACCCCATACACACCAGGAAGGCTCCTGATAAACTGTGAAACCCCATACACACGTGGCAGGATCCTGATACACTGTGAAAACCCCATACACACCTGGCAGGATCCTGATCCACTGTGAAAACCCCAGACTCACCTGGCAGGTTCCTGATCCACTGTGAAAACCCCATACACACTTGGCAGGATCCTGATACACTGTAAAACACCCATACACACCTGACAGGTTCCTGATACACTGTAAAAACCCCATACACACCTGGCAGGATCCTGATACACAGTGAAAATCCCATACACAACTGGCAGGATCCTGATCCACTGTGAAACCCCCATACACACCTGGCAGGATCCTGATGCACTGTGAAAAACCATACACACCTGGCAGGATCCTGATACACTGTGAAAACCCCATACACACCTGGCAGGATCCTGATCCACTGTGAAACCCCATACACATGTGGCAGGATCCTGATACACTGTGAAAAGCCAGACACACCAGGAAGGATCCTGATACACAGTGAAAACCCCATACACACTTGGCAGGATCCTGATACACTGTGAAACCCCATACACACCTGGCCGGATCTGATGCACTGTGAAAACCCCATGCGCTCCTGGCAGGATCCTGATACACTGTGAAAACCCCATACACACCAGGCAGGATCCTGGTAAACTGCGAAAACCACATACACACCTGGCAGGATCCTGATACACTGTGAAAACCCCACACACACATGGCAGGATCCTGATCCACTGTGAATACCCCATACACACCTGGCAGGACCCTGATCCACTGTTAAAACTCCATACACATCTGACGGCATCCTGATACACTGTGAAAACCCCAAACACACATGGCAGGATCCTGATCCACTGTGAAACCCCATTCACATCTGGCAGGATCCTGATACGCAGTGAAAACCCATTCACATCTGGCAGGATCCTGACACACTTTGTAACCCCACACACACCTGGCAGGATCCTGATCCACTGTGAAATCCCCATACACACCTGGCAGGCTCCTGATAAACTGTGAAACCCCCATACACACTTGGCAGGATCCTGATACACTGTGAAACCCCATACACACCTGGCCGGATCTGATGCACTGTGAAAACCCCATGCGCTCCTGGCAGGATCCTGATACACTCTGAAACCCCATGCACCCCTGGCAGGATCCTGATACACTGTGCAACACCCATACACATCTGGAAGGATCCTGATGCAATGTGAAATCCCCAAACACATCTGGCAGTATCCTGATGCACTGTGAAAATCCCATACTCACGTGGCAGGATGCTGATACACTGTGAAACCCCATTCACATCTGGCAGGATCCAGATGCACTGTTAAAATCCCATACACACGTGGCAGGGTCCTGATCCACTATGAAACCCCATGCACACCAGGCAGGATCCTGATAAACTGTGAAACCCACATGCACACCTGTCAGGACCCTGATACACTGTGAAAACCCCATACACACCAGGCAGGATCCTGATAAACTGAGAAACCCACATACACACCTGGCAGGATCCTGATACACTGTGAAAACCCCATACACACCTGGCAGGCTCCTGATAAACTGTGAAACCACATACACACGTGGCAGGATCCAGATGCACTGTGAAAATCCCATACACACGTGGCAGGATCCTGATACACTGTGAAAACCCATACACAACCGGCAGGATCCTGATGCACTGTGAAAACCCCATACAAACGTGGCAGGATCCTGATAAACTGTAAAACCCCCAGACACACCAGGCAGGATCAAGATACATTGTGAAAACCCCATACACACTTACCAGGGTCCTGATCCACTGTGAAACCCCATACACACCAGGCAGGATCCTGATAAACTGTGAAACCCACATACACACCTGGCAGGATCCTGATCCACTGTGAAACCCACATACACACCTGGCATGATCCTGATACACTGTGAAAACCCCATACACACCAGGCAGGATCCTGATAAACTGTGAAAACCACATGCACACCTGGCAGGATCCTGATACACTTTGAAAACCCCATACACACCAGGCAGGCTCCTGATAAACTGTGAAACCACATACACACGTGGCAGGATCCTGATACACTGTGAAAACGCCATACACACCTGGCAGGAGCCTGATCCACTGCGAAAACCCCATACACACCTGACAGGGTCCTGATACACTGTGAATACCCCAAACTCACTTGGCAGGATCCTGATACACTGTGAAAACCCCATACACACCTGGCAGGATCCTGATACACTGTTAAAACCCCAAACACACCTGGCAGGATCCTGATCCACTGTGAAAACACCATACACACCTGGCAGGATGCTGAAAAACTGTGAAACCCCCATACACACCTGGCAGGATCCTGATAAACTGTGAAAACCCCATACACACCTGGCAGGATCCTGATATAATGCGAAAACCCATACACACGTGGCCGGATCCTGATACACTGTGAAACCCCATACACACCTGGCAGGATCCTGACACACTGTGAAACCCCAAACACACCTGGCAGGATCCTGATACACTGTGAAACCCCCATACACACCTGGCAGGATCCTGATCCACTTTGAGAACTCCACACACACCTGGCAGGATCCTGATCCACTGTGAAAACTCCATACACATCTGGCAGCATCCTGATACACTGTGAAAACCCCACACACACATGGCAGGATCCTGATCCACTGTGAATACCCCATACACATCTGGCGGCATCCTGATACACTGTGAAAACCCCACTTACACATGACAGGATCCTGATCCACTGTGAAACCCCATTCACATCTGGCAGGATCCTGATACGCATTGAAACCCCATTCACATCTGGCAGGATCCTGACACACTGTGTAACCCCACACACACCTGGCAGGATCCTGATCCACTGTGAAATCCCCATACACACCTGGAAGTATCCGGATACACTGTGAAAACCCCCGTACACACCTGGAAGGATCCTGATACACTGTGAAATCCCCCATAAACACCTGGCAGGATCCTGATCCACTGTGAAACCCCCATACACACCTGGCAGGATCCTATTACACTGTGAAACCCCCTTCACATTTGGCAGGATCCTGATACACTGTGAAACCCTATACACACCTGGTAGGATCCTGATCCAATGTGAAACCCCGTTCACATTTGACAGGATGCTAATACACTGTGAAAACCCGTCCACAATTGGCAGGATCCTGATACACTGTGAAAACCCCCATAAACACCTGGCAGGATCCTGATCCACTGTGAAACCCCCATACACACCTGGCAGGATCCTGTTACACTGTGAAACCCCCTTCACATCCCGCAGGATCCTGATGCACTGTGAAAACCCCACACAAACGTGGCAGGATCCTGATAAACTGTGAAACCCCATTCACACGTGGCAGGGTCCTGATCCACTATGAAACCCCATGCACACCAGGCAGGATCCTGATAAACTGTGAAACCCACATACACACCTGGCAGGACCCTGATACACTGTGAAAACCCCATACACACCAGGCAGGATCCTGATAAACTGTGAAAACCACATACACACCTGGCAGGATCCTGATACACTGTGAAAACCCCATACACACCAGGCAGGCTCCTGATAAACTGTGAAACCACATACACACGTGGCAGGATCCTGATACACTGTGAAAACCCCATACACACCTTGCAGGATCCTGATCCACTGTGAAAACCCCAGACTCACCTGGCAGGTTCCTGATCCGCTGTGAAAACCCCATACACACTTGGCAGGATCCTGATACACTGTAAAAAACCCATACACACCTGACAGGATCCTGATACACTGTAAAAACCCCATACACACCTGGCAGGATCCTGATACACAGTGAAAATCCCATACACAACTGGCAGGATCCTGATCCACTGTGAAACCCCCATACACACCTGGCAGGATCCTGATGCACTGTGAAAAACCATACACACCTGGCAGGATCCTGATACACTGTGAAAACCCCATACACACCTGGCAGGATCCTGATCCACTGTGAAACCCCATACACATGTGGCAGGATCCTGAAACACTGTGAAAAGCCAGACACACCAGGAAGGATCCTGATACACAGTGAAAACCCCATACACACTTGGCAGAATCCTGATACACTGTGAAACCCCATACACACCTGGCCGGATCCTGATGCACTGTGAAAACCCCATGCGCTCCTGGCAGGATCCTGATACACTGTGAAAACCCCATACACACCAGGCAGGATCCTGGTAAACTGTGAAAACCACACACACACCTGGTAGGATCCTGATACACTGTGAAAACCCCACACACACATGGCAGGATCCTGATCCACTGTGAATACCCCATACACACCTGGCAGGATCCTGATCCACTGTTAAAACTCCATACACATCTGGCGGCATCCTGATACACTGTGAAAACCCCAAACACACATGGCAGGATCCTGATCCACTGTGAAACCCCATTCACATCTGGCAGGATCCTGATACGCAGTGAAAACCCATTCACATCTGGCAGGATCCTGACACACTGTGTAACCCCACACACACCTGGCAGGATCCTGATCCACTGCGAAATCCCCATACACACCTGGCAGGCTCCTGATAAACTGTGAAACCCCATACACACTTGGCAGGATCCTGATACACTGTGAAACCCCATACACACCTGGCCGGATCGGATGCACTGTGAAAACCCCATGCGCTCCTGGCAGGATCCTGATACACTCTGAAACCCCATGCACCCCTGGCAGGATCCTGATACACTGTGCAACACCCATACACATCTGGAAGGATCCTGATGCAATGTGAAATCCCCAAACACATCTGGCAGTATCCTGATGCACTGTGAAAATCCCATACTCACGTGGCAGGATGCTGATACACTGTGAAACCCCATCCACATCTGGCAGGATCCAGATGCACTGTTAAAATCCCATACACACGTGGCAGGGTCCTGATCCACTATGAAACCCCATGCACACCAGGCAGGATCCTGATAAACTGTGAAACCCACATGCACACCTGTCAGGACCCTGATGCACTGTGAAAACCCCATACACACCAGGCAGGATCCTGATAAACTGAGAAACCCACATACACACCTGGCAGGATCCTGATACACTGTGAAAACCCCATACACACCTGGCAGGCTCCTGATAAACTGTGAAACCACATACACACGTGGCAGGATCCTGATACACTGTGAAAACCCCATACATACCTGGCAGGTCCTGATCCACTGTGAAAACCCCAGACTCACCTGGCAGGATCCTGATCCACTGTGAAAACCCCATACACACTTGGCAGGATCCTGACACACTGTAAAGCACCCATAAGCACCTGACAGGATCCTGATACACTGTGAAAACCCCATACACACCTGGCAGGATCCTGATACACAGTGAAAATCCCATACACAACTGGCAGGATCCTGATCCACTGTGAAACCCCCATACACACCTGGCAGGATCCTGATACACTGTGAACACCCCATACACACCTGGCAGGATCCTGATACACTGTTAAAACCCCAAACACACCTGGCAGGATCCTGATCCACTGTGAAAACCCCATACACACCTGGCAGGATGCTGAAAAACTGTGAAACCCCCATACACACCTGGCAGGATCCTGATAAACTGTGAAAACCCCATGCACACCTGGCAGGATCCTGATATAATGCGAAAACCCATACACACCTGGCCGGATCCTGATACACTGTGAAACCCCATACACACCTAGCAGGATCCTGACACACTGTGAAACCCCAAACACACCTGGCAGGATCCTGATACACTGTGAAACCCCCATACACACCTGGTAGGATCCTGATCCACTTTGAGAACTCCATACACACCTGGCAGGATCCTGATCCACTGTGAAAACTCCATACACATCTGGCAGCATCCTGATACACTGTGAAAACCCCACACACACATGGCAGGATCCTGATCCACTGTGAATACCCCATACACACCTGGCAGGATCCTGATCCACTGTGAAACCCCATTCACATCTGGCAGGATCCTGATACGCAGTGAAACCCCATTCACATCTGGCAGGATCCTGACACACTGTGTAACCCCACACACACCTGGCAGGATCCTGATCCACTGTGAAATCCCCATACACACCTGGAAGTATCCGGATACACTGTGAAAACCCCCGTACACACCTGGAAGGATCCTGATACACTGTGAAATCCCCCATAAACACCTGGCAGGATCCTGATCCACTGTGAAACCCCCATACACACCTGGCAGGATCCTGTTACACTGTGAAACCCCCTTCACATTTGGCAGGATCCTGATACACTGTGAAACCCTATACACACCTGGTAGGATCCTGATCCAATGTGAAACCCCGTTCACATTTGACAGGATGCTAATACACTGTGAAAACCCGTCCACAATTGGCAGGATCCTGATACACTGTGAAAACCCCCATAAACACCTGGCAGGATCCTGATCCACTGTGAAAACCCCATACACACCTGGCAGGATCCTGTTACACTGTGAAACCCCCTTCACATCCCGCAGGATCCTGATGCACTGTGAAAACCCCACACAAACGTGGCAGGATCCTGATAAACTGTGAAACCCCATACACACGTGGCAGGGTCCTGATCCACTATGAAACCCCATGCACACCAGGCAGGATCCTGATAAACTGTGAAACCCACATACACACCTGGCAGGACCCTGATACACTGTGAAAACCCCATGCACACCAGGCAGGATCCTGATAAACTGAGAAAACCACATACACACCTGGCAGGATCCTGATACACTGTGAAAACCCCATACACACCTGGCAGGCTCCTGATAAACTGTGAAACCACATACACACGTGGCAGGATCCTGATACACTGTGAAAACCCCATACACACCTGGCAGGATCCTGATCCACTGTGAAAACCCCAGACTCACCTGGCAGGATCCTGATCCACTGTGAAAACCCCATACACACTTGGCAGGATCCTGATACACTGTAAAACACCCATACACACCTGACAGGATCCTGATACACTGTAAAAACCCCATACATACCTGGCAGGATCCTGATACACAGTGAAAATCCCATACACAACTGGCAGGATCCTGATCCACTGTGAAACCCCCATACACACCTGGCAGGATCCTGATGCACTGTGAAAAACCATACACACCTGGCAGGATCCTGATACACTGTGAAAACCCGATACACACCTGGCAGGATCCTGATCCACTGTGAAACCCCATACACATGTGGCAGGGTCCTGATACACTGTGAAAACCCAGACACACCAGGAAGGATCCTGATACACAGTGAAAACCCCATACACTCTTGGCAGGATCCTGATACACTGTGAAACCCCATACACACCTGGCCGGATCTGATGCACTATGAAAACCCCATGCGCTCCTGGCAGGATCCTGATACACTGTGAAAACCCCATACACACCAGGCAGGATCCTGATAAACTGTGAAAACCACATAGACACCTGACAGGATCCTGATACACTGTGAAAACCCCACACACACATGGCAGGATCCTGATCCACTGTGAATACCCCATACACACCTGGCAGGATCCTGATCCACTGTGAAAACTCCATACACATCTGGCGGCATCCTGATACACTGTGAAAACCCCACACACACATGGCAGGATCCTGATCCACTGTGAAACCCCATTCACATCTGGCAGGATCCTGATACGCAGTGAAAACCCATTCACATCTGGCAGGATCCTGACACACTGTGTAACCCCACACACACCTGGCAGGATCCTGATCCACTGTGAAATCCCCATACACACCTGGCAGGCTCCTGATAAACTGTGAAACCCCATACACACTTGGCAGGATCCTGATACACTGTGAAACCCCATACAGACCTGGCCGGATCTGATGCACTGTGAAAACCCCATGCGCTCCTGGCAGGATCCTGAAACACTCTGAAACCCCATGCACCCCTGGCAGGATCCTGATACACTGTGCAACACCCATACACATCTGGAAGGATCCTGATGCAATGTGAAATCCCCAAACACATCTGGCAGTATCCTGATGCACTGTGAAAATCCCATACTCACGTGGCAGGATGCTGATACACTGTGAAACCCCATCCACATCTGGCAGGATCCAGATGCACTGTGAAAATCCCATACACACGTGGCAGGGTCCTGATCCACCATGAAACCCACATGCACACCTGGCAGGACCCTGATACACTGTGAAAACCCCAAACACACCAGGCAGGATCCTGATAAACTGTGAAACCCACATACACACCTGGCAGGATCCTGATACACTGTGAAAACCCCATACACACCTGGCAGGCTCCTGATAAACTGTGAAACCACATACACACGTGGCAGGATCCTGATACACTGTGAAAACCCCATACATACCTGGCAGGTCCTGATCCACTGTGAAAACCCCAGACTCACCTGGCAGGATCCTGATCCACTGTGAAAACCCCATACACACTTGGCAGGATCCTGACACACTGTAAAGCCCCCATAAGCACCTGACAGGATCCTGATACACTGTGAAAACCCCATACACACCTGGCAGGATCCTGATACACAGTGAAAATCCCATACACAACTGGCAGGATCCTGATTCACTGTGAAACCCCCATACACACCTGGCAGGATCCTGAAGCACTGTGAAAACCCATACACACCTGGCAGGATCCTGATACACTGTGAAAAAGGGATACACACAAGGCAGGATCCTGATCCACTGTGAAACCCCATACACATGTGGCAGGATCCTGATACACTGTGAAAACCCAGACACACCAGGAAGGATCCTGAGACACAGTGAAAACCCCTTACACACCTGGCAGCATCCTGATACACTGTGAAACCCCATACACACCTGGCCGGATCCTGATGCACTGAGGAAACCCCATGCGCTCCTGGCAGGATCCTGATACACTCTGAAACACCATGCACCAATGGCAGGATCCTGATACACTGTGCAACACCCATACACATCTGGAAGGATCCTGATGCAATGTGAAATCCCCAAACACATCTGGCAGGATCCTGATGCACTGTGAAAATCCCATACTCACGTGGCAGGATGCTGATACACTGTGAAACCCCATACACATCTGGCAGGATCCAGATGCACTTTTAAAATCCCATACACACGTGGCAGGATCCTGAAACACTGTGAAAACCCATACACATCCGGCAGGATCCTGATGCACTGTGAAAACCCCATACAAACGTGGCAGGATCCTGACAAACTGTGAAACCCCCATACACACCAGGCAGGATCATGATTCAGTGTGAAAACCCCATACACACGTGGCAGTGTCCTGATCCACTGTGAAACCCCATATACACCAGGCAGGATCCTGAAAAAACTGTGAAACCCACATACACTCCTGGCAGGATCCTGATACACTGTGAAACCCACATACACACCTGGCAGGATCCTGATACACTGTGAAAACCCCATGCACAGCAGGCAGGATCCTGCTAAATTGTGAAAACCACATGCACACCTGGCAGGGTCCTGATACACTGTGAAAACCCCATGCACACCAGGCAGGCTCCTGATAAACTGTGAAACCACATACACCCGTGGCAGGATCCTGATACAGAGTGAAAACCCCATACACAGCTGGCAGGATCCTGATCCACTGTGAAAACCCCATGCACACCTGCCAGGACCCTGATCCACTGTGAAAACACCAAACACACTTGCAGGATCCTGATACACTGTGAAAACCCCATACAGACCTGGCAGGATCCGGATACACTGTTAAAACCCCAAACACACCTGGCAGGATGCTGATCCACTGTGAAAACCCCATACACACCTGGCAGGATCCTGATGAACTGTGAAAAACCCATACACACCTGGCAGGATCCAGATATGCTGCGAAAACCCATAAACAACTGGCAGGGTCCTGATACACTGTGAAACCCCCATACACACCTGGCAGGAGCCTGATACACTGTGAAAACCCCGTCCACACCTGGCAGGATCCTGATACACAGTAAAACCCCATTAACATCTGGCAGGATCCTGATACACTGTGAAACCCCATACACACCTGGCAGGATCCTGATACACTGTGAAACCCCATACACATGTGGCAGGATCCTGATACACTGTGAAAACCCAGACACACCAGGAAGGATCCTGATACACTGTGAAAACCCCATACACACCTGGCAGGATCCTGATACACTGTAAAACCCCATACACACCTGGCCGGATCCTGATGCACTGTGAAAACCCCATGCGCTCCTGGCAGGATCCTGATACACTCTGAAACCCCATACACCCCTGGCAGGATCCTGATACACTGTGCAACACCCATACACATCTGGAAGTATCCTGATGCAATGTGAAATCCCCATACACATCTGGCAGTATCCTGATGCACTGTTAAAACCCATACACACGTGGCAGGATGCTGATATACTGGAAAACCCCATACACATCTGGCAGGATCCTGATGCACTGTGAAAATCCCATACACACGTGGCAGGATCCTGATGCACTGTGAAAATCCCATACAAACGTGGCAGGATCCTGATAAACTGTAAAACCCCCAGACACACCAGGCAGGATCATGATTCACTGTGAAAGCCCCATACACACGTACCAGGGTCCTGATCCACTGTGAAACCCCATAGACACCAGGCAGGATCCTGATAAACTGTGAAACCACATACACACCTGGCAGGATCCCGATTCACTCTGAAACCCACATACACAACTGGCAGGATCCTGATACACTGTGAAAACCCCATACACACCAGGCAGGATCCTGATAAATTGTGAAAACCACATGCACACCTGGCAGGATCCTGATACACTGTGAAAACCCCATACACACCAGGCAGGCTCCTGATAAACTGTGAAACCACATACACACGTGGCATGATCCTGATACACTGTGAAAACCCCTTGCACACCTGGCAGGAGCCTGATCCACTGTGAAAACCCCATACACACCTGGCAGGATCCTGATACTCTGTGAAAACCCCAAACTCACTTGGCAGGATCCTGATACACTGTGAAAACCCCATTCACACCTGGCAGGATACTGATACACTGTTAAAACCCCATACACACCTGGCAGGATGCTGAAAAAATGTGAAAACCCCATACACACCTGGCAGGATCCTGATATAATGCGAAAACCCATACACACCTGGCAGGATCCTGATACACTGTGAAACCCCCATACACACCTGGCAGGAGCCTGAAATCTGTGAAAACCCCGTACACACCTGGCAGGTTCCTGATGCACAGTGAAACCCCATTCACATCTGGCAGGATCCTGATACACAGTGAACCCACATTAACATCTGGCAGGATCCTGATACACTGTGAAACCCCATACACACCTGGCAGGATCCTGATACACTGTGAAACCCAATACACACCTGGCAGGATCCTGACACACTGTGAAACCACAAACACACCTGGTAGGATCCCGATACACTGTGAAACCCCCATACACACCTGGCAGGATCCTGATCCACTTTGAAAACACCAAACACACCTGGCAGGACCTTGATAAACTGTGAACACCCCATACACAGCTGGCAGGATCCTGATACACTGTGAAATCCCTTACACACCTGGCAGGATCCTGATCCACTGTGAATACCCCATACACACGTGGCAGGATCCTGATACACTGTGAAAACTCCATACACATCTGTCAGCATCCTGATACACTGTGAAAACCCCACACACACATGGCAGTATCCGGATCCACTGTGAAACCCCATTCACATCTGGCAGGATCCTGATACGCAGTGAAACCCCATTCACATCTGGCAGGATCCTGACACACTGTGAAACCCCATACACACCTGGCAGGATCCTGATGCACTGTGAAATCCCCATACACACCTGGAAGTATCCGGATACACTGTGAAAACCCCCGTACACACCTGGAAGGATCCTGATACACTGTGAAAACCCCCATAAACACCTGGCAGGATCCTGATCCACTGTGAAACCCCCATACACACCTGGCAGGATCCTGATACACTGTGAAACCCCCTTCACATTTGGCAGGATCCTGATACACTGTGAAGCCCCATACACACATGGCAGGATCCTGATCCACTGTGAAAACCCGTTCACATCTGACAGGCTCCTGATACACTGTGAAACCCTTGTTCACATTTGGCAGCATCCTGATACACTGTGAAACCCCATACACACCTGGCAGGAGCCTGATACACTGTGAAACACACATACACACCAGGCAGGATCCTGATAAACTGTGAAACCCCCAAGCACAACTGGCATGATCCTGATACAGTGTGAAATCCCCATACACACCTGGCAGGTTCCTGATCCACTGTGAAAACCCCAAACACACCTGGCAGGATCCTGATTCACTGTGAAATCCCTTACACACCTGGCAGGATCCTGATACACTGAGAAAAGCCCAAACACACCTGGCAGGACCTTGATTAGCTGTGAAGACCCCATACACACCTGGCAGTATACCGATACACTGTGAAATCCCTTACACACCTGGCAGGTTCCTGATCCACTGTGAAAACCCCATAGAAACCTGGCAGGATCCTGATCCACTGTGAAAACTCCATACACATCTGGCAGGATCCTGATACACTGTGAAAACCCCGGACACACCTGGCAGAATCCTGATGCACTGTGAAACCCCATTCACATCTGGCAGGATCCTGATACGCAGTGAAACTCCATGCACACCTGGCAGGATCCTGAGCCACTGTGAAAACCCCATACACACCTGGCAGGATCCTGATCCACTGTTAAATCCCCATACACACCTGGCAGGATCCTGATACACTGTGAATCCCCATACATACCTGGCAGGATCCTGATAAACTGTGAATCCCCCATAAACACCTGGCAGGATCCTGATGCACTGTGAAATCCCCATACACACCTGGCAAGAACCTGATACACTGTGACAACCCCATACACACGTGGCAGGATCCTGATCCACTGTGAAACCCCATACACACCAGGCAGGATGTTGAAAAACTGTGAAACACACATGCACACCTGGCAGGAGCCTGATACACTGTGAAACCCACAAACACACCTGGCAGGATCCTGATACACCGTGAAAACCCCATACACACCAGGCAGGATCCTGATAAACTTTGAAATCCACATACACACCTGGCAGGATCCTGATACACTGTGAAATCCCCATACACACCTGGCAGGATCCTGATCCACTGTTAAACCCCATACACACCTGGCAGAATCCTGATACACTGTGAAACCCCATACACACCTGGCAGGATCCTGATAAACTGTGAAACCCCCATACACACCTGGAAGGATCCTGATACACTGTGATATCCCCATACACACCTGGCAAGAACCTGATCCGCTGTGAAAACCCCATGCACACCTGGCAGGATCCTGATCCACTGTAAAACCCCATACACACCTGGCAGGATCCTGATCCACTGTGAAAACCCACACACACCTGGAAGGATCCGGATACACTGTGAAAATCCCCGTACACTCTTGGAAGGATCCTGATACACTCTGAAATACCCCATACACACCTGGCAGGATCCTGATCCACAGTGAAAACCCCAATACACACCTGGAAGGATCCTGATACACTGTGAAACCCCCTTCACATTTGGCAGGATCCTGATACACTGTGAAACCCCATACACACATGGCAGGATCCTGATCCACTGTGAAAACCCGTTCACATCTGACAGGATCCTGATACACTGTGAAAACCCCAAACACATCTGGCAGGATCCTGATACACTGTGAAAACTCATAAACACCTGGCAGGATCCTGATCCACTGTGAAACCCCCATACACACCTTGACGTTCCTGATACACAGTGAAAACCCCAAACACATCTGGCAGGATCCTGAAACACTGTGAAACCCCATACACACCTGGTAGATCATGATACACTGTGAAAAACCCATACACACCTGGCAGGATCCTGTTGCACTATGAAACACCCATACACATCTGGAAGGATCCTGTTGCACTGTGAAATCCCCATGCACATCCGGCAGGATCCTGATACACTGTGAAAACCCCGTACACACCTGGCAGAATCCTGATGCACTGCGAAACCCCATTCACATCTGGCAGGATCCTGATACGCAGTGAAACCCCATGCACACCTGGCAGGATCATGATCCACTGTGAAAACCCCAAACACACCTGGCACGATCCTGATCCACTGTTGAAACCCCAAACACACGTGGCAGGATCCTGATACACTGTGAAACCCCATACACACCTGGCAGGATCCTTTTAAACTGTGAAACCCCCATAAACACCTGGCAGGATCCTGATCCACTGTGAAACCCCATACACGCCAGGCAGGAAGTTGAAAAACTGTGAAACCCACATACACACCTGGCAGGAGCCTGATACACTGTGAAACCCACAAACACACCTGGCAGGATCCTGATACAATGTGAAATCCCCATACACACCTGGCAGGATCCTGATCCACTGTTAAAACCCCATACACACCTGGCAGGATCCTGATACACTGTGAAACCCCATACACACCTGGCAGGATCCTGAGAAACTGTGAAACCCCCATACACACCTGGAAGGATCCTGATACACTGTGAAATCCCCATACACACCTGGCAAGAACCTGATCCGCTGTGAAAAGCCCATACACACCTGGCAGGACCTTGATAAACTGTGAACACCCCATACACACCTGGCAGGATCCTGATACACTGTGAAATCCCTTACACACCTGGCAGGATCCTGATCCTCTGTGAAAACCCCATGCACACCTGGCAGTATCCTGATCCACTGTAAAACCCCATTCACATCTGGCAGGATCCTGACACGCAGTAAAACCCCATACACACCTGGCAGGATCCTGATCCTCTGTGAAAACCCCAAACACACCTGGAAGGATCCGGATACACTGTGAAAACCCCCGCACACACCTGGAAGGATCCTGATACACTCTGAAATCCCCCATACACACCTGGCAGGATCCTGATCCACAGTGAAAACCCCATACACACCTGGAAGGATCCTGATACACTGTGAAACCCCCTTCACATTTGGCAGGATCCTGATACACTGTGAAAACCCCATACACACCTGGCAGGATCCTGATGCACAGTGCAAACCCCAAACACACCTGGCAGGATCCTGATACACTGTGAAATCCCTTACACACCTGGCAGGATCCTGATCCACTGAGAAAAGCCCAAACACACCTGGCAGGACCTTGATTAGCTGTGAAGACCCCATACACACCTGGCAGGATACCGATACACTGTGAAATGCCTTACACACCTGGCAGGATCCTGATACACTGTGAAAACCCCATACACAGCTGGCAGGATCATGATCCACTGTGAAAACTCCATACACATCCGGCAGGATCCTGATACACTGTGAAACCCCCGTACACACCTGGCAGAATCCTGATGCACTGTGAAACCCCATTCACATCTGGCAGGATCCTGATACGCAGTGAAACCCCATGCACACCTGGCAGGATCCTGATCCACTGTGAAACCCACCAACACACCTGGCAAGATCCTGATACACCGTGAAAACCCCATACACACCTGGCAGGATCCTGATAAACTGTGAAACCCACATACACACCTGGCAGGATCCTGATACACTGTGAAATCCCCATACACACCTGGCAGAATCCTGATCCACTGTTAAAACCCCATACACACCTGGCAGGATCCTGATACACTGTGAAACCCCATACACACCTGGCAGGATCCTGATAAACTGTGAAACCCCCATACACACCTGGAAGGATCCTGATGCGCTGTGAAATCCCCATAAACACCTGGCAAGAATCTGATCCGCTGTGAAAAGCCCATCCACACCTGGCAGGACCTTGATAAACTGTGAACACCCCATACACACCTGGCAGGATCCTGATACACTGTGAAATCCCTTACACACCTGGCAGCATCCTGATCCTCTGTGAAAACCCCATGCACACCTGGCAGGATCCTGATCCACTGTAAAACCCCATTCACATCTGGCAGGATCCTGATCCACTGTGAAAACCCCAAACACACCTGGAAGGATCCGGAGACACTGTGAAAACCCCCGTACACACCTGGAAGGATCCTGATACACTCTGAAATCCCCCATACACACCTGGCAGGATCCTGATCCACAGTGAAAACCAAATACACACCTGGAAGGATCCTGATGCACTGTGAAACCCCCTTCACATTTGGCAGGATCCTGATACACTGTGAAAACCCCATACGCACCTGGCAGGATCCTGATGCACAGTGCAAACCCCAAACACACCTGGCAGTATCCTGATACACTGTGAAATCCCTTACACACCTGGCAGGATCCTGATCCACCAAGAAAAGCCCAAACACACCTGGCAGGACCTTGATTAGCTGTGAAGACCCCATACACACCTGACAGGATACCGATACACTGTGAAATCCCTTACACACCAGGCAGGATCCTGATCCACTGTGAAAACCCCATACACACCTGGCAGGATTCTGATCCACTGTGAAAACTCCATACACATCCGGCAGGATCCTGATACACTGTGAAAACCCCGTACACACCTGGCAGAATCCTGATGCACTGTGAAACCCCATTCACATCTGGCAGGATCCTGATACGCAGTGAAACCCCATGCACACCTGGCAGGATCCTGATCCACTGTGAAAACCCCATACACACCTGGCAGGATCCTGATCCACTGTTAAAACCCCATACACACCTGGCAGGATCCTGATACACTGTGAAACCCCATACACACCTGGCAGGATCCTGATAAACTGTGAAACCCCCATAAACACCTGGCAGGATCCTGATACACTGTGAAATCCCCATACACACCTGGCAAGAGCCTGATACACTGTAAAAACCCCATACACACGTGGCAGGATCCTGATACACTGTGAAACCCCATACACACCAGGCAGGAAGTTGAAAAACTGTGAAACCCACATACACACCTGGCAGGAGCCTGATACACTGTGAAACCCACAAACACACCTGGCAGGATCCTGATACACCGTGAAAACCCCATACACACCAGGCAGGATCCTGATAAACTGTGAAACCCACATACACACCTGGCAGGATCCTGATACACTGTGAAATCCCCATACACACCTGGCAGGATCCTGATCCACTGTTAAAACCCCATACACACCTGGCAGGATCCTGATACACTGTGAAACCTCATACACACCTGGCAGGTCCTGATAAACTGTGAAACCCCCATACACACCTGGAAGGATCCTGATGCGCTGTGAAATCCCCATAAACACCTGGCAAGAACCTAATCCGCTGTGAAAAGCCCATACACACCTGGCAGGATCCTGATACACTGTGAAATCCCTTACACACCTGGCAGCATCCTGATCCTCTGTGAAAACCCCATGCACACCTGGCAGGATCCTGATCCACTGTAAAACCCCATTCACATCTGGCAGGATCCTGATCCACTGTGAAAACCCCAAACACACCTGGAAGGATCCGGAGACACTGTGAAAACCCCCGTACACACCTGGAAGGATCCTGATACACTCTGAAATCCCCCATACACACCTGGCAGGATCCTGATCCACAGTGAAAACCCCATACACACCTGGAAGGATCCTGATGCACTGTGAAACCCCCTTCACATTTGGCAGGATCCTGATACACTGTGAAAACCCCATACGCACCTGGCAGGATCCTGATGCACAGTGCAAACCCCAAACACACCTGGCAGTATCCTGATACACTGTGAAATCCCTTACACACCTGGCAGGATCCTGATCCACCAAGAAAAGCCCAAACACACCTGGCAGGACCTTGATTAGCTGTGAAGACCCCATACACACCTGACAGGATACCGATACACTGTGAAATCCCTTACACACCAGGCAGGATCCTGATCCACTGTGAAAACCCCATACACACCTGGCAGGATTCTGATCCACTGTGAAAACTCCATACACATCCGGCAGGATCCTGATACACTGTGAAAACCCCGTACACACCTGGCAGAATCCTGATGCACTGTGAAACCCCATTCACATCTGGCAGGATCCTGATACGCAGTGAAACCCCATGCACACCTGGCAGGATCCTGATCCACTGTGAAAACCCCATACACACCTGGCAGGATCCTGATCCACTGTTAAAACCCCATACACACCTGGCAGGATCCTGATACACTGTGAAACCCCATACACACCTGGCAGGATCCTGATAAACTGTGAAACCCCCATAAACACCTGGCAGGATCCTGATACACTGTGAAATCCCCATACACACCTGGCAAGAGCCTGATACACTGTAAAAACCCCATACACACGTGGCAGGATCCTGATACACTGTGAAACCCCATACACACCAGGCAGGAAGTTGAAAAACTGTGAAACCCACATACACACCTGGCAGGAGCCTGATACACTGTGAAACCCACAAACACACCTGGCAGGATCCTGATACACCGTGAAAACCCCATACACACCAGGCAGGATCCTGATAAACTGTGAAACCCACATACACACCTGGCAGGATCCTGATACACTGTGAAATCCCCATACACACCTGGCAGGATCCTGATCCACTGTTAAAACCCCATACACACCTGGCAGGATCCTGATACACTGTGAAACCTCATACACACCTGGCAGGTCCTGATAAACTGTGAAACCCCCATACACACCTGGAAGGATCCTGATGCGCTGTGAAATCCCCATAAACACCTGGCAAGAACCTAATCCGCTGTGAAAAGCCCATACACACCTGGCAGGACCTTGATAAACTGTGCACACCCCATACACACCTGGCAGGATCCTGATACACTGTGAAATCCCTTACACACCTGGCAGGATCCTGATCCTCTGTGAAAACCCCATGCACACCTGGCAGGATCCTGATCCACTGTAAAACCCCATTCACATCTGGCAGGATCCTGATACGCAGTGAAACCCCAACCACACCTGGCAGTATCCTGATCCACTGTGAAAACCCCAAACACACCTGGAAGCATCCGGATACACTGTGAAAACCCCCTCACACACCTGGAAGGATCCTGATACACTCTATAATCCCCCATACACACCTGGCAGGATCCTGATCCACAGTGAAAACCCCATACACATCTGGAAGGATCCTGATACACTGTGAAACCCCCTTCACATTTGGCAGGATCCTGATACACTGTGAAAACCCCATACGCACCTGGCAGGATCCTGATGCACAGTGCAAACCCCAAACACACCTGGCAGGATCCTGATACACTGTGAAATCCCTTACACTCCTGGCAGGATCCTGATCCACTGAGAAAAGCCCAAACACACCTGGCAGGACCTTGATTAGCTGTGAAGACCCCATACACACCTGGCAGGATACCGATACACTGTGAAATCCCTTACACACCTGGCAGGATCCTGATCCTCTGTGAAAACCCCATGCACACCTGGCAGTATCCTGATCCACTGTAAAACCCCATTCACATCTGGCAGGATCCTGACACGCAGTGAAACCCCATACACACCTGGCAGGATCCTGATCCACTGTGAAAACCCCTAACACACATGGAAGGATCCGGATACACTGTGAAAACCCCCGCACACACCTGGAAGGATCCTGATACACTCTGAAATCCCCCATACACACCTGGCAGGATCCTGATCCACAGTGAAAACCCCATACACACCTGGAAGGATCCTGATACACTGTGAAACCCCCTTCACATTTGGCAGGATCCTGATACAATGTGAAAACCCCATACACACCTGGCAGGATCCTGATGCACAGTGCAAACCCCAAACACACCTGGCAGGATCCTGATACACTGTGAAATCCCTTACACACCTGGCAGGATCCTGATCCACTGAGAAAAGCCCAAACACACCTGGCAGGACCTTGATTAGCTGTGAAGACCCCATACACACCTGGCAGGATACCGATACACTGTGAAATGCCTTACACACCTGGCAGAATCCTGATACACTGTGAAAACCCCATACACAGCTGGCAGGATCATGATCCACTGTGAAAACTCCATACACATCCGGCAGGATCCTGATACACTGTGAAAACCCCGTACACACCTGGCAGAATCCTGATGCACTGTGAAACCCCATTCACATCTGGCAGGATCCTGATACGCAGTGAAACCCCATGCACACCTGGCAGGATCCTGATCCACTGTGAAACCCACCAACACACCTGGCAAGATCCTGATACACCGTGAAAACCCCATACACACCTGGCAGGATCCTGATAAACTGTGAAACCCACATACACACCTGGCAGGATCCTGATACACTGTGAAATCCCCATACACACCTGGCAGAATCCTGATCCACTGTTAAAACCCCATACACACCTGGCAGGATCCTGATACACTGTGAAACCCCATACACACCTGGCAGGATCCTGATAAACTGTGAAACCCCCATACACACCTGGAAGGATCCTGATGCGCTGTGAAATCCCCATAAACACCTGGCAAGAATCTGATCCGCTGTGAAAAGCCCATGCGCACCTGGCAGGACCTTGATAAACTGTGAACACCCCATACACACCTGGCAGGATCCTGATACACTGTGAAATCCCTTACACACCTGGCAGCATCCTGATCCTCTGTGAAAACCCCATGCACACCTGGCAGGATCCTGATCCACTGTAAAACCCCATTCACATCTGGCAGGATCCTGATCCACTGTGAAAACCCCAAACACACCTGGAAGGATCCGGATACACTGTGAAAACCCCCGTACACACCTGGAAGGATCCTGATACACTCTGAAATCCCCCATACACACCTGGCAGGATCCTGATCCACAGTGAAAACCCCATACACACCTGGAAGGATCCTGATGCACTGTGAAACCCCCTTCACATTTGGCAGGATCCTGATACACTGTGAAAACCCCATACGCACCTGGCAGGATCCTGATGCACAGTGCAAACCCCAAACACACCTGGCAGTATCCTGATACACTGTGAAATCCCTTACACACCTGGCAGGATCCTGATCCACTAAGAAAAGCCCAAACACACCTGGCAGGACCTTGATTAGCTGTGAAGACCCCATACACACCTGACAGGATACCGATACACTGTGAAATCCCTTACACACCTGGCAGGATCCTGATCCACTGTGAAAACCCCATACACACCTGGCAGGATTCTGATCCACTGTGAAAACTCCATACACATCCGGCAAGATCCTGATACACTGTGAAAAACCCGTACACACCTGGCAGAATCCTGATGCACTGTGAAACCCCATTCACATCTGGCAGGATCCTGATACGCAGTGAAACCCCATGCACACCTGGCAGGATCCTGATCCACTGTGAAAACCCCATACACACCTGGCAGGATCCTGATCCACTGTTAAAACCCCATACACACCTGGCAGGATCCTGATACACTGTGAAACCCCATACACACCTGGCAGGATCCTGATAAACTGTGAAACCCCCATAAACACCTGGCAGGATCCTGATACACTGTGAAATCCCCATACACACCTGGCAAGAGCCTGATACTCTGTAAAAACCCCATACACACGTGGCAGGATCCTGATACACTGTGAAACCCCATACACACCAGGCAGGAAGTTGAAAAACTGTGAAACCCACATACACACCTGGCAGGAGCCTGATACACTGTGAAACCCACAAACACACCTGGCAGGATCCTGATACACCGTGAAAACCCCATACACACCAGGCAGGATCCTGATAAACTGTGAAACCCACATACACACCTGGCAGGATCCTGATACACTGTGAAATCCCCATACACACCTGGCAGGATCCTGATCCACTGTTAAAACCCCATACACACCTGGCAGGATCCTGATACACTGTGAAACCTCATACACACCTGGCAGGTCCTGATAAACTGTGAAACCCCCATACACACCTGGAAGGATCCTGATGCGCTGTGAAATCCCCATAAACACCTGGCAAGAACCTAATCCGCTGTGAAAAGCCCATACACACCTGGCAGGACCTTGATAAACTGTGAACACCCCATACACACCTGGCAGGATCCTGATACACTGTGAAATCCCTTACACACCTGGCAGGATCCTGATCCTCTGTGAAAACCCCATGCACACCTGTCAGGATTTTGATCCACTGTAAAACCCCATTCACATCTGGCAGGATCCTGATACGCAGTGAAACCCCAACCACACCTGGCAGGATCCTGATACACTGTGAAAACCCCCGCACACACCTGGAAGGATCCTGATACACTCTATAATCCCCCATACACACCTGGCAGGATCCTGATCCACAGTGAAAACCCCATACACATCTGGAAGGATCCTGATACACTGTGAAACCCCCTTCACATTTGGCAGGATCCTGATACACTGTGAAAACCCCATACGCACCTGGCAGGATCCTGATGCACAGTGCAAACCCCAAACACACCTGGCAGGATCCTGATACACTGTGAAATCCCTTACACTCCTGGCAGGATCCTGATCCACTGAGAAAAGCCCAAACACACCTGTCAGGACCTTGATTAGATGTGAAGACCCCATACACACCTGGCAGGATACCGATACACTGTGAAATCCCTTACACACCTGGCAGGATCCTGATCCACTGTGAAAACCCCATACACACCTGGCAGGATTCTGATCCACTGTGAAAACTCCATACACATCCGGCAGGATCCTGATACACTGTGAAAACCCCGTACACACCTGGCAGAATCCTGATGCACTGTGAAACCCCATTCACATCTGGCAGGATCCTGATACGCAGTGAAACCCCATGCACACCTGGCAGGATCCTGATCCACAGTGAACACCCCATACACACCTGGCAGGATCCTGATATACTGTTAAAACCCCATACACACCTGGCAGGATCCTGATACACTGTGAAACCCCATACACACCTTGCAGGATCCTGATAAACTGTGAAACCCCCATAAACACCTGGCAGGATCCTGATACACTGTGAAATCCCCATACACACCTGGCAAGAGCCTGATACACTGTAAAAACAACATACACACGTGGTAGGACCCTGATCCACTGTGAAACCCCATACACACCAGGCAGGAAGTTGAAAAACTGTGAAACCCACATACACACCTGGCAGGAGCCTGATACACTGTGAAACCCACAAACACACCTGGCAGGATCCTGATACACCGTGAAAACACCATACACACCAGGCAGGATCCTGATAAACTGTGAAACCCACATGCACACCTGGCAGGACCTTGATAAACTGTGAACACCCCATACACACCTGGCAGGATCCTGATACACTGTGAAATCCCTTACACACCTGGCAGGATCCTGATCCTCTGTGAAATCCCCATGCACACCTGGCAGGATCCTGATCCACTGTAAAACCCCATTCACATCTGGCAGGATCCTGATACGCAGTGAAACCCCATACACACCTGGCAGGATCCTGATCCACTGTGAAAACCCCAAACACACATGGAAGGATCCGGATACACTGTGAAAACCCCCACACACACCTGGAAGGATCCTGATACACTCTGAAATCCCCATACACACCTGGCAGGATCCTGATCCACAGTGAAAACCCCATACACATCTGGAAGGATCCTGATACACTGTGAAACCCCCTTCACCTTTGGCAGGATCCTGATACACTGTGAAAACCCCATACGCACCTGGCAGGATCCTGATGCACAGTGCAAACCCCAAACACACCTGGCAGGATCCTGATACACTGTGAAATCCCTTACACACCTGGCAGGATCCTGATACACTGAGAAAAGCCCAAACACACCTGGCAGGACCTTGATTAGCTGTGAAGACCCCATACACACCTGGCAGAATACCGATACACTGTGAAATCCCTTACACACCTGGCAGGATCCTGATAAACTGTGAAAACCCCATACACACCTGGCAGGATCCTGATCCACTGTGAGAACTCCATACACATCCGGCAGGATCCTGATACACTGTGAAAACCCCGTACACACCTGGCAGAATCCTGATCCACTGTGAAAACCCATTCACATCTGGCAGGATCCTGATACGCAGTGAAACCCCATGCACACCTGGCGGGATCCTGATCCACTGTGAAAACCCCATACACACCTGGCAGGATCCTGATCCACTGTTAAAACCCCATACACACCTGGCAGGATCCTGATACACTGTGAAACCCCATACACACCTGGTAAGAACCTGATATGCTGAAAAACCCCATACACACGTGGCAGGATCCTGATCCACGGTGAAACCCCATACACACCAGGCAGGAAGTTGAAAAACGGTGAAACCCACATACACACCTGGCAGGAGCCTGATACACTGTGAAACCCACAAACACACCTGGCAGGATCCTGATACACCGTGAAAACCCCATACACACCAGGCAGGATCCTGATAAACTGTGAAACCCACATACACACCTGGCAGGATCCTGATACACTGTGAAATCCCCATACACACCTGGCAGGATCCTGATCCACTGTTAAAACCCCATACACTCCTGGCAGGATCCTGATGCACTGTGAAACCCCATACACACCTGGCAGGATCCTGATAAACTGTGAAAGCCCCATGCACATCTGGAAGGATCCTGATACACTGTGAAATCCCCATACACACCTGGCAAGAACCTGCTCCGCTGTGAAAAGCCCATACACACCTGGCAGGACCTTGATAAACTGCGAACACCCCATACACACCTGGCAGGTTCCTGATACACTGTGAAATCCCTTACACACCTGGCAGGATCCTGATCCTCTGTGAAAACCCCATGCACACCTGGCAGGATCCTGATCCACTGTAAAACCCCATTCACATCTGGCAGGATCCTGATACGCAGTGAAACCCCATACACACCTGGCAGGATCCTGATCCACTGTGAAAACCCCAAACACACCTGGAAGGATCCGGATGCACTGTGAAAACCGCCGTAAACACCTGGAAGGATCCTGATACACTCTGAAATCCCCCATACACACCTGGCAGGATCCTGATCCACAGTGAAAACCCCATACACTCATGGAAGGATCCTGATACACTGTGAAACCCCCTTCACATTTGGCAGGATCCTGATACACTGTGAAACCCCATACACACATGGCAGGATCCTGATCCACTGTGAAAACCCGCTCATATCTGACAGGATCCTGATACACTGTGAAACCCTTGTTCACATTTGGCAGGATCCTGATCCACTGTGAAACCGCATACACACCTGGAAGGATCCTGATACACTGTGAAACCCCCATGCACGCCTGGAAATATCCTGATACGCTGTGAAAACCCCCATACACACCTGGAAGGATCCTGATACGCTGTGAAACCCCGTTCACATTTGGCAGGATCCTGATCCACTGTGAAACCGCATACACACCTGGAAGGATCCGGATACACTGTGAAACCCACAAACACACCTGGCAGGATCCTGATACACCGTGAAAACCCAATACACACCAGGCAGGATCCTGATAAACTGTGAAACCCACATGCACACCTGGCAGGACCTTGATAAACTGTGAACACCCCATACACACCTGGCAGGATCCTGATACACTGTGAAATCCCTTACACACCTGGCAGGATCCTGATCCTCTGTGAAAACCCCATGCACACCTGGCAGGATCCTGATCCACTGTAAAACCCCATTCACATCTGGCAGGATCCTGATACGCAGTGAAACCCCATACACACCTGGCAGGATCCTGATCCACTGTGAAAACCCCAAACACACATGGAAGGATCCGGATACACTGTGAAAACCCCCGCACACACCTGGAAGGATCCTGATACACTCTGAAATCCCCATACACACCTGGCAGGATCCTGATCCACAGTGAAAACCCCATACACATCTGGCAGGATCCTGATACACCGTGAAAACCCCATACACACCAGGCAGGATCCTGATAAACTGTGAAACCCACATACACACCTGGCAGGATCCTGATACACTGTGAAATCCCCATACACACCTGGCAGGATCCTGATCCACTGTTAAAACCCCATACACTCCTGGCAGGATCCTGATGCACTGTGAAACCCCATACACACCTGGCAGGATCCTGATAAACTGTGAAAGCCCCATGCACATCTGGAAGGATCCTGATACACTGTGAAATCCCCATACACACCTGGCAAGAACCTGCTCCGCTGTGAAAAGCCCATACACACCTGGCAGGACCTTGATAAACTGCGAACACCCCATACACACCTGGCAGGTTCCTGATACACTGTGAAATCCCTTACACACCTGGCAGGATCCTGATCCTCTGTGAAAACCCCATGCACACCTGGCAGGATCCTGATCCACTGTAAAACCCCATTCACATCTGGCAGGATCCTGATACGCAGTGAAACCCCATACACACCTGGCAGGATCCTGATCCACTGTGAAAACCCCAAACACACCTGGAAGGATCCGGATGCACTGTGAAAACCCCCGTAAACACCTGGAAGGATCCTGATACACTCTGAAATCCCCCATACACACCTGGCAGGATCCTGATCCACAGTGAAAACCCCATACACTCATGGAAGGATCCTGATACACTGTGAAACCCCCTTCACATTTGGCAGGATCCTGATACACTGTGAAACCCCATACACACATGGCAGGATCCTGATCCACTGTGAAAACCCGCTCATATCTGACAGGATCCTGATACACTGTGAAACCCTTGTTCACATTTGGCAGGATCCTGATCCACTGTGAAACCCCATACACACCTGGAAGGATCCTGATACACTGTGAAACCCCCATGCACGCCTGGAAATATCCTGATACGCTGTGAAAACCCCCATACACACCTGGAAGGATCCTGATACGCTGTGAAACCCCGTTCACATTTGGCAGGATCCTGATATACTGTGAAACACGATAAACACCTCGCAGGATCTTGATCCACCGTGAAACCCCGATCACATTTGGCAGGATCCTGATCCACTGTGAAACCGCATACACACCTGGAAGGATCCTGATACACTGTGAAACCCACAAACACACCTGGCAGGATCCTGATACACCGTGAAAACCCCATACACACCAGGCAGGATCCTGATAAACTGTGAAACCCACATGCACACCTGGCAGGACCTTGATAAACTGTGAACACCCCATACACACCTGGCAGGATCCTGATACACTGTGAAATCCCTTACACACCTGGCAGGATCCTGATCCTCTGTGAAAACCCCATGCACACCTGGCAGGATCCTGATCCACTGTAAAACCCCATTCACATCTGGCAGGATCCTGATACGCAGTGAAACCCCATATACACCTGGCAGGATCCTGATCCACTGTGAAAACCCCAAACACACATGGAAGGATCCAGATACACTGTGAAAACCCCCGCACACACCTGGAAGGATCCTGATACACTCTGAAATCCCCATACACACCTGGCAGGATCCTGATCCACAGTGAAAACCCCATACACATCTGGAAGGATCCTGATACACTGTGAAACCCCCTTCACCTTTGGCAGGATCCTGATACACTGTGAAAACCCCATACGCACCTGGCAGGATCCTGATGCACAGTGCAAACCCCAAACACACCTGGCAGGATCCTGATACACTGTGAAATCCCTTACACACCTGGCAGGATCCTGATACACTGAGAAAAGCCCAAACACACCTGGCAGGACCTTGATTAGCTGTGAAGACCCCATACACACCTGGCAGAATACCGATACACTGTGAAATCCCTTACACACCTGGCAGGATCCTGATAAACTGTGAAAACCCCATACACACCTGGCAGGATCCTGATCCACTGTGAGAACTCCATACACATCCGGCAGGATCCTGATACACTGTGAAAACCCCGTACACACCTGGCAGAATCCTGATGCACTGTGAAAACCCATTCACATCTGGCAGGATCCTGATACGCAGTGAAACCCCATGCACACCTGGCGGGATCCTGATCCACTGTGAAAACCCCATACACACCTGGCAGGATCCTGATCCACTGTTAAAACCCCATACACACCTGGCAGGATCCTGATACACTGTGAAACCCCATACACACCTGGTAAGAACCTGATATACTGAAAAACCCCATACACACGTGGCAGGATCCTGATCCACGGTGAAACCCCATACACACCAGGCAGGAAGTTGAAAAACGGTGAAACCCACATACACACCTGGCAGGAGCCTGATACACTGTGAAACCCACAAACACACCTGGCAGGATCCTGATACACCGTGAAAACCCCATACACACCAGGCAGGATCCTGATAAACTGTGAAACCCACATACACACCTGGCAGGATCCTGATACACTGTGAAATCCCCATACACACCTGGCAGGATCCTGATCCACTGTTAAAACCCCATACACTCCTGGCAGGATCCTGATGCACTGTGAAACCCCATACACACCTGGCAGGATCCTGATAAACTGTGAAAGCCCCATGCACATCTGGAAGGATCCTGATACACTGTGAAATCCCCATACACACCTGGCAAGAACCTGCTCCGCTGTGAAAAGCCCATACACACCTGGCAGGACCTTGATAAACTGCGAACACCCCATACACACCTGGCAGGATCCTGATACACTGTGAAATCACTTACACACCTGGCAGGATCCTGATCCTCTGTGAAAACCCCATGCACACCTGGCAGGATCCTGATCCACTGTAAAACCCCATTCACATCTGGCAGGATCCTGATACGCAGTGAAACCCCATACACACCTGGCAGGATCCTGATCCACTGTGAAAACCCCAAACACACCTGGAAGGATCCGGATGCACTGTGAAACCCCCGTAAACACCTGGAAGGATCCTGATACACTCTGAAATCCCCCATACACACCTGGCAGGATCCTGATCCACAGTGAAAACCCCATACACTCATGGAAGGATCCTGATACACTGTGAAACCCCCTTCACACATGGCAGGATCCTGATCCACTGTGAAAACCCGCTCATATCTGACAGGATCCTGATACTCTGTGAAACCCTTGTTCACATTTGGCAGGATCCTGATCCACTGTGAAACCGCATACACCCCTGAAAGGATCCTGATACACTGTGAAACCCCCATGCACGCCTGGAAATATCCTGATACGCTGTGAAAACCCCCATACACACCTGGAAGGATCCTGATACGCTGTGAAACCCCGTCCACATTTGGCAGGATCCAGATATACTGTGAAACACGATAAACACCTCGCAGGATCTTGATCCACCGTGAAACCCCGATCACATTTGGCAGGATCCTGATACACTGTGAATAGTCCAAACACACCTGGGATGATCTTGATACACTGTGAAACCCCAAACACACCTGGCAGGATCTTGATCCACTGTGAAACACCCATACACACCTGGAAGGATCCTGATACACTGTGAAAACCCCAAACACATCTGGCAGGATCCTGATACACTGTGAAAACCCATACACAACTGACAGGATCCTGATCCACTGTGAAACCCCCATACACACCTGGAACGATCCTGATACACAGTGAAAACCCCAAACACATCTGGCAGGATCCTGAAACACTGTGAAACCCCATACACACCTGGCAGATCATGATGCACTGTGAAAAACCCATACACACCTGGCAGGATCCTGTTGCACTATGAAACACCCATACACATCTGGAAGGAACCTGTTGCACTGTGAAATCCCCATACACATCCGGCAGGATCCTGATACATTGTGAAAACCCCGTACACACCTGGCAGAATCCTGATGCACTGTGAAACCCCATTCACATCTGGCAGGATTCTGATACGCATTGAAACCCCATACACACCTGGCAGGATCCTGATAAACTGTGAAACCCCCATAAAAACCTGGCAGGATCCTGATACACTGTGAAATCCCCATACACACCTGGCAAGAACCTGATACACTGTAAAAACCCCATACACACGTGGCAGGATCCTGATCCACTGTGAAACCCCATACACACCAGGCAGGAAGTTGAAAAACAGTGAAACCCACATACACACCTGGTAGGAGCCTGATACACTGTGAAACCCACAAACACACCTGGCAGGATCCTGATACACCATGAAAACCCCATACACACCAGGCAGGATCCTGATAAACTGTGAAACCCACATACACACCTGGCAGGATCCTGAAACACTGTGAAATCCCTATACACACCTGGCGGGATCCTGATCCACTGTGAAAACCCCATACACACCTGGCAGGATCCTGATGCACTGTGAAACCCCATACACACCTGGCAGGATCCTGATAAACTGTGAAACCCCCATACACATCTGGAAGTATCCTGATAAACTGTGAAATCCCCATACACACCTGGCAAGAATCTGATCCGCTGTGAAAAGCCCATACACACCTGACAGGACCTTGATAAACTGTGAACACCCCATACACACCTGGCAGGATCCTGATACACTGTGAAATCCCTTACACACCTGGCAGGATCCTGATCCTCTGTGAAAACCCCATGCACACCTGGCAGGATCCTGATCCACTGTAAAACCCCATTCACATCTGGCAGGCTCCTGATACGCAGTGAAACCCCATACACACCTGGCAGGATCCTGATCCACTGTGAAAACCCCAAACACACCTGGAAGGATCCTGATACTCTGTGAAAACCCCCGTACACACCTGGAAGGATCCTGATACACTGTGAAATCCCCCATACACACCTGGCAGGATCCTGATCCACAGTGAAAACCCCATACACACCTGGAAGGATCCTGATACACTGTGAAACCCCCTTCACATTTGGCAGGATCCTGATACACTGTGAAACCCCATACACATATGGCAGCATCCTGATCCACTGTGAAAACCCCAAACACACCTGGAAGGATCCGGATACACTGTGAAAACCCCCGTACACACCTGGAAGGATCCTGATACACTGTGAAACCCCCATGCACGCCTGGAAATATCCTGAAACGCTGTGAAAACCCCCATACACACCTGGAAGGATCCTGATACGCTGTGAAACCCCGTTCACATTTGGCAGGATCCTGATATACTGTGAAACACGATACACACCTCGCAGGATCTTGATCCACCGTGAAACCCCGATCACATTTGGCAGGATCCTGATACACTGTGAATAGCCCAAACACACCTGGGATGATCTTGATACACTGTGAAACCCCAAACACTTTTGGCAGGATCTTGATCCACTGTGAAACACCCATACACACCTGGAAGGATCCTGATACAGTGTGAAATCCCTTACACACCTGGCAGGATCCTGATCCTCTGTGAAAACCCCATGCACACCTGGCAGGATCCTGATCCACTTAAAAACCCCATTCACATCTGGCAGGATCCTGATACGCAGTGAAACCCCATACACACCTGGCAGGATCCTGATCCACTGTGAAAACCCCAAACACACCTGGAAGGATCCGGATACACTGTGAAAACCCCCGCACACACCTGGAAGGATCCGGATACACTCTGAAATCCCCCATACACACCTGGCAGGATCCTGATCCACAGTGAAAACCCCATACACAGCTGGAAGGATCCTGATACACTGTGAAACCCCCTTCACATTTGGCAGGATCCTGATACACTGTGAAAACCCCATACGCCCCTGGCAGGATCCTGATGCACAGTGCAAACCCCAAACACACCTGGCAGGATCCTGATACACTGTGAAATCCCTTACACACCTGGCAGGATCCTGATCCACTGAGAAAAGCCCAAACACACCTGGCAGGACCTTGATACGCAGTGAAACCCCATGCACACCTGGCAGGATCCTGATCCACTGTGAAAACCCCATACACACCTGGCAGGATGCTGATACACTGTGAAACCCCATACACACCTGGCAGGATCCTGATAAACTGTGAAACCCCCATAAACACCTGGCAGGATCCTGATACACTGTGAAATCCCCATACACACCTGGCAAGAACCTGATACACTGTAAAAACCCCATACACACGTGGCAGGATCCTGATCCACGGTGAAACCCCATACCCACGAGGCAGGAAGTTGAAAAACGGTGAAACCCACATACACACCTGGCAGGAGCCTGATACACTGTGAAACCCACAAACACACCTGGCAGGATCCTGATACACCGTGAAATCCCCAGACACACCAGGCAGGGTCCTGATAAACTGTGAAACCCACATACACACCTGGCAGGATCCTGATACACTGTGAAATCCCCATACACACCTGGCAGGATCCTGATCCACTGTTAAAACCCCATACACACCTGGCAGGATCCTGATACACTGTGAAACCCCATACACACCTGGCAGGATCCTGATAAACTGTGAAACCCCCATGCACACCTGGAAGGATCCTGATGCACTGTGAAAACCCCATACACACCTGGCAAGATCCTGATCCAATGTTAAAACCCCATACACACCTGGCAGGATCCTGATAAACTGTGAAACCCCCATAAACACCTGGCAGGATCCTGATACACTGTGAAATCCCCATACACACCTGGCAAGAACCTGATACACTGTAAAAACCCCATACACACGTGGCAGGATCCTGATCCACTGTGAAAATCCCATACACACCAGGCAGGAAGTTGAAAAACTGTGAAACCCACATACACACCTGGCAGGCGCCTGATACACTGTGAAACCCACAAACACACCTGGCAGGATCCTGATACACCGTGAAAACCCCATACACACCAGGCAGGATCCTGATAAACTGTGAAACCCACATACACACCTGGCAGGATCCTGATACACTGTGAAATCCCCATACACACCTGGCAGGATCCTGATCCACTGTTAAAACCCCATACACACCTGGCAGGATCCTGATACACTGTGAAACCCCATACACACCTGGCAGGATCCTGATAAACTGTGAAACCCCCATACACACCTGGAAGTATCCTGATACACTGTGAAATCCCGATACACACCTGGCAAGAACCTGATCCGCTGTGAAAAGTCCATGCACACCTGGCAGGACCTTGATAAACAGTGAACACCCCATACACACCTGGCAGGATCCTGATACACTGTGAAATCCCTTACACACCTGGCAGGATCCTGATCCTCTGTGAAAACCCCATGCACACCTGGCAGGATCCTGATCCACTGTAAAACCCCATTCACGTCTGGCAGGATCCTGATACGCAGTGAAACCCCATACACACCTGGCAGGATCCTGATCCACTGTGAAAACCCCAAATACACCTGGAAGGATCCTGATACACTGTGAAAACCCCCGTACACACCTGGAAGGATCCTGATACACTCTGAAATCCCCCATACACACCTGGCAGGATCCTGATCCACAGTGAAAACCCCATACACACCTGGAAGGATCCTGATACACTGTGAAACCCCCTTCACATTTGGCAGGATCCTGATACACTGTGAAACCCCATCCACATATGGCAGGATAATGATCCACTGTGAAAACCCCAAACACACCTGGAAGGATCCGGATACACTGTTAAAACCCCCGTACACACCTGGAAGGATCCTGATACACTGTGAAACCCCCATGCACGCCTGGAAATATCCTGAAACGCTGTGAAAACCCCCATACACACCTGGAAGGATCCTGATACGCTGTGAAACCCCGTTCACATTTGGCAGGATCCTGATATACTGTGAAACACGATACACACCTCGCAGGATCTTGATCCACCGTGAAACCCCGATCACATTTGGCAGGATCCTGATACACTGTGAATAGTCCAAACACACCTGGGATGATCTTGATACACTGTGAATAGCCCAAACACACATGGGATGATCTTGATCCACTGTGAAACACCCATACACACCTGGAAGGATCCTGATACACTGTGAAAACCCCAAACACATGTGGCAGGATCCTGATACACTGTGAAAACCCATACACACCTGACAGGATCCTGATCCACTGTGAAACCCCCATACTCACCTGGAACGATCCTGATACACAGTGAAAACCCCAAACACATCGGGCAGGATCCTGAAACACTGTGAAACCCCATACACACCTGGCAGATCATGATACACTGTGAAAAACCCATACACACCTGGCAGGATCCTGATACATTGTGAAAACCCCGTACACACCTGGCAGAATCCTGATGCACTGTGAAACCCCATTCACATCTGGCAGGATCCTGATACGCAGTGAAACCCCATGCACATCTGGCAGGATCCTGATCCACTGTGAAAACCCCATGCACACCTGGCAGGATCCTGATCCACTGTTTAAACCACATCCACACCTGGCAGGATCCTGATACACTGTGAAACCCCATACACACCTGGCAGGATCCTGATAAACTGTGAAACCCCCATAAACACCTGGCAGGATCCTGATGCACTGTGAAATCCCCATACACACCTGGCAAGAACCTGATACACTGTAAAAACCCCATACACACGTGGCAGGATCCTGATCCACTGTGAAACCCCATACACACCAGTCAGGAAGTTGAAAAACTGTGAAACCCACATACACACCTGGCAGGAGCCTGATACACTGTGAAACCCACAAACACACCTGGCAGGATCCTGAAACACCGTGAAAACCCCATATACACCAGGCAGGATCCTGATAAACTGTGAAACCCACATACACACCTGGCAGGATCCTGATACACTGTGAAATCCCCATACACACCTGGCAGGATCCTGATCCACTGTGAAACCCCCATACACACCTGGAAGTATCCTGATACACTGTGAAATCCCCATACACACCTGGCAAGAACCTGATCCGCTGTGAAAAGCCCATACACACCTGGCAGGACCTTGATAAACAGTGAACACCCCATACACACCTGGCAGGATCCTGATACACTGTGAAATCCCTTACACACCTGGCAGGATCCTGATCCTCTGTGAAAACCCCATGCACACCTGGCAGGATCCTGATCCACTGTAAAACCCCATTCACATCTGGCAGGATCCTGATACGCAGTGAAACCCCATACACACCTGGCAGGATCCTGATCCACTGTGAAAACCCCAAACACACCTGGAAGGATCCGGATACACTGTGAAAACCCCCGTACACACCTGGAAGGATCCTGATACACTCTGAAATCCCCCATACACACCTGGCAGGATTCTGATCCACAGTGAAAACCCCATACACACCTGGAAGGATCCTGATACACTGTGAAACCCCCTTCACATTTGGCAGGATCCTGATACACTGTGAAACCCCATACACACATGGCAGGATCCTGATCCACTGTGAAAACCCGGTCACATCTGACAGGATCCTGATACACTGTGAAACCCTTGTTCACATTTGGCAGGATCCGGATACACTTTGAAACCCCATACACTCCTGGAAGGATCCTGATACACTGTGAAACCCCCATGCACGCCTGGAAATATCCTGATACACTGTGAAAACCCCCATACACACCTGGAAGGATCCTGATACGCTGTGAAACCCCGTTCACATTTGGCAGGATCCTGATATACTGTGAAACACGATACACACCTCGCAGGATCTTGATCCACCGTGAAACCCCGATCACATTTGGCAGGATCCTGATACACTGTGAATAGCCCAAACACACCTGGGATGATCTTGATACACTGTGAAACCCCAAACACACCTGGCAGGATCCTGATCCACTGTGAAACACCCATACACACCTGGAAGGATCCTGATACACAGTGAAAACCCCAAACACATCTGGCAGGATCCTGAAACACTGTGAAACCCCATACACACCTGGCAGATCATGATACACTGTGAAAAACCCATACACACCTGGCAGGATCCTGTTGCACTATGAAACACCCATACACATTTGGAAGGATCCTGTTGCACTGTGAAATCCCCATACACATCTGGCAGGATCCTGATAAACTGTGAAACCCACATACACACCTGGCAGCATTCTGATAAACTGTGAAACCCCCAAACACACCAGGCAGGATCCTGATAAACTGTGAAACCCCCATACACACCTGGCAGCATCCCGATAAACTATGAAACCCCCATACACACCTGGAGGATCCTGATACACTGTGAAACCCACATACACAACTGGCAGGATCCTGATGCACTGTGAAATCCCCATACACACCTGGCAGGATCCTGACACATTATGAAAACCCCATACACACCTGGCAGGATCCTGATACACTGTGAAACCCACATACACACCTGGCAGGATTCTGATGCAGTGTGAAATCCCCATGCACACCTGGCAGGCACCTGATACACTGTGAATACCCCATACACACCTGGCAGGATCCTGATCCACTGTGAAAACCCCAATCACACCTGGCAGGATCCTGATACACTGTGAAAACCCCATACGCACCTGGCAGGATACTGATCCACTGTGAAATCCCCACACACACCTGGCAGGATCCTGATACACTGTGAAACCCCCATACACACCTGGCAGGATCCTGATACACTGTGAAAACCCCATACACACGTGGCAGGATCCTCATCCACTGTGAAACCCACATACACATCAGGCAGGATCCTGATAAACTGTGAAACACACATACACACCTGGCAGTATCCTGATGCACTGTGAAAACCCCATACACACGTGGCGGGATCCTGATAAACTGTGAAACACCCATGCACACCTGGCAGGATCCTGATACAGTGTGAAAACCCCATACACACCTGGCAGGTTGCTGATCCACTGTGAAAACCCCATAAACACCTGGCAGGATCCTGATACACTGTGAAAAACCCATACACACCTGGCAGGATCCTGATGAACAGTGAAAACCCCAAACCCACCTGGCAGGTTCCTGATACAATGTGAAAACCCCATACACACCTGGCAGGATCCTGATACACTGTGAAAACCCCATACACACCTGGCTGGATCCTGATGCACCGTGAAAACCCTAACAACACCTGGCAGGATCCTGAAAAACTGTGAAACCCCATACACACGTGGCAGGATCCTGATAAACTGTGAAACCCCCATACACACCCGACAGGTTCCTGATGCACTGTGAAATCCCCATACACACCTGGCATGTTCCTGATAGACTCTGAAAACCCCATACACACCTGGCAGTATCCTGATACACTGGGAAATCCCCAAACATACCTGGCAGGATCCTGATACACTGTGAAATCCCCATACACACCTGGCAGGATCCTGATACACTGTGAAAAACCCGCACACACCTGGAAGGATCCTGATGCACAGTGAAAACCCCAAACACACCTGGCAGGATCCTGAACCACTGTGAAACCCCATACACACCTGGCAGGAACCTGATAAACTGTGAAACCCACATACACACCTGGCAGGATCCTGATCCAATATGAAAAGCCCATCCACACCAGGCAGGATCCTGATACACTGTGAAAAACCCAGACACACCATCCAGGATCCGGATAAACTGTGAAACCCCATACACACGATGCAGAATCCTGATACACTGTGAAACCCCCATACACATCTGGAAGGATCCTGATGCACTGTGAAAACCCCATACACATCTGGCAGGATCCTGATGCACTGTGAAACCCCCAGACACACCAGGCAGAATGCTGACAAACTGTGAAACCCCCATACACACGTTGCAGGATCCTGATAAACTGCGAAACCCCCAAGCACAACTGGCAGGATCCTGACAAACTGTGAAACCCACAGACACACCTGGCAGGATCCTGATAAACTATGAAACCCCCATACACACCTGGCAGGATCCTGATAAACTGTGAAACTCCCAGCCACACCAGGCAGGAACCTGATAAACTGTGAAACACCCATACACACCAGGCAGGATCCTGATAAACTATGAAACGCCCATACACACCTGGCAGGATCCTGATACAATGTGAAAGCCCCATACACACCTGGCAGGATACTGATACACTGTGAAAACCCACATACACACCTGGCAGAATCCTGATACACTGTGAAACCCACATAAACATCTGGCAGGATCCTGATAAACTGTGAAAACCCCATACACACCTGGCAGGATCCTGTTAAACTGTGAATCCCACATACACACCTGGCAGGATCCTGATACAATGTGAAACCCACATAAACTCCTCGCAGGATCCTGATACACTGTGAAACCCCCATACACATCTGGAAGTATCCTGATGCACTGTGAAAATCCAATACACATCTGCAGGTTCCTGATGCACTGTGAAAACCCCATTCACGTCTGGCAGGATCCTGATAAACTGTGAAATCCCCAGACACACCAGGCAGGATCCTGATAAACTGTGAAACCCCCATACACACCTGGCAGGATTCTGATCCACTGTGAAACCCCATACACACCAGGCAGGATCCTGATAAACTGTGAAACCCACATACACACCTGGCAGGATCCTGATGCACTGTAAAATCCCCATACACACCAGGCAGGATCCTGATTACTGTGAAACCCACATACACAACTGGCAGGATCCTGATACACTGTGAAAACCCCATACACTCCAGGCAGGATCCTGATACACTGTGAAAACCCCAAACACACCTGGCAGGATCCTGATAAAATGTGAAACCCCATACACACGATGCAGGATCTAGATACACTGTGAAACCCCCATACACATCTGGAAGGATCCTGATGCACTGTGAAAGTCCCATACACATCTGGCAGGATCCTGATGCAATGTAAAAACCCCATTCACATCTGGCAGGATCCTGATAAACTGTGAAACCTCCAGACACACCAGGCAGGATCCTGATAAACTTTCAAAGCCACATACACACCTGACAGGATATTGATTAACTGTGAAACCCCCAAACACACCTGGAAGTATCCTGATACAATGTGAAACCCCCATACACATCTGGAAGGATCCTGATGCACTGTGAATGTCCCATACACATCTGGCAGGATCCTGATGCAATGTAAAAACCCCATACACACCTGGCAGGATCCTGATAAACTGTGAAACCCCCATACACACCTGGAAGTATCCTGATACACTGTGAAATCCCCATACACACCTGGCAAGAACCTGATCCGCTGTGAAAAGCCCATACACACCTGGCAGGACCTTGATAAACAGTGAACACCCCATACACACCTGGCAGGATACTGATACACTGTGAAATCCCTTACACACCTGGCAGGATCCTGATCCTCTGTGAAAACCCCATGCACACCTGGCAGGATCCTGATCCACTGTAAAACCCCATTCACATCTGGCAGGATCCTGATACGCAGTGAAACCCCATACACACCTGGCAGGATCCTGATCCACTGTGAAAACCCCAAACACACCTGGAAGGATCCGGATACACTGTGAAAACCCCCGTACACACCTGGAAGGATCCTGATACACTCTGAAATCCCCCATACACACCTGGCAGGATCCTGATCCACAGTGAAAACCCCATACACACCTGGAAGGATCCTGATACACTGTGAAACCCCCTTCACATTTGGCAGGATCCTGATACACTGTGAAACCCCATACACACATGGCAGGATCCTGATCCACTGTGAAAACCCGGTCACATCTGACAGGATCCTGAAACACTGTGAAACCCTTGTTCACATTTGGCAGGATCCTGAGACACTGTGAAACCCCATACACACCTGGAAGTATCCTGATACACTGTGAAACCCCCATGCACGCCTGGAAATATCCTGATACACTGTGAAAACCCCCATACACACCTGGAAGGATCCTGATACGCTGTGAAACCCCGTTCACATTTGGCAGGATCCTGATATACTGTGAAACACGATACACACCTCGCAGGATCTTGATCCACCGTGAAACCCCGATCACATTTGGCAGGATCCTGATACACTGTGAATAGCCCAAACACACATGGGATGATCTTGATACACTGTGAAACACCCATACACACCTGGAAGGATCCTGATACACAGTGAAAACCCCAAACACATCTGGCAGGATCCTGAAACACTGTGAAACCCCATACACACTTGGCAGATCATGATACACTGTGAAAAACCCATACACACCTGGCAGGATCCTGTTGCACTATGAAACACCCATACACATTTGGAAGGATCCTGTTGCACTGTGAAATCCCCAATCACATCTGGCAGGATCCTGATAAACTGTGAAACCCACATACACACCTGGCAGCATTCTGATAAACTGTGAAACCCCCAAACACACCAGGCAGGATCCTGATAAACTGTGAAACCCCCATACACACCTGGCAGCATCCCGATAAACTATGAAACCCCCATACACACCTGGAGGATCCTGATACACTGTGAAACCCACATACACAACTGGCAGGATCCTGATGCACTGTGAAATCCCCATACACACCTGGCAGGATCCTGATAAACTGTGAAACCATCATACACACCTGGCAGGATCCTGATACATTATGAAAACTCCATACACACTTGGCAGGATCCTGATACACTGTGAAACCCACATACACACCTGGCAGGATTCTGATGCAGTGTGAAATCCCCATGCACACCTGGCAGGCATCTGATACACTGTGAATACCCCATACACACCTGGCAGGATCCTGATCCACTGTGAAAACCCCAATCACACCTGGCAGGATACTGATACACTGTGAAAACCCCATACACACCTGGCAGGATACTGATCCACTGTGAAATCCCCACACACAACTGGCAGGATCCTGATACACTGTGAAACCCCCATACACACCTGGCAGGATCCTGATACACTGTGAAAACCCCATACACACGTGGCAGGATCCTCATCCACTGTGAAACCCACATACACATCAGGCAGGATCCTGATAAACTGTGAAACACACATACACACCTGGCAGTATCCTGATGCACTGTGAAAACCCCATACACACGTGGCGGGATCCTGATAAACTGTGAAACACCCATGCACACCTGGCAGGATCCTGATACAGTGTGAAAACCCCATACACACCTGGCAGGTTGCTGATCCACTGTGAAAACCCCATAAACACCTGGCAGGATCCTGATACACTGTGAAAAACCCATACACACCTGGCAGGATCCTGATGAACAGTGAAAACCCCAAACCCACCTGGCAGGTTCCTGATACAATGTGAAAACCCCATACACACCTGGCAGGATCCTGATACACTGTGAAAACCCCATACACACCTGGCTGGATCCTGATGCACCGTGAAAACCCTAAAAACACCTGGCAGGATCCTGAAAAACTGTGAAACCCCATACACACGTGGCAGGAACCTGATAAACTGTGAAACCCCCATACACACCTGGCAGGTTCCTGATGCACTGTGAAATCCCCATACACACCTGGCATGTTCCTGATAGACTCTGAAAACCCCATACACACCTGGCAGTATCCTGATACACTGGGAAATCCCCATACACACCTGGCAGGATCCTGACACACTGTGAAAAACCCGCACACACCTGGAAGGATCCTGATGCACAGTGAAAACCCCAAACACACCTGGCAGGATCCTGAACCACTGTGAAACCCCATACACACCTGGCAGGAACCTGATAAACTGTGAAACCCACATACACACCTGGCAGGATCCTGATCCAATATGAAAAGCCCATCCACACCAGGCAGGATCCTGATACACTGTGAAAAACCCATACACACCATCCAGGATCCGGATAAAATGTGAAACCCCATACACACGATGCAGAATCCTGATACACTGTGAAACCCCCATAAACATCTGGAAGGATCCTGATGCACTGTGAAAACCCCATACACATCTGGCAGGATCCTGATGCACTGTGAAACCCCCAGACACACCAGGCAGGATGCTGACAAACTGTGAAACCCCCATACACACGTTGCAGGATCCTGATAAACTGCGAAACCCCCAAGCACAACTGGCAGGATCCTGACAAACTGTGAAACCCACAGACACACCTGGCAGGATCCTGATAAACTATGAAACCCCCATACACACCTGGCAGGATCCTGATAAACTGTGAAACTCCCAGCCACACCAGGCAGGAACCTGATAAACTGTGAAACACCCATACACACCAGGCAGGATCCTGATAAACTATGAAACCCCCATACACACCTGGCAGGATCCTGATAAACTGTGAAAGCCCCATACACACCTGGCAGGATACTGATACACTGTGAAAACCCCATACACACCTGGCAGGATCCTGATACACTGTGAAACCCCCATACACACCTGGCAGGATCCTGATAGACTGTGAAACCCACATACACACCTGGCAGAATCCTGATACACTGTGAAACCCACATAAACATCTGGCAGGATCCTGATAAACTGTGAAAACCCCATACACACCTGGCAGGATCCTGTTAAACTGTGAATCCCACATACACACCCGGCAGGATCCTGATACACTGTGAAACCCCCATACACATCTGGAAGTATCCTGATGCACTGTGAAAATCCAATACACATCTGCAGGTTCCTGATGCACTGTGAAAACCCCATTCACATCTGGCAGGATCCTGATAAACTGTGAAATCCCCAGACATACCAGGCAGTATCCTGATAAACTGTGAAACCCCCATACACACCTGGCAGGATACTGATCCACTGTGAAACCCCATACACACCAGGCAGGATCCTGATAAACTGTGAAACCCACATACACACCTGGCAGGATCCTGATGCACTGTAAAATCCCCATACACACCAGGCAGGATCCTGATTACTGTGAAACCCACATACACAACTGGCAGGATCCTGATACACTGTGAAAACCCCATACACTCCAGGCAGGATCCTGATACACTGTGAAAACCCCAAACACACCTGGCAGGATCCTGATAAAATGTGAAACCCCATACGCACGATGCAGGATCTAGATACACTGTGAAACCCCCATACACATCTGGAAGGATCCTGATGCACTGTGAAAGTCCCATACACATCTGGCAGGATCCTGATGCAATGTAAAAACCCCATTCACATCTGGCATGATCCTGATAAACTGTGAAACCTCCAGACACACCAGGCAGTATCCTGATAAACTTTCAAAGCCACATACACACCTGACAGGATATTGATTAACTGTGAAACCCCCAAACACACCTGGCAGGATCCTGATACACTGTGAAAACCCCATACAAACGTGGCAGGATCCTGATCCACTGTGAAACCCCATACACGCCAGGCAGGATCCTGATAAACTGTGAAACCCACATACACACCTGGCAGGAGCCTGTAACACTGTGAAACCCACATACACACCTTGCAATATCCTGGTACACTGTGAAAACTCCATACACACCTGGCAGGATCCCGATAAACTGTGAAACCCACATACACACCTGGCAGGATCCTGATACACTGTGAAAACCCCATACACACCTGGCAGGATCCTGATAAACTGTGAAAGCCCATACACACGTGGCAGGATCCTGATAAACTGTGAAACCCACATACACATCTGGCAGGAGCCTGAAACACTGTGAAACGTACATGCCCACCTGGCAATATCCTGATACACTGTGAAAACTCCATACACACCTGGCAGGATCTAGATACACTGTGAAACCCCCAAACACATCTGGAAGGATCCTGATGCACTGTGAAAATCCCATACACATCTGGCAGGATCCTGATGCACTGTGAAAACCCCATTAACATCTGGCAGGATCCTGATAAACTGTGAAACACACATACACACCAGGCAGGTTCCTGATAAACTGTGAAACCCCCATACACACCTGGCAGGATCCTGATACACTGTGAAAACCCCACTGACACGTGGCAGGATCCTGATCCACTGTGAAACCCCATACACACCAGGCAGGATCCTGATAAACTGTGAAACCGACATACACACCGGGCAGGAGCCTGATACACTGTGTAACCCACATACACACCTGTCAGGATCCTGATACGCTGTGAAAACTCCATGCACACCTGGCAGGATCCTGATAAACTGTGAAACCCACATACACACCTGTCAGGATCCTGTTAAACTGTGAAACCCCATGCACACGTGGCAGGTTCCTGATACACTGTGAAAACCCCATACACTCCTGGCAGGATGCTGATCCACTTTGAAAACCCCATACACACCTGGCAGTATCCTGATACACAGTGAACCCCCATGCACACCTGGCAGGATCCTGATAAACTGTGAAACCCCCATACACACCTGGCAGGATCCTGATACGCTGTGAAATCCACATACACACCTGGCAGGTTCCTGACCCACTGTGAAATCCCCATACACACCTGGAAGGAGCCTGACACACTGTGAAAACCACATACACAACTGGCAGGATCCTGATGCACAGTGAAAACCCCAAACACACCTGGCAGGCTCCTGATACACTGTGAAAACCCTACACACACCTCGCAGGATCCTGATGCACAGTGAAACCCAAACACATCTGGCAGGATCCTGAACCACTGTGAAACCCACATACACACGTGGCAGGATCCTGATAAACTGTGAAACCCCACAAACACCTGGCAGGATCCTGATACACTGTGAAAAACCCATACACACCTGGCAGGATCCTGATGAACAGTGAAAACCCCAAACCCACCTGGCAGGTTCCTGATACAATGTGAAAACCCCATACACACCTGGCAGGATCCTGATACACTGTGAAAACCCCATACACACCTGGCTGGATCCTGATGCACCGTGAAAACCCTAAAAAGACCTGGCAGGATCCTGAAAAACTGTGAAACCCCATACACACGTGGCAGGAACCTGATAAACTGTGAAACCCCCATACACACCTGGCAGGTTCCTGATGCACTGTGAAATCCCCATACACACCTGGCATGTTCCTGATAGACTCTGAAAACCCCATACACACCTGGCAGTATCCTGATACACTGGGAAATCCCCAAACATACCTGGCAGGATCCTGATACACTGTGAAATCCCCATACACACCTGGCAGGATCCTGACACACTGTGAAAAACCCGCACACACCTGGAAGGATCCTGATGCACAGTGAAAAACCCAAACACACCTGGCAGGATCCTGAACCACTGTGAAACCCCATACACACCTGGCAGGAACCTGATAAACTGTGAAACCCACATACACACCTGGCAGGATCCTGATCCAATATGAAAAGCCCATCCACACCAGGCAGGATCCTGATACACTGTGAAAAACCCATACACACCATCCAGGATCCGGATAAAATGTGAAACCCCATACACACGATGCAGAATCCTGATACACTGTGAAACCCCCATACACATCTGGAAGGATCCTGATGCACTGTGAAAACCCCATACACATCTGGCAGGATCCTGATGCACTGTGAAACCCCCAGACACACCAGGCAGGATGCTGACAAACTGTGAAACCCCCATACACACGTTGCAGGATCCTGATAAACTGCGAAACCCCCAAGCACAACTGGCAGGATCCTGACAAACTGTGAAACCCACAGACACACCTGGCAGGATCCTGATAAACTATGAAACCCCCATACACACCTGGCAGGATCCTGATAAACTGTGAAACTCCCAGCCACACCAGGCAGGAACCTGATAAACTGTGAAACACCCATACACACCAGGCAGGATCCTGATAAACTATGAAACCCCCATACACACCTGGCAGGATCCTGATAAACTGTGAAAGCCCCATACACACCTGGCAGGATACTGATACACTGTGAAAACCCCATACACACCTGGCAGGATCCTGATACACTGTGAAACCCCCATACACACCTGGCAGGATCCTGATAGACTGTGAAACCCACATACACACCTGGCAGAATCCTGATACACTGTGAAACCCACATAAACATCTGGCAGGATCCTGATAAACTGTGAAAACCCCATACACACCTGGCAGGATCCTGTTAAACTGTGAATCCCACATACACACCCGGCAGGATCCTGATACACTGTGAAACCCCCATACACATCTGGAAGTATCCTGATGCACTGTGAAAATCCAATACACATCTGCAGGTTCCTGATGCACTGTGAAAACCCCATTCACATCTGGCAGGATCCTGATAAACTGTGAAATCCCCAGACATACCAGGCAGTATCCTGATAAACTGTAAAACCCCCATACACACCTGGCAGGATACTGATCCACTGTGAAACCCCATACACACCAGGCAGGATCCTGATAAACTGTGAAACCCACATACACACCTGGCAGGATCCTGATGCACTGTAAAATCCCCATACACACCAGGCAGGATCCTGATTACTGTGAAACCCACATACACAACTGGCAGGATCCTGATACACTGTGAAAACCCCATACACTCCAGGCAGGATCCTGATACACTGTGAAAACCCCAAACACACCTGGCAGGATCCTGATAAAATGTGAAACCCCATACGCACGATGCAGGATCTAGATACACTGTGAAACCCCCATACACATCTGGAAGGATCCTGATGCACTGTGAAAGTCCCATACACATCTGGCAGGATCCTGATGCAATGTAAAAACCCCATTCACATCTGGCATGATCCTGATAAACTGTGAAACCTCCAGACACACCAGGCAGTATCCTGATAAACTTTCAAAGCCACATACACACCTGACAGGATATTGATTAACTGTGAAACCCCCAAACACACCTGGCAGGATCCTGATACACTGTGAAAACCCCATACAAACGTGGCAGGATCCTGATCCACTGTGAAACCCCATACACACCAGGCAGGATCCTGATAAACTGTGAAACCCACATACACACCTGGCAGGAGCCTGTAACACTGTGAAACCCACATACACACCTTGCAATATCCTGGTACACTGTGAAAACTCCATACACACCTGGCAGGATCCCGATAAACTGTGAAACCCACATACACACCTGGCAGGATCCTGATACACTGTGAAAACCCCATACACACCTGGCAGGATCCTGATAAACTGTGAAAGCCCATACACACGTGGCAGGATCCTGATAAACTGTGAAACCCACATACACATCTGGCAGGAGCCTGAAACACTGTGAAACGTACATGCCCACCTGGCAATATCCTGATACACTGTGAAAACTCCATACACACCTGGCAGGATCTAGATACACTGTGAAACCCCCAAACACATCTGGAAGGATCCTGATGCACTGTGAAAATCCCATACACATCTGGCAGGATCCTGATGCACTGTGAAAACCCCATTAACATCTGGCAGGATCCTGATAAACTGTGAAACACACATACACACCAGGCAGGTTCCTGATAAACTGTGAAACCCCCATACACACCTGGCAGGATCCTGATACACTGTGAAAACCCCACTGACACGTGGCAGGATCCTGATCCACTGTGAAACCCCATACACACCAGGCAGGATCCTGATAAACTGTGAAACCGACATACACACCGGGCAGGAGCCTGATACACTGTGTAACCCACATACACACCTGTCAGGATCCTGATACGCTGTGAAAACTCCATGCACACCTGGCAGGATCCTGATAAACTGTGAAACCCACATACACACCTGTCAGGATCCTGTTAAACTGTGAAACCCCATGCACACGTGGCAGGTTCCTGATACACTGTGAAAACCCCATACACTCCTGGCAGGATGCTGATCCACTTTGAAAACCCCATACACACCTGGCAGTATCCTGATACACAGTGAACCCCCATGCACACCTGGCAGGATCCTGATAAACTGTGAAACCCCCATACACACCTGGCAGGATCCTGATACGCTGTGAAATCCACATACACACCTGGCAGGTTCCTGACCCACTGTGAAATCCCCATACACACCTGGAAGGAGCCTGACACACTGTGAAAACCACATACACAACTGGCAGGATCCTGATGCACAGTGAAAACCCCAAACACACCTGGCAGGCTCCTGATACACTGTGAAAACCCTACACACACCTCGCAGGATCCTGATGCACAGTGAAACCCAAACACATCTGGCAGGATCCTGAACCACTGTGAAACCCACATACACACGTGGCAGGATCCTGATAAACTGTGAAACCCACATACACATCTGGCAGGATCCTGATACACTGTGAAATCCCCATACACACCTGGCAGGTTCGTGATCCACTGTGAAATCCCCATACACATCTGGCAGGATCCTGATACTCTGTGAAAACCCCATACACACCTGGCAGGATCCTGATACACTGTGAACAACCCAAACACACCTGGCAGGATCCTGATACACTGTGAACACCCCATACACACCTGGCAGGATCCTGATACACTGTGAAATCCCCGTACACAACTGGCAGGATCCTGATGCACAGTGAATACCCCAAACACACCTGGCAGGATCCTGAACCACTGTGAAACCCCATACACATGTGGCAGGATCCTGATGAACTGTGAAACCACGGAACACACCTGGCAGCTTCCTGATAAACTGTGAAACCCACATAGACACCTGGCAGGATCCTGATCCACTGTGAAACCTCATACACACCTGGCAGGATCCTGATCAACTGTGAAACCCACATACACACCTGGCAGGATCCTGATGCACTGTGAAATCCCCATACACACCAGGCAGGATCCTGATAAACTTTGAAACCCACAGACACACCTGGCAGTATCGTGATTCACTGTGAAAACCCCATACACACCTGGCAGGATCCTGATACACTGTGAAAACCCCATACACATCTGAAAGGATCCTGATGCACTGTGAAAACCCCATACATATCTGGCAGGATCCTGATACACTGTGAAAACCCCACACACACTTGGCAGGATCCTGATCCACTGTGAAACCCCATACACACCAGGCAGGATCCTGATAAACTGTGAAACCGACACACACCGGGCAGGAGCCTGATACACTGTGACACCCACATACACACCTGGCAGGATCCTGATAAACTGTGAAACCCACATACACACCTGTCAGGATCCTGATAAACTGTGAAACCCCATGCACACGTGGCAGGTTCCTGATACACTGTGAAAACCCCACACACACCTGGCAGGATGCTGATCCACTTTGAAAACCCAATACACACCTGGCAGGATCCTGATACACAGTGATCCCCCATACACACCTGGCAGGATCCTGATAAACTGGGAAACCCCCATACACACCTGGCAGGATCCTGATACGCTGTGAAATCCACATACACACCTGGCAGGTTTCTGACCCACTGTGAAAACCCCATAAACACCTGGAAGGAGCCTGATACACTGTGAAAACCACATACACAACTGGCAGGATCCTGATGCACAGTGAAAACCCCAAACACACCTGGCAGAATCCTGATACACTGTGAAAACCCCATACACACCTAGCAGGATCCTGATGCACAGTGAAACCCAAACACACCTGGCAGGATCCTGAACCACTGTGAAACCCACATACACACGTGGCAGGATCCTGATAAACTGTGAAACCCACATACACATCTGGCAGGATCCTGATACACTGTGAAATCCCCATACACACCTGGCAGGTTCCAGATAAACTGTGAAACCCCCATACACACCTGGCAGGATGCTGATACGCTGTGAAATCCACGTACACACCTGGCAGGTTCCTGACCCACTGTGAAAACCCCATACACACCTGGAAGGAGCCTGATACACTGTGAAAACCACATACACAACTGGCAGGTTCCTGATGCACAGTGAAAACCCCAAACACTCCTGGCAGGATCCTGATACACTGGGAAAACCCCATACACACCTAGCAGGATCCTGATGCACAGTGAAACCCTTACACACCTGGCAGGATCCTGAACCACTGTGAAACCCACATACACACGTGGCAGGATCCTGATAAACTGTGAAACCCACATACACATCTGGCAGGATCCTGATACACTGTGAAATCCCCATACACACCTGGCAGGTTCCTGATCCACTGTGAAAACCCCATACACATCTGGCAGGTTCCTGATACACTGTGAAAACCCCATACACAACTGGCAGGATCCTGATACACTGTGAACAACCCAAACACACCTGGCAGTATCCTGATACACTGTGAACACCTCATACACACCTGGCAGGATCCTGATACACTGTGAAATCCCCGTACACACCTGGCAGGATCCTGATGCACAGTGAATACCCCAAACACACCTGGCAGGATCCTGAACCACTGTGAAACCCCATACACATGTGGCAGGATTCTGATAAACTGTGAAACCCACATACACACTTGGCAGGATCCTGATGCACTGTAAAATCCCCATACACACCAGGCAGGATCCTGATACACTGTGAAAACCCTACACACACCTCGCAGGTTCCTGATGCACAGTGAAACCCAAACACACCTGGCAGGATCCTGAACCACTGTGAAACCCACATACACACGTGGCAGGACCCTGATAAACTGTGAAACCCACATACACATCTGGCAGGATCCTGATACACTGTGAAATCCCCATACACACCTGGAAGGAGCCTGACACACTGTGAAAACCACATACACAACTGGTAGGATCCTGATGCACAGTGAAAACCCCAAACACACCTGGCAGGATCCTGATACACTGTGAAAACCCTACACACACCTCGCAGGATCCTGATGCACAGTGAAACCCAAACACATCTGGCAGGATCCTGAACCACTGTGAAACCCACATACACACGTGGCAGGATCCTGATAAACTGTGAAACCCACATACACATCTGGCAGGATCCTGATACACTGTGAAATCCCCATACACACCTGGCAGGTTCGTGATCCACTGTGAAATCCCCATACACATCTGGCAGGATCCTGATACTCTGTGAAAACCCCATACACACCTGGCAGGATCCTGATACACTGTGAACAACCCAAACACACCTGGCAGGATCCTGATACACTGTGAACACCCCATACACACCTGGCAGGATCCTGATACACTGTGAAATCCCCGTACACAACTGGCAGGATCCTGATGCACAGTGAATACCCCAAACACACCTGGCAGAATCCTGAACCACTGTGAAACCCCATACACATGTGGCAGGATCCTGATGAACTGTGAAACCACGGAACACACCTGGCAGCTTCCTGATAAACTGTGAAACCCACATAGACACCTGGCAGGATCCTGATCCACTGTGAAACCTCATACACACCTGGCAGGATCCTGATCAACTGTGAAACCCACATACACACCTGGCAGGATCCTGATGCACTGTGAAATCCCCATACACACCAGGCAGGATCCTGATAAACTTTGAAACCCACAGATACACCTGGCAGTATCGTGATTCACTGTGAAAACCCCATACACACCTGGCAGGATCCTGATACACTGTGAAAACCCCATACACATCTGAAAGGATCCTGATGCACTGTGAAAACCCCATACATATCTGGCAGGATCCTGATACACTGTGAAAACCCGACACACACTTGGCAGGATCCTGATCCACTGTGAAACCCCATACACACCAGGCAGGATCCTGATAAACTGTGAAACCGACACACACCGGGCAGGAGCCTGATACACTGTGACACCCACATACACACCTGGCAGGATCCTGATAAACTGTGAAACCCACATACACACCTGTCAGGATCCTGATAAACTGTGAAACCCCATGCACACGTGGCAGGTTCCTGATACACTGGGAAAACCCCACACACACCTGGCAGGATGCTGATCCACTTTGAAAACCCAATACACACCTGGCAGGATCCTGATACACAGTGATCCCCCATACACACCTGGCAGGATCCTGATAAACTGGGAAACCCCCATACACACCTGGCAGGATCCTGATACGCTGTGAAATCCACATACACACCTGGCAGGTTTCTGACCCACTGTGAAAACCCCATAAACACCTGGAAGGAGCCTGATACACTGTGAAAACCACATACACAACTGGCAGGATCCTGATGCACAGTGAAAACCCCAAACACACCTGGCAGGATCCTGATACACTGTGAAAACCCCATACACACCTAGCAGGATCCAGTTGCACAGTGAAACCCAAACACACCTGGCAGGATCCTGAACCACTGTGAAACCCACATACACACGTGGCAGGATCCTGATAAACTGTGAAACCCACATAAACATCTGGCAGGATCCTGATACACTGTGAAATCCCCATACACACCTGGCAGGTTCCAGATAAACTGTGAAACCCCCATACACACCTGGCAGGATGCTGATACGCTGTGAAATCCACATACACACCTGGCAGGTTCCTGACCCACTGTGAAAACCCCATACACACCTGGAAGGAGCCTGATACACTGTGAAAACCACATACACAACTGGCAGGTTCCTGATGCACAGTGAAAACCCCAAACACTCCTGGCAGGATCCTGATACACTGGGAAAACCCCATCCACACCTAGCAGGATCCTGATGCACAGTGAAACCCTTACACACCTGGCAGGATCCTGAACCACTGTGAAACCCACATACACACGTGGCAGGATCCTGATAAACTGTGAAACCCACATACACATCTGGCAGGATCCTGATACACTGTGAAATCCCCATACACACCTGGCAGGTTCCTGATCCACTGTGAAAACCCCATACACATCTGGCAGGTTCCTGATACACTGTGAAAACCCCATACACAACTGGCAGGATCCTGATACACTGTGAACAACCCAAACACACCTGGCAGTATCCTGATACACTGTGAACACCCCATACACACCTGGCAGGATCCTGATACACTGTGAAATCCCCGTACACACCTGGCAGGATCCTGATGCACAGTGAATACCCCAAACACACCTGGCAGGATCCTGAACCACTGTGAAACCCCATACACATGTGGCAGGATCCTGATAAACTGTGAAACCACGGAACACACCTGGCAGCTTCCTGATAAACTGTGAAACCCACATAGACACCTGGCAGGATCCTGATCCACTGTGAAACCCCATACACACCAGGCAGGATCCTGATCAACTGTGAAACCCACATACACACCTGGCAGGATCCTGATGCACTGTGAAATCCCCATACACACCATGCAGGATCCTGATAAACTTTGAAACCCACAGACACACCTGGCAGTATCGTGATTCACTGTGAAAACCCCATACAAACCTGGCAGGATCCTGATACACTGTGAAAACCCCATACACACGATGCAGGATCCTGATACACTTTGAAACCCCCATACACATCTGAAAGGATCCTGATGCACGGTGAAACCCACATACACACCTGGCAGGAGCCTGATACACTGTGAAGCCCACATACACACCTGTCAGGATCCTGATAAACTGTGAAATTGCATGCACACGTGCCAGATTCCTGATACACAGTGAAACCCCCAGACACATCTGGAGGGATCCTGATGCACTGTGAAAAACCCATATACAACTGGCAGTGTCCTGATGCACTGTGAAAACGCCATTCACATCTGGCAGGATCCTGACATACTGTGAAACCCACATACACACCTGGCAGGATCCTGACAAACTGTGAAACCCCCAAACACACCTGGCAGGATACTGATAAACTGTGAAACCAACATACACACCTGGCAGGATCCTGATAAACTGTGAAAACTCCATGCACACCTGGCAGGATCCTGATAAACTGTGAAACCCACATACACACCTGTCAGGTTCCTGATAAACTGTGAAACCCCATGCACACGTGGCAGGTTCATGATACACTGTGAAAACCCCATACACACCTGGCAGTATCCTGATACACAGTGAACCCCCATACACACCTGGCAGGATCCCGATAAACTGTGAAACCCCCATACACACCTGGCAGGATCCTGATACGCTGTGAAATCCACATACACACCTGGCAGGTTCCTGACCCACTGTGAAATCCCCATACACACCTGGAAGGAGCCTGATACACTGTGAAAACCACATACACAACTGGCAGGATCCTGATGCACAGTGAAAACCCCAAACAGACCTGGCAGTATCCTGATACACAGTGAACCCCCATACGCACCTGGCAGGATCCTGATACACTGTGAAAACCACATACACAACTGGCAGGATCCTGATGCACAGTGAAACCCAAACACATCTGGCAGGATCCTGAACCACTGTGAAACCCACATACACACGTGGCAGGATCCTGATAAACTGTGAAACCCGCATACACATCTGGCAGGATCCTGATACACTGTGAAATCCCCATACGCACCTGGCAGGTTCCTGATCCACTGTGAAAACCCCATACACATCTGGCAGGATCCTGATACACTGTGAAAAGCCCATACACACCTGGCAGGATCCTGATACACTGTGAACAACCCAAACACACCTGGCAGGATACTGATACACTGTGAAAACCCCATACACACCTGGCAGGATCCTGATACACTGTGAAATCCCCGTACACACCTGGCAGGATCCTGATGCACAGTGAATACCCCAAACACACCTGGCAGGATCCTGAACCACTGTGAAATCCCATACACATGTGGCAGGATCCTGATGAACTGTGAAACCACGAAACACACCTGGCAGGATCCTGATAAACTGTGAAACCCACATAGACACCTGGCAGGATCCTGATCCACTGTGAAACCTCATACACACCTGGCAGGATCCTGATCAACTGTGAAACCCACATACACACCTGGCAGGATCCTGATGCACTGTGAAATCCCCATACACACCAGGCAGGATCCTGATAAACTTTGAAACCCACAGACACACCTGGCAGTATCGTGATTCACTGTGAAAACCCCATACACACCTGGCAGGATCCTGATACACTGTGAAAACCCCATACACACCTGGCAGGTTCCTGATGCACTGTGAAAACCCCATACACACGATGCAGGATCCTGATACACTTTGAAACCCCCATACACATCTGAAAGGATCCTGATGCACTGTGAAAACCCCATACATATCTGGCAGGATCCTGATACACTGTGAAAACCCCACACACACTTGGCAGGATCATGATCCACTGTGAAACCCCATACACACCAGGCAGGATCCTGATACACTGTGAAATCCCCGTACACACCTGGCAGGATCCTGATGCACAGTGAATACCCCAAACACACCTGGCAGGATCCTGAACCACTGTGAAATCCCATACACATGTGGCAGGATCCTGATGAACTGTGAAACCACGAAACACACCTGGCAGGATCCTGATAAACTGTGAAACCCACATAGACACCTGGCAGGATCCTGACCCACTGTGAAACCTCATACACACCTGGCAGGATCCTGATCAATTGTGAAACCCACATACACACCTGGCAGGATCCTGATGCACTGTGAAATCCCCATACACAGCAGGCAGGATCCTGATAAACTTTGAAACCCACAGACACACCTGGCAGTATCTTGATTCACTGTGAAAACCCCATACACACCTGGCAGGATCCTGATACACTTTGAAACCCCCATACACATCTGAAAGGATCCTGATGCACTGTGAAAACCCCATACATATCTGGCAGGATCCTGATACACTGTGAAAACCCCACACACACTTGGCAGGATCCTGATAAACTGTGAAACCGACACACACCGGGCAGGAGCCTGATACACTGTGACACCCACAGACACACCTGGCAGGATCCTGATAAACTGTGAAACCCACATACACACCTGTCAGGATCCTGATAAACTGTGAAACCCCATGCACACGTGGCAGGTTCCTGATACACTGTGAAAACCCCATACACACCTGGCAGGATGCTGATCCACTTTGAAAACCCAATACACACCTGGCAGGATCCTGATACACAGTGATCCCCCATACACACCTGGCAGGATCCTGATAAACTGTGAAACCCCCATACAGAACCTGGCAGGCTCCTGATACGCTGTGAAATCCACATACACACCTGGCAGGTTCCTGACCCTCTGTGAAAACCCCATACACACCTGGAAGGAGCCTGATACACTGTGAAAATCACATACACAACTGGCAGGAACCTGATGCACAGTGAAAACCCCAAACACACCTGGCAGGATCCTGATACACTGTGAAAACCCCATACACACCTAGCAGGATCCTGATGCACAGTGAAACCCAAACACACCTGGCAGGATCCTGAACCACTGTGAAACCCACATACACACGTGGCAGGATCCTGATAAACTGTGAAACCCACATACACATCTGGCAGGATCCTGATACACTGTGAAATCCCCATACACACCTGGCAGGTTCCTGATCCACAGTGAAAACCCCATAAACATCTGGCAGGATCCTGATACACTGTGAAAACCACAGACTCACCTGGCAGGATCCTGATACACTGTGAACAACCCAAACACACCTGTCAGTATCCTGATACACTGTGAACACCCCATACACACCTGGCAGGATCCTGATACACAATCAAAACCCCAATACACACCTGGCAGGATCCTGATACACAGTGATCCCCCATACACACCTGGCAGGATCCTGATAAACTGTGAAACCCCCATACACACCTGGCAGGATCCTGATACGCTGTGAAATCCACATACACACCTGGCAGGTTCCTGACCCACTGTGAAAACCCCATACACACCTGGAAGGATCCTGATACACTGTGAAAACCACATACACAACTGGCAGGATCCTGATGCACAGTGAAAACCCCAAACACACCTGGCAGGATCCTGATACTCTGTGAAAACCCCATACACACTGAGCAGGATCCTGATGCACAGTGAAACCCAAACACACCTGGCAGGATCCTGAACCACTGTGAAACCCACATACACACGTGGCAGAATCCTGATAAACTGTGAAACCCACATACACATCTGGCAGGATCCTGATACACTGTGAAATCCCCATACACACTTGGCAGGTTCCTGATCCACTGTGAAAACCCCATACACATCTGGCTGGATCCTGATACACTGTGAATACCCCATACACACCTGGCAGGATCCTGATACACGGTGAACAACCCAAACACACCTGGCAGTATCCTGATACACTGTGAACACCCCATACACACCTGGCAGGATCCTGATACACTGTGAAATCCCCGTACACACCTGGCAGGATCCTGATGCACAATGAATACCCCAAACACACCTGGCAGGATCCTGAACCACTGTGAAACCCCATACACATGTGGCAGGATCCTGATAAACTGTGAAACCACGAAACACACCTGGCAGGATCCTGATAAACTGTGAAACCCACATAGACACCTGGCAGGATCCTGATCCACTGTGAAACCCCATACACACCAGGCAGGATCCTGATCAACTGTGAAACCTACATACACACCTGGCAGGATCCTGATGCACTGTGAAATCCCCATACACACCAGGCAGGATCCTGATAAACTTTGAAACCCACAGACACACCTGGCAGTATCGTGATTCACTGTGAAACCCACATACGCACCTGGCAGGATCCTGATGCACTGTGAAATCCCCATACACACCAGGCAGGATCCTGATAATCTTTGAAACCCACAGACACACCTGGCAGTATCGTGATTCACTGTGAAACCCCCATACACACCTGGCAGGAACCTGATACACTGTGAAAACCCCATACACACGATGCAGGATCCTGATTCACTTTGAAACCCCCATACACATCTGAAAGGATCCTGATGCTCTGTGAAACCCACATACACACCTGGCAGGAGCCTGATACACTGTGAAACCCACATACACACCTGTCAGGATCCTGATAAACTGTGAAATCCCATGCAAACGTGCCAGGATCCTGATACACAGTGAAACCCCCAGACACATCTGGAGGGATCCTGATGCACTGTGAAAAACCCATACACAACTGGCAGTGTACTGATGCACTGTGAAAACGCCATTCACATCTGGCAGGATCCTGATATACTGTGAAACCCACAAACACACCTGGCAGGATCCTGATAAACTGTGAAACCCCCAGACACACCAGGCAGGATCCCGATAAAATGTGAAACCCCCATACACACCTGGCAGGATCCTGACAAACTGTGAAACCCCCAGACACGCCTGGCAGGAAACTGATAAACTGTGAAACCAACATACACACCTGGCAGGATCCTGATAAACTGTGAAAACCCCATATACACCTGGCAGGATCCTGATAAACTGTTAAAACCCCAGACACACCTGGCCGGATCGTGATAAACTGTGAAACCCACATACACACCTGGCAGGATCCTGATACACTGTGAAACCCCCATACACACCTGGCATGATCCTGATAAACTGTGAAACCCACATACACACCTGGCAGGATCCTGATACACTGTGAAAACCCCATACACACCTGGCAGGATCCTGATAATCTGTGAAAACCCCAGACACACCTGGCAGTATCCTGATAAACTGTGAAACCCACATACACACCTGGCAGGATCCTGATACACTGTGAAACCCCCATACACACCTGGCATGATCCTGATCCACTGTGAAACCCAAATACACGCATGGCAGGATCCTGATACAATGTGAAAACCCCATACACACCTGGCAGGATCCTGATGGACAGTGAGAACCCCATACACACCTGGCAGGATCCTGATACACTGTGAAAACCCCACACACACCTGGCAGGATCCTGTTGCACAGTGAAAACCCCAAATACACCTGGCAGGATCCTGATACACTGTGAAAAAACCCATAAACGCCTGGCAGTATCCTGATGCACTGTGAAAACCACATACACACCTGGCAGGATCCTGATACACTGTGAAAGCACCACACACACCTGGCAGGATCCTGATCCACTGTGAGAACCCCAAACACACCTGGCAGGATCCTGACCCACTGTGAAAACCCCATACACACTTGGCAGGATCCTGATACACTGTGAAAACCCCACACACACCTGGCAGGATCCTGATACACTGTGAAAACAACATACACACCTGGCAGGATACTGATCCACTGTATATTCCCCATACGCACCTGGCAGGATGCTGATAAACTGTGAAACCCTCAAACAAACCTGGCAGGAACCTGATAAAATGTGAAAACCCCATACACACCTGGCAGGATCCTGATACACTGTGAAAACCCATACACACCTGGCAGGATCCTGATATACTGTGAAACCCACATACACACCTGGCAGGAGCCTGATGCTCTGTGAAATCCCCGTACACACCTGGCAAGTTCCTGATGCACAGTGAAACCGCATTCACATCTGGCAAGTTCCTGATACACAGTGAAACCCCATTCACATCTGACAGGATCCTGATACACTGCGAAACCCCATACACACCTGGCAGGATCCTGATACACTGTGAAACCCCATACACACCTGTCAGAAACCTGATACACAGTGAAACCCCCATACACACCTGGCAGGATCCTGATACACTGTGAAACCCCCATACACACCTGGCAGGATCCTGATACACTGTGAAATCCTGGACACACCTGGCAGGATCCTGATCCTCTGTGAAAACCCCATACACACCTGGCAGGATCCCGATTCCCTGTGAAAACTCCGGACACATCTGGCAGGATCCTGATCCACTGTGAAAACCCCTTACACACCTGGCAGGATCCTGATCCACTGTGAAACCCCATTCACATCTGGCAGGATCCTGATAAACTGTGAAACCCACATACACACCTGACAGGATCCTGATACACTGTGAAAACCCCACACACACAGAGCAGGATCCTGATGCACAGTGAAACCCCAAACACACCTGGCAGGATCCTAAACCATTGTGAAAACCCATGCACACGTGGCAGGAAATTGATAAACTGTGAAACACACATGCACACCTGGCAGGATCCTGATACACTGGGAATTCCCCATACACACCTGGCAGGTTCCTGATCCACTGTTAAAACCCCACACACATCTGGCAGTATACTGATACACTGTGAAAACCCCATACACATCTGGCAGGATCCTGATACACAGTGACCAGCCCCGTACACACCTGGCAGGATACTGATACACTGTGAAAACCCCATACACACCTGGCAGGATGCTGATACACTGTGAAAACCCCGCACACAACTGGCAGAATCCTGATGCACATTGAAACCCCATTCACATCTGGCAGGATTCTGATACACAGTGAAACCCCATTCACATCTGGCAGGATCCTGATACACTGTGAAACCCCATACACACCTGGCAGCATCCTGATACACTGTGAAACACCATACACACCTGTCAGAAACCTGATACACAGTGAAAACCCCATCCACACCTGGCAGGATGCTGATACACTTTGGAAACTCCATACACGCCTGGCAGGACCTTGATAAACTGTGAAGACCCCATACACACCTGGCAGGATCCTGAAACACTGTGAAATCCCTGACACACCTGGCAGGATCCTGATCCTCTGTGAAAACTCCATACACACCTGGCAGGATCCCGATCCCCTGTGAAAACTCCGTACACATCTGGCAGGATCCTGATCCACTGAGAAAACCCCGTACACACCTGGCAGGATCCTGATCCACTGTGAAACCCAATTCACATCTGGCAGGATCCTGATGAACTGTGAAACCCTCATACACAACTGGCAGGATCCTGATACACTGTGAAAACCCCACACAGACAGAGCAGGATCCTGATGCACAGTGAAACCCCAAACACACCTGGCAGGATCCTGAACCACTATGAAAACCCATACACACGTGGCAGGAACTTGATAAACTGTGAAACCCACATGCACACCTGGCAGGATCCTGATACACTGTGAAAACCCCATACACATCTGGCAGTATCCTGATACACTGTGAAAACCCCATACACACCTGGCAGGATCCTGAAACACTTTGAACAACCCCGTACACACCTGGCAGGATGCTGATACACTGTGAAAACCCCGTACACAACTGGCAGGATCCTGATGCACAGTGAATACCCCAAACACACCTGGCAGGATCCTGAACCACTGTGAAACCCAATACACATGTGGCAGGATCCTGATAAACTGTGAAAACCCCAAACACACCTGGCAGGATCCTGATAAACTGTGAAACCCATATAGACACCTGGCAGGATCCTGATCCACTGCGAAACCCCGTACACACCAGGCAGGATCCTGATAAACTGTGAGACCCACATACACACCTGGCAGGATCCTGATGCACTGTGAAAACCCCATACACACCAGGCAGGATCCTGATAAACTGTGAAAAAAACATACACACCTGGCAGGATCCTGATACACTGTGAAAACACGATACACACCTGGCAGGATCCTGATGCACTGTGAAAACCCCATACACACCTGGCAGGATCCTGATACACTGTGAAAACCCCATACACACGTTGCAGGATCCTGATCCACTGTGAAACCCCATACACACCAGGCAGGATCCTGATAAACTGTGAAACCCACATGCACACCTGGCAGGAGCCTGATACACTGTGAAACCCACTTACATACCTGGCAGGATCCTGACAAACTGCGAAAACCCCAGACACACCAGGCAGGATCCTGATAAACTGTGAAACCCACATATACACCTGGAAGGAACCTGATAAACTGTGAAACCGCATACACACGTGGCAGTATCCTGATACACTGTGAAACCTCCAGGCACATCTGGAAGGATCCTGATGCACTGTGAAAACCCCATACACATCGGGCAGGATCCTGACGCACTGTGAAAACCCTATTCACATCTGGCAGGATCCTGATAAACTGTGAAACCCACATTCACACCTGGCAGGATCCTGATAAACTGTGAAATCCCAGACACAGCAGGCAGTATCCCGATAAACTGTGAAACCCCCATACACACCTGGCAGGATCCTGAAAACTGTGAAACCCCCATACACACCTGGCAGGAAAATGATAAACTGTGAAACCAACAAACACACCTGGCAGGATCCTGATAAACTGTGAAACCCCCATACACACCTGGCAGGATCCTGATAAACTGTGAAAACCCCAGACACACCTGGCAGGTTACTGATCCACTGTGAAAACCCCATACACATCTGGCAGTATCCTGATACACTGTGAAAACCCCATACACACCTGGCAGGATCCTGAAACACTTTGAACAACCCCGTACACACCTGGCAGGATGCTGATACACTGTGAAAACCCCGTACACAACTGGCAGGATCCTGATGCACAGTGAATACCCCAAACACACCTGGCAGGATCCTGAACCACTGTGAAACCCAATACACATGTGGCAGGATCCTGATAAACTGTGAAACCCCCAAACACACCTGGCAGGGTCCTGATAAACTGTGAAACGCATATAGACACCTGGCAGGATCCTGATCCACTGCGAAACCCCGTACACACCAGGCAGGATCCTGATAAACTGTGAGACCCACATACACACCTGGCAGGATCCTGATGCACTGTGAAAACCCCATACACACCAGGCAGGATCCTGATAAACTGTGAAAAAAACATACACACCTGGCAGGATCCTGATACACTGTGAAACCCACATGCACAACTGGCAGGAGCCTGATACACTGTGAAACCCACATACACACCTGGCAGGATCCTGACAAACTGCAAAAACCCCAGACACACCAGGCAGGATCCTGATAAACTGTGAAACCCACATATACACCTGGAAGGAACCTGATAAACTGTGAAACCGCATACACACGTGGCAGTATCCTGATACACTGTGAAACCTCCAGGCACATCTGGAAGGATCCTGATGCACTGTGAAAACCCCATACACATCAGGCAGGATCCTGACGCACTGTGAAAACCCTATTCACATCTGGCAGGATCCTGATAAACTGTGAAACACACATTCACACCTGGCAGGATCCTGATAAACTGTGAAACCCACAGACACAGCAGGCAGTATCCCGATAAACTGTGAAACCCCCATACACACCTGGCAGGATCCTGAAAACTGTGAAACCCCCATACACACCTGGCAGGATCCTGATGCACAGTGAAAACCCCATACACTCCTGCCAGGATCCTGATACTCAGTGAAAACCCCACACACATCTTGCAGGATCCTGATGCACAGTGAAAACCCCAAACACACCTGGCAGGATCCTGATGCACTGTGAAAACTACATACACACCTGGCAGTATCCTGATGCACTGTGAAATCACATACGCACCTGGCAGAATCCTGATACACTGTGAAAACCCCACACACACCTTGCAGGATCCTGATCCACTGTGAAAACCCCATACACACCTGGCAGGATCCTGATCCACTGTATATACCCCATACGCACCTGGCTGGATGCTGATAAACTGAAACCTCCATACACACCTGGCAGGATCCTGATATACTGTGAAAACCCATACACACCTGGCACGATCCTGATATACTGTGAAACCCCCATACACACCTGGCAGGAGCCTGATGCACTGTGAAATCCCCGTACACACCTGGCAGTTTCCTGATGCACAGTGAAACGCCATTCACATCTGGCAGGATCCTGATACAGTGAAACCCCATTCACATCTGGCAGGATCCTGATACACTGTGAAACCCCAGACACACCTAGCAGGAACCTGATCCACTGTGAAACCCCATGCACACCTGGCAGGATCATGATACACAGTGAAACCCCCATACACACCTGGCAGTGTCCTGATCCACTGTGAAAACTCCATACACGCCTGGCAGGATCCTGATACACTGTGAAATCCCTGACACACCTGGCAGGATACTGATCCACTGTGAAAACCCCATACACACCTGGCAGGATCCTGATACACTGTGAAAACTCCATACACATCTGGCAGGATCCTGATCCACTGTGAAAACCCCGGACACACCTGGCAGGATCCTGATACACTGTGAAACCCACATACACACCTGGCAGGATCCTGATACACTGTGAAAACCCCATACACACCTAGCAGGATGCTGATGCACAGTGAAAACCCAAACACACCTGGCAGGATCCTGAACCACTTTGAAACCCCATACACACGTGGCAGTGTCCTGATAAACTGTGAAACCCACAAACCCAACTGGCAGGATCCTGATACACTGTGATATCCCCATACACACCTGGCAGGTTCCTGATCCACTGTGAAAACCCCATACATATCTGGCAGGATCCTGATAGACTGTGAAGCCCCATACACACCGGGCAGGATACTGATACACTGTGAACAACCCCGTACACACCTGGCAGAATCCTGATACACTGTGAAAACCCCATTCACAGCTGGCAGGATGCTGATACACTGTGAAAACCCCGTACACACCTGGCAGGATCCTGATGCACAGTGAATACCCCATACACACCTGGCAGGATCCTGATGCACAGTGAAAACCCCATACACACCTGGCAGGATCCTGATACACTGTGAAAACCCCACACACACCTGGCAGGATCCTGATGCACAGTGAAACCCCCAGACACACCAGTCAGGATCCCGATAAACTGTGAAACACCCAGACACACCTGGCAGGATCCTGACAAACTGTGAAACCCCCATACACACCTGGCAGGAGACTGATAAACTGTGAAAACCCCAGACTCACCTGGCATGATCCTGATACACAGTGAAAACCCCATACACACCTGCCAGGATCCTGATACACAGTGAAAACCCCATACACACCTTGCAGGATGCTGATGCACAGTGAAAACCCAAACACACCTGGCAGGATCCTGAACCACTTTGAAACCCCATACGCACGTGGTAGGATCCTGATAAACTGTGATATCCCCATACACACCTGGCAGGTTCCTGATCCACTGTCAAAACCCCATACACATCTGGCAGGATCCTGATACACTGTGAACAACCCCGTACACACCTGGCAGGATGCTGATACACTGTGAAAACCCCGTACACACCTGGCAGGATCCTGATGCACAGTGAATACCCCAAACTCACCTGGCAGGATCCTGAACCACTGTGAAACCCCATACACATGTGGCAGGATCCTGATAAACTGTGAAACCCACAAACACAACTGGCAGGATCCTGATACACTGTGATATCCCCATACACACCTGGCAGGTTCCTGATCCACTGTGAAAACCCCATACATATCTGGCAGGATCCTGATACACTGTGAAGCCCCAGACACACCTGCAGGATCCTGATACACTGTGAACAACCCCGTACAAACCTGGCAGAATCCTGATACACTGTGAAAACCCCATACACAGCTGGCAGGATGCTGATACACTGTGAAAACCCCGTACACACCTGGCAGGATCCTGAGCACAGTGAATACCCCATACACACCTGGCAGGATCCTGATGCACAGTGAAAAACCCATACACACCTGGCAGGATCCTGATACACTGTGAAAACCCCACACACACCTGGCAGGATCCTGATGCACAGTGAAACCCCCAGACACACCAGTCAGGATCCCGATAAACTGTGAAACACCCAGACACACCTGGCAGTATCCTGACAAACTGTGAAATCCCCATACACACCTGGCAGGAGACTGATAAACTGTGAAACCAACATACACACCTGGCAGGATCCTGATAAACTGTGAAAACCCCAGACACACCTGGCATGATCCTGATACACTGTGAAACCCCCATGCACACCTGGCTGGATCCTGATGCACAGTGAAAACCCCATACACACTTGCCAGGATCCTGATACACAGTGAAAACCCCACACACACCTGGCAGGATCCTGATGCACAGTGAAAACCCAAACACACCTGGCAGTATCCTGAACCACTTTGAAACCCCATACGCACGTGGCAGGATCCTGATAAACTGTGAAACCCACATACACACCTGGCAGGATCCTGATACACTGTGATATCCCCATACACACCTGGCAGGTTCCTGATCCACTGTCAAAACCCCATACACATCTGGCAGGATCCTGATGCACTGTGAAACCCCATACACACCTGGCAGGATCCTGATACACTGTGAACAACCCCGTACACTCCTGGCAGAATCCTGATACACTGGGAAAACCCCATACACACCTGGCAGGATGCTGATACACTGTGAAAACCCCGTACACACCTGGCAGGATACTGATGCACAGTGAATACCCCAAACACACCTGGCAGGATCCTGAACCACTGTGAAACCCCATACACATGTGGCAGGATCCTGATAAACTGTGAAACCCACATACACACCTGGCAGGATCCTGATTAACTGTGAAAACCCCATACACACCTGGCAGGATCCTGATAAACTGTGAAGACCCCTGACACACCTGGCAGGATCCTGATAAAATGTGAAACCACATACACACCTGGCAGGATCCTGATACACTGTGAAACCCCATACACACCTGGCATGATCCTGATAAACTGTGAAACCCACATACACACCTAGCAGGATCCTGATACACTGTGAAAACCTCATACACACCTGGCAGCATCCTGATGCACAGTGAAAACCCCATACACACCTGGCAGTATCCTGATACACAGTGAAAACCCCACAAACACCTGGCAGGATCCTGATGCACAGTGAAAACCCCAAACACACCTGGCAGGATCCTGATACACAGTGAAAACCCCATACACACCCTGCAGAATCCTGATGCACTGTGAAAAAAACCATATACACCTGGCAGGATCCTGATACACTGTGAAAACCCCATACACACCTGGCAGGAACCTGATCCACTGTGAAAACCCCATACACACTTGGCAGCATCCTGATACACTGTGAAAACCCCATACACACCTGGCAGGATCCTGATACACTGTGAAAATACCATACACACCTGGCAGGATCCTGATATACTGTGAAAACCCATACACAACTGGCAGGGTCCTGATATTCCGTGAAACCCCCATACACACCTGGCAGGAGCCTGATGCACTGTGAAATCCCCGTACACACCTGGCAGGTTCCTGATGCACAGTGAAACCCCATTCACATCTGGCCGGATCCTGATACACAGTGAAACCCAATTCACATCTGGCAGGATCCTGATACACTGTGAAATCCCATACACACCTGGCAGGATCCTGATACACAGCGAAACCCCCATACACACCTGGCAGGATCCTGATCCACTGTGAAAACTCCAAACACGCCTGGCAGGACCTTGATAAACTGTGAAAACCCTGACACACCTGGCAGGAGCCTGATCCACTGTGAAAACCCCATACACACCTGGCAGGATCCTGATCCACTGTGAAAATTCCATACTAATCTGGCAGGATCTAGATCCACTGTGAAAACCCCGTACACACCTGGCAGGATCCTGATCCACTGTGAAACCACATTCACATGTGGCAGGATCCTGATAAACTGTGAAACCCACATACACACCTGGCAGGATCCTGATACACTGTGAAAACCCCGTACACACCTAGCAGGATCCTGATGCACAGTGAAACCCCAAACACACCTGGCAGTATCCTGAACCACTGTGAAACCCCATTCACACGTGGCAGGATCCTGACCAACTGTGAAACCCACATACACACCTGGCAGGATCCTGATACACTGTGAAATCCCCATACACACATGGCAGGATCCTGATACACTGTGAACAACCCCGTACACACCTGGCAGGATCCTGATACACTGTGAAAACCCCATACACACCTCGCAGGTCCATGATGCACAGTGAATACCCCAAACACACCTGGCAGGGTCCTGAACCACTGTGAAAACCCAGACACATGTGGAAGGATCCCGATAAACTGTGAAACCCCCAAACACACCTGGCAGGATCCTGATAAACTGTGAAACCCACATAGACACCTTGCAGGACCCTGATCCACTGTGAAACCCCACACACACCTGGCAGGATCCTGATCCACTGTGAAACCCCATTCACATCTGGCAGGATCCTGATAAACTGTGAAACCCACATACACACCTGGCAGGATCCTGATACACTGTGAAAACCCCATACACACCTGGCAGGATGCTGATGCACAGTGAAAACCCAAACACACCTGGCAGGATCCTGAACCACTTTGAAACCCCATACACACGTGGCAGGATCCTGATAAACTGTGAAACCCACAAACACAACTGGCAGGATCCTGATACACTGTGATATCCCCATACACACCTGGCAGGTTCCTGATCCACTGTGAAAACCCCATACATATCTGGCAGGATCCTGATACACTGTGAAGCCCCAGACACACCTGCAGGATCCTGATACACTGTGAACAACCCCGTACACACCTGGCAGATTCCTGATACACTGTGAAAACCCCATACACAGCTGGCAGGATGCTGATACACTGTGAAAACCCAGTACACACCTGGCAGGATCCTGAGCACAGTGAATACCCCATACACACCTGGCAGGATCCTGATGTACAGTGAAAACCCCATACACACCTGGCAGGAACCTGATACACTGTGAAAACACCACACACACCTGGCAGGATCCTGATGCACAGTGAAACCCCCAGACACACCAGTCAGGATCCCGATAAACTGTGAAACACCCAGACACACCAGTCAGGATCCTGACAAACTGTGAAACCCCCATACACACCTGGCAGGAGACTGATAAACTGTGAAAACCCCAGACTCACCTGGCATGATCCTGATACACTGTGAAACCCCCATGCACACCTGGCTGGATCCTGATGCACAGTGAAAACCCCATACACACCTGCCAGGACCCTGATACACAGTGAAAACCCCACACACACCTGGCAGGATCCTGATGCACAGTGAAAACCCCAAACACACCTGGCAGGATCCTGATACACTGTGAAAACCCCATACACACCTGGCAGGATGCTGATGCACAGTGAAAACCCAAACACACCTGGCAGGATCCTCAACCACTTTGAAACCCCATACGCACGTGGTAGGATCCTGATAAACTGTGATATCCCCATACACACCTGGCAGGTTCCTGATCCACTGTCAAAACCCCATACACATCTGGCAGGATCCTGATACACTGTGAACAACCCCGTACACACCTGGCAGAATCCTGATACACTGGGAAAACCCCATACACACCTGGCAGGATGCTGATACACTGTGAAAACCCCGTACACACCTGGCAGGATCCTGATGCACAGTGAATACCCCAAACACACCTGGCAGGATTCTGAACCACTGTGAAACCCCATACACATGTGGCAGGATCCTGATAAACTGTGAAACCCACAAACACAACTGGCAGGATCCTGATGCACAGTGAATACCCCAAACACACCTGGCAGGATTCTGAACCACTGTGAAACCCCATACACATGTGGCAGGATCCTGATAAATTGTGAAACCCACAAACACAACTGGCAGGATCCTGATACACTGTGATATCCCCATACACACCTGGCAGGTTCCTGATACAGTGTGAAGCCCCAGACACATCTGCAGGATCCTGATACACTGTGAACAACCCCGTACAAACCTGGCAGAATCCTGATACACTGTGAAAACCCCATTCACAGCTGGCAGGATGCTGATACACTGTGAAAACCCCGTACACACCTGGCAGGATCCTGAGCACAGTGAATACCCCATACACACCTGGCAGGATCCTGATGCACAGTGAAAACCCCATACACACCTGGCAGGATCCTGATACACTGTGAAAACCCCACACACACCTGGCAGGATCCTGATGCACAGTGAAACCCCCAGACACACCAGTCAGGATCCCGATAAACTGTGAAACACCCAGACACACCTGGCAGGATCCTGACAAACTGTGAAACCCCCATACACACCTGGCAGGAGACTGATAAACTGTGAAACCAACATACACACCTGGCAGGATCCTGATAAACTGTGAAAACCCCAGACACACCTGGCATGATCCTGATACATTGTGAAACCCCCATGCACACCTGGCTGGATCCTGATGCACAGTGAAAACCCCATACACACTTGCCAGGATCCTGATACACAGTGAAAACCCCACACACACCTGGCAGGATCCTGATGCACAGTGAAAACCCAAACACACCTGGCAGGATCCTGTACCACTTTGAAACCCCATACGCACGTGGCAGGATCCTGATAAACTGTGAAACCCACATACACACCTGGCAGGATCCTGATACACTGTGATATCCCCATACACACCTGGCAGGTTCCTGATCCACTGTCAAAACCCCATACACATCTGGCAGGATCCTGATACACTGTGAAACCCCATACACACCTGGCAGGATCCTGATACACTGTGAACAACCCCGTACACTCCTGGCAGAATCCTGAAACACTGGGAAAACCCCATACACACCTGGCAGGATGCTGATACACTGTGAAAACCCCGTACACACCTGGCAGGATCCTGATGCACAGTGAATACCCCAAACACACCTGGCAGGATCCTGAACCACTGTGAAACCCCATACACATGTGGCAGGATCCTGATAAACTGTGAAACCCACATACACACCTGGCAGGATCCTGATAAACTGTGAAGACCCCTGACACACCTGGCAGGATCCTGATAAAATGTGAAACCACATACACACCTGGCAGGATCCTGATACACTGTGAAACCCCATACACACCTGGCATGATCCTGATAAACTGTGAAACCCACATACACACCTGGCAGGATCCTGATACACTGTGAAAACCTCATACACACCTGGCTGCATCCTGATGCACAGTGAAAACGCCATACACACCTGGCAGTATCCTGATACACAGTGAAAACCCCACAAACACCTGGCAGGATCCTGATGCACAGTGAAAACCCCAAACACACCTGGCAGGATCCTGATGCACAGTGAAAACCCCATACACACCCTGCAGAATCCTGATGCACTGTGAAAAAAACCATATACACCTGGCAGGATCCTGATACACTGTGAAAACCCCATACACACCTGGCAGGAACCTGATCCACTGTGAAAACCCCATACACACTTGGCAGCATCCTGATACACTGTGAAAGCCCCATACACACCTGGCAGGATCCTGATACACTGTGAAAATACCATACACACCTGGCAGGATCCTGATATACTGTGAAAACCCATACACAACTGGCAGGGTCCTGATATTCCGTGAAACCCCCATACACACCTGGCAGGAGCCTGATGCACTGTGAAATCCCCGTACACACCTGGCAGGTTCCTGATGCACAGTGAAACCCCATTCACATCTGGCCGGATCCTGATACACAGTGAAACCCAATTCACATCTGGCAGGATCCTGATACACTGTGAAACCCCATACACACCTGGCAGGATCCTGATACACTGTGAAACCCCATACACACCTGGCAGGATCCTGATACACAGTGAAACCCCCATACACACCTGGCAGGATCCTGATCCACTGTGAAAACTCCAAACACGCCTGGCAGGACCTTGATAAACTGTGAAATCCCTGACACACCTGGCAGGAGCCTGATCCACTGTGAAAACCCCATACACACCTGGCAGGATCCTGATCCACTGTGAAAATTCCATACTAATCTGGCAGGATCCAGATCCACTGTGAAAACCCCGTACACACCTGGCAGGATCCTGATCCACTGTGAAACCCCATTCACATGTGGCAGGATCCTGATGAACTGTGAAACCCACATACACACCTGGCAGGATCCTGATCCACTGTGAAAACCCCGTACACACCTAGCAGGATCCTGATGCACAGTGAAACCCCAAACACACCTGGCAGTATCCTGAACCACTGTGAAACCCCATTCACACGTGGCAGGATCCTGATCAACTGTGAAACCCACATACACACCTGGCAGGATCCTGATACACTGTGAAATTCCCATACACACATGGCAGGATCCTGATACACTGTGAACAACCCCGTACACACCTGGCAGGATCCTGAAACACTGTGAAAACCCCATACACACCTCGCAGGTCCATGAAGCACAGTGAATACCCCAAACACACCTGGCAGGGTCCTGAACCACTGTGAAAACCCAGACACATGTGGAAGGATCCTGATAAACTGTGAAACCCCCAAACACACCTGGCAGGATCCTGATAAACTGTGAAACCCACATAGACACCTTGCAGGACCCTGATCCACTGTGAAACCCCACACACACCTGGCAGGATCCTGATCCACTGTGAAACCCCATTCACATCTGGCAGGATCCTGATAAACTGTGAAACCCACATACACACCTGGCAGGATCCTGATACACTGTGAAAACCCCATACACACCTGGCAGGATGCTGATGCACAGTGAAAACCCAAACACACCTGGCAGGATCCTGAACCACTTTGAAACCCCATACACACGTGGCAGGATCCTGATAAACTGTGAAACCCACAAACACAACTGGCAGGATCCTGATACACTGTGATATCCCCATACACACCTGGCAGGTTCCTGATCCACTGTGAAAACCCCATACATATCTGGCAGGATCCTGATACACTGTGAAGCCCCAGACACACCTGCAGGATCCTGATACACTGTGAACAACCCCGTACACACCTGGCAGATTCCTGATACACTGTGAAAACCCCATACACACCTGGCAGGATCCTGAGCACAGTGAATACCCCATACACACCTGGCAGGATCCTGATGCACAGTGAAAACCCCATACACACCTGGCAGGAACCTGATACACTGTGAAAACACCACACACACCTGGCAGGATCCTGATGCACAGTGAAACCCCCAGACACACCAGTCAGGATCCCGATAAACTGTGAAACACCCAGACACACCTGGCAGGATCCTGACAAACTGTGAAACCCCCATACACACCTGGCAGGAGACTGATAAACTGTGAAACCAACATACACACCTGGCAGGATCCTAATAAACTGTGAAAACCCCAGACACACCTGGCATGATCCTGATACACTGTGAAACCCACATGCACACCTGGCTGGATCCTGATGCACAGTGAAAACCCCATACACACCTGCCAGGATCCTGATACACAGTGAAAACCCCACACACACCTGGCAGGATCCTGATGCACAGTGAAAACCCCAAACACACCTGGCAGGATCCTGATACACTGTGAAAACCCCATACACACCGAGCAGGATGCTGATGCACAGTGAAAACCCAAACACACCTGGCAGGATCCTGAACCACTTTGAAACCCCATACGCACGTGGCAGGATCCTGATAAACTGTGAAACCCACATACACACCTGGCAGGATCCTGATACACTGTGATATCCCCATACACACCTGGCAGGTTCCTGATCCACTGTCAAAAGCCCATACACATCTGGCAGGATCCTGATACACTCTGAAACCCCATACACAACTGGCAGGATCCTGATACACTGTGAACAACCCCGTACACACCTGGCAGAATCCTGATACACTGGGAAAACCCCATACACACCTGGCAGGATGCTGATACACTGTGAAAACCCCGTACACACCTGGCAGGATCCTGATGCACAGTGAATACCCCAAACACACCTGGCAGGATCCTGAACCACTGTGAAACCCCATACACATGTGGCAGGAACCTGATAAACTGTGAAACCCACATACACACCTGGCAGGATCCTGATTAACTGTGAAAACCCCATACACACCTGGCAGGATCCTGATAAACTGTGAAGACCCCTGACACACCTGGCAGGATCCTGATAAAATGTGAAACCACATACACACCTGGCAGGATCCTGATACACTGTGAAACCCCATACACACCTGGCATGATCCTGATAAACTGTGAAACCCACATACACACCTGGCAGGATCCTGATACACTGTGAAAACATCATACACACCTGGCAGCATCCTGATGCACAGTGAAAACCCCATACACACCAGGCAGTATCCTGATACACAGTGAAAACCCCACAAACACCTGGCAGGATCCTGATGCACAGTGAAAACCCCAAACACATCTGGCAGGATCCTGATACACAGTGATAACCCCATACACACCCTGCAGAATCCTGATGCACTGTGAAAAAAACCATATACACCTGGCAGGATCCTGATACACTGTGAAAACCCCATACACACCTGGCAGGAACCTGATCCACTGTGAAAACCCCATACACACTTGGCAGCATCCTGATACACTGTGAAAACCCCATACACACCTGGCAGGATCCTGATACACTGTGAAAATACCATACACACCTGGCAGGATCCTGATATACTGTGAAAACCCATACACAACTGGCAGGGTCCTGATATTCCGTGAAACCCCCATACACACCTGGCAGGAGCCTGATGCACTGTGAAATCCCCGTACACACCTGGCAGGTTCCTGATGCACAGTGAAACCCCATTCACATCTGGCCGGATCCTGATACACAGTGAAACCCAATTCACATCTGGCAGGATCCTGATACACTGTGAAACCCCAAACACACCTGGCAGGATCCTGATACACTGTGAAACCCCATACACACCTGGCAGGATCCTGATACACAGTGAAACCCCCATACACACCTGGCAGGATCCTGATCCACTGTGAAAACTCCAAACACGCCTGGCAGGACCTTGATAAACTGTGAAATCCCTGACACACCTGGCAGGAGCCTGATCCACTGTGAAAACCCCATACACACCTGGCAGGATCCTGATCCACTGTGAAAATTCCATACTGATCTGGCAGGATCCAGATCCACTGTGAAAACCCCGTACACACCTGGCAGGATCCTGATCCACTGTGAAACCCCATTCACATGTGGCAGGATCCTGATAAACTGTGAAACCCACATACACACCTGGCAGGATCCTGATACACTGTGAAAACCCCGTACACACCTAGCAGGATCCTGATGCACAGTGAAACCCCAAACACACCTAGCAGTATCCTGAACCACTGTGAAACCCCATTCACACGTGGCAGGATCCTGATCAACTGTGAAACCCACATACACACCTGGCAGGATCCTGATGCACTGTGAAATCCCCATACACACATGGCAGGATCCTGATACACTGTGAACAACCCCGTACACACCTGGCAGGATCCTGATACACTGTGAAAACCCCATACACACCTCGCAGTTCCCTGATGCACAGTGAATACCCCAAACACACCTGGCAGGGTCCTGAACCACTGTGAAAACCCAGACACATGTGGAAGGATCCTGATAAACTGTGAAACCCCCAAACACACCTGGCAGGATCCTGATCCATTGTGAAACCCCACACACACCTGGCAGGATCCTGATCCACTGTGAAACCCCATTCACATCTGGCAGGATCCTGATAAACTGTGAAACCCACATACACACCTGGCAGGATCCTGATACACTGTGAAAACCCCATACACACCTGGCAGGATGCTGATGCACAGTGAAAACCCAAACACACCTGGCAGGATCCTGAACCACTTTGAAACCCCATACACACGTGGCAGGATCCTGATAAACTGTGAAACCCACAAACACAACTGGCAGGATCCTGATACACTGTGATATCCCCATACACACCTGGCAGGTTCCTGATCCACTGTGAAAACCCCATACATATCTGGCAGGATCCTGATACACTGTGAAGCCCCAGACACACCTGCAAGATCCTGATACACTGTGAACAACCCCGTACACACCTGGCAGAATTCTGATACACTGTGAAAACCCCATACACAGCTGGCAGGATGCTGATACACTGTGAAAACCCCGTACACACCTGGCAGGATCCTGAGCACAGTGAATACCCCATACACACCTGGCAGGATCCTGATGCACAGTGAAAACCCCATACACACCTGGCAGGATCCTGATACACTGTGAAAACCCCACACACACCTGGCAGGATCCTGATGCACAGTGAAACCCCCAGACACACCAGTCAGGATCCCGATAAACTGTGATACACCCAGTCACACCTGGCAGGATCCTGACAAACTGTGAAACCCCCATACACATCTGGCAGGAGACTGATAAACTGTGAAACCAACATACACACCTGGCAGGAACCTGATAAACTGTGAAAACCCCAGACACACCTGGCATGATCCTGATACACTGTGAAACCCCCATGCACACCTGGCTGGATCCTGATGCACAGTGAAAACCCCATACACACCTGCCAGGATCCTGATACACAGTGAAAACCCCACACGCACCTGGCAGGATCCTGATGCACAGTGAAAACCCCAAACACACCTGGCAGGATCCTGATACACTGTGAAAACCCCATACACACCGAGCAGCATGCTGATGCACAGTGAAAACCCAAACACACCTGGCAGGATCCTGAACCACTTTGAAACCCCATACGCACGTGGTAGGATCCTGATAAACTGTGATATCCCCATACACACCTGGCAGGATCCTGATGCACTGCGAAAACTCCATACACACGTTGCAGGATCCTGATACACTGTGAAACCCCCATATACATCTGCAAGAATCCTGATGCACTGTGAAAACCCCATACACATCTGGCAGGATCCTGATGCACTGTGAAAACCCCATTCACATCTGGCAGTTTCCTGATAAAATGTGAAACCCACATACACACCTGGCAGGATCCTGATGAAATGTGAATCCCCCAGACACGCCAGGCAGGATCCTGATGAACTGTGAAACCCCCAAACACACCTGGCAGGATCCTGATGAACTGTGAAACCCCTTTGCACACCTGGCAGGATCCTGATAAACTGTGAAACCCCCATACACACCTGGCAGGAGCCTGATGCACTGTGAAATCCCCGTACACACCTGGCAGGTTCCTGATGCACAGTGCAACCCCATTCACATCTGGAAGTATCCTGATACACAGTGAAACCCCATTCACATCTGGCAGGATCCTGATACACTGTGAAACCCCAAACACACCTGGCAGGATCCTGATACACAGTGAAACCCCATACACACCTGGCAGGATCCTGATCCACTGTGAAAATTCCAAACACGCCTGGCAGGACCTTGATAAACTGTGAACACCCCATACACACCTGTCAGGATCCTGATACACTGTGAAATCCCTGACACACCTGGTAGGAGCCTGATCCACTGTGAAAACCCCATACACACCTGGCAGGATCCTGATCCACTGTGAAAACTCCAAACTAATCTGGCAGGATCCAGATCCACTGTGAAAACCCCGTACACACCTGGTAGGATCCTGATCCACTGTGAAACCCCATTCATATGTGGCAGGATCCTGATAAACTGTGAAACCCACATACACACCTAACATGATCCTGATACACTGTGAAATCCCCATACACACCTGGCTGGTTCCTGATCCACTGTGAAAACCCCATACACATCTGGCAGGATCCTGATACACTGTGAAAACTCCATACACACATGGCAGGATCCTGATACACTGTGAACAACCCCGTACACACCTGGCAGGATCCTGATACACTGTGAAACCCCCATACACACCTGGCAGGACCCTGATGCACAGTGCATACCCCAAACACACGTGGCAGGGTCCTGAACCACTGTGAAAACACAGACACATGTGGAAGTATCCTGATAAACTGTGAAACCCCCAAACACACCTGGCAGGATCCTGATGCACAGTGAAAACCCCATACACACCTGCCAGGATCCTAATACACAGTGAAAACCCCACACACACCTGGCAGGATCCTGATGCACAGTGAAAACCCCAAACACACCTGGCAGGATCCTGATACACTGTGAAAACCCCATACACACCGAGCAGGATGCTGATGCACAGTGAAAACCCAAACACACCTGGCAGGATCCTGAACCACTTTGAAACCCCATACGCACGTGGTAGGATCCTGATAAACTGTGATATCCCCATACACACCTGGCAGGATCCTGATGCACTGCGAAAACCCCATACACACGTTGCAGGATCCTGATACACTGTGAAACCCCCATATACATCTGCAAGAATCCTGATGCACTGTGAAAACCCCATACACATCTGGCAGGATCCTGATGCACTGTGAAAACCCCATTCACATCTGGCAGTTTCCTGATAAAATGTGAAACCCACATACACACCTGGCAGGATCCTGATGAAATGTGAATCCCCCAGACACACCAGGCAGGATCCTGATGAACTGTGAAACCCCCAGACACACCTGGCAGGATACTGATGAACTGTGAAACCCCTTTGCACACCTGGCAGGATCCTGATAAACTGTGAAACCCCCATACACACCTGGCAGGAGCCTGATGCACTGTGAAATCCCCGTACACACCTGGCAGGTTCCTGATGCACAGTGCAACCCCATTCACATCTGGAAGTATCCTGATACACAGTGAAACCCCATTCACATCTGGCAGGATCCTGATACACTGTGAAACCCCAAACACACCTGGCAGGATCCTGATACACAGTGAAACCCCATACACACCTGGCAGGATCCTGATCCACTGTGAAAATTCCAAACACGCCTGGCAGGACCTTGATAAACTGTGAACACCCCATACACACCTGTCAGGATCCTGATACACTGTGAAATCCCTGACACACCTGGTAGGAGCCTGATCCACTGTGAAAACCCCAGACACACCTGGCAGGATCCTGATCCACTGTGAAAACTCCAAACTAATCTGGCAGGATCCAGATCCACTGTGAAAACCCCGTACACACCTGGTAGGATCCTGATCCACTGTGAAACCCCATTCATATGTGGCAGGATCCTGATAAACTGTGAAACCCACATACACACCTGGCAGGATCCTGATGCACTGTGAAAACCCCGTACACACCTGGCAGGATCCTGATGCACAGTGAAACCCCAAACACACCTGGCAGTATCCTGAACCACTGTGAAACCATCATACACACGTGGCAGGATCCTGATACACTGTGAAATCCCCATACACACCTGGCTGGTTCCTGATCCACTGTGAAAACCCCATACACATCTGGCAGGATCCTGATACACTGTGAAAACTCCATACACACATGGCAGGATCCTGATACACTGTGAACAACCCCGTACACACCTGGCAGGATCCTGATACACTGTGAAAACCCCATACACACCTGGCAGGACACTGATGCACAGTGCATACCCCAAACACACGTGGCAGGGTCCTGAACCACTGTGAAAACACAGAAACATGTGGAAGTATCCTGATAAACTGTGAAACCCCCAAACACACCTGGCAGGATCCTGATAAACTGTGAAACCCACATGGACACCTTGCAGGACCCTGATCCACTGTGAAACCCCACACACACCAGGCAAGATCCTGATAAACTGTGAAACCCACATACACACCTGGCAGGATCCTGATACACTGTGAAAACCCCATACACACCTGGCAGGATCCTGATACACTGTGCAAACCCCATACACACCTGGCAGGATCCTGATGCACTGTGAAAACCCCATACACACGATGCAGGATCCTGATACACTGTGAAACCCCCATACACATCTGGAAGAATCCTGATGCACTGTGAAAACCCCATGCACATCTGGCAGTATCCTGATGCACTGTGAAAACCCCATTCACATCTGGCAGTTTCCTGATAAAATGTGAAACCCACATACACACCTGGCAGGATCCTGATGAACTGTGAATCCCCCAGACACACCAGGCAGGATCCTGATGAACTGTGAAACCCCCATACACACCTGGCAGGATCCTGATGAACTGTGAAACCCCCTTACACACCTGGCAGGATCCTGATAAACAGTGAAACCCCCATACACACCTGGCAGGAGCCTGATGCACTGTGAAATCCCCGTACACACCTGGCAGGTTCCTGATGCACAGTGCAACCCCATTCACATCTGGCAGTATCCTGATACACAGTGAAACCGATTTCACATCTGGCAGGATCCTGATACACTGTGAAACCCCATACACACCTGGCAGGATCCTGATACACTGTGAAACCCCAAACACACCTGGAAGGATCCTGATACACAGTGAAACCCCCATGCACACCTGGTGTGATCCTGATCCACTGTGAAAACTCCAAACACGCCTGGCAGGACCTTGATAAACTGTGAACACCCCATACACACCTGGTAGGATCCTGATACACTGTGAAATCCCTGACACACCTGGCATGATCCTGATCCACTGTGAAACCGCCATACACACCTGGCAGGATACTGATCCGCTGTGAAATCTCTATACACATCTGGCAGGATCCTGATCCACTGTGAAACCCCCGTGCACACCTGGCAGGATCCTAATCCACTGTGAAACCCCATTCACATCTGGCAGGATCCTGATAAACTGTGAAACCCACATAAACACCTGGCAGGATCCTGTTACACTTTGAAAACCCCGTAAACACCTGGCAGTATCCTGAACCACTGTGAAACCCCATACACACGTGGCAGGATCATGATAAACTGTCAAACCCACATACACACCTGGCAGGATCCTGATACACTGTGAAATCCCGATACACACTTGGCAGGTTCCTGATCCACTGTGAAAAACCCATACACATCAGGCAGGATCCTGATACACTGTGAAAACCCCATACACACATGGCAGGATGCTGATACACTGTGAACAACCCCGTACACACCTGGCAGGATCCTGATACACTGTGAAAACCCCATTCACACCAGGCAGGATCCTGATGCACAGTGAATACCCCATACACACCTGGCAGGGTCCTGAACCACTGTGAAACCCCAGACACATGTGGAAGGATCCTGATAAACTGTGAAACCCCCAAACACACCTGGCAGGATCCTGATAAACTGTGAAACCCACATAGACACCAGGCAGGATCCTGATCCACTGTGAAACCCCATAGACACCAGGCAGGATCCTGATAAACTGTGAAACCCACTTACACACCTGGCAGGAACCTGATGCACTGTGAAAACCCCATACACACCAGGCAGGATCCTGACAAACTGTGAAACCCACATACACACCTGGCAGGATCCTGATACACTATGAAAACCCCATACACACCTGACAGGATCCTGATACACTGTGAAAACCCCATACACACCTGGCAGGATCCTGATGCACTGTGAAAACCCCATACACACGATGCAGGATGCTGATACACTGTGAAACCCCCATATACATCTGGAAGAATCCTGATGCACTGTGAATACCCCATACACATCTGACAGGATCCTGATGCACTGTGAAAAATCCCATACAAATCTGGCAGTTTCCTGATAAACTGTGAAACCCACATACACACCTGGCAGGAACCTGATGAACTGTGAAACCCCCAGACACACCAGGCAGGATCCTGAGAAACTGTGAAACCCCCATACACACCTGGCAGTATCCTGATGAACTGTGAAACCCCCTTACACACCTGGCAGGATCCTGATAAACTGTGAAACCCACATACACACCTGGCAGGATCCTGATAAACTGTGAAACCCCCATACACACCTGGCAGGATCCTGATACACTGTGAAAACCCCATACACACGTGGCAGGATCCTGATCCTCTCTGAAACCCCATGCACACCAGGCAGGACCCTGATAAACTGTGAAACCCACAGACACACCTGGCAGGAGCCTGATACACTGTGAAACTCACATACACACCTGGCAGGTTCCTGTCACACTGTGAAAACCCCAGACACACCCGGCAGGATCCTGATGAACTGTGAAACGCACACATACACCTGGCAGGATCCGGATAAACTGTGAAACCCCATACACACGTGGCAGGATCCTGATAAACTGTGAAGTCCCCAGACACATCTGGAAGGATCCTGATGCACTGTGAAAAACCCATTCACATCTGGCAGGATCCTGATAAACTGTGAAACCCACATACACACCTGGCAGGATCGTGATAAACTGTGAAACCCCCAGGCACACCAGGCAGTATCCCAATAAACTGTGAAACCCCCATACACACCTGGCAGGATCCTGACATATTGTGAAACCCCCATGCACACCTGGCAGGATCCTGATACGCTGTGCAAACCCCATACACACCTGGCAGGATCCTGATGCACTGTGAAAACCCCATACACACGATGCAGGATCCTGATACACTGTGAAACCCCCATACACATCTGGAAGAATCCTGATGCACTGTGAAAACCCCATACACATCTGGCAGTATCCTGATGCACTGTGAAATCCCCATTCACATCTGGCAGTTTCCTGATAAAATGTCAAACCCACATACACACCTGGCAGGATCCTGATGAACTGTGAATCCCCCAGACACACCAGGCAGGATCCTGATGAAGTGTGAAAACCCCATACACACCTGGCAGGATCCTGATGAACTGTGAAACCCCCTTACACACCTGGCAGGATCCTGATAAACTGTGAAACTCCCATATACACCTGGCAGGAGCCTGATGCACTGTGAAATCCCCGTACACACCTGGCAGGTTCCTGATGCACAGTGCAACCCCATTCACATCTGGCAGTATCCTGATACACAGTGAAACCCCATTCACATCTGGCAGGATCCTGATACACTGTGAAACCCCAAACACACCTGGCAGGATCCTGATACACAGTGAAACCCCCATGCACACCTGGCGTGATCCTGATCAACTGTGAAAACTCCAAACACGCCTGGCAGGACCTTGATAAACTGTGAACACCCCATACACACCAGGCAGGATCCTGATACACTGTGAAATCCCTGACACACCTGGCATGATCCTGATCCACTGTGAAACCCCCGTACACACCTGGCAGGATCCTGATCCGCTGTGAAATCTCTATACACATCTGGCAGGATCCTGATCCACTGTGAAAACCCCGTGCACACCTGGCAGTATCCTGAACCACTGTGAAACCCCATACACACGTGGCAGGATCATGATAAACTGTGAAACCCACATACACACCTGGCAGGATCCTGATACACTGTGAAATCCCGATACACACTTGGCAGGTTCCTGATCCACTGTGAAAAACCCATACACATCAGGCAGGATCCTGATACACTGTGAAAACCCCATACACACATGGCAGGATGCTGATACACTGTGAACAACCCCGGACACACCTGGCAGGATCCTGATACACTGTGAAAACCCCATACACACCAGGCAGGATCCTGATGCACAGTGAATACCCCATACACACCTGGCAGGGTCCTGAACCACTGTGAAACCCCAGACACATGTGGAAGGATCCTGATAAACTGTGAAACCCCCAAACACACCTGGCAGGATCCTGATAAACTGTGAAACCCACATAGACACCTGACAGGATCCTGATCCACTGTGAAACCCCATAGACACCAGGCAGGATCCTGACAAACTGTGAAACCCACATACACACCTGGCAGGATCCTGATACACTATGAAAACCCCATACACACCTGACAGGATCCTGATACACTGTGAAAACCCCATACACACCTGGCAGGATCCTGATGCACTGTGAAAACCCCATACACACGAAGCAGGATCCTGATACACTGTGAATCCCCCATATACATCTGGAAGAATCCTGATGCACTGTGAATACCCCATACACATCTGACAGGATCCTGATGCACTGTGAAAACCCCATTCACATCTGGCAGTTTCCTGATAAACTGTGAAACCCACATACACACCTGGCAGGAACCTGATGAACTGTGAAACCCCCAGACACACCAGGCAGAATCCTGAGAAACTGTGAAACCCCCATACACACCTGGCAGTATCCTGATGAACTGTGAAACCCCCTTACACACCTGGCAGGATCCTGATAAACTGTGAAACCCACATACACACCTGGCAGGATCCTGATAAATTGTGAAACCCCCATACACACCTGGCAGGATCCTGATACACTGTGAAAACCCCATACACACGTGGCAGGATCCTGATCCTCTCTGAAACCCCATGCACACCAGGCAGGATCCTGATAAACTGTGAAACCCACATACACACCTGGCAGGTTCCTGTCACACTGTGAAAACCCCAGACACACCCGGCAGGATCCTGATGAACTGTGAAACCCACACATACACCTGGCAGGATCCGGATAAACTGTGAAACCCCATACACACGTGGCAAGATCCTGATACACTGTGAAATCCCCAGACACATCTGGAAGGATCCTGATGCACTGTGAAAAACCCATTCACATCTGGCAGGATCCTGATAAACTGTGAAACCCACATACACACCTGGCAGGATCGTGATAAACTGTGAAACCCCCAGACACACCAGGCAGTATCCCAATAAACTGTGAAACCCCCATACACACCTGGCAGGATCCTGACATACTGTGAAACCCCCATGCACACCTGGCAGGATCCTGATACACTGTGCAAACCCCATACACACCTGGCAGGATCCTGATGCACTGTGAAAACCCCATACACACCTGGCAGGATCCTGATACACTGTGAAACCCACATAGACACCTGGCAGGATCCTGATCCACTGTGAAACCCCATAGACACCAGGCAGGATCCTGACAAACTGTGAAACCCACATACACACCTGGCAGGATCCTGATACACTATGAAAACCCCATACACACCTGACAGGATCCTGATACACTGTGAAAACCCCATACACACCTGGCAGGATCCTGATGCACTGTGAAAACCCCATACACACGAAGCAGGATCCTGATACACTGTGAATCCCCCATATACATCTGGAAGAATCCTGATGCACTGTGAATACCCCATGCACATCTGACAGGATCCTGATGCACTGTGAAAACCCCATTCACATCTGGCAGTTTCCTGATAAACTGTGAAACCCACATACACACCTGGCAGGAACCTGATGAACTGTGAAACCCCCAGACACACCAGGCAGAATCCTGAGAAACTGTGAAACCCCCATACACACCTGGCAGTATCCTGATGAACTGTGAAACCCCCTTACACACCTGGCAGGATCCTGATAAACTGTGAAACCCACATACACACCTGGCAGGATCCTGATAAATTGTGAAACCCCCATACACACCTGGCAGGATCCTGATACACTGTGAAAACCCCATACACACGTGGCAGGATCCTGATCCTCTCTGAAACCCCATGCACACCAGGCAGGATCCTGATAAACTGTGAAACCCACATACACACCTGGCAGGTTCCTGTCACACTGTGAAAACCCCAGACACACCCGGCAGGATCCTGATGAACTGTGAAACCCACACATACACCTGGCAGGATCCGGATAAACTGTGAAACCCCATACACACGTGGCAAGATCCTGATACACTGTGAAATCCCCAGACACATCTGGAAGGATCCTGATGCACTGTGAAAAACCCATTCACATCTGGCAGGATCCTGATAAACTGTGAAACCCACATACACACCTGGCAGGATCGTGATAAACTGTGAAACCCCCAGACACACCAGGCAGTATCCCAATAAACTGTGAAACCCCCATACACACCTGGCAGGATCCTGACATACTGTGAAACCCCCATGCACACCTGGCAGGATCCTGATACACTGTGCAAACCCCATACACACCTGGCAGGATCCTGATGCACTGTGAAAACCCCATACACACGATGCAGGATCCTGATACACTGTGAAACCCCCATACACATCTGGAAGAATCCTGATGCACTGTGAAAACCCCATACACATCTGGCAGTATCCTGATGCACTGTGAAATCCCCATTCACATCTGGCAGTTTCCTGATAAAATGTCAAACCCACATACACACCTGGCAGGATCCTGATGAACTGTGAATCCCCCAGACACACCAGGCAGGATCCTGATGAAGTGTGAAAACCCCATACACACCTGGCAGGATCCTGATGAACTGTGAAACCCCCTTACACACCTGGCAGGATCCTGATAAACTGTGAAACTCCCATACACACCTGGCAGGAGCCTGATGCACTGTGAAATCCCCGTACACACCTGGCAGGTTCCTGATGCACAGTGCAACCCCATTCACATCTGGCAGTATCCTGATACACAGTGAAACCCCATTCACATCTGGAAGTATCCTGATACACTGTGAAACCCAATACACACCTGGCAGGATCCTGATACACTGTGAAACCCCAAACACACCTGGCAGGATCCTGATACACAGTGAAACCCCCATGCACACCTGGCGTGATCCTGATCAACTGTGAAAACTCCAAACACGCCTGGCAGGACCTTGATAAACTGTGAACACCCCAATCACACCAGGCAGGATCCTGATACACTGTGAAATCCCTGACACACCTGGCATGATCCTGATCCACTGTGAAACCCCCGTACACACCTGGCAGGATCCTGATCCGCTGTGAAATCTCTATACACATCTGGCAGGATCCTGATCCACTGTGAAAACCCCGTGCACACCTGGCAGTATCCTGAACCACTGTGAAACCCCATACACACGTGGCAGGATCATGATAAACTGTGAAACCCACATACACACCTGGCAGGATCCTGATACACTGTGAAATCCCGATACACACTTGGCAGGTTCCTGATCGACTGTGAAAAACCCATACACATCAGGCAGGATCCTGATACACTGTGAAAACCCCATACACACATGGCAGGATGCTGATCCACTGTGAAAACCCCGTGCACACCTGGCAGTATCCTGATGAACTGTGAAACCCCCTTACACACCTGGCAGGATCCTGATAAACTGTGAAACCCACATACACACCTGGCAGGATCCTGATAAACTGTGAAACCCACATACACACCTGGCAGGATCCTGAAACACTGTGAAAACCCCATACACACGTGGCAGGATCCTGGTCCTCTCTGAAACCCCATGCACGCCAGGCAGGATCCTGATAAACTGTGAAACCCACATACACACCTGGCAGGAGCCTGATACACTGTGAAACTCACATGCACACCTGGCAGGTTCCTGTCACACTGTGAAAACCCCAGACACACCAGGCATGATCCTGATGAACTGTGAAACCCACACATACACCTGGCAGGATCCGGATAAACTGTGAAACCCCATACACACGTGGCAGGATCCTGATACACTGTGAAACCCCCAGACACATCTGGAAGGATCCTGATGCACTGTGAAAAACCCATACACATCTGGCAGGATCCTGATGCACAGTGAAAACCCCATTCACATCTGGCAGGATCCTGATAAACTGTGAAACCCACATGTACACCTGGCAGGATCCTGATAAACTCTGAAACCCCCAGACACACCAGGCAGTATCCCGATAAACTGTGAAACCCCCATACACACCTGGCAGGATCCTGACATACTGTGAAACCCCCATACACACCTGGCAGGAAACGGATAAACTGTGAAACCAACATACACACCTGGCAGGATCCTGATAAACTGTGAAACCCCCATACACACCTGGCAGGATCCTGATAAACTGTGAAACCCACATACACACCTGGCAGGATCCTGATGCACTGTGAAACACCCATTCACACCTGACATGATCCTGATAAACTGTGAAACCCACATACACACCTGGCAGGATCCTGTGACAATGTGAAAACCCCATACACACCTGGCATATTCTGATGCACAGTGAAAACCCCATACACACCTGGCAAGATCCTGATACACTGTGAAAACCCCACACACACCTGGCAGGATACTGATGCACAGAGAAAACACCAAACACACCTGGCAGGATCCTGATACACTGTGAAAACCCCATACACACCTGGCAGGATCCTGATGCACTGTGAAAACCCCATACACACGATGAAGGATTCTGATACACTGTGAAACCCCCATACACATCTGGAAGAATCCTGATGCACTGTGAAAACCCCATTCACATCTGGCAGGATCCAGTTAAACTGTGAAACCCACATACACACCTGGCAGGATCCTGATACACTGTCAAAACCGCATACACACCTAGCAGGATCCTGATGCACAGTCAAACCCCAAACACACCTGGCAGGATCCTGAACCACTGTGAAACCCCATACACACGTGGCAGGATCCTGATAAACTGTGAAACCCACATAAACACCTGGCAGGATCCTGATACACTGTGAAATCCCCATACACACCTGGCAGGTTCATGATCCACTGTGAAACCCCCATGCACACCTGGCGTGATCCTGATCAACTGTGAAAACTCCAAACACGCCTGGCAGGACCTTGATAAACTGTGAACACCCCATACACACCAGGCAGGATCCTGATACACTGTGAAATCCCTGACACACCTGGCATGATCCTGATCCACTGTGAAACCCCCGTACACACCTGGCAGGATCCTGATCCGATGTGAAATCTCTATACACATCTGGCAGGATCCTGATCCACTGTGAAAACCCCGTGCACACCTGGCAGTATCCTGAACCACTGTGAAACCCCATACACACGTGGCAGGATCATGATAAACTGTGAAACCCACATACACACCTGGCAGGATCCTGATACACTGTGAAATCCCGATACACACTTGGCAGGTTCCTGATCCACTGTGAAAAACCCATACACATCAGGCAGGATCCTGATACACTGTGAAAACCCCATACACACCTGGCAGGATCCTGATGCACTGTGAAAACCCCATACACACGATGCAGGATCCTGAGACACTGTGAAACCCCCATACACATCTGGAAGGATCCTGATAAACTGTGTAACCCACAAACACACCTGGCAGGATCCTGATGAACTGTGAAACCCCCAGACACCGCAGGCAGGATGCTGATAAACTGGGAAAACCCCATACACACCTGGCAGGATCCTTATGAACTGTGAAACCCACTTACACACCTGGCAGGATCCTGATAAACTGTGAAACCCACATACACACCGGGCAGGATCCTGATACACTGCGAAAACCCCAAACACACGTGGCAGGATCCTGATCCACTGTGAAACCCCATACACACCAGGCAGGATCCTAATAATCTGTGAAACCCACATACACACCTGGCAGGAACATGATACACTGTGAAACCCACATACACAATTGGCAGGATCCTGACACATTGTGAAAACCCCAGACACATCAGGCAGCATCCTGATAAACTGTGAAACCGACATATACACCTGGCATGATCCTGATAAACTGTGAAACCCCATACTAACGTGGCAGGATCCTGATACACTGTGAAACCCCCATATACATCAGAAAGAATCCTGATGCACTGTGAAAAACCCATACACACCTGGCAGGATCCAGATGCACTGTGAAAACCCCATACACACCTGGCAGGATCCTGATACACTGTGAAAACCCCACTCACACCTGGCAGGATCCTGATCCACTGTGAAAACCCCATACACACCTGGCAGGATACTGATCCACTGTGAAAACCCCACACACATCTGGCAGGATCCTGATACACTGTGAAAACCTCATACACACCTGGCAGGTTCCTGATACACTGTGAACAACCGCGTACACACCTGGCTGGATCCTGACACACTGTGAAAACCCCATACACACCTGGCTGGATGCTGATAAACTGTGAAAACCCCGGACACACCTGGCAGGATCCTGAACCACTGTGCAACCCCAGACACATGTGGCAGGATACTGATAAACTGTGAAACCCCTAAACACACCTGGCAGGATCCTGATAAACTGTGAAACCCACATAGACACCTGGCAGGATCCTGATCCACTGTGAAACCCCATACATACCAGGCAGGATCCTGATAAACTGTGAAACCCACAGACACACCTGGCAGGATCCTGATGCACTGTGAAAACCCCAAACACTCCAGGCGGGATCCTGATAAACTGTGAAACCCACATACACACCTGGCAGGATCCTGATGCACTGTGAAAACCCCATACACACCTGGCAGGATCCTGATACACTGTGAAAACCCCATACACACCTGGCAGGATCCTGATGCACTGTGAAAACCCAATACACACGATGCAGGATCCTGAGACACTGTGAAACCCCCATACACATCTGGAAGGATCCTGATAAACTGTGTAACCCACAAACACACCTGGCAGGATCCTGATGAACTGTGAAACCCCCAGACACCCCAGGCAGGATGCTGATAAACTGGGAAAACCCCATACACACCTGGCAGGATCCTTATGAACTGTGAAACCCCCTTACACACCTGGCAGGATCCTGATAATCTGTGAAACCCACATACACAACGGGCAGGATCCTGATAAACTGTGAAACCCCCATACACATCTGGCAGGATCCTGATACACTGTGAAAACCCCAAACACACGTGGCAGGATCCTGATCCACTTTGAAACCCCATACACACCAGGCAGGATCCTAATAAACTGTGAAACCCACATACACACCTGGCAGGAACCTGATACACTGTGAAACCCACATACACACCTGGCAGGATCCTGACACATTGTGAAAACCCCAGACACATCAGGCAGCATCCTGATAAACTGTGAAACCGACATATACACCTGGCATGATCCTGATAAACTGTGAAACCCCATACTAACGTGGCAGGATCCTGATACACTGTGAAAAACCCATACACATCTGGCAGCATCCTGATGCACTGTGAAAACCCCATTCACATCTGGCAGGATCCTGATAAACTGTGAAACCCACATACATACCTGGCAGGATCCTGATAAACAGTGAAACCCCCAGACACACCAGGCAGTATCCCGATAAACTGTGAAACCCCCGTACACACCTGGTAGGATTCTGACAAACTGTGAAAACCCCAGACACACCTGGCTGGATCCTGATTAACTATGAAACCCACATACTCACCTGGCAGGATCCTGATACACTGTGAAACACCCATACACACCTGGCATGACCCTGATAAACTGTGAAACCCACATACACACCTGGCAGGATCCTGATGAACTGTGAAACCCCCAGACACACCACGCAGGATCCTGATAAACTGTGAAACCCCCATACACAGCTGGCATGATCCTGATAAACTGTGAAACCCACATACACACCTGGCAGGATCATGAGACACTTTGAAAACCCCATACACACATGGCAGGATTCTGATGCACAGTGAAAGCCGCATACACACCTGGCAGTGTCCTGATACACTGTGAAAACCCCACACACACCTGGCAGGATCCTGATATACTGTGAAAACCCCATACACACCTGGCAGGAACCTTAAGCACTGTGAAAACCCCATACACACCTGGCAGGATCCTGATGCACTATGAAAACCCCACACTCACCTGGCAGTATCCTGATCCACTGTGAAAACCCCATACACACCTGGCAGGATCATGATAAAACTGTGAAAACCCAACACACTTGGCAGGATCCTAATACACTGTGAAAAACCCATACACACCTGGCAGGATCCTGATACACTGTGAAAGCCCCATACACACCTGGTAGGATACTGATACACTGTGAAAACCCCATACACACCTGGCAGGATCCTGATATACTGTGAAAACCCCGTACACACCTGGCAGGATCCTCATGCACTGTGAAAACCCCATGCTCACCTGGCAGGATCCTGATACACTGTGAAAACCCCACACACACCTGGCAGTATCCTGATCCACTGTGAAAACCCCATACACACCTGGCAGGATCCTGATACACTGTGAAAGCCCCATACACACCTGGCAGGATCCTGATACACTGTGAAAACCCCATGCACACCTGGCAGGATCCTGATGCACTGTAAAATCCCCATGCACACGATGCAGGATCCTGATACACTGTGAAGCCCCCATGCACATCTTGAAGGATCCTGATGCACTGTGAAAACCCATACACATCTGGCAGGATCCTGATGCACTTTGAAAACCCCATTCACATCTGGCAGTTTCCTGATAAACTTTGAAACCCACATAAAGACATGGCAGGATCCTGATGAACTGTGAAACCCCCAGACACACCACGCAGGATCCTGATAAACTGTGAAACCCCCATACACACCTGGCAGGATCCTGATGAACTGTGAATCCCCCATACACACCTGACAGGATCCTGATAAACTGTGAAACCCACATACACGCCTGGCAGGATCCTGATAAACTGTGAAACCCCCATACACACCTGGCAGGATCCTAATACACTGCGAAAACGCCATACACACGTGGCAGGATCCTGATCCACTGTGAAACTCCATACACACCAGGCAGGATCCTGATAAACTGTGAAACCCACATACACACCTGGCAGAAGCCTGATACACTGTGAAACCCACATACACAACTGGCAGGATCCTGATCCACTCTGAAAACCCCATACACACCTGGCAGGATCCTGATCCAATGCGAAAACCCCATGCACGCTTTGCAGGATCCTGATAGACTGTGAAAACCCCATACAAACCTGGCAGGATCCTGATACACTGTGAAAACACCATACACACCTGGCAGGATCCTGATCCACTGTATATACCCCATACGCACCTGGCAGGATGCCGATAAACTGTGAAACCCCCATACACACCTGGCAGGATCCTGATAAACTGCGAAACCCCCATACACACCTGGCAGGATCCTGATATACTGTGAAACCCCCAAACACACCTGGCAGGAGCCTGTTGCACTGTGAAATCCCCATACACACCTGCCAGGATCCTGATACACAGTCAAAACCCCACACACACCTGGCAGGATCCTGATGCACAGTGAAAACCACATATGCACCTGGCAGGATCCTGATACACTGTGAAATCCCCACACACACCTGGCAGGACCTTGATAAACTGTGAACACCCTATACACAGCTGGCAGGATCCTGATACACTGTTAAATCCCTTACACACCTGGCAGGATCCTGATACACTGTCAAAACCGCATGCACACCGAGCAGGATCCTGATGCACAGTGAAACCCCAAACACACCTGGCAGGATCCTGATAAACTGTGAAACCCCATACACACGTGGCAGGATCCTGATAAACTGTGAAACCCACATAAACACCTGGCAGGACGCTGATGCACTATGAAATCCCGATACACACCTGGCAGGTTCCTCATCCACTGTGAAAACCACATACACACCTGGCAGGATCCTGGTACAGTGTGAACAACCCCCATACACACCTGGCTGGATGCTGATAAACTGTGAAAACCCTGTACACACCTGGCAGGATCCTGATGCACAGTGAATACCCCAAACACAACTGGCAGAGTCCTGAAAGACTGTGTAACCCCAGACACATGTGGCAGGACCCTGATAAACTGTGAAAACCCCAAACACACCTGGCAGGATCCTGATAAACTGTGAAACCCACAGAGACACCTGGCAGTATCCTGATCCACTGTGAAACCCCATACACTCCAGGCAGGATCCTGATAAACTGTGAAACCCACATACACACCTGGCAGGATCCTGATGCACTGTGAAAAGCCCAGACACACCAGGCAGGATCCTGATAAACTGGGAAACCCACATACAAACCTGGCAGGATCCTGATGCACTGTGAAAAACCCATAAACATCTGGCAGCATCCTGATACACTGCGAAAACCCCATTCACATCTGGCAGGATCCTGATAAACAGTGAAACCCCCAGACACACCAGGCAGTATCCCAATAAACTGTGAAACCCCCATACACACCTGGCAGGATTCTGACGAACTGTGAAACCCCCATACACACCTGGCCGGAAACTGATAAACTGTGAAACCAACATACACACCTGGCAGGATCCTGATAAACTGTGAAACCCACATACACACCTGGCAGGATCATGAGACACTGTGAAAAGCCCATACACACTTGGCAGGATTCTGATGCACAGTGAAAGCCCCATACACACCTGGCAGGGTCCTGATACACTGTGAAAACCACATACACACCTGGCAGGATCCCGATACACTGTGAAAGCCCCATACACACCTGGCAGGATCCTGATACACTGTGAAAACCCCATACACACCTGGCAGGATCCTGATATACTGTGAAATCCCCATACACACCTGGCAGGATCCTTATGCACTGTGAAAACCCCATACACACCTGGCAGGATCCTGATACACTGTGAAAACCCCACACACACCTGGCATTATCCTGATCCAATGTGAAAACCCCATACACACCTGGCAGGATCCTGATACACTGTGAAAGCCCCATACACACCTGGCAGGATCCGGGTACACTGTGAAAACCCCATACACACCTGGCAGGATCCTGATGCACTGTGAAATCCCCACACACACGATGCAGGATCCTGATACACTGTGAAACCCCCATCCACATCTGGCAGGATCCTGATAAAATGTGAAACCCACATACACACCTGGCAGGATCCTGATAAACAGTGAAACCCCCAGACACACCAGGCAGTATCCCAATAAACTGTGAAACCCCATACACACCTGGCAGGATCCTGATGCACTGTGAAAAACCCATAAACATCTGGCAGCATCCTGATACACTGCGAAAACCCCATTCACATCTGGCAGGATCCTGATAAAATGTGAAACCCACATACACACCTGGCAGGATCCTGATAAACAGTGAAACCCCCAGACACACCAGGCAGTATCCCAATAAACTGTGAAACCCCCATACACACCTGGCAGGATTCTGACAAACTGTGAAACCCCCATACACACCTGGCCGGAAACTGATAAACTGTGAAACCAACATACACACCTGGCAGGATCCTGATAAACAGTGAAACCCCCATACACACCTGGCAGGATCCTGATAAATTGTGAAAACCCCAGACACACCTGGCAGGATCATGATAAACTGTGAAACCCACATACACACCTGGCAGGATCCTGATAAACTGTGAAACCCACATACACACCTGGCAGGATCATGAGACACTGTGAAAACCCCATACACACTTGGCAGGATTCTGATGCACAGTGAAAGCCCCATACACACCTGGCAGGGTCCTGATACACTGTGAAAACCACATACACACCTGGCAGGATCCCGATACACTGTGAAAGCCCCATACACACCTGGCAGGATCCTGATACACTGTGAAAACCCCATACACACCTGGCAGGATCCTGATATACTGTGAAATCCCCATACACACCTGGCAGGATCCTTATGCACTGTGAAAACCCCATACACACCTGGCAGGATCCTGATACACTGTGAAAACCCCACACACACCTGGCATTATCCTGATCCAATGTGAAAACCCCATACACACCTGGCAGGATCCTGATCCACTGTGAAAGCCCCATACACACCTGGCAGGATCCTGATGCACTGTGAAAACCCCATACACATCTGGCAGGATCCTGATGCACTGTGAAAACCCCATTCACATCTGGCAGTTTCCTGATAAACTTTGAAACCCACATACACACATGGCAGGATCCTGATGAACTGTGAAACCCCCAGACACACCACGCAGGATGCTGATAAACTGTGAAACCCCCATACACACCTGGCAGGATCCTGATGAACTGTGAAACCCCCATACACACCTGGCAGGATCCTGATAAACTGTGAAACCCACATACACGCCTGGCAGGATCCTGATAAACTGTGAAACCCCCAAACACACCTTGCAGGATCCTGATACACCGTGAAAACGCCACACACACGTGGCAGGATCCTGATCCACTGTGAAACCCCATACACACCAGGCAGGATCCTGATAAACTGTGAAACCCACATACACACCTGGCAGGTGCCTGATACTCTGTGAAACCCACATACACACCTGGCAGGATCCTGATCCACTGTGAAAACCCCATGCACACCTGGCAGGATCCTGATCCACTGCGAAAACCCCATACACACTTGGCAGGATCCTGATACACTGTGAAAACCCCATACACACCTGGCAGGATCCTGATACACTGTGAAAACACCATACACACCTGGCAGGATACTGATCCACTGTATATACCCCATACGCACCTGGCAGGATGCCGATAAACTGTGAAACACCCATACACACCTGGCAGGATCCAGATAAACTGCGAAACCCCCATACACACCTGGCAGGATCCTGATATGCTGTGAAAACCCATACACACCTGGCAGGATCCTGATATACTGCGAAACCCCCAAACACACCTGGCAGGAGCCTGATGCACTGTGAAATTCCCGTACACACCTGGCATGTTCCTGATGCACAGTGAAACCCCATTCACATCTGGCAGGACCCTGATACACTGTGAAAACCCCATACACACCTGGCAGGATCCTGATGAGCTGTGAAAACCCCATACACACGATGCAGGATCCTGAGACACTGTGAAACCCCCATACACATCTGGAAGGATCCTGAAGCACTGAGAAAACCCCATACACATCTGGCAGTTTCCTGATAATCTGTGTAACCCACATACACACCTGGCAGGATCCTGATGAACTGTGAAACCCCCAGACACACCAGGCAGGATGCTGATAAACTGTGAAACCCCCATACACACCTGGCAGGATCCTTATGAACTGTGAAACCCCCTTACACTCCTGGCAGGATCCTGATAAACTGTGAAACCCACATACACACCTGGCAGGATCCTGATGCACTGTGAAAAACCCATAAACCTCTGGCAGCATCCTGATACAATGCGAAAACCCCATTCACATCTGGCAGGATCCTGATAAACTGTGAAACCCCCATACACACCTGGCAGGATTCTGACAAACTGTGAAACCCCCATACACACCTGGCAGGAAACTGATAAACTGTGAAACCAACATACACACCTGGCAGGATCCTGATAAACAGTGAAACCCCCATACACACCTGGAAGGATCCTGATAAATTGTGAAAACCCCAGACACACCTGGCAGGATCCTGATAAACTGTGAAACCCACATACACACCTGGCAGGATCCTGATAAACTGTGAAACCCACATACACACCTGGCAGGGTCCTGATACACTGTGAAAACCCCATACACACCTGGCAGGATCCTGATACACTGTGAAAGCCCCGTACACACCTGGCAGGATCCTGATACACTGTGAAAACCCCATACACACCTGGCAGGATCCTGATATACTGTGAAAACCCCATACACACCTGGCAGGATACTTATGCACTGTGAAAACCCCATACACACCTGGCAGGATCCTGATACACTGTGAAAACCCCACACACACCTGGCATTATCCTGATCCAATGTGAAAACCCCATACACACCTGGCAGGATCCTGATACACTGTGAAAGCCCCATACACACCTGGCAGGATCCTGGTACTCTGTGAAAACCCCATACACACCTGGCAGGATCCTGATGCACTGTGAAATCCCCACACACACGATGCAGGATCCTGATACACTGTGAAACCCCCATACACGTCTTGAAGGGTCCTGATGCACTGTGAAAACCCCATACACATCTGGCAGGATCCTGATGCACTGTGAAAACCCCATTCACATCTGGCAGTTTCCTGATAAACTTTGAAACGCACATACACACCTGGCAGGATCCTGATGAACTGTGAAACCCCCAGACATACCACGCAGGATGCTGATAAACTGTGAAACCCCCATACACACCTGGCAGGATCCTGACGAACTGTGAAACCCCCATAAACACCTGGCAGGACCCTGATAAACTGTGAAACCCACATACACGCCTGGCAGGATCCTGATAAACTGTGAAACCCCCAAACACAACTTGCAGGATCCTGATACACTGTGAAATCGCCACACACACGTGGCAGGATCCTGATCCACTGTGAAACCCCATACACACCAGGCAGGATCCTGATAAACTGTGAAACCCACATACACACCTGGCAGGATCCTGATAAACTGTGAAACCCACATACACACCTGGCAGGATCATGAGACTCTGTGAAAACCCCATACACACTTGGCAGGGTCCTGATCCACTGCGAAAACACCATACACACTTGGCAGGATCCTGATACACTGTGAAAACCCCATACACACCTGGCAGGATCCTCATACACTGTGAAAACACCATACACACCTGGCAGGATACTGATCCACTGTATATTCCCCATACGCACCTGGCAGGATGCCGATAAACTGCGAAACCCCCATGCACACCTGGCAGGATCCTGATATGCTGTGAAAACCCATACACACCTGGCAGGATACTGATATACTGTGAAACCGCCATACACACCTGGCAGGAGCCTGATGCACTGTGAAATCCCCGTACACACCTGGCAGGTTCCTGATGCACAGTGAAACCCCATTCACATCTGGCAGGACCCTGATACACTATGAAAACCCTATACACACCTGGCAGGATCCTGATGCACAGTGAAAACCCCATACACACCTGCCAGGATCCTGATGCACGGTGAAAACCCCAAACACACCTGGCAGGACCTGATACACTGTGAAAACCCCATACACACCTGGCAGTATCCTGATGCACTGTGAAAACCACATACGCACCTGGCAGGATCCTGATACACTGTGAAAACCCCACACACACCTGGCAGGACCTTGATAAACTGTGAAAACCCCATACACAGCTGGCAGGATCCTGATGCACAGTGAAACCCCAAACACACCTGGCAGGATCCTGAACCACTGTGAAACCCCATACACACGTGGCAGGATCCTGATAAACTGTGAAACCCACATAAACACCTGGCAGGTTCGTGATAAATTGTGAAAACCCCAGACACTCCTGGCTGGATCCTGATAAACTGTGAAACCCACATACACACCTGGCAGGATCCTGATAAACTGTGAAACCCACATACACACCTGGCAGGATCATGAGACTCTGTGAAAACCCCATACACACTTGGCAGGGTCCTGATACACTGCGAAAACCCCATACACACCTGGCAGGATCCTGATACACTGTGAAAGCCCCATACACAGCTGGCAGGATCCTGATACACTGCGAAAACCCCATACACAAATGGCAGGATCCTGATATACTGTGAAAACCCCATACACACCTGGCAGGATCCTTATGCACGGTGAAAACCCCATACACACCTGGCAGGATCCTGATACACTGTGAAAACCACACACACACCTGGCATTATCCTGATCCACTGTGAAAACTCCATACACACCTGGCAGGATCCTGATACACTGTGAAAGCCCCGTACACACCTGGCAGGATACTGATACACTGTGAAAACACCATACACACCTGGCAGTATCCTGATGCACTGTGAAATCCCCACACACACGATGCAGGATCCTGATACACTGTGAAACCCCCATACACACCACGCAGGATGCTGATAAACTGTGAAACCCCCATACACACCTGGCAGGATCCTGATGAACTGTGAAACCCGCATACACACCTGGCAGGATCCTGATAAACTTGAAACCCACATACACGCCTGGCAGGATCCTGATAAACTGTGAAACCCCCAAACACACCTTGCAGGATACTGATACACTGTGAAAACGCCACACACACGTGGCAGGATCCTGATCCACTGTGAAGCCCCATACACACCTGGCAGGAGCCTGATACACTGTGAAACCCACATACACACCTGGCAGGATCCTGATCCACTGTGAAAACCCCATGCACACCTGGCAGGATCCTGATCAACTGCGAAAACCCCATACACACTTGACAGGATCCTGATACACTGTGGAAACCCCATACACACCTGGCAGGATCCTGATACACTGTGCAAACACCATACACACCTGGCAGGATACTGATCCACTGTATATACCCCATACGCACCTGGCAGGATGCCGATAAACTGTGAAACCCCCATACACACCTGGCAGGATCCTGATGCACTGTGAAAACCCCATACACATCTGGCAGGATCCTGATGCACTGTGAAAACCCCATTCACATCTGGCAGTTTCCTGATAAACTTTGAAACCCACATACACACCTGGCAGGATCCTGATGAACTGTGAAACCCCCAGACACACCACGCAGGATGCTGATAAACTGTGAAACCCCCATACACACCTGGCAGGATCCTGATGAACTGTGAAACCCCCATAAACACCTGGCAGGATCCTGATAAACTGTGAAACCCACATACACGCCTGGCAGGATCCTGATAAACTGTGAAACCCCGAAACACAACTTGCAGGATCCTGATACACTGTGAAAACGCCACACACACGTGGCAGGATCCTGATCCACTGTGAAACCCAATACACACGACGCAGGATCCTGATAAACTGTGAAACCCACATACACACCTGGCAGGAGCCTGATACACTGTGAAACCCACATACATACCTGGCAGGATCCTGATCCACTGTGAAAACCCCATGCACACCTGGCAGGATCCTGATCCACTGCGAAAACACCATACACACTTGGCAGGATCCTGATACACTGTGAAAACCCCATACACACCTGGCAGGATCCTCATACACTGTGAAAACACCATACACACCTGGCAGGATACTGATCCACTGTATATTCCCCATACGCACCTGGCAGGATGCCGATAAACTGCGAAACCCCCATGCACACCTGGCAGGATCCTGATATGCTGTGAAAACCCATACACACCTGGCAGGATACTGATATACTGTGAAACCCCCATACATACCTGGCAGGAGCCTGATGCACTGTGAAATCCCCGTACACACCTGGCAGGTTCCTGATGCACAGTGAAACACCATTCACATCTGGCAGGACCCTGATACACTATGAAAACCCCATACACACCTGGCAGGATCCTGATGCACAGTGAAAACCCCATACACACCTGCCAGGATCCGGATGCACGGTGAAAACCCCAAACACACCTGGCAGGATCCTGATACACTGTGAAAACCCCATACACACCTGGCAGTATCCTGATGCACTGTGAAAACCACATACGCACCTGGCAGGATCCTGATACACTGTGAAAACCCCACACACACCTGGCAGGACCTTGATAAACTGTGAACACCCCATACACAGCTGGCAGGATCCTGATGCACAGTGAAACCCCAAACACACCTGGCAGGATCCTGAACCAATGTGAAACCCCATACACACGTGGCAGGATCCTGATAAACTGTGAAACCCACATAACCACCTGGCAGGATCCTGACAAACAGTGAAACCCCCATACACACCTGGCAGGTTCGTGATAAATTGTGAAAACCCCAGACACACCTGGCTGGATCCTGATAAACTGTGAAACCCACATACACACCTGGCAGTATCCTGATAAACTGTGAAACCCACATACACACCTGGCAGGATAATGAGACACTGTAAAAACCCCATACACACATGGCAGGGTCCTGATACACTGTGAAAACCCCATACACACCTGGCAGGATCCTGATACACTGTGAAAACCCCACACACACCTGGCATTATCCTGATCCACTGTGAAAACTCCATACACACCTGGCAGGATCCTGATACACTGTGAAAGCCCCGTACACAGCTGGCAGGATCCTGATACACTGTGAAAACACCATACACACCTGGCAGGATCCTGATGCACTGTGAAATCCCAACACACACGATGCAGGATCCTTATACACTGTGAAACCCCCATACACACCACGCAGGATGCTGATAAACTGTGAAACACCCATACACACCTGGCAGGATCCTGATGAACTGAGAAACCCCCATACACACCTGGCAGGATCTGGATAAAATGTGAAACACACATACACGCCTGGCAGGATCCTGATAAACTGTGAAACCCCCAAACACACCTTGCAGGATACTGATACACTGTGAAAACGCCACACACACGTGGCAGGATCCTGATCCACTGTGAAACCCACATACACACCTGGCAGGAGCCTGATACACTGTGAAACCCACATACACACCTGGCAGGATCCTGATCCACTGGGAAAACCCCATGCACACCTGGCAGGATCCTGATCCACTGCGAAAACCCCATACACACTTGGCAGGATCCTGATACACTGTGAAAACCCCATACACATCTGGCAGGATCCTGATACACTGTGAAAACACCATACACACCTGGCAGGATACTGATCCACTGTATATACCCCATACGCACCTGGCAGGATGCCGATAAACTGTGAAACCCCCATACACAGCTGGCAGGATCCTGATAAACTGCGAAACCCCCATACACACCTGGCAGGATCCTGATATGCTGTGAAAACCCATACACACCTGGCAGGATCCTGATATACTGTGAAACCCCCATACACATCTGGCAGGAGCCTGATGCACTGTGAAATCCACGTACACACCTGGCAGGTTCCTGATGCACAGTGAAACCCCATTCACATCTGGCAGGACCCTGATACACTGTGAAAACCCCATACACACCTGGCAGGATCCTGATGCGCTGTGAAAACCCCATACACACGATGCAGGTTCCTGAGACACTGTGAAAACCCCATACACATCTGGAAGGATCCTGATGCACTGTGAAAACCCCATACACATCTGGCAGTTTCCTGATAAACTGTATAACCCACATGCACACCTGGCAGGATCCTGATGAACTGTGAAACCCCCAGACACACCAGGCAGGATGCTGATAAACTGTGAAACCCCCATACACACCTGGCAGGATCCTTATGAAAAGTGAAACCCCCTTACACACCTGGCAGGATCCTGATAAACTGTGAAACCCACATATACACCTGGCAGGATCGTGATGCACTGTGCAAAACCCATAAACATCTGGCAGCATCCTGATACACTGCGTAAACCCCATTCACATCTGGCACGATCCTGATAAACCGTGAAACCAACATACACACCTGGCAGGATCCTGATAAACAGTGAAACCCCCAGACACACCAGGCAGTATCCCGATAAACTGTGAAACCCCCATACACACCTGGCAGGATTCTGACAAACTGTGAAACCCCCATACACACCTGGCAGGAAACTGATAAACTGTGAAACCAACATACACACCTGGCAGGATCCTGATAAACAGTGAAACCCCCATACACACCTGGCAGGATCCTGATAAATTGTGAAAACCCCAGACACACATGGCAGGATCCTGATAATCTGTGAAACCCACATACACACCTGGCAGGATCCTGATAAACTTTGAAACCCACATACACACCTGGCAGGATCACGAGACACTGTGAAAACCCCATACACACTTGGCAGGATTCTGATGCACAGTGAAAGCCCCATACACACCTGGCAGGGTCCTGATACACTGTGAAAACCCCATACACACATGGCAGGATCCTGATACACTGTGAAAGCCACATACACACCTGGCAGGATCCTGATATACTGTGTAAGCCCCATACACACCTGGCAGGATCCTGATATACTGTGAAAACCCCATACACACCTGGCAGGATCCTGATACACTGTGAAAACCCCACACACACCTGGCATTATCCTGATCCTCTGTGAATACCCCATACACACCTGGCAGGATCCTGATACACTGTGAAAGCCCCATACACACCTGGCAGGATCCTGATACTCTGTGAAAACCCCATACACACCTGGCAGGATCCTGATGCACTGTGAAATCCCCACACACACGATGCAGGATCCTGATACACTGCGAAACCCCCATACACATCTTGAAGGATCCTGATGCACTGTGAAAACCCCATACACATCTGGCAGGATCCTGATGCACTGTGAAAACCCCATTCACATCTGGCAGTTTCCTGATAAACTTTGAAACCCACATACACACCTGGCAGGATCCTGATGAACTGTGAAACCCCCAGAAACACCACGCAGGATACTGATAAACTGTGAAAACCCCATACACACCTGGCAGGATCCTGATGAACTGTGAAACCCCCAGACACACCTGGCAGGATCCTGATAAACTGTGAAACCCACATACACACCTGGCAGGAGCCTGATACACTGTGAAACCCACATACACACCTGGCAGGATCCTGATCCACTGTGAAAACCCCATGCACACCTGGCAGGATCCTGATCCACTGTGAAAACGCCACACTCACGTGGCATGATCCTGATCCACTGTGAAACCCCATACACACCAGGCAGGATCCTGATAAACTGTGAAACCCACATGCACACCTGGCAGGAGCCTGACACACTGTGAAATCCACATGCACACCTGGCAGGATCCTGATCCACTGTGAAAACCCCATGCACACCTGGCAGGATCCTGATCCACTGCGAAAACCCCATACACACCTGGCAGGATCCTGATACACTGTGAAAACACCATACACACCTGGCAGGATACTGGTCCACTGTATATACCCCATACGCACCTGGCAGGATGCCGATAAACTGTGAAACCCCCATACACACCTGGCAGGATCCTGATAAACTGCGAAACCCCCATACACACCTGGCAGGATCCTGAAATGCTGTGAAATCCCATACACACCTGGCAGGATCCTGATATACTGTGAAACCCCCATACACACCTGGCAGGAGCCTGATGCACTGTGAAATCCCCATACACACCTGGCAGGATCCTGAAATGCTGTGAAATCCCATACACACCTGGCAGGATCCTGATATACTGTGAAACCCCCATACACACCTGCCAGGATCCTGATACACAGTGAACACCCCACACACACCTGGCAGGATCCTGATGCACAGTGAAAACCCCAAACACACCTGGCAGGATACTGATACACTGTGAAAACCCCATACACACCTGGCAGTATCCTGATGCACTGTGAAAACCACATACGCACCTGGCAGGATCCTGATACACTGTGAAAACCCCACACACACCTGGCAGGACCTTGATAAACTGTGAACACCCCATACACAGCTGGCAGGATCCTGATGCACAGTGAAACCCCAAACACACCTGGCAGGATCCTGAACCACTGCGAAACCCCATACACACGTGGCAGGATCCTGATAAACTGTGAAACCCACATAAACACCTGGCAGGATCCTGATGCACTGTGAAATCCCCATACACACCTGGCAGGTTCCTGATCCACTGTGAAAACCCCATACACATCTGGCAGGATCCTGATACACTGTGAACACCCCATGCACACCTGGCAGGATGCTGGTACACTGTGAACAACCCCGTACACACCTGGCAGAATCCTGATACACTGTGAAAACCCCATACACAGCTGGCTGGATGCTGATAAACTGTGAAAACCCCGTACACACCTGGCAGGATCCTGATGCACAGTGAATACCCCAAATAAACCTGGCAGTGTCCTGAACCACTGTGCAACCCCAGACACATGTGGCAGGATCCAGATAAACTGTGAAACCCCCAAACACACCTGGCAGGATCCTGATAAACTGTGAAACCCACATAGGCACCTGGCAGGATCCTGATCCAATGTGAAACCCCATACACACCAGGCAGGATCCTGATAAACTGTGAAACCCACATACACACCTGGCAGGATCCTGATGCACTGTGAAAACCCCCATACACACCTGGCAGGAGCCTGATGCACTGTGAAATCCCCATACACACCTGGCAGGATCCTGAAATGCTGTGAAATCCCATACACACCTGGCAGGATCCTGATATACTGTGAAACCCCCATACACACCTGCCAGGATCCTGATACACAGTGAACACCCCACACACACCTGGCAGGATCCTGATGCACAGTGAAAACCCCAAACACACCTGGCAGGATACTGATACACTGTGAAAACCCCATACACACCTGGCAGTATCCTGATGCACTGTGAAAACCACATACGCACCTGGCAGGATCCTGATACACTGTGAAAACCCCACACACACCTGGCAGGACCTTGATAAACTGTGAACACCCCATACACAGCTGGCAGGATCCTGATGCACAGTGAAACCCCAAACACACCTGGCAGGATCCTGAACCACTGTGAAACCCCATACACACGTGGCAGGATCCTGATAAACTGTGAAACCCACATAAACACCTGGCAGGATCCTGATGCACTGTGAAATCCCCATACACACCTGGCAGGTTCCTGATCCACTGTGAAAACCCCATACACATCTGGCAGGATCCTGATACACTGTGAACACCCCATGCACACCTGGCAGGATGCTGGTACACTGTGAACAACCCCGTACACACCTGGCAGAATCCTGATACACTGTGAAAACCCCATACACAGCTGGCTGGATGCTGATAAACTGTGAAAACCCCGTACACACCTGGCAGGATCCTGATGCACAGTGAATACCCCAAATAAACCTGGCAGTGTCCTGAACCACTGTGCAACCCCAGACACATGTGGCAGGATCCAGATAAACTGTGAAACCCCCAAACACACCTGGCAGGATCCTGATAAACTGTGAAACCCACATAGGCACCTGGCAGGATCCTGATCCAATGTGAAACCCCATACACACCAGGCAGGATCCTGATAAACTGTGAAACCCACATACACACCTGGCAGGATCCTGATGCACTGTGAAAACCCCATACACACCACGCAGGATCCTGATAAACTGTGAAACCCACATACACACCTGGCAGGATCCTGATACTCTGTGAAAACCCCATACACATCTGGCAGGATCCTGATACACTGTGAAAACCCCATACACACCTGGCAGGATCCTGATGCACTTTGAAAACCCCATACACACGATGCAGGATCCTGAGACACTGTGAAAACCCCATGCACATCTGGAAGGATCTTGATGCACTGTGAAAACCACATACACATCTGGCTGGATCCTGATGCACTGTGAAAACCCCTTTCACATCTGGCAGTTTCCTGATAAACTCTGAAACCCCCAGACACACCAGGCAGGATGCTGATAAACTGTGAAACCCCCATACACACCTGGCAGGATCCTTATGAACTGTGAAACCCCCTTACACACCTGGCAGGATCCTGAGAAACTGTGAAACCCACATACACACTCTGGCAGAATCCTGATAAACTGTGAAACCCCCATACAGACCTGGCAGGATCCTGAACCACTGTGAAACCCCATACACACGTGGCAGGATCCTGATAAACTGTGAAACCCACATACACACCTGGCAGGAACCTGATACACTGTGAAACCCACAGGCACACCTGGCAGGATCGTGACACATTGTGAAAACCCCAGACACACCAGGCAGGATCCTGATAAACTGTGAAACCGACATATACACCTGGCATGATCCTGATAAACTGTGAAACCCCATACTCACGTGGCAGGATCCTGATACACTGTGAAACCCCCAGACACATCTGGAAGTATCCTGATGCACTGTGAAAAACCCATAAACATCTGGCAGCATCCTGATGCACTGTGAAAACCCCATTCACATCTGGCAGGATCTGATAAACTGTGAAACCCACATACACTCCTGGCAGGATCCTGATAAACAGTGAAACCCCCAGATAGACCAGGCAGTATCCCGATAAACTGTGAAACACCCATACACACCTGGCAGGATTCTGACAAACTGTGAAACCCCCATACACACCTGGCAGGAAACTGATAAACTGTGAAACCAACATACACACCTGGCAGGATCCTGATAAACAGTGAAACCCAAATACACACCTGGCAGGATCCTGATAAATTGTGAAAACCCCAGACACACCTGGCTGGATCCTGATAAACTGTGAAACCAACATACACACCTGGCAGGATCCTGATAAACAGTGAAACCCCCATACACACCTGGCAGGATCCTGATAAATTGTGAAAACCCCAGACACACATGGCAGGATCCTGATAATCTGTGAAACCCACATACACACCTGGCAGGATCCTGATAAACGTTGAAACCCACATACACACCTGGCAGGATCACGAGACACTGTGAAAACCCCATACACACTTGGCAGGATTCTGATGCACAGTGAAAGCCCCATACACACCTGGCAGGGTCCTGATACACTGTGAAAACCCCATACACACCTGGCAGGATCCTGATATACTGTGAAAACCCCATACACACCTGGCAGGATCCTGATACACTGTGAAAACCCCACACACACCTGGCATTATCCTGATCCTCTGTGAATACCCCATACACACCTGGCAGGATCCTGATACACTGTGAAAGCCCCATACACACCTGGCAGGATCCTGATACTCTGTGAAAACCCCATACACACCTGGCAGGATCCTGATGCACTGTGAAATCCCCACACACACGATGCAGGATCCTGATACACTGCGAAACCCCCATACACATCTTGAAGGATCCTGATGCACTGTGAAAACCCCATACACATCTGGCAGGATCCTGATGCACTGTGAAAACCCCATTCACATCTGGCAGTTTCCTGATAAACTTTGAAACCCACATACACACCTGGCAGGATCCTGATGAACTGTGAAACCCCCAGAAACACCACGCAGGATACTGATAAACTGTGAAAACCCCATACACACCTGGCAGGATCCTGATGAACTGTGAAACCCCCAGACACACCTGGCAGGATCCTGATAAACTGTGAAACCCACATACACACCTGGCAGGAGCCTGATACACTGTGAAACCCACATACACACCTGGCAGGATCCTGATGAACTGAGAAACTTCCAGAAACACCACGCAGGATACTGATAAACTGTGAAACCCCCATACACACCTCGCAGGATCCTGATGAACTGTGAAACCGCCAGACACACCTGGCAGGATCCTGATAAACTGTGAAACCCACATACACACCTGGCAGGAGCCTGATACACTGTGAAACCCACATACACACCTGGCAGGATCCTGATCCACTCTGAAAACCCCATGCACACCTGGCAGGATCCTGATCCACTGTGAAAACGCCACACACACGTGGCATGATCCTGATCCACTGTGAAACCCCATACACACCAGGCAGGATCCTGATAAACTGTGAAACCCACATGCACACCTGGCAGGAGCCTGACACACTGTGAAATCCACATGCACACCTGGCAGGATCCTGATCCACTGTGAAAACCCCATGCACACCTGGCAGGATCCTGATCCACTGCGAAAACCCCATGCACACCTGGCAGTATCCTGATACACTGTGAAAACACCATACACACCTGGCAGGATACTGGTCCACTGTATATACCCCATACGCACCTGGCAGGATGCCGATAAACTGTGAAACCCCCATACACACCTGGCAGGATCCTGATAAACTGCGAAACCCCCATACACACCTGGCAGGATCCTGAAATGCTGTGAAATCCCATACACACCTGGCAGGATCCTCATATACTGTGAAACCCCCATACACACCTGGCAGGAGCCTGATGCACTGTGAAATCCCCATACACACCTGGCAGGATCCTGAAATGTTGTGAAATCCCAGACACACCTGGCAGGATCCTGATATACTGTGAAACCCCCATACACACCTGCCAGGATCCTGATACACAGTGAACACCCCACACACACCTGGCAGGATCCTGATGCACAGTGAAAACCCCAAACACACCTGGCAGGATCCTGATACACTGTGAAAACCCCATACACACCTGGCAGTATCCTGATGCACCGTGAAAACCACATACGCACCTGGCAGGATCCTGATACACTGTGAAAACCCCACACACACCTGGCAGGACCTTGATAAACTGTGAACACCCCATACACAGCTGGCAGGATCCTGATGCACAGTGAAACCCCAAACACACCTGGCAGGATCCTGAACCACTGTGAAACCCCATACACACGTGGCAGGATCCTGATAAACTGTGAAACCCACATAAACACCTGGCAGGATCCTGATGCACTGTGAAATCCCCATACACACCTGGCAGGTTCCTGATCCACTGTGAAAACCCCATACACATCTGGCAGGATCCTGATACACTGTGAACACCCCATGCACACCTGGCAGGATGCTGGTACACTGTGAACAACCCCGTACACACCTGGCAGAATCCTGATACACTGTGAAAACCCCATACACAGCTGGCTGGATGCTGATAAACTGTGAAAACCCCGTACACACCTGGCAGGATCCTGATGCACAGTGAATACCCCAAATAAACCTGGCAGTGTCCTGAACCACTGTGCAACCCCAGACACATGTGGCAGGATCCAGATAAACTGTGAAACCCCCAAACACACCTGGCAGGATCCTGATAAACTGTGAAACCCACATAGGCACCTGGCAGGATCCTGATCCAATGTGAAACCCCATACACACCAGGCAGGATCCTGATAAACTGTGAAACCCACATACACACCTGGCAGGATCCTGATGCACTGTGAAAACCCCATACACACCACGCAGGATCCTGATAAACTGTGAAACCCACATACACACCTGGCAGGATCCTGATACTCTGTGAAAACCCCATACACATCTGGCAGGATCCTGATACACTGTGAAAACCCCATACACACCTGGCAGGATCCTGATGCACTGTGAAAACCCCATACACACGATGCAGGATCCTGAGACACTGTGAAACCCCCATGCACATCTGGAAGGATCTTGATGCACTGTGAAAACCACATACACATCTGGCTGGATCCTGATGCACTGTGAAAACCCCTTTCACATCTGGCAGTTTCCTGATAAACTGTGAAACCCCCAGACACACCAGGCAGGATGCTGATAAACTGTGAAACCCCTATACACACCTGGCAGGATCCTTATGAACTGTGAAACCCCCTTACACACCTGGCAGGATACTGAGAAACTGTGAAACCCACATACACACCTGGCAGAATCCTGATAAACTGTGAAACCCCCATACAGACCTGGCAGGAACCTGAACCACTGTGAAACCCCATACACACATGGCAGGATCCTGATAAACTGTGAAACCCACATACACACCTGGCAGGAACCTGATACACTGTGAAACCCACAGGCACACCTGGCAGGATCGTGACACATTGTGAAAACCCCAGACACACCAGGCAGGATCCTGATAAACTGTGAAACCGACATATACACCTGGCATGATCCTGATAAACTGTGAAACCCCATAATCACGTGGCAGGATCCTGATACACTGTGAAACCCCCAGACACATCTGGAAGTATCCTGATGCACTGTGAAAAACCCATAAACATCTGGCAGCATCCTGATGCACTGTGAAAACCCCATTCACATCTGGCAGGATCCTGATAAACTATGAAACCCACATACACTCCTGGCAGGATCCTGATAAACAGTGAAACCCCCAGATAGACCAGGCAGTATCCCGATAAACTGTGAAACCCCCATACACACCTGGCAGGATTCTGACAAACTGTGAAACCCCCATACACACCTGGCAGGAAAGTGATAAACTGGGAAACCAACATACAAACCTGGTACGATCCTGATAAACAGTGAAACCCCCATACACACCTGGCAGGATCCTGATAAATTGTGAAAACCCCAGACACACCTGGCTGGATCCTGATAAACTGTGAAACCCACATACACACCTGGCAGGATCCTGATACGCTGTGAAACACCCATACATACCTGGCATGATCCCGATAAACTGTGAAAGCCAAATACACACCTGGCAGGATCATGAGACATTGTGAAAACCCCATACACACCTGGCAGGTGTCTGGTGCACAGTGAAAGCCCCATACACACCTGGCAGGGTCCTGAGACACTGTGAAAACCCCACACACACCTGGCAGGATCCTGATATACTGTGAAAACCCCATACACACCTGGCAGGATCCTTATGCACTGTGAAAACCCCATACACACCTGGCAGGATCCTGATACACTGTGAAAACCCCACACACACCTGGCAGTATCCTGATCCCCTGTGAAAACCCCTTACACACCTGGCAGGATCCTGATAAATCTGTGAAAACCCCACACACTTGGCAGGATCCTGATGCACTGTGAAAAACCCATACACACCTGGCAGGATCCTGATACACTGTGAACGCCCCATACACACCTGGCAGGATCCTGATACACTGTGAAAACCCCATACACACCTGGCAGGATCCTGATGCACTGTGAAAACCTCATTCACATCTGGCAGTTACCTGATAAACTTTGAAACCCACATACACACCTGGCAGGATCCTGATGAACACTGAAACCCCCAGACACACCACGCAGGATCCTGATAAACTGTGAAAGCCCCATACACACCTGGCAGGATCCTGATGAACTGTGAAACCCCCATACACACCTGGCAGGATCCTTATACACTGTGAAACCCCCATACACATCTTGAAGGGTCCTGATGCACTGTGAAAACCCCATACACATCTGGCAGGATCCTGATGCGCTGTGAAAACCCCATTCACATCGGGCAGTTTCCTGATAAACTTTGAAACCCACATACACACCTGACAGGATCCTGATGAACTGTGAAACCCCCAGACACACCACGCAGGATCCTGATAATCTGTGAAACTCCCATACACACCTGGCAGGTTCCTGATGAACTGTGAAACCCCCATACACACCTGGCAGTATCCTGATAATCTGTGAAACCCACATACACGCCTGGCAGGATCCTGATAAACTGTGAAACCCCCATGCACACCTGGCAGGATCCTGATAAACTGTGAAACCCACATACACGACTGGCAGGATCCTGATAAACTGTGAAACACACATACACACCTGGCAGGATCCTGATCCACTGTGAAAACCCCATACACACCTGGCAGGATCCTGAGCAACTGCGAAAACCCACATGCACACCTGGCAGGATCCTGATAAACTGCGAAACGCCCATACACACCTGGCAGGATCCTGATATGCTGTGAAAACCCATGCACACCTGGCAGTATCCTCAGATACTGTGAAACCCCCATACACACCTGGCAGGAGCCTGATGCACTGTGAAATCCCCGTACACATCTGGCAGGTTCCTGATGCACAGTGAAACCCCATTCACATCTGGCAGGATCCTGATACACAGTGAAACCCCATTCACATCTGGCGGGATCCTAATACACTGTGAAACCCCATACGCACCTGGCAGGATCCTGATACACTGTGAAACCCCATACACACCTGGCAGGATCCTGATACACAGTGACACCCCCATACACACCTGGCAGGATCCTGATCCACTGCGAAAACTCCTTACACGCCTGGCAGGACCTTGATAAACTGTGAACACCCCATACACACCTGGCAGGATCCTGATAGTCTGTGAAATCCCTGACATACCTGGCAGTATCCTGATCCACTGTGAAAACCCCTTACACACCTGGCAGGATCCAGATCCACTGTGAAAACTCCATACACATCTGGCAGGATACTGATCCACTGTGAAAACCCCGTACACACCTGGCAGGATCCTGATCCACTGTGAAACCCCATTCACATCTGGCAGGATCCTGATAAACTGTGAAACCCACATACACACCTGGCAGGATCCTGATACACTGTCAAAACCCCATACACACCTAGCATGATCTTGATGCACAGTGAAACCCCAGACACACCTGGCAGGTTCCTGAACCACTGTGAAACCCCGTACACACGTGGCAGGATCCTGATAAACTGTGAAACCCACATGCACACCTGGCAGGATCCTGATGCACTGTGAATTCCCCGTAGACACCTGGCAGATTCCCGATACACTGTGAACAACCGCGTACACACCTGGCAGGATCCTGATACACTCTGAAAACCCCATACACACCTGGCAGGATGCTGATACACTGTGAAAACCCCGTACACACCTGGCAGGATCCTGATGAACTGTGAAACCCCCATACACACCTGGCAGGATCCTTATACACTGTGAAACCCCCATACACATCTTGAAGGGTCCTGATGCACTGTGAAAACCCCATACACATCTGGCAGGATCCTGATGCGCTGTGAAAGCCCCATTCACATCTGGCAGTTTCCTGATAAACTTTGAAACCCACATGCACACCTGGCAGGATCCTGATGAACTGTGAAACTCCCAGACACACCACGCAGGATCCTGATAATCTGTGAAACTCCCATACACACCTGGCAGGTTCCTGATGAACTGTGAAACCCCCATACACACCTGGCAGTATCCTGATAATCTGTGAAACCCACATACACGCCTGGCAGGATCCTGATAAACTGTGAAACCCCCATGCACACCTGGCAGGATCCTGATAAACTGTGAAACCCACATACACGACTGGCAGGATCCTGATAAACTGTGAAACACACATGCACACCTGGCAGGATCCTGATCCACTGTGAAAACCCCATACACACCTGGCAGGATCCTGAGCAACTGCGAAAACCCACATGCACACCTGGCAGGATCCTGATAAACTGCGAAACGCCCATACACACCTGGCAGGATCCTGATATGCTGTGAAAACCCATGCACACCTGGCAGTATCCTCAGATACTGTGAAACCCCCATACACACCTGGCAGGAGCCTGATGCACTGTGAAATCCCCGTACACATCTGGCAGGTTCCTGATGCACAGTGAAACCCCATTCACATCTGGCAGGATCCTTATACACAGTGAAACCCCATTCACATCTGGCGGGATCCTAATACACTGTGAAACCCCATATGCACCTGGCAGGATCCTGATACACTGTGAAACCCCATACACACCTGGCAGGATCCTGATACACAGTGACACCCCCATACACACCTGGCAGGATCCTGATCCACTGCGAAAACTCCTTACACGCCTGGCAGGACCTTGATAAACTGTGAACACCCCATACACACCTGGCAGGATCCTGATAGTCTGTGAAATCCCTGACATACCTGGCAGTATCCTGATCCACTGTGAAAACCCCTTACACACCTGGCAGGATCCAGATCCACTGTGAAAACTCCATACACATCTGGCAGGATACTGATCCACTGTGAAAACCCCGTACACACTTGGCAGGATCCTGATCCACTGTGAAACCCCATTCACATCTGGCAGGATCCTGATAAACTGTGAAACCCACATACACACCTGGCAGGATCCTGATACACTGTCAAAACCCCATACACACCTAGCATGATCTTGATGCACAGTGAAACCCCAGACACACCTGGCAGGTTCCTGAACCACTGTGAAACCTCGTACACACGTGGCAGAATCCTGATAAACTGTGAAACCCACATACACACCTGGCAGGATCCTGATGCACTGTGAATTCCCCGTAGACACCTGGCAGATTCCTGATACACTGTGAACAACCCCATACACACCTGGCAGGATGCTGATACACTGTGAAAACCCCGTACACACCTGCAGGATCCTGATGCACAGTGAATACCCCAAACACACCTGGCAGGATCCTGAAACACTGTGAAACCCCACACACATGTGGCAGGATCCTGATAAACTGTGGAACCCACATAGACACCTGGCAGGATCCTGATGAACTGTGAAACCCCCAGACACACCAGGCAGGATCCTGATAAACTGTGAAACCCCCCAAACACACCTGGCAGGATCCTGATGAAATGTGAAACCCCCATACACACCTGGCAGGATCCTGATAAACTGTGAAACACACATGCACACCTGGCAGGATCCTGATAAACTGTGAAACCCCATACACACGATGCAGGATCGTGATACACTGTGAAAACGCCACACATACGTGGCACGATCCTGATCCACTGTGAAACCCCATACACACCAGGCAGGATCCTGATAAACTGTGAAACCCACATACACACGATGCAGGATCCTGATACACTGTGAAACCCCCATACACATCTGGAAGGATCCTGATGCACTGTGAAAACCCCATACACATCTGGCAGGATCCTGATGCACTGTGGAAACCCCATTCACATCTGGCAGTTTCCTGAAAAACTGTGAAACCCCCGTACACACCTGGCAGGATCCTGATGAACTGTGAAACTCTCATACACATCTGGAAGGATCCTGATGCACTGTGAAAACCCCATACACATCTGGCAGGATCCTGATGCACTGTGAAAACCTCATTCACATCTGGCAGTTTCCTGATAAACAGTGAAACCCCCAGACACACTAGGCAGTATCCCGATAAACTGTGAAACCCCCATACACACCTGGCAGGATTCTGACAATCTGTGAAACCCCCATACACACCTGGCAGGAAACTGATAAACTGTGAAACCAACATGCACACCTGGCAGGATCCTGATAAACTGTGAAACCCCCATACACACCTGGCAGGATCCTGATAAATTGTGAAAACCCCAGACACACCTGGCAGGATCCTGATAAACTGTGAAACCCACATACACACCTGGCAGGATCCTGATATACTGTGAAACACCCATACACACCTGGCAGGATCCTGATAAACTGTGAAAACCCCATACACACCTGGCAGGAACCTGATACACTGTGAAACCCACATACACACCTGGCAGGATCATGAGACACTGTGAAAAACCCATACACACCCGGCAGGATTCTGATGCACAGTGAAAGCCCCATACACACCTGGCAGGGTCCTGATACACTGTGAAATACCCACACACACCAGGCAGGATCCTGATGTACAGTGAAAACACGAAACACACCTGGCAGGATCCTGATATACTGTGAAAACCCCATACACACCTGGCAGGATCCTTATGCACTGTGAAAACCCCATACACACCTGGCAGGATCCTGATACAATGTGAAAACCCCACACACACCTGGCAGGATCCTGATACACTGTGAAAACCCCATACACACCTGGCAGGATCCTGATGCACTGTGAAAACCCCATTCACATCTGGCAGTTTCCTGATATACTTTGAAAACCACATAAACACCTGGCAGGATCCTGATGAACTGTGAAACCCCCCAACACACCACGCAGGATCCTGATAAACTGTGAAACCCCCATACACACCTGGCAGGATCCTGATGAACTGTGAAACCCCCATACACACCTGGCAGGATCCTGATAAACTGTGAAACCCACATACACGCCTGGCAGTATCCTGATAAACTGTGAAACCCCCATACACACCTGGCAGGATCCAGATACACTGTGAAAACGCCATACACACGTGGCAGGATCCTGATCCACTGTGAAACCCCATACACACCAGGCAGGAGCCTGATACACTGTGAAACCCGCATACACACCTGGCAGGATCCTGATCCACTGTGAAAACCCCATACACACCTGGCAGGATCCTGATCCACTGCGAAACGCCCATTCACACCTGGCAGGATCTTGATAAACTGTGAAACCCTCATACACACCTGGCAGTATCCTGATAAACTGTGAAACCCTCATGCACGCCTGGCAGGATCCTGATAAACTGTGAAACCCCCATACACACCTGGCAGGATCCTGATACACTGTGAAAACGCCATATACTCGTGGCAGGATCCTGATCCACTGTGAAACCCCATACACACCAGGCTGGATCCTGATAAACTGTGAAACCCACATACACACCTGGCAGGAATCTGAGACACTGTGAAACCCACATGCACACCTGGCAGGATCCTGATCCACTGAGAAAACCCCATACACACCTGGCAGGATCCTGATCCACTGCGAAAACCCCTTACACACTTGGCAGGATCCTGATACACTGTGAAAACCCCATACACACCTGGCAGGATCCTGATACACTGTGAAAACACCATACACACCTGGCAGGACCCTGATCCACTGTAAATACCCCATACGCACCTGACAGGATGCCGATAAACTGTGAAACCCCCATACACACCTGGCAGGATCCTGATAAACTGTGAAACGCCCATACACACCTGGCAGGATCCTGATATGCTGTGAAAACCCATACACACCTGGCAGTATCCTCAGATACTGTAAAACCCCCATACACACCTGGCAGGTGCCTGATGCACTGTGAAATCCCCGGACACACCTGGCAGGTTCCTGATGCACAGTGAAACCCCATTCTCATCTGGTAGGATCCTGATACACAGTGAAACCCCATTCACATCTGGCAGGATCCTGATACACTGTGAAACCCCATACACACCTGGCAGGATCCTGATACACTGTGAAACCCCATACAAACCTGACAGGATCCTGATACACAGTGACACCCCATACACACCTGGCAGGATCCTGATCCACTGTGAAAACTCCTTGCACGCCTGGCAGGACCTTGATAAACTGTGAACACCCCATACACACCTGGCAGGATCCTGTTACACTGTGAAATCCCTGACATACCTGGCAGGATCCTGATCCACTGTGAAAACCCCTTACACACCTGGCAGGATCCAGATCCACTGTGAAAACCCCGTACACACCTGGCAGGATCCTGCTCCACTGTGAAAGCCCATTCACATCTGGCAGCATCCTGATAAACTGTGAAACCCACATACACACCTGGCAGGATCCTGATACACTGTCAAAACCCCATACACACCTAGCATGATCCTGATGCACAGTGAAACCCCAGACACAGCTGGCAGTATCCTGAACCACTGTGAAACCCCGTACACACGTGGGAGGATCCTGATAAACTGTGAAACCCACATACACACCTGGCAGGATCCTGATGCACTGTGAAATCCCCGTAGACACCTGGCAGGTTCCTGATCCACTGTAAAAACCCCATACACATCTGGCAGGATCCTGATACACTGCGAAAACCCCATACACACCTGGCAGGTTCCTGATACACTGTGAACAACCGCGGACACAGCTGTCAGGATCCTGATACACTGTGAAAACCCCATACACACCTGGCAGGATGCTGATGCACAGTGAATACCCCAAACACACCTGGCAGGATCCTGAAACACTGTGAAACCCCACACACACCAGGCAGGATCCTGATGCACTGTGAAAACCCCAGACACACCAGGCAGGATCCTGATAAACTGTGAAACCCCCAAACACACCTGGCAGGATCCTGATAAATGGTGAAACCCACATAGACACCTGGCAGGATGCTGATCCACTGCGAAATCCCACACACACCAGGCAGGATCCTGATGTACTGTGAAAACCCCAGACACACCAGGCAGGATCCTGATAAACTGTGAAACCCCCATACACACCTGGCAGGATCCTGATGAACTGTGAAACCCCCATACACACCTGGCAGGATCCTGATAAACTGTGAAACACACATACACACCTGGCAGGATTCTGACAAACTGTGAAACCCCCATACACACCTGGCAGGAAACTGACAAACTGTGAAATCAACATACACACCTGGCAGGATCCTGATAAACAGTGAAACCCCCATACACACCTGGCAGGATCCTGATAAATTGTGAAAACCCCAGACACACCTGGCTGGATCCTGATAAACTGTGAAATCCACATACACACCTGGCAGGATCCTGATACACTGTGAAAAACCCACACATACCTGGCATGATCCTGATAAACTGTGAAACGCACATACACACCTGGCAGGATCATGAGACACTGTGAGAAACCCATACACACCCGGCAGGATTCTGATCCACAGTGAAAGCCCCATACACACCTGGCAGGGTCCTGATACACTGTGAAAATCCCACACACACCTGGCAGGATCCTGATGCACAGTGAAAACACCAAACACACCTGGCAGGTTCCTGATGGACTGTGAAAACCCCATACACACATGGCAGGATACCTATGCACTGTGAAAACCCCATACACACCTGGCAGGATCCTGATACACTGTGAAAATCCCACACACACCTGGCAGTATCCTGATCCACTGTGAAAACCCCTTACACGCCTGGCAGAATCCTGATAAAACTGTGAAAACCCCACACACTTGGCAGGATCCTGATACACTGTGAAAAACCCATACACACCTGGCAGGATCCTGATACACTGTGAAAGCCCCAGACACACCTGGCAGGATCCTGATACACTGTGAAAACCCCATACACACCTGGCAGGATCCTGATGCACTGTGAAAACCCCATTCACATCTGGCAGTTTCCTGATAAACTTTGAAACCCACATACACACCTGGCAGGATCCTGATGAACTGTGAAACCCCCAGACACACCACGCAGGATCCTGATAAACTGTGAAACCCCCATACACACCTGGCAGGATCCTGATGAACTGTGAAACCCCCATACACAGCTGGCAGGATCCTGATAAACTGTGAAACCCACATACACGCCTGGCAGGATCCTGTTAAACTTTGAAACCCCCATACACACCTGGCAGGATCCTGATACACTGTGAAAACGCCATACACATGTGGCAGGATCCTGATCCACTGTGAAACCCCATACACACCAGGCAGGATCCTGATATACTGTGAAACCCACATACACATCTGGCAGGAGCCTGATACACTGTGAAACCCACATGCACACCTGGCAGGATCCTGATCCACTGTGAAAACCCCATACAAACCTGGCAGGATCCTGATACTCTGTGAAAACCCCATACACACCTGGCAGGATGCTGATGCACAGTGAATACCCCAAACACACCTGGCAGGATCCTGAAACACTGTGAAACCCCACACACACCAGGCAGGATCCTGATGCACTGTGAAAACCCCAGACACACCAGGCAGGATCCTGATAAACTGTGAATCCCCCAAACACACCTGGCAGGATCCTGATAAACGGTGAAACCCACATAGACGCCTGGCAGGATGCTGATCCACTGCGAAATCCCACACACACCAGGCAGGATCCTGATGTACTGTGAAAACCCCAGACACACCAGGCAGGATCCCGATAAACTGTGAAATCCACATACACACCTGGCAGGATCCTGATGAACTGTGAAACCCCCAGACACACCAGGCAGGATCCTGATAAACTGTGAAACCCCCAGACACACCTGGCAGTATCCTGATGAACTGTGAAACCCCCATACACACCTGGCAGGATCCTGATAAACTGTGAAACACACATACACACCTGGCAGGATTCTGACAAACTGTGAAACCCCCATAAACACCTGGCAGGAAACTGACAAACTGTGAAATCAACATACACACCTGGCATTATCCTGATAAACAGTGAAACCCCCATACACACCTGGCAGGATCCTGATAAACTGTGAAAACCCCAGACACACCTGGCTGGATCCTGATAAACTGTGAAATCCACATACACACCTGGCAGGATCCTGATACACTGTGAAAAACCCACACATACCTGGCATGATCCTGATAAACTGTGAAACGCACATACACACCTGGCAGGATCATGAGACACTGTGAGAAACCCATACACACCCGGCAGGATTCTGATCCACATTGAAAGCCCCATACACACCTGGCAGGGTCCTGATACACTGTGAAAATCCCACACACAACTGGCAGGATCCTGATGCACAGTGAAAACACCAAACACACCTGGCAGGTTCCTGATGGACTGTGAAAACCCCATACACACCTGGCAGGATCCTTATGCACTGTGAAAACCCCATACACACCTGGCAGGATCCTGATACACTGTGAAAATCCCACACACACCTGGCAGTATCCTGATCCACTGTGAAAACCCCTTACACACCTGGCAGGATCCTGATAAAACTGTGAAAACCCCACACACTTGGCAGGATCCTGATACATTGTGAAAAACCCATACACACCTGGCAGGATCCTGATACACTGTGAAAGCCCCATACACACCTGGCAGGATCCTGATACACTGTGAAAACCCCATACACACCTGGCAGGATCCTGATGCACTGTGAAAACCCCATTCACATCTGGCAGTTTCCTGATAAACTTTGAAACCCACAGACACACCTGGCAGGATCCTGATGAACTGTGAAACCCCCAGACACACCACGCAGGATCCTGATAAACTGTGAAACCCCCATACACACCTGGCAGGATCCTGATGAACTGTGAAACCCCCATACACACCTGGCAGGATCCTGATAAACTGTGAAACCCACATACACGCCTGGCAGGATCCTGTTAAACTTTGAAACCCCCATACACACCTGGCAGGATCCTGATACACTGTGAAAACGCCATACACATGTGGCAGGATCCTGATCCACTGTGAAACCCCATACACACCAGGCAGGATCCTGATATACTGTGAAACCCACATACACACCTGGCAGGAGCCTGATACACTGTGAAACCCACATGCACACCTGGCAGGATCCTGATCCACTGTGAAAACCCCATACACACCTGGCAGGATCCTGATCCTCTGCGAAAACCCCTTACACACTTGGCAGGATCCTGATAAACTGCGAAACGCCCATACACACCTGGCAGGATCCTGATATGTTGTGAAAACCCATACACACCTGGCAGGATACTCAGATACTGTGAAACCCCCATACACACCTGGCAGGAGCCTGATGCACTGTGAAATCCCTGTACACACCTGGCAGGTACCTGATGCACAGTGAAACCCCATTCACATCTGGTCGGATCCTGATACACAGTGAAACCCCATTCACATCTGGCAGGATCCTGATACACTGTGAAACCCCATACACATCTGGCAGGATCCTGATACACTGTGAAACCCCATACACACCTGGCAGGATCTTGATACACAGTGACACCCCCATACACACCTGGCAGGATCCTGATCCACTGTGAAAACTCCTTACACGCCTGGCAGGACCTTGATAAACTGTGAACACCCCATACACACCTGGCAGGATCCTGTTACACTGTGAAATCCCTGACATACCTGGCAGGATGATGATCCACCGTGAAAACCCCTTACACACCTGGCAGGATCCAGATCCACTGTGAGCACTCCATACACATCTGGCAGGATACTGATCCACTGTGAAACCCCCGTACACACCTGGCAGGATCCTGATCCACTGTGAAACCCCATTCACATCTGGCAGGATCCTGATAAACTGTGAAACAAACATACACACCTGGCAGGATCCTGATACACTGTCAAAACCCCATACACACTTTGCATGATCATGATGCACAGTGAAACCCCGTACACACGTGGCAGGATCCTGATAAAATGTGAAACACACATACACACCTGGCAGGATCCTGATGCACTGTGAAATCCCCGTAGACACCTGGCAGGTTCCTGATCCACTGTGAAAACCCCATACACATCTGGCAGGATCCTGATACACTGCGAAAACCCCATACACACCTGGCAGGATCCTGATACACTGTGAACAACCGCGTACACAACTGGCAGGATCCTGATACACTGTGAAAACCCCATACACACCTGGCAGGATGCTGATACACTGTGAAAACCCCGTACACACCTGGCAGGATACTGATGCACAGTGAATACCCCAAACACACCTGGCAGGATCCTGAAACACTGTGAAACCCCACACACATGTGGCAGGATCCTGATAAACTGTGGAACCCCCAAACACACCTGGCAGGATCCTGATAAACGGTGAAACCCACATAGACACCAGGCAGCATCCCGATCCACTGTGAAAACCCCAGACACACCAGGCAGGATCTTGATAAACTGTGAAACCCACATACACACCTGGCAGGATCCTGATGAACTGTGAAACCCCCAGACACACCAGGCAGGATCCTGATAAACTGCGAAACCCCCATACACACCTGGCAGGATCCTGATGAACTGTGAAACCCCCATACACACCTGGCAGGATCCTGATAAACGGTGAAACCCACAAAGACACCAGGCAGCATCCCGATCCACTGTGAAAACCCCAGACACACCAGGCAGGATCTTGATAAACTGTGAAACCCACATACACACCTGGCAGGATCCTGATAAACTGTGAAACCCCCAAACACACCTGGCAGGATCCTGATAAATGGTGAAACCCACATAGACACCTGGCAGGATGCTGATCCACTGCGAAATCCCACACACACCAGGCAGGATCCTGATGTACTGTGAAAACCCCAGACACACCAGGCAGGATCCTGATAAACTGTGAAACCCCCATACACACCTGGCAGGATCCTGATGAACTGTGAAACCCCCATACACACCTGGCAGGATCCCGATAAACTGTGAAACACACATACACACCTGGCAGGATTCTGACAAACTGTGAAACCCCCATACACACCTGGCAGGAAACTGACAAACTGTGAAATCAACATACACACCTGGCAGGATCCTGATAAACAGTGAAACCCCCATACACACCTGGCAGGATCCTGATAAATTGTGAAAACCCCAGACACACCTGGCTGGATCCTGATAAACTGTGAAATCCACATACACACCTGGCAGGATCCTGATACACTGTGAAAAACCCACACATACCTGGCATGATCCTGATAAACTGTGAAACGCACATACACACCTGGCAGGATCATGAGACACTGTGAGAAACCCATACACACCCGGCAGGATTCTGATCCACAGTGAAAGCCCCATACACACCTGGCAGGGTCCTGATACACTGTGAAAATCCCACACACACCTGGCAGGATCCTGATGCACAGTGAAAACACCAAACACACCTGGCAGGTTCCTGATGTACTGTGAAAACCCCATACACACATGGCAGGATCCTTATGCACTGTGAAAACCCCATACACACCTGGCAGGATCCTGATACACTGTGAAAATCCCACACACACCTGGCAGTATCCTGATCCACTGTGAAAACCCCTTACACGCCTGGCAGAATCCTGATAAAACTGTGAAAACCCCACACACTTGGCAGGATCCTGATACACTGTGAAAAACCCATACACACCTGGCAGGATCCTGATACACTGTGAAAGCCCCAGACACACCTGGCAGGATCCTGATACACTGTGAAAACCCCATACACACCTGGCAGGATCCTGATGCACTGTGAAAACCCCATTCACATCTGGCAGTTTCCTGATAAACTTTGAAACCCACATACACACCTGGCAGGATCCTGATGAACTGTGAAACCCCCAGACACACCACGCAGGATCCTGATAAACTGTGAAACCCCCATACACACCTGGCAGGATCCTGATGAACTGTGAAACCCCCATACACAGCTGGCAGGATCCTGATAAACTGTGAAACCCACATACACGCCTGGCAGGATCCTGTTAAACTTTGAAACCCCCATACACACCTGGCAGGATCCTGATACACTGTGAAAACGCCATACACATGTGGCAGGATCCTGATCCACTGTGAAACCCCATACACACCAGGCAGGATCCTGATATACTGTGAAACCCACATACACATCTGGCAGGAGCCTGATACACTGTGAAACCCACATGCACACCTGGCAGGATCCTGATCCACTGTGAAAACCCCATACAAACCTGGCAGGATCCTGATACTCTGTGAAAACCCCATACACACCTGGCAGGATGCTGATGCACAGTGAATACCCCAAACACACCTGGCAGGATCCTGAAACACTGTGAAACCCCACACACACCAGGCAGGATCCTGATGCACTGTGAAAACCCCAGACACACCAGGCAGGATCCTGATAAACTGTGAATCCCCCAAACACACCTGGCAGGATCCTGATAAACGGTGAAACCCACATAGACGCCTGGCAGGATGCTGATCCACTGCGAAATCCCACACACACCAGGCAGGATCCTGATGTACTGTGAAAACCCCAGACACACCAGGCAGGATCCCGATAAACTGTGAAATCCACATACACACCTGGCAGGATCCTGATGAACTGTGAAACCCCCAGACACACCAGGCAGGATCCTGATAAACTGTGAAACCCCCAGACACACCTGGCAGTATCCTGATGAACTGTGAAACCCCCATACACACCTGGCAGGATCCTGATAAACTGTGAAACACACATACACACCTGGCAGGATTCTGACAAACTGTGAAACCCCCATAAACACCTGGCAGGAAACTGACAAACTGTGAAATCAACATACACACCTGGCATTATCCTGATAAACAGTGAAACCCCCATACACACCTGGCAGGATCCTGATAAACTGTGAAAACCCCAGACACACCTGGCTGGATCCTGATAAACTGTGAAATCCACATACACACCTGGCAGGATCCTGATACACTGTGAAAAACCCACACATACCTGGCATGATCCTGATAAACTGTGAAACGCACATACACACCTGGCAGGATCATGAGACACTGTGAGAAACCCATACACACCCGGCAGGATTCTGATCCACATTGAAAGCCCCATACACACCTGGCAGGGTCCTGATACACTGTGAAAATCCCACACACAACTGGCAGGATCCTGATGCACAGTGAAAACACCAAACACACCTGGCAGGTTCCTGATGGACTGTGAAAACCCCATACACACCTGGCAGGATCCTTATGCACTGTGAAAACCCCATACACACCTGGCAGGATCCTGATACACTGTGAAAATCCCACACACACCTGGCAGTATCCTGATCCACTGTGAAAACCCCTTACACACCTGGCAGGATCCTGATAAAACTGTGAAAACCCCACACACTTGGCAGGATCCTGATACATTGTGAAAAACCCATACACACCTGGCAGGATCCTGATACACTGTGAAAGCCCCATACACACCTGGCAGGATCCTGATACACTGTGAAAACCCCATACACACCTGGCAGGATCCTGATGCACTGTGAAAACCCCATTCACATCTGGCAGTTTCCTGATAAACTTTGAAACCCACAGACACACCTGGCAGGATCCTGATGAACTGTGAAACCCCCAGACACACCACGCAGGATCCTGATAAACTGTGAAACCCCCATACACACCTGGCAGGATCCTGATGAACTGTGAAACCCCCATACACACCTGGCAGGATCCTGATAAACTGTGAAACCCACATACACGCCTGGCAGGATCCTGTTAAACTTTGAAACCCCCATACACACCTGGCAGGATCCTGATACACTGTGAAAACGCCATACACATGTGGCAGGATCCTGATCCACTGTGAAACCCCATACACACCAGGCAGGATCCTGATATACTGTGAAACCCACATACACACCTGGCAGGAGCCTGATACACTGTGAAACCCACATGCACACCTGGCAGGATCCTGATCCACTGTGAAAACCCCATACACACCTGGCAGGATCCTGATCCTCTGCGAAAACCCCTTACACACTTGGCAGGATCCTGATAAACTGCGAAACGCCCATACACACCTGGCAGGATCCTGATATGTTGTGAAAACCCATACACACCTGGCAGGATACTCAGATACTGTGAAACCCCCATACACACCTGGCAGGAGCCTGATGCACTGTGAAATCCCTGTACACACCTGGCAGGTACCTGATGCACAGTGAAACCCCATTCACATCTGGTCGGATCCTGATACACAGTGAAACCCCATTCACATCTGGCAGGATCCTGATACACTGTGAAACCCCATACACATCTGGCAGGATCCTGATACACTGTGAAACCCCATACACACCTGGCAGGATCCTGATACACAGTGACACCCCCATACACACCTGGCAGGATCCTGATCCACTGTGAAAACTCCTTACACGCCTGGCAGGACCTTGATAAACTGTGAACACCCCATACACACCTGGCAGGATCCTGTTACACTGTGAAATCCCTGACATACCTGGCAGGATGATGATCCACCGTGAAAACCCCTTACACACCTGGCAGGATCCAGATCCACTGTGAGCACTCCATACACATCTGGCAGGATACTGATCCACTGTGAAACCCCCGTACACACCTGGCAGGATCCTGATCCACTGTGAAACCCCATTCACATCTGGCAGGATCCTGATAAACTGTGAAACAAACATACACACCTGGCAGGATCCTGATACACTGTCAAAACCCCATACACACTTTGCATGATCATGATGCACAGTGAAACCCCGTACACACGTGGCAGGATCCTGATAAAATGTGAAACACACATACACACCTGGCAGGATCCTGATGCACTGTGAAATCCCCGTAGACACCTGGCAGGTTCCTGATCCACTGTGAAAACCCCATACACATCTGGCAGGATCCTGATACACTGCGAAAACCCCATACACACCTGGCAGGATCCTGATACACTGTGAACAACCGCGTACACAACTGGCAGGATCCTGATACACTGTGAAAACCCCATACACACCTGGCAGGATGCTGATACACTGTGAAAACCCCGTACACACCTGGCAGGATACTGATGCACAGTGAATACCCCAAACACACCTGGCAGGATCCTGAAACACTGTGAAACCCCACACACATGTGGCAGGATCCTGATAAACTGTGGAACCCCCAAACACACCTGGCAGGATCCTGATAAACGGTGAAACCCACATAGACACCAGGCAGCATCCCGATCCACTGTGAAAACCCCAGACACACCAGGCAGGATCTTGATAAACTGTGAAACCCACATACACACCTGGCAGGATCCTGATGAACTGTGAAACCCCCAGACACACCAGGCAGGATCCTGATAAACTGCGAAACCCCCATACACACCTGGCAGGATCCTGATGAACTGTGAAACCCCCATACACACCTGGCAGGATCCTGATAAACGGTGAAACCCACAAAGACACCAGGCAGCATCCCGATCCACTGTGAAAACCCCAGACACACCAGGCAGGATCTTGATAAACTGTGAAACCCACATACACACCTGGCAGGATCCTGATAAACTGTGAAACCCCCAAACACACCTGGCAGGATCCTGATAAATGGTGAAACCCACATAGACACCTGGCAGGATGCTGATCCACTGCGAAATCCCACACACACCAGGCAGGATCCTGATGTACTGTGAAAACCCCAGACACACCAGGCAGGATCCTGATAAACTGTGAAACCCCCATACACACCTGGCAGGATCCTGATGAACTGTGAAACCCCCATACACACCTGGCAGGATCCTGATAAACTGTGAAACACACATACACACCTGGCAGGATTCTGACAAACTGTGAAACCCCCATACACACCTGGCAGGAAACTGACAAACTGTGAAATCAACATACACACCTGGCAGGATCCTGATAAACAGTGAAACCCCCATACACACCTGGCAGGATCCTGATAAATTGTGAAAACCCCAGACACACCTGGCTGGATCCTGATAAACTGTGAAATCCACATACACACCTGGCAGGATCCTGATACACTGTGAAAAACCCACACATACCTGGCATGATCCTGATAAACTGTGAAATGCACATACACACCTGGCAGGATCATGAGACACTGTGAGAAACCCATACACACCCGGCAGGATTCTGATCCACAGTGAAAGCCCCATACACACCTGGCAGGGTCCTGATACACTGTGAAAATCCCACACACACCTGGCAGGATCCTGATGCACAGTGAAAACACCAAACACACCTGGCAGGTTCCTGATGTACTGTGAAAACCCCATACACACATGGCAGGATCCTTATGCACTGTGAAAACCCCATACACACCTGGCAGGATCCTGATACACTGTGAAAATCCCACACACACCTGGCAGTATCCTGATCCACTGTGAAAACCCCTTACACGCCTGGCAGAATCCTGATAAAACTGTGAAAACCCCACACACTTGGCAGGATCCTGATACACTGTGAAAAACCCATACACACCTGGCAGGATCCTGATACACTGTGAAAGCCCCAGACACACCTGGCAGGATCCTGATACACTGTGAAAACCCCATACACACCTGGCAGGATCCTGATGCACTGTGAAAACCCCATTCACATCTGGCAGTTTCCTGATAAACTTTGAAACCCACATACACACCTGGCAGGATCCTGATGAACTGTGAAACCCCCAGACACACCACGCAGGATCCTGATAAACTGTGAAACCCCCATACACACCTGGCAGGATCCTGATGAACTGTGAAACCCCCATACACAGCTGGCAGGATCCTGATAAACTGTGAAACCCACATACACGCCTGGCAGGATCCTGTTAAACTTTGAAACCCCCATACACACCTGGCAGGATCCTGATACACTGTGAAAACGCCATACACATGTGGCAGGATCCTGATCCACTGTGAAACCCCATACACACCAGGCAGGATCCTGATATACTGTGAAACCCACATACACATCTGGCAGGAGCCTGATACACTGTGAAACCCACATGCACACCTGGCAGGATCCTGATCCACTGTGAAAACCCCATACAAACCTGGCAGGATCCTGATACTCTGTGAAAACCCCATACACACCTGGCAGGATGCTGATGCACAGTGAATACCCCAAACACACCTGGCAGGATCCTGAAACACTGTGAAACCCCACACACACCAGGCAGGATCCTGATGCACTGTGAAAACCCCAGACACACCAGGCAGGATCCTGATAAACTGTGAATCCCCCAAACACACCTGGCAGGATCCTGATAAACGGTGAAACCCACATAGACGCCTGGCAGGATGCTGATCCACTGCGAAATCCCACACACACCAGGCAGGATCCTGATGTACTGTGAAAACCCCAGACACACCAGGCAGGATCCCGATAAACTGTGAAATCCACATACACACCTGGCAGGATCCTGATGAACTGTGAAACCCCCAGACACACCAGGCAGGATCCTGATAAACTGTGAAACCCCCAGACACACCTGGCAGTATCCTGATGAACTGTGAAACCCCCATACACACCTGGCAGGATCCTGATAAACTGTGAAACACACATACACACCTGGCAGGATTCTGACAAACTGTGAAACCCCCATAAACACCTGGCAGGAAACTGACAAACTGTGAAATCAACATACACACCTGGCATTATCCTGATAAACAGTGAAACCCCCATACACACCTGGCAGGATCCTGATAAACTGTGAAAACCCCAGACACACCTGGCTGGATCCTGATAAACTGTGAAATCCACATACACACCTGGCAGGATCCTGATACACTGTGAAAAACCCACACATACCTGGCATGATCCTGATAAACTGTGAAACGCACATACACACCTGGCAGGATCATGAGACACTGTGAGAAACCCATACACACCCGGCAGGATTCTGATCCACATTGAAAGCCCCATACACACCTGGCAGGGTCCTGATACACTGTGAAAATCCCACACACAACTGGCAGGATCCTGATGCACAGTGAAAACACCAAACACACCTGGCAGGTTCCTGATGGACTGTGAAAACCCCATACACACCTGGCAGGATCCTTATGCACTGTGAAAACCCCATACACACCTGGCAGGATCCTGATACACTGTGAAAATCCCACACACACCTGGCAGTATCCTGATCCACTGTGAAAACCCCTTACACACCTGGCAGGATCCTGATAAAACTGTGAAAACCCCACACACTTGGCAGGATCCTGATACATTGTGAAAAACCCATACACACCTGGCAGGATCCTGATACACTGTGAAAGCCCCATACACACCTGGCAGGATCCTGATACACTGTGAAAACCCCATACACACCTGGCAGGATCCTGATGCACTGTGAAAACCCCATTCACATCTGGCAGTTTCCTGATAAACTTTGAAACCCACAGACACACCTGGCAGGATCCTGATGAACTGTGAAACCCCCAGACACACCACGCAGGATCCTGATAAACTGTGAAACCCCCATACACACCTGGCAGGATCCTGATGAACTGTGAAACCCCCATACACACCTGGCAGGATCCTGATAAACTGTGAAACCCACATACACGCCTGGCAGGATCCTGTTAAACTTTGAAACCCCCATACACACCTGGCAGGATCCTGATACACTGTGAAAACGCCATACACATGTGGCAGGATCCTGATCCACTGTGAAACCCCATACACACCAGGCAGGATCCTGATATACTGTGAAACCCACATACACACCTGGCAGGAGCCTGATACACTGTGAAACCCACATGCACACCTGGCAGGATCCTGATCCACTGTGAAAACCCCATACACACCTGGCAGGATCCTGATCCTCTGCGAAAACCCCTTACACACTTGGCAGGATCCTGATAAACTGCGAAACGCCCATACACACCTGGCAGGATCCTGATATGTTGTGAAAACCCATACACACCTGGCAGGATACTCAGATACTGTGAAACCCCCATACACACCTGGCAGGAGCCTGATGCACTGTGAAATCCCTGTACACACCTGGCAGGTACCTGATGCACAGTGAAACCCCATTCACATCTGGTCGGATCCTGATACACAGTGAAACCCCATTCACATCTGGCAGGATCCTGATACACTGTGAAACCCCATACACATCTGGCAGGATCCTGATACACTGTGAAACCCCATACACACCTGGCAGGATCCTGATACACAGTGACACCCCCATACACACCTGGCAGGATCCTGATCCACTGTGAAAACTCCTTACACGCCTGGCAGGACCTTGATAAACTGTGAACACCCCATACACACCTGGCAGGATCCTGTTACACTGTGAAATCCCTGACATACCTGGCAGGATGATGATCCACCGTGAAAACCCCTTACACACCTGGCAGGATCCAGATCCACTGTGAGCACTCCATACACATCTGGCAGGATACTGATCCACTGTGAAACCCCCGTACACACCTGGCAGGATCCTGATCCACTGTGAAACCCCATTCACATCTGGCAGGATCCTGATAAACTGTGAAACAAACATACACACCTGGCAGGATCCTGATACACTGTCAAAACCCCATACACACTTTGCATGATCATGATGCACAGTGAAACCCCGTACACACGTGGCAGGATCCTGATAAAATGTGAAACACACATACACACCTGGCAGGATCCTGATGCACTGTGAAATCCCCGTAGACACCTGGCAGGTTCCTGATCCACTGTGAAAACCCCATACACATCTGGCAGGATCCTGATACACTGCGAAAACCCCATACACACCTGGCAGGATCCTGATACACTGTGAACAACCGCGTACACAACTGGCAGGATCCTGATACACTGTGAAAACCCCATACACACCTGGCAGGATGCTGATACACTGTGAAAACCCCGTACACACCTGGCAGGATACTGATGCACAGTGAATACCCCAAACACACCTGGCAGGATCCTGAAACACTGTGAAACCCCACACACATGTGGCAGGATCCTGATAAACTGTGGAACCCCCAAACACACCTGGCAGGATCCTGATAAACGGTGAAACCCACATAGACACCAGGCAGCATCCCGATCCACTGTGAAAACCCCAGACACACCAGGCAGGATCTTGATAAACTGTGAAACCCACATACACACCTGGCAGGATCCTGATGAACTGTGAAACCCCCAGACACACCAGGCAGGATCCTGATAAACTGTGAAACCCCCATACACACCTGGCAGGAACCTGATGAACTGTGAAACCCCCATACACACCTGGCAGGATCCTGATAAACTGTGAAACCCACATACACACCTGGCAGGATCCTGATAAACTGTGAAACCCCATACACACGATGCAGGATCCTGATACACTGTGAAAATGCCATACACACGTGGCAGGATCCTGATCCAATGTGAAACCCCATACACACCAGGCAGGATCCTGATAAACTGTGAAACCCACATACACACGATGCAGGATCCTGATACACTGTGAAACCCCCATACACATCTGGAAGGATCCTGATGCACTGTGAAAACCCCATACACATCTGGCAGGATCCTGATGCACTGTGAAAACCCCATTCACACCTGGCAGTTTCCTGATAAACTGTGAAACCCACATACACACCTGGCAGGATACTGATGAACTTTGAAACCCCCAGACGCACCAGGCAGGATCCTGAAAAACTGTGAAACCCCCATACACACCTGGCAGGATCCTGATGAACTGTGAAACCCCCATACACACCTGGCAGGATTCTGATAAACTGTGAAACCCACATGCACACCTGCCAGGATCCTGATAAACTGTGAAACCCCCAAACACAACTGGCAGGATCCTGAACCACTGTGAAACCCCATACACATGTGGCAGGTTCCTGAACCACTGTGAAACCCCATACACATGTGGCAGGATACTGATAAACTGTGGAACCCCCAAACACACCTGGCAGGATCCTGATAATCTGTGAAACCCACATAGACACCTGGCAGGATCCTGATGCAGTGTGAAAACCCCATACACACCAGGCAGGATCCTGATAAACTGTTAAAACCACATACACACCTGGCAGGATCCTGATACACTGTGAAAACCCCATACACACCTGGCAGGATCCTGATACACTGTGAAAACCGCATACACACCTGGCAGGATCCGAATGCACTGTGAAAACCCCATACACATCTGGAAGGATCCTGATGCACTGTGAAAACCCATACACATCTTACAGGATCCTGATGCACTGTGAAATCCCCAGACACACCAGGCAGGATCCTGATAAACTGTGAAACCCACATACACACTTGGCAGGATCCTGATGAACTGTGAAACCCACAAACACACGTGGCAGGATCCTGATAAACTGTGAAACCCCATACACACCAGGCAGGATCCTGATACACTGTGAAACCCCCATACACATCTGGAAGGATCCTGATGCACTGTGAAAACCCCATACACATCTGGCAGGATCCTGATGCACTGTGAAAACCCCATTCACATCTGGCAGTTTCCTGATAAACTTTGAAACCCACATACACACCTGGCAGGATCCTGATGAACTGTGAAACCCCCAGACACACCAGGCAGGATCCTGATAAACTGTGAAACCCACATACACACCTGGCAGGATCCTGATGAACTGTGAAACCCCCAGACACACCAGGCAGGATCCTGATAAACTGTGAAACCCCATACACATCTGGAAGGATCCTGATGCACTGTGAAAACCCATACACATCTGGCAGGATCCTGATGCACTGTGAGAACCCCAGACACACCAGGCAGGATCCTGATATACTGTGAAACCCACATACACACCAGGCAGGATCCTGATAAACTGTGAAACCCACATAAACACGTGGCAGGATCCTGATGAACTGTGAATCCCCATATACACCAGGCAGGATCCTGATAAACTGTGAAACCCACATACACACGATGCAGGATCCTGATACACTGTGAAACCCCCATACACATCTGGAAGGATCCTGATGCACTGTGAAAACCCCATACACATCTGGCAGGATCCTGATGCACTGTGAAAACCCCATTCACATCTGGCAGTTTCCTGATAAACTTTGAAACCCACATACACACCTGGCAGGATCCTGATGAACTGTGACACCCCCAGACACACCAGGCAGGATGCTGATAAACTGTGAAACCCACATACACACCTGGCATGATCCTGATGAACAGTGAAACCCACAGACACACGATGCAGGATCCTGATACACTGTGAAAACCCCATACACATCTGGAAGGATCCTGATGCACTGTGAAAACCCCATACACATCTGGCACGATCCTGATGCACTGTGAAAACCCCATACACATCTGGCAGTTTCCTGATAAACTTTGAAACCCACATACACATCTGGCAGGATCCTGATGAACTGTGAAACCCCCATACACACCTGGCAGGATCCTGATGCACTGTGAAAACGCCATACACACGTGGCAGGATCCTGATCCACTGTGAAACCCCATACACACCAGGCAGGATCCTGATAAACTGTTAAACCCACATACACACCTGGCAGGACCTGATACAATGCGAAACCCACATACACACCTGACAGTATCCTGATCCACTGTGAAAACCCCATACACACCTGGCAGGATCCTGATCCACTGCGAATACCCCTTAGACACTTGGCAGGATCCTGATACACTGTGAAAACCCCATACACACCTGGCAGTATCCTGATACACTGTGAAAACACCATACAAACTTGGCAGGATACCTGATCCACTGTATATACACCATACGCACCTGGCAGGATGCCGATAAACTGTGAAACCCCCATACACACCTGGCAGGATCCTGATAAACTGTGAAACCCCCATACACACCTGGCAGGAGCCTGATGCACTGTGAAATCCCCGTACACACCTGGCAGGTTTTTGATGCATAGTGAGACCCCATTCACATCTGGCAGGATCCTGATACACAGTGAAACCCCATTCACATCTGGCAGGATCCTGATACACTGTGAAACCCCATACACACCTCTCAGCATCCTGATACACTGTGAATCCCCATACACACCTGGCAGGATCCTGATAAACAGTGACACCCCCATACACACCCGGCAGGATCCTGATCTACTGTGAAAACTCCATACACGCCTGGCAGGACCTTGATAAACTGTGAACACCCCATACACACCTGGCAGGATCCTGATACACTGTGAAATCCCTGACATAACAGGCAGGATCCTGATCCACTGCGAAAACCCCGTACATTCCTGGCAGGATCCTGATCCACTGTGAAACCCCATTCACATCTGGCAGGATCCTGATAAACTGTGAAACCCACATAAACACCTGGCAGGATCCTGATACACTGTCAAATCCCCATACACACCTAGCATGATCCTGATGCACAGTGAAACCCCAGACACACCTGGCAGGATCCTGAACCACTGTGAAACCCCATACACAAGTGGCAGGATCCTGATAAACTGTGAAACCCACATACACACCTGGCAGGATCCTGATACACTGTGAAATCCCCGTAGACGCCTGGCAGGTTCCTGATCCACTGTGAAAACCCCATACACACCTGGCAAGATCCTGATAAACAGTGAACAACCCCGTACACACCTGACAGGATCCTGATACACTGTGAAAACCCCATACACACCTGGCAGGATCCTGATGAACTGTGAAACCCCCAGACACACCAGGCAGAATCCTGATAAACTGTGAAACCCCCATACACACCTGGCAGGATCCTGATGAGCTGTGAAACCCCCATACACACCTGGCAGGATCCTGATAAACTGTGAAACCCACATACACACCTGGCAGGATCCTAATAAACTGTGAAACCCCATACACACGATGCAGGATCCTGATACACTGTGAAAACCCCATACACACGTGGCAGGATCCTGATCCACTGTGAAACCCCATACACACCAGGGAGGATCCTGATAAACTGTGAAACCCACATACACACGATGCAGGATCCTGATACACTGTGAAACGCCCATACACATCTGGAAGAATCCTGATGCACTGTGAAAACCCCATACACTCCTGGCAGGATCCTGATGAACTGTGAAACCCCCATACACACCTGGCAGGATCCTGATAAAATGTGAAACACACATGCACACCTGGCAGGATCCTGATAAACTGTGAAACCCCCATACACACCTGGCAGGATCCTGATGAACTGTGAAACCCCCATACACACCTGGCAGGATCCTGATAAACTGTGAAACAAGCATACACACCTGGCAGGATCCTGATAAACTTTGAAACCCACATACACACCTGGCAGGATCCTGATGAACTGTGAAACCCCCAGAAACACCAGGCAGGATCCTGATAAACTGTGAAACCCCCATACACACCTGGTAGGATCCTGATGAACTGTGAAACCCCCATACACACCTGGCAGGATCCTGATAAACTGTGAAACACACATAAACACCTGGCAGGATCCTGATAAACTGTGAAAACCCCATACACACCTGGCAGGAACCTGATACACTGTGAAACCCCATACACACCTGACAGGATCCTGATCCACTGTGAAAACCCCAGACACACCTGGCAGGATCCTGATCCACTGCGAAAACCCGATACACACTTGACAGGATCCTGATACACTGTGAAAACCCCATACACACCTGGCAGGATCCTGATACACTGTGAAAACACCATACACACTTGGCAGGATCCTGATCCACTGTGTATACACCATACGCACCTGGCAGGATGCCGATAAACTGTGAAACCCCCATACACACCTGGAAGGATCCTGATAAACTGTGAAACCCCCATACACACCTGGTAGTATCCTGATATGCTGTGAAAACCCACACACACCTGGCAGGAAACCTGATATACTGTGAAACCCCCATACACACCTGGCAGGAGCCTGATGCACTGTGAAATCCCCGTACACACATGGCAGTTTCCTGATGCACAGTGAAACCCCATTCACATCTGGCAGGATCCTGATACACAGCGAAACCCCATTCACATCAGGCAGGATCCTGATACACTGTGAAACCCCGTACACACCTGGCAGGATCCTGATACACTGTCAAACCCCATACACACCTGGCAGGATCCTGATAAAAAGTGACACTCCCATACACACCTGGCAGGATCCTGATACACTGTGAAAACTCCATACACCCCTGGCAGGACCTTGATAAACTGTGAACACCCCATGCACACCTGGCAGGATCCTGATCCACTGTGAAACCCCATACACAAGTGGCAGGATCCTGATATACTGTGAAACACACATACACACCTGGCAGGATCCTGATGCACTGTGAAATCCCCGTAGACACCTGGCAGGATCCTGATCCACTGTGAAAACCCAATACACATCTGGCAGGATCCTGATACACTGTGAAAACACCATACACACCTGGCAAGATCCTGATACACTGTGAACAACCCCGGACACACCTGGCAGGGTCCTGATACACTGTGAAAACCCCATACACACCTGGCAGGATGCTGATACACTGTGAAAACCCCATACACACCTGGCAGGATCCTGATAAACTGTGAAACCCACATACACACCTGGCAGGATCCAGATGAACTGTGAAACCCACATACACACCTGGCAGGATCCTGAAAAACTGTGAAACCCCATGCACACGATGCAGGATCCTGATACACTGTGAAACCCCCATACACATCTGGAAGGATCCTGATGCACTGTGAAACCGCCAGACACACCACGCAGGATCCTGATAAACTGTGAAACCCCCATACACACCTGGCAGGATCCTGATGAACTGTGAAACCCCCATACACACCTGGCAGGATCCTGATACACTGTGAAACCCCCATACACATCTTGAAGGATCCTGATGCACTGTGAAAACCCCATACACACCTGGCAGGATCCTCAGATACTGTGAAACCCCCGTACACACCTGGCAGCTACCTGATGCACAGTGAAACCCCATTCACATCTGTTCGGATCCTGATACACAGTGAAACCCAATTCACATCTGGCAGGATCCTGATTCACTGTGAAACCCCATACACACCACCTGGCAGGATCCTGATACACTGTGAAACCCCATACACACCTGGCAGGATCCTGATACACAGTGACACCCCCATACACACCTGGCAGGATCCTGATCCACTGTGAAAACTCCTTACACGCCTGGCAGGACCTTGATAAACTGTGAACACCCCATGCACACCTGGCAGGATCCTGTTACACTGTGAAATCCCTGACATACCTGGCAGGATGCTGATCCACTGTGAAAACCCCTTACACACCTGGCAGGATCCAGATCCACTGTGAAAACTCCATACACATCTGGCAGGATACTGATCCACTGTGAAACCCCCGTACACACCTGGCAGGATCCTGATCCACTGTGAAACCCCATTCACATCTGGCAGGATCCTGATAAACAGTGAAACCCACATACACACCTGGCAGGATCCTGATACACTGTCAAAACCCCATACACACCTACCATGATCATGATGCACACTGAAACCCCAGACACACCTGGCAGGATCCTGAACAACTGTGAAACCACGTACACACGTGACAGCATCCTGATAAACTGTGAAACCCACATACACACCTGGCAGGATCCTGATGCACTGTGAAATCCCCGTAGACACCTGGCAGGTTCCTGATCCACTGTGAAAACCCCATACACATCTGGCAGGATCACGATACACTGCAAAAACCCCATACACACCTGGCAGGATCCTGATACACTGTGAACAACCGCATACACAACTGGCAGGATCCTGATACACTGTGAAAACCCCATACACACCTGGCAGGATGCTGATACACTGTGAAAACCCCGTACACACCTGGCAGGATCCTGAAACACTGTGAAACCCCACACACATGTGGCAGGATCCTGATAAACTGTGGAACCCCCAAACACATCAGGCAGGATCCTGATCCACTGTGAAAACCCCAGACAAACCAGGCAGGATCTTGATAAACTGTGAAACCCACATACACACCTGGCAGGATCCTGATGAACTGTGAAACCCCCAGACACACCAGGCAGGATCCTGATAAACTGTGAAACCCCCATACACACCTGGCAGGATGCTGATGAACTGTGAAACCCCCATACACACCTGGCAGGATCCTGATAAACTGTGAAACACACATACACACCTGGCAGGATCCTGATAAACTGTGAAGCCCCATACAGACGGTGCAGGATCCTGATACACTTTGAAAACGCCATACACACGTGGCAGGATCCTGATCCACTGTGAAACCCCATACACACCAGGCAGGATCCTGATAAACTGTGAAACCCACATACACACGATGCAGGATCCTGATACACTGTGAAACCCCCATACACATCTGGAAGGATCCTGATGCACTGTGAAAACCCCATACACATCTGGCAGGATCCTGATGCACTGTGAAAACCCCATTCACATCTGGCAGTTTCCTGATAAACTGTGAAACCCACATACACACCTGGCAGGATCCTGATGAACTGTGAAACCCCCAGACACACCAGGCAGGATCCTGAAAAACTGTGAAACCCCCATACACACCTGGCAGTATCCTGATGAACCGTGAAACCCCCATACACACCTGGCAGGATCCTGATAAACTGTGAAACCCACATGCACACCTGGCAGGATCCTGATAAACTGTGAAAACCCCAAACACACCTGGCAGGATCCTGAACCACTGTGAAACCCCATACACATGTGGCAGGTTCCTGAACCACTGTGAAACCCCATACACATGTGGCAGGATACTGATAAACTGTGGAACCCCCAAACACACCTGGCAGGATCCTGATAAACTGTGAAACCCACATAGACACCTGACAGGATCCTGATGCAGTGTGAAAACCCCATACACACCAGGCAGGATCCTGATAAACTGTTAAACCCACATACACACCTGGCAGGATCCTGATACACTGTGAAACCCCATATACACCTGGCAGGATCCTGATACACAGTGACACCCCCATACACACCTGGCAGGATCCTGATCCACTGTGAAAACTCCTTACACGCCTGGCAGGACCTTGATAAACTGTGAACACCCCATGCACACCTGGCAGGATCCTGTTACACTGTGAAATCCCTGACAGACCTGGCAGGATGCTGATCCACTGTGAAAACCCCTTACACACCTGGCAGGATCCAGATCCACTGTGAAAACTCCATACACATCTGGCAGGATACTGATCCACTGTGAAACCCCCGTACACACCTGGCAGGATCCTGATCCACTGTGAAACCCCATTCACATCTGGCAGGATCCTGATAAACTGTGAAACCCACATACACACCTGGCAGGATCCTGATACACTGTCAAAACCCCATACACACCTAGCATGATCATGATGCACACTGAAACCCCAGACACACCTGGCAGGATCCTGAACAACTGTGAAACCCCGTACACACGTGACAGCATCCTGATAAACTGTGAAACCCACATACACACCTGGCAGGATCCTGATGCACTGTGAAATCCCCGAAAGCCGAAAGCAACAAACATGAATAAACACAGTGGGCAGGAATATGGTGAAAAAAATTGAATGATGAAACAAAGTAAAATAATTAAAGTAAACATGAAAGATAAAGTTAAAAATAAAAAAAAAATTGGGGGCCTGTCATGCTCTGAAATTATTGAACTCAGTCTTCAGCTCGCAAGGCTGTAGAGTGCCTAACTGGTGAATGGGATGCTGATGCTCGATCTTGTGTTGATGTTCACTGGAAGACTGCAGCAATCCGAGGACAGAGATGTGGGCTTCACAGCAGTGGTGTGTGTTGAAATGGCAAGTGACAGATGGATCAGGATCATGTTTTAAGACTGAGCGGAGGTGTTCAGAAAAGTGCTTACCTAATCTACGTTTGGTCTCCCAAATGTAGAGGAGACCACAATGTGAGCAGCGAATGCAGAATACTAATTTGAAAGATGTACAAGAAATGGCTACTTCATCTGAAATGGGTGTTTCCGGCCTTGGATAGTGAAGCGAGAGGAGTAAAAAGGCAGGTATTACACATCCTGCGATTGCATGGGAAGGTGCCGTGGGAAGGGGACGAGGTGGCGAGGGTAATGCAGGAGTGGACCAGGGTGTTGCAGAGGGAACAATCCCCTCAGAAGGCTGACAGGGAGAGGAGATGTATTTGGTGGCGCATTACGCTGGATGTGGCGGAAATGGCGCAGGATAACCATATGCATGTGCAGGCTGGTGGGTGGAAAATGTGGAAAAGAGGATCCCTGTCGCAGTTCTGGGAGGGAGAGGAAGGGCTGAGGGTACAGTTACAGGAAATAGGCCGGACACGGTTGAGGGCCCTGTCACCCACAGTGGGGAGGAATCCTTGGTTGAGGAAAAAATAAACCATATTAGAGGCGCTGTCGTGCACAGTGAATCGTCACAAGGTTGAACACAGCTTCCCGGGAAACCTGTGCATTGAGTAGTCACAAGTTTAAACACATGGCCTGGGCGGAAGATGCACGGTTAATTATCACAAGATTAAACACAGGGACCAGGGACTCCTGCACAGTGATTGGACACATGTTTAAGCACAGGGCCCGGGGGGAACCTGCACAGTGAATAGTCACAAGTTTAAACACAGGGCTTGGGGGATCCTGCACAGTGAATAGTCACAATTTAAACACAAGGCCTGGGCGGAAGATGCACGGTTAATTATCACAAGATTAAACACAGGGACCAAGGACTCCTGCACAGTGATTGGACACATGTTTAAGTACAGGGCCCGGGGGGAACCTGCACAGTGAATAGTCACAAGTTTAAACACAGGGCTCGGGGGAACCTGCACAGTGAATAGTCCCAAATTTAAACACAGGGCCCAGGGGATCCTGCACAGTGAATAGTCACAAGTTTAAACACAGGGCCCAGGGGATCCTGCACAGTGAATTGTCACAGGTTTAAACACAGGGTCCAGGGGATCCTGCACAGTGAATAGTCACAAGTTTAAACACAGGGCCCAGGGGATCCTGCACAGTGAATTGTCACAGGTTTAAACACAGGGCCCAGGGAATCCTGCACAGTGAATAGTCACAAGTTTAAACACAGGGCCCAGGGGATCCTGCACAGTGAATAGTCACAAGTTTAAACACAGGGCCCAGGGGATCCTGCACAGTGAATAGTCACAGGTTTAAACACAGGGTCCAGGGGATCCTGCACAGTGAATAGTCACAAGTTTAAACACAGGGCCCAGGGGATCCTGCACAGTGAATTGTCACAGGTTTAAACACAGGGCCTGGGGGATCCTGCACAGTGAATAGTCACAAGTCTAAACACAGGGCCCAGGGGATCCTGCACAGTGAATAGTCACAAGTTTAAACACAGCGCCCGGGGATCCTGCACAGTGAATAGTCACAAGTTTAAACACAGCGCCCGGGGATCCTGCACAGTGAATAGTCACAAGTTTAAACACAGGGCCCGGGGGATCTTGCACAGTAAATGCGTACAAGTTTAAACACATGGCCTGGGGGAAAATTGCACAGTGAATTGTCGCAAGATTAAATACACGGTCCGGGACATCCTGCACAGTGATTCGTGTCAAGTTTAAACACATTGCTCGGGTGGATCCTGCACAGTGATAGGTGTCAAGGTTAAACACAGGGCCCCGGGGGGATCCTGCTAAGTGATTCGTAAGAAATGGAAACACAGAGCCCGGGGAGAAACCGCAGAGTGAATAGTCACATGATCAAACACAGGGCCTGCAGGGAGGCCGCACAGTCAGTAGTCACAAGATTAAACACAGGGCCACGGGGGAAGCCGCAGTTTGAATAGTCACAAGAGTAACCACAGGGCCCGGGGTAAGCCACACAGTGAATAGTCATAAGATTAAACACAGGGCCAGGGGGGAAGCTGCACAGTGAGTAGTCACAAGATTTAACACAGGGCCCAGGGGGAAGCCGCACAGTGAATAGTCACATGATTAAACACAGGGCACGGGGGAAGCCGCACAGTGAATAGTCATAAGATTAAACACAGGGCCCAGGGGGAAGCCGCACAGTGAATAGTCACATGATTAAACACAGGGCACGGGGGAAGCCGCACAGTGAATAGTCACAAGATTAAACACAGGGCCCGGGAGGAAGCCGCACAGTGAAGAGTCACAAGATTAAACACAGGGCCCGGGGGGAAGCCGCATAGTGATTAAACACAGGGCCCGGGGGAAAGCAACAAAGTGAATAGTCACAAGATTAAACACAGGAACCAGCGGGAAACCGCAAGGTGAATGGTCACAAGATTAAACACAGGGTTCGGGGGAAAGCCACAATGTGAATAGTCACAAGGTTAAGCAAAGAGCCCAGGGTGTACCGGCACAGTGCTCTTACCATTCCCTCTCGTAAATATAATGGTCACGAGTTGGACTCTAAGCCTGCTGGGAATTGCTGGAGCGTTCCAGTTATACCAACTGTGGAAGTGAACAGTTTGCTCACACAATGGTGTTAAATCTCCTTCTGTACTTTTCAAGGCATATGATGCCAAGAGGGCCAAAACTACTGGAGTGCACTACTGGTGTTGCTTCCTTAGCTCAGAAGGCGAGTACAGAACGCCACAGCACTGAGGGAGGTGAGCTGTCCATGCCTCCGGGTGGGTGCTAGTTACCTCCCAAAGAAGCAGGTTGCTGACTTTTAAGAGCAAAGTATGTTGTATTAGCATTCAACACCCAACCACCACTTCTAATACACCGAACGTCTCTCTACCCCCAGCACAAGTACAGTGATCTAGGGGGAGACGTGTATGGAAGCCTTGGGGTAGCTGGGTACTGTTGGTATGCCTGTGATGTTGTAGACATGGACCCAAATGAGTTATCTCATATTGACCCCAGATCCTACAGCTTGCAGATTACTCATCTTATACACAGGGTAAACACACCATGTGATGCAAGCTTCGCAGTACAGTAAGTAGTCATGTGTGTGCTTCAGATGCAAAATTAGCAGTCAATACCCACATAGTCGAATAGCCTGCAACCATTCAGTTCGAAGGCTCACATTTGAAGAATAGCTTCTTGGGCAAGGTCGTGGGGAACTACTAACACCAGTCAAATTGGAATTCAGTGGAATTACAGGCTTCAACAGAAGTTAAGTCCAGAACAGCCATTGCACAGTACACCAGCTTGTATTTACAAAAGCATAGGATGGAGGGGGAGAGTGTGCTGGAAGTGTGACCAGCAAGGGAGCAGGCTCTGTGTTTATTTTTTTTCCTCTTTCCTATGAAATGTCTTGCCATGTGAAGAGAGAAAACTTTCCTTAGATGGTGTGACATACCACAGAAAACGCAATGCTGCCTTCTGTAATAAGCATATTTAGGCCGTTCAACAGTACTGCGAACAGCAACGTTATGTAACGTGCTATGCATCATTCAAACGGTCCCGTATCCTGACTCACAGCAATGCCCGTTCACGCATCAGCTCCTGCTCTCGCTGATCTACATTGGTTCCCAGTCAAGCTACTTCTAAAGTTGTCGTCCTCGATTACAAAACACACAGTGGAAGTCGCTGCATTCTTACTCTCTGTCAACTCCTCCTGTCCTACAATACTCACTTCCTCTGCAAAATCCTTGAGCTGCCAGAACTGTACCCCAAGCTAATATCCTTTCTACTTGTGTCGCCTCCTTCAGGAATACAGTCTCTCAATCTCTGTAACATCCTCCAGTGCAACACACCTCCCTATCATTGAAACGTCTCCCAGCCCTGCAACCCTCCATCTCTCTGGACGTCCTCGAGCGCTATCACCCTCTCTATCTCTGTCACATCCTCCAGCACTACAACCCTATCTCTGTAGCTTATTTCAGATCCGCAACTCTCCCTATCAATGTAACTGATTCCAGAATAACAACCCTCCCCATCTCTAGAATTTCCACAAGCAGCAAACCCTTCCGTATTTCTGCAAACTACTCCAGCCTCTATAACCATCCCGATCTCTGGAACATCCACCAGCTCCGAAACCGTTCCTAAATCTGTACCCTCATCCAGCCACACAACCATCCTCAGCTCTGTGTGCTCCACTAGCCCCTCCGATACTCTATATCTCTGTGACCTCTTCCAGCCTTGCCAACATCCCTATCTCTGTAACTTCCTCTGGCCCCTGGAATTATCTGAGCTTTCTGCATTCCTCCAATGCTGGCTCTTCTGCACCAGCCTCCTCCTCCAACATTGGAGCCTATGCTTTCAGCTGACCAAGCCCTTAACTCTGGTATTCCCTTCCTAAACCATTTCACCTGTCTGATGTTCCTTTGACGCTCCTTAAATCCTAAGTCTTTGGCCACGCTGTTCTCATAGCGGCTAATGTGATTTTGAGTCAAGATTTGCATGGTAATCACTCCTGTAAAGTGCCTTGGGACTTGCTTTTTTGCTGCAATTTAGGCTGTTGCTGTTGATTGCAAGACTGAAGCGTGTTTTCTGGATGAGACGTTCAACAGACGTTCTGTCTCCCTTCTCAAGTGGACATGAATTATCCCAGCGCCACGACGAGAAGAAGTGCAAGGGAAAGTCTTTCCCGAGTCCTGGGCTCAATATTTATTCCGCAACTAACAAAAATGTTTTCGTATTTTCTGATAATTATGCCATTGTTAGTTGTGGAATCTTGCTATGCAAACATTGGCTGTCACATGTCCTACATTACAACGATGACTAAACTTGGAAAATAGCAGTTAAATGACTGCGAAACATGCAGTCTCCATACAATTTTAGTTTCTCCATCATAAAACAAATTTTGACAGATTGGGAAGCTACAATATTAATTCACAAGGATGATCACAAACTCAAGAATTATGCCCTTTCAGAAAGGCTGAATAGGTTGCAGCTCTTTTGTTGCTGTTGGTTGACCTGGTTGATGTCTTGAAGTTTCTGAAAGGTTCGCTTGTGCAGTCGTTGACACTTGTGGCAGACACAAGGACTATATAAGATGCAATATATATATAATATAATACAAAAACTATAAGATTATTAAATCCTACAGGCAATTCTTTACCGATAGAGGGGTGAGAATGCTGTCACTCCCTACTGCAGAGTGGTTGGGGCGAATAATATAGATGCATTTAGCGATGGTTAACACACGTGGGAGAAAGAAATAGAGGATATTCTGATAGAGTGCGAAGAAGATGGGAGGGAGGAGGCTTGTGAGGAGCATCAATATCCAGGGACCTGTCAGTTGAATGGCCTGTTGCTGCACTGTAAATGTTATGTACTTCTATGTGAAACACTTTGGGATGGCCTGAGTTTGTGAAAGGCACTCTACTTGAAATACATGTCTCTTTGGATGCCTCGAAAAAGGGATAGAATTCGGCTCTTCCTTCAGCCACCTAGGTCCTAAGCTCTGGAATTCCCTCTCTGAATCTGTCTGTCCACTCTTTCTCTCCTCCTCTAATATCCACCTTAACACCTATGTCTCTGACCAAGCTTCTGATCACCAGTCTCAATACCTCCCTGCTTGGCGCGATATGACTTTGCATAATCCCTTATTTGATGCACGTTGGGACGTTTTACTACCATACAGATTCCATGTAACTGCAAGATAAATGGCAAAATAAGAAATAGGATCAGGAGGAGGTAATTGGTTCCTTGAGGCTGCTCTGTCACTCAGTACGATGTGGCTGATTTTGTACCTCAACGCCACATTCCTGCAGTATTACAGTACCCTCGATTACTTTAGTAATCAAATCGTCCTCAGTTTTGACTATACTCAAAGAATGAACAGCTGGAGCTCTAAGTGGTAGAGAATTACAAAGATTCGCCATCCTCTGCGAAGACATTTCTCCTCCTTTAATCATGAACCCTGCTTCTGAACTCTCCAGCCATACAAAACTGCCTCCCAACATATGGCCTCACAAATCCTCCAAGAACTGCATACATTACAATCAGATCACCTCTCATGTTTATCATCTTCAGGGAATAATGCCCATTCTACTCAATATCTCCTCAGGCCACACTGATCTCAACCTAATTGTTTGGCTTCGAGAAGACAGCCGTTACTATATCAGTAAGATTTCTGACGAGAAAAATATGATATAAGAGCCCCTAGACCAATTTAAAGAATTACAAGGCAGCATTTCAAGTTTGAATACTTTTATTATAATAACAAAGCTAAAATGAATCTCCATTAACTAAATGGTACTTTGTAAGCAGCTGATACCCTGATAAGTAGCTGATAAGTAGTCCCCGCTTTCTCGTTCCCTCCTCTGTTCAATAGTGGGGTCACATCCGTTTATTTCCAGTCTGCAGGAAGCTTTCCAGAATCTCAAGAGTTTTGAAAGATAACCATCAATGCATCTATGATATCTATAGCCAACTCCATCAACACTGTTTGATGTAGCTCATCTGGTCCAAGGAATTTATCAATATTCAAGCAGTTAATTTTTCAAGTGCTAGCTCTTTATTAACACAAATTTCTTTCAGGTCCTAATTTTCGTAAGTCCATTGATTCCCTAGTATTTCTGGGAGATTTTCTAGATCTTCTTCTGTAAAGACAGAAACACAGTACTTCTTTTAGTTACTCCAACATTTCTTGATCTTCATTATAAGTTCTCCTGTCTCTGCCTGTAATGGGTCCACGTTTCCCCTTGCTACTTTTTACCCTTTCACATATATAAAGAAGCATTTACAGTCCGCCTTTATATTTCTCGCTAGCTTGTATTCTTATTCTCTTTCCCTTCCTGTTTCAGGTTCTTGATCATCCTCTGCTGGATTCTAAATTGCTCACAATCTTCCGGCCTGCAAATTTTTCTGCCATACCTAATAACCGCTTCCTTTGACAGAATGCAAACGTTAACGTCTTTGTTAGCCACTGTTAATTCATCTTTCCTGTTTGGTTTTAGTGTCTTCGGGTGAATGTATATTTATTGTAGTCCATATAATACTTCTTCAAATACTACCCATTGTCTGTTTACCATCAAATCTTTCAGTGACTTTTCCCAATCCACACCAGCCAACCAGCCCCTCATAATTTCATAGATTAATTTGTTCAGATAAAACCCCTAATTCCAGAATGAACTATATCACTTTCAAACTCCATGCAATATCCAATCACATTCTGGTCACGAATTCACAAAGACTTCTTTACAGCGAGGTTACTAATTAGCCCTTTCTCACTACATCGTGCTAAATCCTAAATAGCCAGATCCCTAGTTGGTGATTCGACATTTTGCTGCAAAAACCCATCTCATATACAATCCAGGAATAGATCCTCCATGGCGCTGGCACTAATTAGGGTTACCTTGTCCATACGTCATTATTACTGGTTAACCCATGTTACATGCACCTCTAATATCCTGAGATATACCATACCCAACATTACCACTGCTGTTTAGTTGCCTACAAACTGTCCCTTGTTGTTTCTGCACTGAACCCAAATTGATTCGAAATCTTGATCTTTCGATTTTCAATCGTCTCTCACTGATGCACTCATCTCACTTCTTGTTAAGTGCGCTACCCAGCCTCCTTTACTTCTTTGCCTGTCCTTCTGAAATTAGGAATATTCTTGAATATTCAGTTTCCAGTCTTTCTAATGACTGTTAAATCAAACTCCTTTAGCTCTTCTTGTGCCTTCAAATCATTTGCTTTGTTGCGAATGCTGCGTATATTCAGATAAAGTGACCTTACCTTGGTCTTTTTAACAATATTCCGCATTATGAGCCTATTTGATGCCTTCTTCCACTTTATGTGGCCTAAAATTCCGCTCACTACTTTTCTACTTCCTGTTAACATGTTTGCTTCCCTCCGACATTCCCTTCCTGCCACACTCAGATGTTCAATTCTCTCAGCTTGCCCTCTTGACTTTTCCATTCTCTGTAAATTATCACATCTACCTGCACTTGATTGCTTGCCCCACGATTTAGTTTAAAGTCTTCTCTACCACCCTAGTTATATGACTCACCAGAACACTGGTCTTAGCAAGGTTCAGGTTAAGGCCATCCCAACGCTGCAGCTCCCACTTTCCCCCATACTCATGCATCGAAACCCATTTCTCCCACATCATTCTTTCTGCCTCTCACTGAAGACTCTAATCTTATTTAACCTCTGCAGGTTTGCTCGTGCCTCAGGTAATAATATAGACATTATTACCTTTGAGATTCTGCATTTTCAACTTGGCCCCTAGCTGCACGTAATCTCTATGCAAAATCTCCTTTCCAGTCCTATCAATGTCGCTGGTACCAACCTGGACCAACTGAATCCTCCCCCTCCCAATGCAAGTCCTTCTCCAGCACTGAGCAGATATCTCACACCCTGGTACCGAGCAGGCAACACTGCCTCTGGACTCCCGTTGCATGTTCATACGTACTGTCGCACTATCCATACAAGCTGAAACAACCTCAGACCTGTTGGACAGTTGCAAGGGCTCAGGCTCCTCTGTTTCTTCCCTCTTGATCCCTTACCTGTCTTACTGACAGTCAAACCCTTCTGTTCATGACAACTAACCAAATCAGAAGACGCTATCCGAAGAGGTGTGACTGCCCTCTGTCTCTCAGGGCAAGTATATAACGGGTTAGATACAGAGTACAATTCTCCCTATACCATACCATCAGACGCTTTTCATCTTCTTCTCTCTCGCAATCATTTTATTTGCATTATTTTCTGCCAGAGGCACATTGCATGAAATTCCACCCTAGACTGGCTTTGCCAACTGCCTCTTCCCCAGCATTATGCCTCGACCATTATTTTTCCGAAGTTTCCATGCTCGTGGTACTGCATATTGATTGCATAGGGTTTGCCAATTTGATTATTCTTGGCTATCAATAAAACAGGCTTGATCTTTAACGCCACCTCCCATCACCATCGCTATCAGCATCAAGAAACAAAACGAGAATGAAAATTATTAATTTTTAAAAGACCTCGATGATTTTTGTTTCCCTAGGAGTGGAGGTGTGTCAGATCGGTTCCATTCAAGCAAATATTCGGTAATCTTCAATTCCTGGAGATTCAAAGCCAATCCAGGAAATCTTTTAGGGGATGGGGAGGAATATAGAAAGGGAGAGGGCTTATCCAGTTGTCATGGTCCATGTGGGTACCAACCACATAGTGGACACTAAGTAAGATTTTCTTCCGTGGGCGTATGATCAGCTGGGTTCAACTTAAAACGCACATCTACAAAGCTGTGGTTCGCCCCCGACTGGGTCTTGCATGCAGTTCTGGTCACCACACTTTAGGAAGGATGTGAGATTCCTTGCGAGGGTGCAGAAGAGATTTACAGGAATGGTTCTAGGGATGGGGGATTTTCCTTGCATGACAAGGTTTGGAAAGCTGGTCTTGTTCTCCTGAGGGCAAAAGAGATTGAGAGGAGATCAAATAGAGCTGTGCAGGATTATGACAGGCTCAGATAAGTTAGACAAGGAAAATTGGTTCCCTTTGACTAATGATGAAAGTACTAGGGGGAAAAGAGATTGAAGGTTTTGCGCGAGAGATGGAGGGGGATATGAGGATGAACCCTTTTTTTAGGCAGTGCATGGTAATGCCCTGGAACTTATTGATCACAGTGGATTGGAAGCAGAGACAATCACATCTAAAGGAAATTGGATGGCCACTTGAAGGAACTACACTTGCAGGACTACGGAGATTGAGCAGGGGAATAGGACCACCTCGATTGCTCCTTCGAAAGCCGTCGTGAACTCTATGGTCCGAATGTACTCCTGTGCTGCAGGTGACTGAACTTAATAATTCTGAATTACGTCTGAACCACGAGCAAATTGGCACAGGGTAAATAAGAGCCAAATTTGTGGCTCAAGGATATTTATGGCCCTAGTTCCCAGAACTTCAGGAGTGAGTGAAGGGTCAATGTTCAGCTTAGGGTCAGCTTTCACCAGACCTGATTTAGCATTACATTCCATTCCAGCTAGTTTGGAAATTGGCATTTAGAACGAGAGTTAGGTTGAGATTAGGGTTAGGATTGGAGTTATGCTTACAGTTAGGGTCACTGCTAGGTTTATGTTTCGGGTATGATTTATGGATACAGATCAATTTAGGGTAAGATTTATCGTTGGGGTTGCATTTAGGTTCAGAGTTAGGGTCAAGGTTACAGCTAGGGCTCGGTTTAGGAAAGGAATTGATATTGGTGTTTTTCTCAGGGTAAGGTTTATGGTTACAGTTTGGGTTAGGATGAGTCCTAGGATGAGGCTTAGGTTATGGTTCGAGTTGCAGTTATAGTTATGATAAGGGCCGGAGTTTGGTTTAGGTTTGCATTTTTGGTTGGGGTTGCAGTTAGAGTTACAGTAAGGGTTAAGGTTACAGCTAATATTGGCATTAGGTTTTGCTTTAAAGTTAGGCTTAGGGTTAAGGTTAAGTTTCGGTTTAGTGTAAGGGTTTGGACTTGAGATATATTATGCGTTAGGATTAAGAATACGGTTAGGGTGAGCATTTCAGTTGCAGCTATGTTTAGGTTTATATTTACCATTAGCATTAGAATCAGTTTTAGGGTTAGTTGTACTGGTTAGGTGAATGTTTTGGATCCTGTTAAACCGAGGTGTGGTTTTAGAGTTACTGTTATGGTTACACTTAGTATGAGGACAAATTTATGGTTAGAGTAACAGTTAGCTTTAGGGTTAGAGCTGATGCAAGGATTGACACATGATTAGTATTGCTGTCGTTTGATTTAGTGTTAGGATGGATATTGGGCTACATATAGGGTTAACAATTGTGCCACAGATAGGGTTAGGGTTAGGTTTACAGTTAGTTTTTGGTTATGGTTACAATCACACCTTATAGGCAAAGCCCCAGTCACTGCATCCCCGGGTATGCCCTGTTCCAACGGCAGGACAGCCCCAGCAGAGTTGGCGGCACAGTGATGTACAATCGGGAGGGAGCTGCCCTGATGAGTCCTCAACATCGACGCCGGACCCCATGAAGTCTCAAGGCATCAGGTCAAACATGGGCAAAAATACCTCCTGCGCATTACCACCTACCGCCCTCCTGAACGGATGATTCAGTCATCCTCAATGTTGAACAGCACTGAGAGGAAGCATTGAGTAGCAAGGGCGCAGAATGTGGGTGATTTCAATCTCCCTTACCAAGAGTGGCTCGGTAGCACCAGTACTGACCGAGCTGGCGTAGTCCCAAAGGACATAGTTGATAGACTGTGTTTGCAGCATGTGGTGAGCGAACCAACAAGAGAGAATATATACTTGACTTCATCATCACCGATTTGCCTGCCGCAGATGCATGGCAGAAATGGCAGGAGTGACCACCGCTCAGTCCTTATGAAGACAAAGTCCCATATTTACATTGAGGATACCCTCCATCGTGTTATGTGGCACTACCACCATGTAAAATGGGATAGATATCGCACAGATCTGGCAATGCAAAGATTGGCATCCAGGAGCTGCTGTGGGCCATCAGCAGCTGCAGGACTGTACTCAAGCACAATCTGTAACCTCATGGCCCGGCATTTCCCCACTCTACCATTACCATGAAGCCGGGAGACCAACCCTGGTTCAATGAAGAGTGCAGGAGTGCATGTCAGGAGTAGCACCAGGAAGATCTCAAATTGAGGTGTCAACTTGCTGAAGCTGCAACACATGACGACTTGCGTGCCAAACAGTATATACAGCATTTGATAGATAGCAGAAGTGATCCCATAACCAACGGATAATATCTAAGGTCTGCAATCATGCCACATCCAGGTTTGAGTAGTGGTGGACAATTAAATAACTGACAGAAGGGGCAGGAGGCATCATCCATTTTGGCCTCCGCTTGAAGTCCCCAGCATCACAGAAACGAGTCTTCAGCCAATTTGATTCACTCCACTTGATATCAAGAAATGACTGAAGAAAGGCTATGGACCCTGACAGCATTCTGGCATAGTAACGAAGACCGGTGCTCCAGAACTTGCCAGGCACCTCGCCAAGCTGTTACAGTACAGCTACAGCATTAGCATCTAGCTGGCAATGTGGAAACTTTCCCAGGTATGTCACGTACACAAAAAGCAGGACAAGTCAAACCTGGCCAGTTACTGCCCTATCAGGCTACTCTCAATCATCAGTTAAGTGATGGAAGGTGTCATCGACAGTGCGATCAAGTGGCACTTGCTTGGCAATAACCTGCTCAATGACGCTTAGTTTGGGATCTGCCAGGGCCACTCAGCTCCTGACCTCATTACAGCCTTGGTTCCAATATGGACAAAAGAGCTGAACTCAGAAAGTGAGGTGAGTGATTGACCTTGACATCAAGGCAGCATTTGAACGAGTATGGCATCAAGGAGCCCTGTCAAGGCTGGCGTAAATGGGAATAAGGGAGAAAATTCTTCGCTGGTTGGAGTCATACCTAGTGCAAAGGAGGATGGTTGTGGTTGTTGAAGTTTAATCATCTCAGCTCCAGGATATCACTGCAGGGGTCCTCAGGGTAGTGACCTAGGCCTAACCATCTACAGCTGCTTCATCAATGACCTTCCTTTAATCATAAGGTCAGATGTGACGAAGTTCATTGATGATTGCACAAAGCTCAGCACCATTCGCGACTCCTCAGATACTGAAGCAGTCCATGTAGAAATGCAGCAAGACTTGGACAATCTCCAGGCTTGGGCTTATAAGTTGCAAGTAACATTGACGCCACACAAGTGACATGCAATGACCATCTCCAACAAGAAAGAATCTAACCATCTCCCTCGACATTCAATGGTATCACGATCGCTGAGTCTCCCACTATCAACGTCCGGGGGGTTACCATTGACCAGAAACTGAACTGGAGCAGCTATACTGTGGCTACAAGAGCGGGTCGAAGGCTACAAATCCTGTGGCGAGTAACTCACCTCCTGAATCCGCAAAGCGTGTCAAGCAATTGCAAGGCACAATCCAGGAGTTTGATGGAATACGCTTCACTTGCTTGGATGGGGAGAGCTCCAACAACACGTAAGAAACTCGGCACCATCCAGTACCAAGCAGGACACTTTATTGGCACCCCATCTACAATCATTCACTCCTCCCATGACCGAATCAAAGTGGCAGTAGTGTGTATCATCTACAAGATGCGCTGCAGCAATGCCCCAAGGCTCCTTAGACAGCACCTTCCAAACCCGCAACCTTTACCATCTTGGACAAGGGCAGCAGATTCTTGGAACACCACCACCTGCAACTTCCCCTTCAAGACACACACCATCCTGACTTGGAACTATATCGCCGTTCCTTCACTATCGCTGGGTCAAAATCCTGGAACTCCGTTCCTAACAGCACTGTGGGTGTACCTACCACACACGGACTGCCATGGTTCAAGAAGCCAGCTTCCCACCACTTTCTCAAGGGAAATTAGGGATGGGCAATAAATGCTGGCCTAGCCAGCGACGCCCACATTCCATGAATGAATAGGAAAAAAGTGCAAGTGTTAGATTTAGTCTTAAAGTTAAGGTTAGAGATGGAGATTGTTAGACAGGGCAGTAACTGCAGTAAGAGAGGGACACAAGCAAATGGAGATGATGAGGGGAGATAGTAACTGTAGTGAGACAGGGACACCAGCAGATGGGGATGGTGAGAGCGGGCAGTAACTGCAGTGAAATGGGGCATTAGTGGTATGGGAAGAAGGGGTTACGATTCTTGGTGCACTGGCTTCAGTAATCAGGGAAGATGGAGATATTCCGTTGCGATGGGCTTCACTTGAACCGAGGTGGAACCAAAGCCAGTGGCAAAAACTAGGGATGTGGACAGGGCTTTAAAATAACAGAAGGTGCATGCGCGTTTGGGTAAAGGCAAATGTAGAAATTCAAATAGAGAGGTCAGGGTATCAGAGCAGGTTAGTGATGTGGGTAAATGCCAACAGAATGGGGTAAGAAGGGACGGAGAGTTTAGCAAAATATGTATATTGGCAAATACCGACATTGCAGACAATGGAGGTAAATAAATAAATTAAAGTTCCTTTATCTAAATGCATGAAGCAGCCCTAATAATATAGATGAACTACTGTCACGAATAGAGGTATATTATCTAGATCAAATTGACTTTCGTGACACATGGTTACAATGAGATCAAGTTGGGAAACGAATATTCCAGGGTGAACAATATTTCGGAGAGACAGACGGAAAACCCAAGGAGGAGGGGTAGCCCTGATAGTAAAGGATGACATAAGGACCTTAATAAGAAGGGATCTGGTCTCAGAAGATCATGATGCAGAATCAGTTTGGGTGCAAATTAGGAACAGCAGAGTCAGAAAAAAACACAGGCAGCAGTAGTTCTTGGACAGAGCATTAAATGGGAAATTATTGGAACGTGTATAAAGGTGATGCATGAATTGTGGGGGATCTTAATATGCATATAGGCTGGGACAGTCGAATTGGCAGCAATGGTGTGGAAGATGAGTTTGTACAATGTTTTCATGACAGTTTCTTGGAGAAATGTGTTGTAGAATAGACTGGGGAAAGAGTTATATTTGATCTCATATTGTGCAATGAAGCGGGTTAATACCTAATATCATAGTAAAAGATCCAGTGGGAAATAACGATCACAATACCATTTAATTTCATGTTCAGTTTGAAAGTGACACAATTCAATCAAAAACAAATTTAAACTGAAACAAATCCAATTACGTGGGGTGAGAGGAGAACTGGCCACGGGTAATTGGGTAAATGGACTGGAAGGTATGTATGGTGGTAAATGAACAGTGAAAAACATTTAAACAAACAATTCGCAGGCTTCAACAAAAGTGCATTCCGTTAAAAGAACAAAAACTCGTCAAGAGTGGCTCATCCTTGACTTACTCAGGAAGTTAAAGAGAGTATGAGATTAAAATAAGAGGTTTACCATATCACAAAAATAGTAGCACGTCTGAGGATTAGGAGTGTTTACAAATCAGCAACGGACCATCAAAAAGTTGATAAAACAAGAAAAAAAATGAACGTGAGAGCAAAGCAGCCAGTAATATAAAACATATTGTAAGAGCTTTTGTAAGTACATAAAAAGGAAGAGAGCAGCTAAAGTGGACGTTGTTCCCTTAGAGGCTGAGACAGGAGCAATCATCATGGATAATGAGGAAAGGGCAGAGCCTTTGAACAAATATTTTGTATCTGTCTTCACAGTAGAGGACACAGGTTCCATACCAGAAATAGGCAGTAACCTAACGGCTAATAGGAGTGAGGAAATTAAGAAAGTTGATATCATCCGAGAAACATGGAGAAATTGGAGAAACTTGAGGTAGTAAAATCTGACATGTCTCCGATACCAGATGGCCTACACCCTAGTGTTCAAAAAGAGATAGCTGCAGAGATAAGGTATGCGCAGGCGATGATTTTCCAGAATTACTTAGATTCTGGAATGGTCCCGTCATAACGGAAGTTGGCACATGTTACACCGCTTTTCATGAATGAAGGTGAAGAGAAAACAGGGAAAAACAGTCGTTCGGAAGATGCTAGAAACTATTGTTAAATAAATCTTATCATTGCACTTGGAAAAGCACAGGATGATTAGAAAAATGTCAGCATGGTTCTACTGAGGGGAAATCCTGTTTAAAAAAAATCTGAGTTTTCAGAGGATGTAACTAATAGGGTAGACAAAGGGAAACCTGTTGATGTAGTATACCCGGATTTCCAAAAGTCATTCAATAAGGTGCCACACAAAAGATTAATAGGCAAGATACGGGCGCATGGTGTTGTGGGTAATATATTAGCGTAGATGGAGGACTAGTTAACAGACAGGAAGCAGAGAGTGGGAATAAATGGGGCATTTTCAAGTTGGCAGGCAGTGAATAGTGTTATGCCGCAAGGATTAGTGCTGTAGCCTCAGCTATTTACACTCTATATTAATGAGTTGGATGAAGAGACAGAGAACAATGTATCCAAGTTAGTTGATGATACAAAGATCGGTACAAGGGAAGCTGAGGGAAGGAGATAGAGAGCGAGAAAGAGATACGGACAAGATCATTGAGTGGGCAACAAGATGGCAAATGAAACATAATGTAGGGAAGTGTGAAGTTGTTCACTTTGTCGTAAAATAGTAAAGCAGATGTTTTTATTTATATTTTAAGAGTGTGAAACTGGTAAGTGTTGATGATCCGAGAGGCATGAGGGCACTTCTGGAGGGAACACACACAGTTAACATGCAGATGCAGTGCAGCAAGTTATTAAGAAGGCAAATGTCTTGTTGGCCTTATTAATAAGGGGATTGGAGTAAGTAATTTTGAAAACTTACTAAAATTGTACAAGGCTTTGGTAAGACTGCACCTCGAATACTGCGTGCCGTTTTGGTCTCCACATTTGACAAGCGATATAGTTGCACTGGAGGCGTTCAGTGAAGATTTACTGAAATGGTTCCTGGGACGAGGGGGTTGTCCTATGATTCGAGGCTGAGTACATTGGACCTATATTCTCTGGAGTTTAGAAGCATGACAGGTGATCTAATTGAGAGAGACAAGATGCTGAAAGGGCTTGATGGGGTAACTGCTGAGAAATTGATCCACTGGTCGTGGAATCTAGAATGCGGGGGCAGTATCAGGTTAAGGGGCCAATCATTGAGGACAGAGATGTGGAGAAATTACCACCTACTGCACCTCCACTCTGTATCCCATCCACCTGCCAAATTACTTTAACCACCACTCAACAACACTAGCAAGCCTCCCAGCAAGGATGTTGGTCCCATTCCGGTTCAGGTGTACTTTGTCCAACTTGGACAGGTCCCACTCTGCCAGAAACAGACCCAGTGAACCAGGAAACAAAAGGCCTCCCTCTTGCAGCATCTCTTCAGCCCCGCGTTAATCTGCTCTATCCTCCTATTCCTATGCTCACTAGCACGTGGCACTGGGAGTAATCCAGAGATTAGAACGTTTGAGGTCTTGCTTTTTAATCTGCTACCTAGCACCCTAAATACTTGTTGCGGGATCTCATTCCTCTTTCTACCTATGCCGTTGGTACCAATGTATACCACAACCTCCGGCTGTTCACCCTCCCCCTTCAGAATGTCCTGCAGCCGTTCCTTGACGTCCTTGATGCTCACATCAGTCAGGCACATACCATCCTGGAGTCACGTTTGCGGCCACATTAACGTCTGTCTGTACCCCTTACGATAGAACCCCCTTTCACTATAGTTCTCCCACACCTTTTCCTCCCCTCCTGTGCAGCTGAGCCACCCGTGGTGCTACAGACTTGGCTGTTGCTGCGTTCCGCTGAGAAGCTATCTCCCCCAACAGTATCCAAAGCTGAACATCTGTTAGATATGGCGATGGACCAAGGGGACTCCTGTACTACCTGCCTAGTTCCTCTACTCTGTCTGGCAGTCATCCATTCTCTTTGTGCATGAGCAGTCATTAACTGCAGTGTGACCACCTCCCTGTACATGCTATCCACGATGATCTCAGCCTCACGGACGCTCCACAGCGTCCCCAGCCGCTGCTCCAGATCCGAAACGCGGATTTCGAGTAGCTGCAGCTGGAGAAACTTCCTGCACACGTGTTCGCCCTGGACATTGGAAGTGTTCCTGACTTCCCACATTGCACAGGAGGAGCAATATAGATTGCCGAGCTGCCCTGCCACGACTTACCCTTAATTTATACCCTTACATTACCCAACAATTAGATTATTTACACTAGGGACCTTGATTCCCCCCAAAAATTACCTGTAATATTAAAAGAAAACTGTAGACCTTTCCCTTTATCTCTCGTTACCAACCCAGCTATTTGCATTAATTCTCTAACAACTGTTACTCACCAACTGACGAGCGTTGAAGAAACTTTATTATCCAATACAACACTTGAAATGCTTCTTTTTTTTCAAGAATCAACATTCCATTTGATTCCAGGCCTTGCCATGTTTTGTTTGTCTATTCATTTGATTCCTCCAATAATCATTGCTTTGTCTTTGTCTCAGCTGTTGTTGCCCTTCTAAATCCCAGCAGTCATCCTGAAATAATTTCTCCCCTATTTTCTTGATATCATTTAGGTTAAAACAGAATCTGGATTCTCTTATAACTCAAATGACTTATTGCAAGTTGCTACACAATAGTTGCCTATTTGAAGATAAATGTAGCTCAACTGATTTTACTGCATCTTCGCACATTTATATTGTAGATGAATGTTTAATTGTGAATCCAAGGAAAAGTTGCAAACTATTTACTAATCATGTTATCATTCACAAAGTATGACATTGACTAATCCCTTTCTTAATGAGTCCACGTATTATTTATTATGAGAATTAAATAACGTTAGTAATTTTAAAACACCATTCCAAGAATCTACAATTCCCCACAGGACAAAATCTGCCTCCTCCTTAATCTCATTATTGTTGTTGACCACTCTTTCTATTGTCAAGCTCATGAGTGGTGCGATCGGCACAAATTTTACATTTTCTTACCTTCTAAAATATCATAACCCCAAATGACTACTGATGATGAAAAATATTATTATCTCTTAAAACTTCATTGACACTCCTCAGATTGAAGACTGACACCCGATCTGCTGATCACCTCACTCGATAACAGTCACTATCCTTTCACAGGAGTGCTGTTAATTCCAAACTATTATCATGTATGTACATACGATGAAAACAACAGATTATGCTCGCTGGTTTATTATTTACCTCAGATACCCCTTTCCTGTTGATAGGAAATGCACCGAATTATGCTGATTTGTTTTTCATCTGTTTCACAAATTCAAATAATGGTGTCGTCAGTTGATAATATCTCTCATTTATTTATCTTCAAAAAAATTTTTTCCCTCAATACTCAGCAACCCCCTGGACGGTATTCCCTTGAACCTTATTTTGAAATTGACGTATGTTTATATCCCTTTAAACTCAGGTAGATTTCCTTTTGAGTGCTTGGAATAGCAACTATATTAATGTATTTATTATTGATTTAAAAGTCATGAACATTTATTTCCATGTTTCGTGGTTTCAGATGAATCTATCAGAGACAGTAATGTCTCCAGTTGTTATGGAAGCTGACTGCAAATACTTACAAAGGCTTTCTCGAGAAAGATAACAAATAGAAACAAATGTAGGAATAAATTAATGCCAATTCCTGAATTTTTAAAAAAAGAAGGCCAAGCCTTCAGATCAAAATATTACCATGCTGTCATAAATGTTGCAAAAGTCATAAGCTGCTGCAGTTGATTGATCTCTGTGATCATGCGGTCCACATATTTAGAGAAATAAAGAACACAAGGTCAATTCGGCTTGGAGCCAGATGACTTCATTCCGTCCAGAAATATGTGGTAATTCAGAAACAGTAATTAGAATTAGAACATTGCAGCGCAGCCCTTCGGCCCTCGATGTTGCGCCGACCTGAGAAACCATCTGACCTACACTATTCCATTTTCATCCATATGTCGATCCAATGACCACTTAAATGCCCTTAAGTAATTATCACAATATCCGAGGTGGATACAAAATTGACTTTGTGGCAGGAAACGAAGGGTAATTGTTGACGGGTGTCTTAATGACTGGAGGGCTGTTTCTCGTGGTATTCCGTGGGGCTCAGCACTGGGGCCCTACTTTATTTGGTATATCTTAACGATTTGGACGTAAATGTAGGGGGCATGATCAAGAAGTTTGCAGACCAGACGAAGATTGGCTGTTTGGTGGAGATAATGTAGGAAGATATTTATGGTATGGTCAGATGAGCATACAAGTGACAAATGGAATTCCAGCCAGAGAAATGCGAGGTGATGCTTTTTGGGAGGTGAAACACGACAAACGAGTACACGATAAATGAGAAAATACTGAGAAGTGCAGAGAAAGTGAGGGATCTTGGAGTCAATGTCTACAGATCCCAGAAGGTAGCAGGACAGATCAATAATGTGGTTCAGAAAGCATATGGAATCCTTTCCTCTATTAGTTGTGGTATAGAATATAAGAACAGGGAAGTTATGCTGGAACTGCATAACTCATTGATTAGGCCACAACTTGAGTACTGTGTGCAGTTCTGGTAACGTCATTACAGAAAGGATGGAATTGCACTGGAGAGGGTACAGAGGATATTTACGAGGATGTAGCCAGAACTGGAAAAATTCAGGTAGGAGGAAAGATTGGATAGGCTGTGGTTATTCACCTTGGAACAGTAAAGGCTGAGGGATGATTTGAATGAAATGTACAAAATCAGTAGGAGCCTGAATTGAGTGGAGGTGAGGGATCTATTCGTCTTAGCAGGGAGGTCAGTGACGAGGGGGCATTAGATTACTAGAAAAATAAAGGGGAGATGAGGAAAAACATTTTTCACCCAGAGGTTGGTACAGATCTGGAACTCACTGCATGAAAGGGTAGTTGAGGCAGAAACTCTCAACTCATTGAAAAGGCGTCTGGATATGTACCTCGGCTACCATAATCTGCAGGTCGAAGAACCAAATGCTGGAAAGTGGGATTGGAATAGGTGGATCATTTTTCGGCTGGCACAGACACGATGGGCCAATATGGCCTCTTTCTGTGCCTTAAACATTCTCTGTTTCTTTGATTCGATGGTTCTTGCAAGCTTAAAATGCTAAATTATTCCTCTTTTCTGCTGACCAATCTTTTACCTCGGAATTCAAATGGCGTCTTACTCCCCGGTCTTGCGGATCTATGTCTGGTTGTTCCTCTTATGGGTTCCCTTCCTTGAATGAATAAAGCTGGTCAGACTAATCAGAGCAAAATTCCTCTCAAATTCACAACCAGTCATTTCGTTTTAGCCTTTTTCAACGTCTGGCCCCAAGTTGCACCATTGTATGATTTGAGGTTTTGAGTCTTAAAACACTTTTATTTAAAAATTCTCAGTTCTGAATTTTCAATTTATTACACTGGGGTCCTCAGTTGTGCCTGACCTAACAAGTTACAAATAATGGCTACTTATGAATCCAGTATAATTTATGAAACAAGATGCTTTAAATACTTAACAAAAAAAGCACTGAAGACAACATAGAAGTTTCTTATCCTTCAAGGCCAGGATTCCTTGAATGTTGTCAGTGCAGGCCGTCCCTTTGTTCTCCTGTTCCTGAATTGACATTACGTTGAACTGTGTTTCAGAATAATTACACCAAAGACACCATTGTAAACAGTGCGAGCAAAGACTCTGAGTTTCCAACTTTTGGGATTCCGATTCCTTATTATGAAATCCTTTGAATTACCTCTTCCATTAGTTTAACGTAAGGTTCATCTTCTGTCACTGCACCTCTGTAATTAGAGTGGTGTACGCTAAAAGCATGTCCATCTCTTATTTCCTAGGCTCCGAGAGTTAACATGTCATTGTGTGAACAAATATTACATCCTTGTAGATTCAAAGCAGTTGTACAAGCAACGTTTCATCTTCTCATCAACAATGTCAATTATCATAAACAATTCACCGTAACATTCCCAGTGTGCCAAAGCAATTATGAATAAATGTGTTTCGTGAAATATCAGGAAAAATTAATTTTTTAAATATAAATGTTTTCTTCTGCAGATATATTTAATTGTTCAAGTCAGTTAGCACCCTTATTAAAACTACTTGGTTCCTGTTTAATGATCGGTGTCATATCCAGTTCAAGCCTCTTCCATTAGGGAGCGCAATCACTCTTCTTCTGACCCCTTTATGAAGGTCATCTCTTTCCCTTTGCTCGCTGCTCATTATCTTTTTTTGATTTCTACAAATTTACTTCCGATCCTCTTGCTCTCGACCCCCTCTCCCCGTCGCTGACAGCTCTATTGCTTGTCTTTACTCCTACAGGCCATTCTCTTCTGGACCTCCAGCGGTTACCTCTTGTCCATTAACCACTGGATCTTTAAGCTGGTCTCAGTTGTTTTGTTTATTAATTAATTTAATAATTGATGTAACTGCATATTTCACTGCGCTCTTTAACTGCTCTCTGAACTCGGACTGAGTGACCACATAAATAAATGTGTTTGTACAGCAATTTAAATTCCGCAGCATATATGCAACCTTTGCAAAAATATCGTAAGAATCATAATCCAAGAAATCACCAATACCAAAAATATACAACATATAAAGCAACCACAGAAATATGAAACTGCCAGATATGGTGAAGAGTAAAATCATAGAATTCCTTCTTCTCTCCATTTCAGAGTAACTGTGATGATCTTTCTTGCTCTGACCCCTCAGTCTCTGACGAACTCGACTGGTCACTAAAATGTGTCTGAATGTCAGAAAGTTCAGCAACAGAATTAACATGAATGGCAATAATGGTGTTAAAGCTTTATCAAACATTGCAAATGCAATCCATCGACGGTCAGTAAAATAGCTTGGCTTAATCGAGCAGCGCCATTCTACATTGTCAATTACCCATCTCGGTTTATATCTAAAGTAGGTGGGAATATTTTTTAGACAGAGCAGAATGCTTGTTGTTGATAGAACGACAGTGGCAGTTTTCCTGGTGCAATATTTTGATTTCAGCTTCTGGCAACAAATGGCGACAAATCGATCAAATGTGAAAGCGATGGTGAACCAGACGGAACAGTCGATGGCTGCACGGATCAGGAAATAACGAGAGCGACAAACAAAGGTGAGGTCCAGGAAATTTAATGGGAAATAATAATTATTCATTTTCCGGAGTATGATATCAGTGATAATGACCAGGAGATCTGCCGTTGACATGGCCACCAGATAGAGGGTGATGCAGCTGGAGAGTCCGCAATTTCCCTTGGACAGGATCACAATTGACAGTAAATTAACTGTAAAGGAGAGAAGGGAGAAGTGGCTGTAAATTACTGAAAAACATTCTCCGCTTCCCAACCCAGGAAGGATTTTAGCACCAAAACCGTGTGGATTGGGATCGGGTCCATGACCCCAACCTGCCTGCAACACCAGCACTTCCAGATTTAACAAATCCTGGACGGGGAGGTCCAGCACCCCGTTCACCAGACGCTGGCCAGCAAGTTAAACATCGCAATGAGGCGTCAAAAAAGGGTAGATTGGAGTCCTGCATCCGGTCTCCAACCACTCCCACTGGAAGAACCCATCCCGGACTCGAATCACTCCCTGCAGTCGAAGAAATTCCTCCCTGACTCGAACCAGTCCCTCCGATTGGAGACACACATACGTTTTGGACCATTTCCTCTGATGTATAAATGAGTTAAATTGAAAAGAGGATTTACTGAGTCAATGCAAATGTGATCACAGCACGGGATTTCATTTCGACAGGAATATCATTAACAGAAAAGTGTAATAATAACCTACTATAACGGTGGTGATTGAACACATAAATAATGTGTACTCTTCTGGACTGCACATGATGAGCAATATCCAGAGTAACCAGCAGGTTCACATATTCCTCTCAAAAATAATACCATAACTGAGAGATTATAGTTATTAGGATATGCTGTGTCTCTATTCTGTCGTTAAGAGAATGATGCCTGTTGAATTAACAGAGGCCTTCAAAATTATATGGGGGTTAGAGAGTGAAAGCGTAGATTTGATATTTCCGCCTTTGCTGGTGACCAGTTCTGCATTTCCTCAAAATAAGACGTTCATCAATAAATTCACGATGGAATTCAAGAGAGAGCTTTTTACTCTGAGTTCTGAGAACGTGGAATTGAGACCTCCTGGAGTAGTCGTAATGGAAGAAAAAATGAAGAAGCGAGGTTATTACATGAGAGAGCAGGATTGGACGGATATGCTGACAGGATTAGATCAGCTGTAATGTCTTCATATAGAACAGGAAGACAGTCGCGATCTAGTTGTGCCGAATGCCCAGTTTCTGTGCTGTAAGATCGGTAACATGTTTATTAACAAGTCATAGTCATCAATGTTTTTCATAATATTGAAGAGGATTGTTTGTTATTGCAGTCACTCATGACCAAAGGCTTCTCAGGGCCGTGCTCGGGAAGGAAATTAATCAGCACCTGATAATGCTGTTACCAACTCTACTTCGTGTAAGAATAAGATGGGGACCCGCACTGAATACAATGACAGATAATCCAAGAAATACATGGTCCCTAGTGTAACGTGGTCCACACCATTTAGTCAGCCACAGTCAGTGCAAATCCAGAGTGAAAGAGACTCCCAGTAATACATGATCGCAGAGGTCAGGTGCTGCACTCCAGTTAGTGCACACACAGTATAGTTCTACATTAACAGATAACTGCTGTACTCCTTCCCCTCTGACATTTTCCTACTTTGATCTCTGATTCTACAGAACACAACATTCCACATAATTCAATAACTGTACAATGCAGAGTGCCTTGAGCTAGAAACAGTTGAGACAAAACATTAAAACTGCACTGATAATTCAGGAAATTGATGCAATTATATTATTGAATGTGTGTCTGTGTAACTGTAACCGTTCGATCTCATGTAATATTTTTATGCCCATGGTAATGGAAGAAACCAGCTCAGACACAGATTTACAAAACTTCATTTGTTAAAGATCCTTACCAGGAACTCCAATTATAGCAAGGATCACATAGAATATGTTCCTCACCCATTGCATTGGTCGATGCATTTTCTGCTTGGAGTGATCGTTCTGTTCGTGCTGCAGGTAATATCTCTGAAGTACATTCTGAGCTGACACATTCCCAGTGCATTAACTTTATAGCCTCCCGGATCGCCAAGGGGATACTGAGGTTGCAAAATTGTTCAAGCAGTTTTTCTTAATCTTGAACAAACAGATTATGACAGTTGCGCTAATTACCTCTTGATGGAATATATTTTCCACGAAAATTGAATTGGACCCATCCCCACCCCCAAGACTGGACAAATCTGATCACAATAAGCAAATAATCATAACTGGAAGCTGTGTGAAATAGAAATCAAGGAAGTCCGACATAAATCATGAGCCCCATCTTTAGATCTCATGTTGTTTTAGTGATGGCCTTCACTCTGCATGACTGTTCAGAAATTAAGTTCCTAACGTCAGAGAAGCCTCTAAGGGATGTTTGCCTATATTTTGGATGCTCTCTTATCTGTGCAATTCCGTTCAACAATTCATATATTCAAACAAAAAGGAACACAGAATGCTTGCAACACAGCAGTTGTCCATTTAGTCTGTCTTGACTGTGTTAGCTCTCTGCACAGGCATCTCAGCTAATCGCACTCCCACATCTGCTCATCACTGACCTGCATTGTTTTTCTCTTCAGTTGTTTATTCAATTCGCTTCTGGTTGATTCTGTCTTCAGCACACTCTCAGGTAGTTCATTTTATATCCTAAGCACGTGCTGTGCAAAAATACGTTTCCCTCATGTCGCCATGGATTCTATTGCCAATCCGTTCAACCTGTGTCCTTTGGTTTTTGGCACTTCTGCCAATGAGAGCGGTTTCTCTGTGTCTACTCCGTTTAAACCGCCATGGTTTGGAAAAACTCTTTATCAAACTTTCTCTCAATTTTCTCTTTAAGGAGAACAACGCCGATTCTCTAATCCATCGGCATAAAACATCTGTCAGCCCTGGCATTTTCTCTTGAACATTTTCTACAACCGCTGTGAAAACGACACATTGTTCCTCAAAGTTCTGTGACTGGAACGGGCACAATGGTAGCATTGTCAATATCGTTCTGTCCGTCACACAGTCCGAGCTACACTTTTTCCCTTTTTCACCTCTTCATCCAATACATCAATGATTGTTTTTGTGTCAACCCCTTCTTTCACATCGAGTTCGAAACTTTAATCATAATTGCATTTAAAATCTGTACCTCCTTCACCTGAAAACGGTCCACCTGTGACAGTTCACTTCTCTTCGACGAATTCCCTCTCTCAATTTAAGTGAACGGACACTGCATCAATATTCATTATAATCCGCTAACTTCCACAGTTATCTGGACAACACTTCCTCCAACTCCACTTTGCATCAATAATAACTTCCATTCTCTCAGTTTCCTCATCCTTCTGTTTGTCCCAACGAGGCCATATTCCATACCAGAGCTTTTGTAGTCTCTTCATTTCACATTAACCGTGCATTCCTCACATTAATTTTGCAGAGGCCTCAGCTGCATCTGTTCCATCACCCGAGTGACTGTCCTCACCGCTTTCCTACCATCTAGAAACATGAGATTAATTCACTTATTCTCACTTTCCATTCCAACTACCTCCACCTTCAACACATCATCCTCCTCCATTACCACCATGTCCAACTAAAATCGCGAACAAAATATCTCTATTCAGTCTTCCATCACACCCAAGATCTGGTTTGGTTGCCCGCAGCTCCTTTCTATGCAGGTGCAACAGATGCAACACTTTACCTTTCACCTATGATGATAAGGTCTTTAGAAATAAAAGCGGGAGTAGGCCATTCAGCCCACAGATCATGTTCTGCATTCAATACCATAATGGCTGATCTGACAATGGCTGTAATTCCAATTTCCCGCCAGAGAACAGTATTTCCCGCCAGAGAACAGTAAGTCTTCACTTCCTCGTAAATGAAAAGTCAGTCTAAACCAGCCTTGAATATATTCAATGACCCAGACTCCACTGACTGCCGGGTAAGTGAATTCTAAATGCGATGGAACTTTCAAGAGAAAGAATTCCTCCTCATCACGATTATAATTGGGAGACCACTTATTCATAAATGGTGGAGAATGTGCTGAGCTCAGGGCCGGGCAGGGCACCAATGTACCACACAGCTGGGCTTAGATTGAGGTAGCAAGGTGAAGGGTGTTGCTTCATGCTCCTTGGATGTGGGTATTGCTGGCGAGGCTGGGATTTGTTATCCATCTTTTGTTTTCCTTGTAAACGAGGTGGAGAGCCGCCTTCTTCAAAAGCTCGATTTCATCTGCTTTAGGTACACCCGCAGTATAATTAGAAAGGAAGTTCCAAGATTTTGACCCAGCAATAATGAAGAAATGTTGATGTAGTTCCAACTCAGGATGTCTGTGGCTTGGAGGGAACTTTCAGCTGTTCATGTTTCCATGCGTCTGTCGCCCTTATCCTTTTAGGTGTTAGGGGTCTCATGCTTGAAAGGAGCTGTCAAATAATTTTTTGCAACTTCCTGTGGTGTGATATTGTATATGGTACACACGGCAGCCACTGCGTGCTGGTGGTGGAAGGAGTTAAATGATAGTATGGTGCATCAGATGTACATCAAGCAAACCCATTTGCTTGGATCTTGCTGAGGCGCTTGAGGTTTTTTTGGTTGTGGCACAGATCCAGGAAAGTGGAGTGCATTCCATTATTCCTCACGCTTGCCTTGTAGATTGCGATGTGTGGAGGAGTTATTTGTTGCATAAATCCCAGCGTCTGATCTTCTCTTGGAGCAGCAACATTTATTTGTCTGGCCCAGTTATGATCAATGGTAACGCCTATGATATTGATAATGTGATAATTGGGGAGTGACCACGATGATGAATATCAAGGGGAGGTGGTTATATTCTCTCTTGTTGGACATGACCATTTCCTGGAAAATGTATGATGTAAATTTTAGCTTCCTTTTATCAGCGCAAGCCTGATGCAAACAATGCAAAAAATGTGGTGTGTTTTTGTGTGAGTGAAGGCAGTCAGGTTCAATTTGTCCACCATACAACCAGAGTACATTTCAGCTCATCTTGGCCTCAGTGTTTGACCGAATAATTGCAAGAGGCCAAGGGTAGATGGAGGAAGTATAAACTGTCATCGATTTATTTGTTGAAACAAGCCACGAGCTTCATGATTGGCTGTGATAATTTCGAATACATGTATTGTAATGAGCAGGAAAACGAGGACAATACGCAGGGTTGTATCATATATGGACAGGAGGAGGGGTCATTGGATCTGATACAGGCTCTTTTATTCCCCGTCAATGCTTCGTTACATATTGTCAAGGGGAGTACACAATATGGAGAGTTATGCTGCTATCCATCGAACCATGGGGCTTGCAAACCTTACTCTGGGGAGTTAGATGAACGATGTCTCCCCACTACATGGCGGGACGTCGTAGTAACGGGGGAAATGAGGTGGTAAAGGGTCGGGGTAATGGGAGGGCTATCGTTACCTTGTTGTATATGGATCTGTAGCTTGAGGTTCCAGTTGGTAGGTGATGGAGGAAGATGTTAACAGCACAGCTCTGGCTGAGAGTTCTGAATGTGATTGAAGGAGTTCCACGGAAAGTAAGTAATACAATTCCGGCCCCAGGAATTATTTGCATCTTCTGGGTTACCTAAACACAGTAACAAAAAAACCATTAACCCCGAGTACTATTCCAGTTGTCTGTCCAGGCAAAGCTGCCACAGATTTCACAATCATGTCAAACAGAAATCAAACACTCGGACTCTCTGGTAAATCAGATTCAATCCTTTGTAAACACAAACATTTTTCTATTTCAATAATTTCGCTTCCATTCTGGGGAAGATCTATTTCTCCCCTACATCCTAGTTTTACGTTGTATTCCCAAATAGTTTTGTGAGTTCATGTTCGATGTCGCACAATATCAGGATGGATCAGTTCTACACTTACTAACGTGACATTTAACAAACCCTCAAAAATTTACAAGGCAAATCTGCCAACAAAAAGCATGTCCACCTCCTTCTGCCTCTCCATCACATCAATTGCAAGCATTGCAGATTATTACTTTGGTGGTGAGGAGGTTCCTTGTTGGTTTGAATTACCCTGAGGGAGGGACTGCTCGCCTCACAGAATGTATCGTTCACCTGTCCTGCACAGGCCCGAAACCAGGCAAATCCCACGCCCTGACAGAGATCAACAAAGGAGCAGATAACATCCCAATTGCATGATCTGATCCTGTGAAGGTGTAACATGCAGAACCATTCTGTTAACTTGGTAAACATGCATCTGCCAAAGGAGAAAGCAGGAGCCGGTGTTACTTCCACAGAGGTTTATTCACAGTGCTCCGTGTGTGCTCTGATCTTTCCACAATTAGTATCAGCTGCTCTTAATCACAATTAGAGCAAACAGTTATACATCCTCAATTGACAAATCATTTGCAACATTGGCTCATTCGCAGCATTTTGTTGTCAGTCCATCAATGTGTCCGTTGCACATTATTATTTTTCTTGTGATTCCTGCTCGAATATATAAGCCACATGTGAGCATTTCTGCTCCTGTCTGAAGAGCAGAACAGCTCTTCAAATGACCTGCACTGCATGAATGCACACCCGCTGGACTGTTCATTCAACCCTCACCCCGACATCCAACACTACGGCACTCACTCACACAGCGACATACACAAACACACTTAAGGAAAGTACAGTTGAAAATAACAGTGCACTTTTACAGCTGATAAGCAAAATAATAGTTCATAATTCACATGGCTCATTCTCGAAAAGACACGTTGCAGACTTTATGAAAAAGACGTCTTCACTCCTAACGTGTAGCTTAGCTAAATTCAACAGCCAGAGTCAGGTGCTGAAGTGGCTTTCAGGATTCTCTTGAAGGGATAGAATTTCTGCAGGCCACAGACTTGATTGCTTGTAGATTCGTTACCACGAGGTCAGCTTACAGTGCTGGTGGATTCGAAATGGAACAGACTTGGAGACCTCACCATGTTACAGTCTCCAATTATTAAGGCATATAATTTGCTACTCTTTCTGCTTTTGCTGTCGTGTCTTTCCTCAGACAGCACTTAAAGAATAAAAATAAACCAATATGGCGACCTTACCATGTACATCACCACATTTCCCTTTCCCAATTATGGTGTTGGAATTAGGATGATTATTCATTAACTGACTTATTGCTTGATTACGGTCTTTGTTTCAGAAAGACCCATTCAGTTCAGAATTGCGTCTTGCATTGTCTCAAGATACGTGGAGTTGCCATTTCTCAGTCTGATTTGTGTCATTTTGTCCTTGTCAGACAGTGTGGCTGTTTAGAACGACACTGATCAGGTCAGATAAACTTTGGTGGCCATCATAGGCGGCTCGTTTGGTCTATTTTAAAAGACAGGCCAGTTACAAAATGCTGCACACTGAGTAAATTCCTATGTTAAAAGATATGAATTTTACATGGCTTTACTGGCATGGCAATAATATTAAAGTAATTGCGTCAAATGATTTCAGTGCGAAAATATATTGAAAAAAATATAAGACACAAATCCCATTGCAAAGGTTCTTCAATCCGAGCAGGCTCCAGCAGTTATAGGACAGCTGCCCAGTATCACTCGACTTGTGATGGTTCCACTCTTCCTTTACGCATGAACTTTGCCAACTTCCATTCCATTGCAATGAGGAAATAAGTGGGTGAACCCAGACCGTAGAGGGTGGGGTGGCATGAAACCAGTGACCTGCAGCGAAATGGTCGCCGACCACAACCATGACAACTTACATTTACAAAGCGCGACGCACATCCAAAGAGACATTTCAGAAGACATAATAGAGCTGGTTAAAACAGCGTGACATAAAGAGCGAGTGGAAAAGGAGGGAGTGCGTGATTGATGAGCACGGAGTGAGAGATATCGACTTCTAGACAGGTTTTGAAGGCAAGAATAGAGTTGAACTGATGGAGTGCTGGAATTTCCCATGCCCTGGGTGCAGTTTATTGGGAAACAGCTGCTGACGGTGCAGCAGAAACAGTGGGGCATAACAAATATTGTTCGACATCAGATGGCAAGGGAGGAGTGGAGTAAGTTCACAGCGATTTATAGCTTGGCAGATTGTCGTGATTGACAGGGTGCCATCTGCAGCAGGATTGATATGGTCGTCCATGGTTCTTCAAATTATTTCAGTGGAGCATTGAGGGTAAGTAGAACTTGGTAGAACGGTGCTGGACAGGGATTGGGGTCTTATTCCTGTTCAGGATTTGAGCTTGTGCATTCGGGATACCTGCCGTTTCGGCTGTGCTCCTGATGTGGTCCTGGGTAGACAAAAACTGGATTTGGAGACAGGGATAGTGGGATTGACCAGGAGCAGAGCCTGGTCATGTGACCCTATAATAATAAAATTTTGGGTAACTTGTGCTGGCTGCTGTTTGATTGGCTCCTGGCTTTGTGATCAGATTTCCTCACTGGTTACCGTTCATGAGCTTCACTGAACGTGGACTGCAGCTGACAGCAGACACAGACAGTATGATTCCTCCATATAAATAGAAGAAAAATACGAGAGTAGAATGTGGGAGGTTAGCCAGAGTGTATTTGAACATTCAAATCTGGAGCTGGCAAAGCCACGGATGAGTTTTCAGCAGCATTTGAGGTGACACAGGGGAAGAAGAATGGGAAATTGTGATGGCGCAGGCTTGCGGTTGTAATCAATTCCCGAGGTCAACTATTTAACCAAAGTTCCAAAAATATGCTTCATTCTCAGACAGTTTCCAGGAAAAGGAATTCTGGTTAGAGATTAAATATTGTAACAAGGAACAAAGTCAATGGCTTCAGCCTTTCCAATATTTAATTGAAGGACATTGCTGTTCACCCAGTGCCATATTTCTGACATGCCGTGTGACAATCCAGAGACAACTGATGAGCAAGAGATGTGAGGGTGAAGTAGACTTTGGTGTCTTCAGCACCAATATTGAAACTGACATTCTGTATCTGGGTGATGTCACTGGAAGACAGAATGTAAGTGAGAAATAGACACTTCGGGATAAACAGAGACACTGCTGCAGAAATTGGAATAGAATCTACTGATGTCATATTCAGGCGATGATTATAAAGATAAGAATGGAAGCAGATGATTGAAGTTCCAGACACGGGGACGATGGTGGAGAGAGTTGGAGGATTGGCTGATCAACTCAGTCCATTGCTGCGGAGAGGACGAGAACTCTAGGAGGAAAGTTTAACGTTTATTTCAGTCACAAAGGATGCCATTTGTGATTTTGATAAGAGCTGATATGGTACTGTGGCAGTGACGGATGTCTGATTGGAAGACTTCAATCGTGGAGTTATGGAAAATATAGGCACAAATTAAGGAGGCAACAAGAAAAGGCAAGAGCTTGGGGTGGAAACCGAGTTTGGAAATCGATTAAAGAAAGGGTTATAAAATAACAACAAAGTGCTGGAAATACTCAGTAGGTCTGGCAGCATCTGTGGAAAGAGTAGCAGAGTGAAAGTTTCAGGTCAGTGAGCTTTCATCAGAAATGGTAAAGGTGAGAAATGTGACAGGTTTTAATCAAATAAAGCTGGAGTAGGTCAAAAGAGAACAAAATGGAAGGTGTTGATCGGCCAGAGGGTCACAGAGAATAACTGACAAGGAAATCACGGGTCAAAGGCAAAGGCAACGAAGATGTGCTAATGGTGTGGTGAAAGACAACACGTTAGTGCACAGAGGGTGTTAAATGACTGAATAATGAAAGCTCTATCCAAATGCACAAACATGAATGAAAACAGTGGGCAGGCACATGATGAAAAAAATTGAATGATGCAACAAAGTAATATAAAATAATTTAAAAATGAAAGGTAAAACTAAAAATAAAAGCAATGGGGGCTAGTCATGCTATGAAATTATTGAACTTAATGCTCAGTCCAGTTGCCTGTAGATTGCCTAATCAGTAAATGAGTTGCTTTTCTCTAGCTTGCGTTGATGTTCACTGGAACAATGCAGTAAGCCCAGATCAGAGATGTGGGGATGACAGCAGGAGCGTGTGTTGAAATGGCAAGCGACAGGAAGATCGGGGTTACGTTTCCGTGCTGAGAGGAGGTGTTTGGAAAAGCGGTCACCTAATCCACGTTTCGTCTCCCCAATGTGGAGGAGATCACATTGTGAGCAGTGCGTACAGTGTACTAAATTGAAAGATGGACAAGTAAATGGCTGCTTCATCTGAAATGGGTGTTTAGGGCCATGGATAGTGAAGAGAGATGAGGTAAAAGGGAAGGTATTACACATTCTGCGATTGAACGTTAGAACATTACAGCGCAGTACAGGCCCTTCGGCCCTCGATGTTGCGCCGTCCTGTGAAACCATCTGACCTACACTATTCCATTTTCATCCATATGGCTATCCAATGACCACTTAAATGCCCTTAAAGATGGCGAGTCTACTACTGTTGCAGGCACGGCGTTCCACGCCCCTACTACTCTCTTAGTAAAGAATCTACCTCCAACATCTGTCCTATATCTATCACCCCTCAACATAAAGCGATGTCCCCTCGTGTTTGCCATCACCATCCGAGGAAAAAGACTCTCACTATCCACCCTATCTAACCCTCTGATTATCTTATATGTCTCTATTAAGTCAACTCTCCTCCTCCTTCTCTCCAACGACAACAACCTCAAGTCCCTCAGCCTTTCCTCGTAAGACCTTCCCTCCATACCAGGCAACATCCTAGTAAATCTCCTCGGCACCCTTTCCAAAGCTTCCACATCCATCCAATAATGCGGTGACCAGAACTGCACGCAATACTCCAGGTGCGGCCTCACCAGAGTTTTGTACAGCTGCAGCATGACCTCGTGGCTCCGAAACTCGATCCCCCTACTAATAAAAGCTGACACACCATATGCCTTCTTAACAGCCCTATTAACCTGGGTAGCAACTTTCAGGGATTTATGTACCTGGACACCAAGATCTCTCTGCTCATCGACACTACCAAGAATCTTCCCATTAGCCCAGTACTCTGCATTCCTGTTACTCCTTCCAAAGTGAATCACCTCACACTTTTCCGCATTAAACTCCATTTGCCATCTCTCAGCCCAGCTCTGCAGCCTATCTATGTCCCTCTGTACCCTACAACATCCTTCGGCACTATCCACAACTCCACCGACCTTCGTGTCATCCGCAAATTTACTAACCCACCCTTCTACACCCTCATCCAGGTCATTTATAAAAATGACAAACAGCAGTGGCCCCAAAACAGATCCTTGCGGTACACCACTAGTAACTAAACTCCAGGATGAACATTTGCCATCAACATCCACCCTCTGTCTTCTTTCAGCTAGCCAATTTCTGATCCAAGGCTCTAAATCACCTTCAACCCCATACTTCTGTATTTTCTGCAATAGTCCAACGTGGGGAACCTTATCAAACGATTGCATGGGAAGGTGCCGTGGGAAGGGGACGAGCTGTCGCGGGTAATGGAGGAGTGGACCAGGTTGCTGTGGAGGGAATGGTACCATCGGTATGCTGGCAGGTTAGGGGAAGGGATGCCACCACCGTGTTTGGTGGTGGCATCACGCTGGAGGTGGCAGAAATGGCGAAGGATAATCCTTTGGATATGCAGGCTGGAGGGGTGCAAAGTGTGGAGAAGAGGAAACGTGTCGCGGTTCTGAGAGGGAAAGGAAGGGGTGAGGGCGCAGGTACAGGAAATGGTCGAGACACCGTTTAGGACCCTGTCATCCACAGTGGGTGGTGGGGGGGGTGTGGGTGGTGGGGATTCGCAGTTGCGGAAAAAGGAAGATATATTGCTGGTGCTGTTATGGATGGATTCATCATCAGAGCAGATGTGTGGGAGGAGGAGAAAATGTGAGAATGAAATGGAGTCCTCACAGGAGGCAGGGTGTGAGAAAAGGATGGCTGGGTCTAATCCCATTCTCTCTATTCTGTTTCAATGATTCTGGGAAATGCTTAAATCCCTGATGCAAAGGAAAGGGCAAGGAAATGGAGCCTTATGATCCAATGTACTTTGTTTCATCCTGATATTTTGTTTTTAGCTTAATTTGATGCGTGATAAATTTCAGTTATTCCAATTTACTGGCAATGATAATTGACCTAAAATTAAGAGAAAAAGATAATTAAACAAATACGTCAATAACATGAACGTTTGGATAGTAAATATAAGAAGGTTTAGCAAAGGAAAGATATAATTCATTAGCTGGTTTCACGATCTGTTGAAGTATAGGTCAATTTCAAGCTCTCAGGATTCTGCTCTTGATATCGAAACCGCTTGCAGGAATAAAATGTGGTGCATACTCCGGAAAGTTCAGAGTCTGTCCAACACAGAAACCTGATGGAACCCTCATTGCTATCCATCAAATAACTATCATGCATGTCACAGTTGGCGTCTTGTTGACTTAATGATTGGTAGTAGCTGTTGTTTGGTAAACTTAGTTGTTTCTTAATTGCATCTTCCAGTTGTTAACAACTGGTTTGAATCGGCAGGAATGTGTTACCCATGGAGAAAATGTTTTCTTTACCCTACCAGGTTCAATCTGATGCTGAGCAACTCGGAGTTCCTAAGCCGGACTCTTACAAGGTCATGGTGTACAGCAACTTATCAGAGTTCAGAAAGATTCCAATTTCATAAGAAATTGAATTTTACAGAAACTTTCAACTTAAACAGTTGTTATTCATTAATACTTTAAATGAATAAACAGACTTTCTAATCTATTTATAATTACATCAATGCACTCATTGTAACTTAATCATGTTTCATGACTTTTATAATCATGACTGGCTGGTACTTTATGCAGAAACAATGCATGTAGATAACACCGAATACAAAATACAGAGTATGAAACGGCTGAAAAGACAGATGTCTTAAAATGGCTTCCTTGACCTTATTAGTTATTAAAGCGAATACAGCATCAAAATGCTAAAATTAAACTGAAATCTAACACTCCGGGGCTGCCAACAGCCAACCCTCCAACCCAGAGATTTTCAAGTTTGACATCAACTGGAGCAGCAGCAGTCTTCGGAGGACCTGGGATGTGGTGGATGAACATGCAAACAAAATACTGACATTTGCCACGGAAAATACCATTAAGGGGCGGCACAGTGGCGCAGTGGTTAGCACTGCAGCCTCACAGCTCCAGGGACCCGGGATCAATTCCGGGTACTGCCTATGTGGAGTTTGCAAGTTCTCCCTGTGTCTGCGTGGGTTTTCTCCGGGTGCTCCGGTTTCCTCCCACAAGCCAAAAGACTCGCAGGTTGATAGGTAAATTGGCCATTATAAATTGTCACTAGTATAGGTAGGTGGTAGGGAAATACAGGGACAGGTGGGGGACAGGTGGGGATGTTTGGTAGGAAAATGGGATTAGTGTAGGATTAGTATAAGTGGGTGGTTGATGTTCGGCACAGACTCGATTGGCCGAAGGGCCTGTTTCAGTGCTGTATCTCTAATCCAATCTAAGATAACTACAGCAAATATTACTCATATTAGATACAGCAGATGTCACTTGAGCTAATCGCAGAGTATATTAACTCAACAGTACACAGAAGATATCACTTCAACTAATCACAGCAAATATTGCTTCACATTACTACAGAAAATGCCACTTAAACTGGAAACAGAAAACAACACTGAAACTAGACAGTAGAAATATCACTCAAAATTTTCACAGCAAATTTCAGTGAACATGAACACAGCAAATATCATGTAAAAGGGATACAGCAAAAATCAACTAAACTGGAAGAACCAAATATGATTGAAACGGTCACAGCAGATACTACATTAAACTGAGCAAAGCAAATAGCACGCAAAATGACCACAACAAGCATCATTTAAATATCATTTAATGTGGGGACGGCAAATATTAGGTAAACTGCACAACACACAGCAAATGTTTGTTAAAATGTCACATCAAATATACCTTAAGCTGAACACAGCTAATATCACTTGAACTGGACGTCACAAACTTCATGTTGCATTGTCACTACTGGATGAAAAACAACTGTTAGTTACAGTATTTTTGTGCACGTGGATGTTCTTGTCACCTGCCATTCTACACAGCATTGTAATGTTTATTTGCAGCTATGTTCAACATGTTTAAATTGGAGTGGAGGGGGAGATCATTTCACCAACAGGAAGTGGTCCGGTCACATGACCTCGAAGCCATCCTTTTTTAACCAGTCTGCTTTTTCAGCCTTGAAGCTGCAAATCAACATCTCCGGGGCCTGCCGACAAAAGGAAGCAGAGAAGCCACAGTATGCAAAGCAGCAAGAAAAGTTCCTGACCACTGCCAGTTTCACTTCGTAAAAAACAGGTAACCAGAAAGTAAGCTGCCTCAGCTTATCTTCGAAATTGCAGGAAGAGGAAAGTTTAAGAGAAGAGATTTCCTGCAACTCCTATTCCAATCGGCATTTCCAGTAAGTTAGTTGCAGCTTTGAACTTTATCAAAGTTAAATAAGGACCCTAGATTCATTGTAACCCCCGTCAGACTGCAGTTAAGGTAATCTCCACTGGCAAACGTCCTTGCACTTTGTCAAAGAGAGCAACAGCACAGAAACTGACCCTTCGAGTCTGTGCCAACCAACAACCATCCACTTATAAGCTAATCCCATATTCCCTACCAGTAGTGTGTATAAGCTGGGGATGTTGGCCACCTCGAGGACATCTGTGTTGGAGATACGGTCCTGCCACTGGATGCCAAGGATTCTCCGGAGGCAGCAAAGTTGGAATGAATTGAGACGTTGCTCTTGGCTGACATACGCTGTCCAGGCCTCGCTGCTGTAGAGCAAGGTACTGAGGACACAGGCTTGATACACTCGGAGTCTTGTGTTCCGTGTCAGTGCGCCATTTTCCCACACTCTCCTGGTCAGTCTGGACATAGCAGTGGAAGCCTTTCCCTTGTGCTTGTTGATTTCTGCGTCGAGAGACAGGTTGCTGGTGATAGTTGAGCCCAGATAGGTGAACTATTGAACCACTTCCAGAGTGTGGTCGCCGATATTGATGGATGGAGCATTTCTGACGTCCTGTCCCACGATGTTCGTTTTCTTAAGGCTCTGGTTAGGCCAAATTCGTTGCAGGCAGCCGCAAACCTGTCGATTAGACTCTGCAGCCACTCTTCAGTGTGAGATGTTAATGCAGCATCGTCAGCAAATAGGAGTTCCTTGATGAGGACTTTCAATATTTTGGTCTTCGCTCTAAGACGGGCAAGGTTGAACAACCTGCCATCTGATCTTGTGTGGAGGAATATTCCTTCTTCTGAAGTCTTGAACGCATGTGAGAGCAGCAGGGAGAAGAAAATCCCAAACAGTGTGGGTGCGAGAACACAACCCTGTTTCACGCCACTCAGGATATGAAAGGGGTCTGATGAGGCACCACTATGCTGAATTGTGCCTTTCATATTGTCATGGAATGAGGTCATGATACTTAGTAGCTTTGGTGGACATCCAATCTTTTCCAGTAGTCTGAAGAGACCACGTCTGCTGACGAGGTCAAAGGCTTTGGTTAGGTCAATGAAAGCAACGTAGAGGGGCATCTGTTGTTCACAGCATTTCTCCGAGAGCTGGCGAAGGGAGAACAGCATGTCAATGGTCGATCGCTCTGCTCGAAAGCCGCACTGTGCCTCAGGATAGACACGCTCGGCCAGCTTCTGGAGCCTGTTTAAAGCGACTCAAGCAAAGACTTTCCCTGCTATGCTGAGCAGGGAGATTCCACCGTTGTTGTTGTAGTCACCGCGGTCACCTTTGTTCTTACAGAGGGTGATGATATTGGCATCACGCATGTCCTGTGGTATTGCTCCCTCGTCGGAGCACAGGCAAAGCATTTCGTAGAGTACTGAGAGTACAGCATTATTATCACTCTTGGTTATTTCAGGGGGCTTTTCCGCTGGCCAGAGAATCAATGGCATCACTGAGTTCCGATTTTGTTGGCTGTACGTCCAGCTCATCCATGACTGGCAAAGGTTGGGCTGCATTGAAGGCGGTCTGAGTGACAACATTCTCCCTGGAGTACAGTTCTAGATAGTTCTCCACCCTGCGGTCCTTTTCCTTGCGTTGGTCAGTGATTGTATCCTCTGATTAGGTTTGAGGGGGGAGATCTTCTTGATGGTTGGCCCAAAAGCTCTCTTAATGCCATCATACATTCCTCTGATGTTTCCGGTGTCTCAGGCCAGCTGCATATGACTGCATAGGTGTTGCCAGTAGTCATTTATGCAGCGCCTGGCTGTTCTTTGTGCAGTGCTTCTGGCTGTTTCAAGTGCTACGGATGATAACTCACTGGGGGCTTTGTTGTCGTTCAGCAATGCAATGTGCTTAGCGGCTATGACAGGTTCCAGCTTTTCAAAATGAGATTTAAACCAGTCTGCACTCCACTTCACGCGTTTACCATAAGTGGTCATAGCTGACTCATAGATGGCGAGTCTGATGTGGTTCCACTTGGTCTCCTGTGGGAGTTTTTTGAAAGGCTTTTTCAAGTGAATTTAGAATTTTTTGTTACAGCTATGGATAAAAATTCTGTTCGTGTTGATGCGCGGGTGGCCCTTCTACTTGGAGGGATGCAGCTTCTTTGGTTTGAGTCTAACCGTACTTCACACAAGGGAGGGGTCGGTGTCGCAGTCCGCATTTTGAAAGCAGCGTGTGATATGTACACTGCTTAAGGAGGCTCGCCTTGTGACGATGAGGTCCAGCTGGTGCCAACGATATGATCTTGGGTGCCTCCAAGAAACCTGGTGACCATGTTAACTGTGAAAGAACGAGTTGGTGATGCAGAGGTTATGAGAGGTTATGCAGAGGCCATTGTAAATAGCCCCAAGTGCAGGTAAGTAGCAGGACAATCGCGGGAAGAAGGGGATCTGGTAAGGAATATAGAATTAATGTAGATTAACATAAGTGGGTGGTTGATGGTCAGCACAGACTCAGTGGGCCCACGGGCCTGTTTCAGTGCTGGATCTCTCTATGACTCTAATTGTTGGTGACCGGGAAACAGCGAAAGGAAAATTAAGCATGGAGAACAAATAAATGGCTGAAAGGTTCAGCAAGTATTTTGTGACTGTCCTCAGCCCAGAATACACAAATTGCATACCATAAATAGCGAGAAACAAAGGGGCGAATAAAAGCGAGGAGCTTAAGTTCATTAATGTGAGCAGAGTACAATATTGGAGCTTGTTTTATGAAGCAAAAGCTGACCTGATTACTTACATTCTGCGGTGAAAAAAGAGATATCTACAGAGATAGTTCATGCACTGTTCATGATTTTCCAAACTTCCCTAGATTCTAGAACTGTTCCAAGGATTAGAAGTTTGCAAATTTAACGCTGCTACTCATGAGAGGTAGGAGAGAGAAAACAGAGAACTACAGGCCAGTTACCCTGACATCAGTCATCAGGAAATCCTGGAATCTATTATTAAGGAAGTCTTAACAATGCACTTAGCAAATCAAATCAAGTGAACAGCGTATTAGGAAAGGGAATTCGTATTTGACAATCTTATTAGAGCTTTTCATGAAGTAACTGGTAGGTTTGACAAAGGGGAACTAGCAGATGTAGTATACTTGAATTTCCAAAAGTATTTTGAATAAGTGGCCAGATAAAAGGTGAATATGCAAGATAGGGCACATGGAGTAGGGCTAATATACTAATATGCATCGAAGATTTATTTAAGGACAGGAAGTAGTGAGTCGAGATAAACGGGGCATTTTCAGGTTGTCAGGCTGTAACTAGTGGAGTGTTGCAATGATCATTGCTGTTGCTCCAGCTATTTACCATCTATATTCGGGACTTAGACGAAGAAAGTGAGTGTAATGTTTCTAGATTTGCTGACGATACAAAACTGGGTACAAATGTATGCTGTGACGCTGAGACAAAAAAGATGTAGGCAGTTTAAGTGAATGTTTAACAAGGTGGAAGCTGAAATATAATGGGGAGCAGTGAGGTTATTCACTTTGTTATCAAAACAGTAAAGCTCTTTATAAAGTGTGTGTTCTGATGGTGCTTCTATATTTTTGTTAAAATGTTTTGGGGGCTCGTGTATTTTGCAATTGTAGCATTGTATTATTTGTGGAAATTGAAAATGATTCTATGGATTTACTTTTCATTTTGCCAAATGAAAACAACCTTTACTGGAAGCCACCTATCTTCAGACACATACCCAGCAGAGGCTTTGTGACTTGGGGGGGATTTTGTCCAGAGAACTGACAGGTCAGGATTTCTTGGGATCTGGAGCTAGACCATTGTGATATTGCTTTTGGTTTCGCTTGAGACAGTGTCTTGGGGATGTTAACTGTTTTGAAGGCAGCTGGAGAAAACCAGCCAAGCAAGCAGTCACAATAAGCACCCTGTTCCATCTCTTTGAGATGTTCTTTGAAGCGAGTGTAAGAGATCGAGAAATTGATGTTGCATTCCGACTGAAAGGCCTGCCAGAAACCCCTGTTGTCACATTTCTCTTGGAAAGCCTATCAAACTGATCTTCAACGTCGCCTGGAAAGAAACGTTCTAGAAATGTCCTACTGACTGCCATCTGCATGCATTTGTGACACCAAACCAAAAAGGGACAGTTCTTCCTCTTCTTCTTCTTCTTCTTCTTCTTCTTCTTCTTCTTCTTCTTCTTCTTCTCTTCTTCAGGAATTAGTAAGCATTGGCCAAGGAATTCTTTTTGTTTATAAGAGAGCTCGAAAGAAAATATCTCTAATTTTAAAGTTAACCGTTGTGTGTGTGAGAGAGAGAGAGAGAGAGAGAGAGAGAGACAGAGAGAGAGAGAGAGAGAGAGAGAGAGAGAGAGAGAGAGAGAGAGAGAGAGAGAGAGAGAGAGAGAGAGAGAGAGAGAGAGAGAGAGAGATGAGAGAGAGAGAGAGAGAGAGAGAGAGAGAGAGAGAGAGAGAGAGAGAGAGAGAGAGAGAGAGAGAGAGAGAGAGAGAGAGAGAGAGAGAGAGAGAGAGAGAGAGAGAGAGAGAGAGAGAGAGAGAGAGGTAACTTACCCAGGTAAGTTACTTTAAACTGAAACTTACCTTCCCAGCTGCCACCTCGCTCGCACTATCGCTGATCCAAAAGAAGCTGCCGAAACAGAAGATAAGTTACTTTAAACTGAAACTTACCTTCCCAGCTGCCACCTCTCTCGCCCTATCGCAGATCCAAAAGAAGCTGCCGAAAAAAGAGGTAAGTTACTTTAAACAGAAACTTACCTTTCCAGTTGCCACCTCGCTCACACTATCGCTGATCCAAAAGAAGCTGCCGAAACAGAAGATAAGTTACTTTAAACTGAAACTTACCTTCCCAGCTGCCACCTCGCTCGCCCTATCGCGGATCCGAACGAAGTTGCCAAAACAAAAGGTAAGTTACTTTAAACTGAAACTTACCTTCCCAGCTGCCACCTCGCTCGCCCTATCGCTGATCCAAAAGAAGCTGCCGAAACAGAAGATAAGTTACTTTAAACTGAAACTTACCTTCCCAACTGCCACCTCTCTCGCCCTATCGCAGATCCAAAAGAAGCTGCCGAAACAAAAGGTAAGTTACTTTAAACAGAAACTTACCTTCCCAGTTGCCACCTCGCTCGCACTATCACTGATCCAAATGAAGCTGCCGAAACAAAAGGTAAGTTACTTTAAACTGAAACTCACCTACCCAGGTAAGAGTACCCAGAAGAGGGTAATAAATTTCAAAAGGACACTGACAGACTAGTGAAATGGGCGGATACATTGAAGATGGCATTCAGTGCAGAAAAGTCATGGACATTGATGGCGTGGACTTGTCTGCAAAAATAACAATTTCAAACTTTGAATGAGGCATGAATAATAGAAATGCCAATATACACTGAGAATGGTTGTTGAAGACATCAGAAGACTTTGAAAGTCTGGCTAAACGAGCAGACACCTACAATTTGCAATTTCAAATTTGGTGGCACAGTGGTTAGCACCGCGGCCTCACAGCTCCAATGACCTGTGTTCAGTTCTGTGTACTGCCTGTGCAGAGTTTGCAAGTTCTCCCTGTGACTGCATGGGTTTCCGCCAGGTGCTGTGGTTTCCTCACACAGCCAAAGACTTTCAGGTTGATCGGTAAGTTGGCCATTGTAAATTGCCCCTAGTGTAGGTAGGTGGTAGGAGAATGCTGGGCATGTGATAGGGAATATGGGGTTAATGTAGGATTAGTATAAATGGGTGGCTGTTGGTCGGCACAGACTCGGTGGGCAAAGGGCCTGTTTCAGTGCTACATCTCCAAATAAATAAATAAACCAGGAAACATAATTTATACATTTGGGTAGGCAGTAAGAGGAGAGCAATATAAACCGTGTGATGTATTTTTTAAAAAATTCCAGAACAGTAGAAAAATAAAGTGGAATAGTTAGAAAGAAATATTAAACGTCAATAAATGACTGGGTGGGCACCAGTTAGGGCATTTCGTCCAATTCTGAGCACATAGAAACATATGACAAGCCAGAAAAAAAGGAGGAGGCCATTTATCTCTTCAGCCTGCTTTCCATTCAGTGAGACCATGGCTTAACTACGAAATAACTGGATATATCTCCCTTCATCCCATATCCATCAATACATTTCAATAACACACTTCTATCAATATCAGGCTTAATGTTGTTAATTGATCTAGTATCAAATGACATGTGCAGAAGAAACTTCAAAAGTCTCCCACACGTTGTGCGTAGTAATGTTGCAAAGTTTCATTCTTGAAAAGTCAAGCTCATTTTTAATTTTTTTTCATGGGTAGCAAGCATCGCTGGCAAGGCGAGCATTGATTGTTCATCCAGAGTTACCCCTGAAAAGGTGGAGGTGAGCCGCCTTCTAGACCCACTGCACTCCTTGTGATGTAGGTGCACAAACGGTGCTGTTTGAGAGAGATATCCAGGATATTGACCCAGAGACAGTGGAGGAATGTGATACAGTTTCAAGTCAGGATGATGTGTGGCTTGGCTGCAAACTGGCAAGTGGTAGCTTTCCCATTCGTGTGTTGCCCTTGTTCTTCCAGGTGCTGGAGTTTGTGAATTTAGAAGGTGCTGTCGAAGGAAGAATAACAAGTTGCTGCAGTGCATCTTGCAGTTGGTACTCATTGCTGCCACTGTGTGAAAGCAATGGAGGACTGATGGTTTAAGGTAATGGATGGGCTGCCGATGTATAGGATTGATTTGTCTTGAATGCTATTGAGCTGCTTTCGTGTTGTTGGATCTGTAGCCATTCAGAAAGTTCAAATTATTTCGTAACACTCCTGTTTCTTGCTTTGTAAATTGTGCACAGGCTTTGGGGAGTCCGGAGGTGAGGTACTCGCTGCAGAATTCCCAGCCACTGACCTGAAATTGACGTTACTGTGTTTACAAGGCTGGTACAATTAGTTTTCTGGTCAACTACAACCGTCAGAGTCTTGATGTTGGGGCATTTGGGCATGATAATTGTGTTGACCGTCAAGGAAATGTGGCCAGATTGAGTCTTGCTGGAGATCATCATTACCTGACACTTGTGTGGCATGTATGTTACTTGCTAGATATTAATCCAAGCTTGAATATTATCCAGATCTTGCTGAATATAGGCACGGTTGGCTTCCATAACTCAAGAGGTAAAATGGTACTGAACACTGTGAAACACTTAGTGAACACTTCAAATTCAGGCCTTATGATGGAGGTAAGTTCATTTATGCAGCAGATGAAGATGATTAAGACTGAGACACAACCCTGTGGAACTCGTGAAACGATGTCCACATACTGAGATGATCAGCATCCAAATACCAATAGCATCTTCCTCTGCTCTCGGTACGACCACAACCATCAGACAGTTTCCATTTGATTCTAATTGACTTCACTTTTGTTCATTCTCCTTGATGCTGCAGTCGGTCAAGTGGTTCCATGATGACAAGGGAACCACTCTCACTTCACCTCCTGATTCAGATTCTTTGTCCATGTTTATACAGGGCTCTAACGATATATGTAACTGACTGGCCCCGTCAGAATTCAATCTGAGCATCAGTGAGTGGAATATTGCTGAATAAATTCTGCTCGATAGCACTGTTGACGATACCTTCCATCAAGGTACTGATGATTAAGAGTAGACTGACTGGGTACTTGGAGTTTCCTACATTTGGTTGACAGGACATATTTGGGTAATTTTCCACATTGTTGGGCAGATGCCAATGTTGTAGCTGCACTAGAACGGCATGGCTCGCACCAACCTAGGGCTGAATTTAGTGTAGGTGTGGAAGCTAGTTATGGTGGCATTGGCAGACACATAATTGCAACACAGAAATGTGATGTTGTGTCATTAGTTACTGTTTTTTTTCAATGTTGTGAAAGCACAATGGTGGAATTTAAATATAACTAAAACTGATACTGATTTAATGATGGTTGAGTGATTCTGTGAATGGTGGGTGGCATTTACGTCCCTCTGGATTTATGACAAGTAAAACCTGGCAGTACTGAGTCGAAGGTGCACATTGCAGTGAGGAGTAGGCAGCTCAGAACATTTCTGCATTGGAGAAGAGGCTGATTTGGTGATGATTGTAGGACTGCATTTATATGTGCACTGAAATGGAGCGGGGTACCGGGAGCTCTGCCAGTATGTCTGGGGTTCTGCGGGCTCTGAAAGAAGGTTTCAGTACTAGGGACTGTGTGAGGGGCCCAGGGTTCTGGAACTCGGGGAAATGCCCGGGGAACTGAAGGCTTTGCAAGTGGATCTGGAGTTCTGGAGACTCTGCAGGGATCCCGTGGTACCATGGAATCTGCAACAGGCTCTTTGGTTACTGGGGGCTCTTCACGAGTCTCCAGAGCATGAGTGCTTTGCAGTGGGTTCCAGGGATCCGGGGGCTGTAGAAGGGGACTAAGAGTGAATTTGGTGGTGTTTGCTCGGGAACAGTATAGGGTTCACGAACTGTTGTATGATGGGCCTGCTTATTCACGCTACTGGAACGGAAGATGGGCCATCGTTGTGGTTGGTAGTTTAGTCTATCAGCCACTCCACAGACAGAATTGTCACTTCCTCTTGTACCAATGCATGAGGCCAAATAGGTTGAGCAATGAGCAAACAATGTCCTTAATTCTGGCGTACAAATCTTCAGTACTACAGCCAGGATGTTGCCAGGACCCATAGCCATCGCCGTATCAAGCAGAAAATATTCAGCTGTTTCTTGCTCTGATGTAAACTAAATTGATTTGGTGAAAGACTGACATCTATGATAATGAGGACGTCCGAAGGAGGCCGAGATGGATCATTCACTTGGTACTTCCGCCTGAGGATGTTTGCAATGTTTCAGCGCTGTTTTTATACTGACATACTGGGCTGAAAAACCCATTATGATGGAGATATTTGTGAATGTTCCTCTTATGGTTAGTCATTTAAATGTAGACCATTCATCACAACTGGATGTGACTGGACTACAGATCTTTGTTTAGTTGGTTGTGAGATCTCTTAACTTTTTCTTAGCAAGTCTGCTTCTTATTTAACAAGGGTTGGTCCCCTGGCTTGATGATATCAGTAGAGTGGATGATATGCCGTACCGTGAGTTTGCAGATTGTGCAGCAACAACATTCCACTACTGCTAGTGGAGAAAATAACCTCATGGATGTTCTGAGCTGATAGATATGTTCTGAATCTTTTCACTATGCCCCTAGACCTAAATTTCCCATTCAGCTGAAACAGTTTCTTTCTTTCTTTCTGCTCTATCTTTTCCATCTGACAAGTTGTTAAAATTCAGCGTCCATTGTAATTTCGAGAGAATACACTCACACTCCGAACCCCGGTTTTTGTCATCTTTCCATGTAATTTATGAATTGAAGTCCAGTTACCATTCTTGTAAATCTACTCTGAAAACCCTCTGTGGATAATGTATGTACCTTTCCTAAGTTGTGGTCCTGAGAACTGCTCATCGAATACCCAGTATCGTCTTGCCAAGGCTTTGCACAACTGAAACAGGAATTCTTCACCCTGGTATTCTATCACTGGAAATATAATGCTCAACATTCCATTCTTTTTGATTACTTTCTGTGCTTGTTCACTATATTGTTATGATCTGTGTACCTGGACACCAAGTTCTTGCCATATTTCTAACGTTTCAGCATTTATGGAGGACCTGTTCTTTCCTATTTCGGATAAAAGTGGAGGACGTTGCATTTGTACACATTTAAATATAATCCGAAAAGTTTTGTCCATTCACTTAATCTGTCAATATCTCTTTGTAATTTTACCATCCGACCATAAGTACGAAGATATGAATTCGGAGCAGGAGTAGGCCACTCGGTCCCTGCAGCCTGCTTTGTCATTCAATAAGTTCATGGCTGAACTGATTACTTCACATTTCCACCTTCCCCCATAACATTCCACCACTTGATTATCAAGAATCTGTTTACCTCTGTCTCAAAATTATTCAAAGACCCTACTTCTGCCACCTTTTGTGGAAGAGAATTCCAAAAGACTCACGACCCTCTGAGAGAAGAAAAAATCTCCTAATCTCTGGCTTAAATGCGCGACCTATTATTTTTAAACAGTGACACCCCGTCCCCACTTCTAGATTCTGCCACAAGATGAGGCATCCTTTCCACATCCACCCTGTCAAGAACCCTCAGGATCATAAACGCTTCAATCATGTCGCCTCATTCTTTTCTAAATTGCAGCGATACAAGCCTCACCTGTCCAATCTTTCCTCATAATACAACCCACCCATTCCAGGTATCATTCTAGTAAACCTTCTCTGCACTGGCTCCAACGTATTTGCACCCTTCCTTAAATAAGGAGAACCATACTGTTCACAGTACTCCACATGTGGTCGCACCAATACCCTGTATAGCTGAAGCATAACCTCCCTACTTTTGTATTCAATTCCCCTTGAAATAAACGAATACATACTGTTAGCTTTCCTAATTACGTGCTGTACCTGCATGATAACCTTTTGAGATTCATGCACTCGGACATACATGCATCATTCTATTAATATGAATTTATTCGCCTGAAACAGTGAGAGAGAGAAAAGAGAGAGTGAGAGATGGGAATAAAAATGGAGGGAGAGAGGGAACGACAGGGTAAGATAGAGTGAGGAAGGAATTAATTTCAGAAAGATAATTAGATGAATAATCGAGGGGGGGAGGTGTGTGCAACTGTGGGAAAAGGAAGGCTAATGGAAATTACTGAAGAGGTAAGACCATGGATCAATTTGAATAAATATATGATACTCTTAAACTCAAGACTCTGGCGGATCTGGAGTAGTGTATCTCAGTGAGCACATAGGTAAGGGGTGAATGGGACGTGGTGCAAGTTAGCATAAAGATGCAGAGTTTTTGATGAAGTCTGCTGCATGTAGGTTGGGAGGCCGTGCAGGATAGTATTGGCTTAGACAATTCTGGATGTAGAAAAGGCATGGACAAGCCTTTCAGAAGCAGACAGGCTGATGGGAGGAAAGGGCAATATTCTGGAGGGGGTAGTAGGCACGATTCTTGTTCTGGAACTATATCAATTCAGAACTCATCTTGAGGCCAAATGGAATGCTGAACTTAACAACAGTCTGGTTGAATCTCCGGCAGTGGGCAGTGCCTGCAATGGAGTAAATGAATAGTGAACAGAATTTATGATTTAGGACGGAAAGGGTGATCTTTTAGGGGCGGTACAGTGAGGCATTGGTTAGCACTGCAGCCTCACAGCTCCAGATGTTCGATTCAGGGTACTGCCTGTTTGGAGTTTGAAAGTTCCCACTTTGACCGCGTAGGTTTTCGCTGGGTGCTCCGGTTTCTTCCCACAGCCAAAAGACTTGCAGGTGATAGGTAAATTGGTCATTGTAAATTGCCCCAAGTGCAGGTAGGTGGTAGGGAATATGGGATTACTGTAGGGTTAGTATAAATGGGTGTTTGTTGGTCAGCACAGACTCGGTGGACCGAAGGGCTTCTTTCAGTGCTGTATCTCTAAATAAAAGTAAAATAAATAAACAAAGGGATAGTTTTGGGCTGCCCAAGTTTTAAATGGAAAGATCAGTAACACAATGAACCTTGATATACAGATATAATAGCTGAACATAGGGACATACCAGAGATAACTCAAACAGCAAGGAGAGTAGAGAAAATATCAAGAACAGCTCAGCATGATTGTGGAACTAAAAGTTGGACATAGATACTTACCAGGGACACCAGCAACAGCGAGGATGGGATAGTAAATCTTTTGAATAATCAGAAGGCCATAATAGATTCGATGATATAATTTCATCCACGCATAATATGCCGAAAGATAGTCAAACTCCCAGGAGAAACTCCTCCTCATTGCTGTAACAGTCCAATCAACTGTTCTTAGATTCTGATGCATAGTTCTAATTCTACCAAATACTATTCTCAGATTCCAGACACTTGCAGTAATATTCCACACTCAATTCTATCCTGTCCTTTTCATTGAAGAAGCTGATCCATGTTAATGGCGGAGGTGACGCTGCCGAACACATTGAAAGCTGTCCCTTGTTAATAGAAGAGGGAAACCCTCCAGTGACACAACTGGGTCCCATGGAGATTAACACTGAATAAAACAGGATCGGTAAACCCTTTTCAATCCAGCACTATCCACAATAAAGTAAAATACTTAGAGAATCTGGATGGAATATATTTGAATTACCGGTGGAAGGAGTGTTGGAAACAGTGTAAGCACTGCAAACAATCGTTCCAATCCTCCATGGATATGGGAATGGTCCCGGAGAACTTGAGGGTTGCAACTGGTACACACTGTTTCATAAAAGTAGAGATGAATAAACCCTGTAATTACAGGCAGGGAGCCTAACATCGTAGGCACGGAATTATCTGGAGGTCATAAGCTAGCATAAAATATTTCTGGCTTGGTAAAACATGACTACTACATATAAGACAGCACAGATGTAATCGAATTATCTGATGAAGTAACCGACAGGGCTGATAAGAGTAATGAGTGTTAGGTTACATATATGGCTGACAATAGTCATGTGACAAAAGTCCGTTTAATGAACTTCAATGAAAACCGTGACTGTGGCTATGACACTGGCCAAGGAGCAAAGCTAAAGAAGAGTAGTGGTGAACAGTTCTAAAAACTGGAGGGGACTATACTGTAATATTCCCAGGGAATGAACCACTGTTCTGATGTATACATACATTATTGAAATAGACTTATGTATAAGGGCACCATTTCAATAGTTAAGATGGCAGGAGGTCGAAAATGTCGGAAACAATGTTCGGGTAGGATCAGCCTTTAGTAGGACATAGACAAACTGGTGAAATGACCAGGCAAATGGCAGATGTAATGCAATACATAAAATATTGGAAATGAATCATTTTGTCAGGTATAATGAGGGAAGTCAATATAAAGTGAACTGCACAATTTTAAAGATGGTACAGTAAAACAAATTATGGACTTGAGTGTGCATGTAAGCACATCTTTTAATGTTAAGAGAAGTTGCAAAGGCACACTCAATCTTTATCCTTGTGAATAGACTCATGGAGTACCACAGAAAGAAACTTATGCTAAAAGTTAATAAATCACCAGTTAGGCCCTGGCTGAATTATTGCATCAAATTCCCGGAACCACACTGTAGGAAAGAGGTCAAGAGGGTGCAGAGGGTACGAGTATGGTATCAGGACACGATATTAAGGTGATTGACACACAGCCTTAGAGGATATGAGGCAGTTTTATTTTATTCAGTGAGTTGTTCTGATCTGGAATCCACTAGCTGAAAGGGTGGTAGAAGCAGATTCAATAACAATTTTTAAAATCGGCCTGGATAATTGCTGACACAGCAGTGGGGACGGTGGTGATTGTGTGTGTGTGCGTGTGCGTGTGGATGTTCGTGTGTGTGTGGGCGGGGGAGGAAATTGATTTACCGGGTGATGGAAAATAACAGGCAAATACATCTAATTGGAACGTTCTTTCAAATAACCAGAACAGATACGATGGGCCGAATGATTCTATTATTTTATTGCAACAGCAGCCCTTGAGACCTTATTTCATGTGTACAGTTGACATTCTGCCGTTTTTGATCCAAATGTTAATCTTTACTCGGATACATGTGACAGCAGGAAATAAAACATAAAGAGTATTTGAGAAACGTTTTGTTAACAATTTCTTTAGCAGAGAGTAATGCTCCGCTATGATCATAGGCCTCAACTGATTTATAGCGTCATAGAGTCGTACAGCATAGAAACAGGCCCATCGGCCCACCGCGTCCATGCCGACCATAATGCCTATCTATATGAATCCCACCTGCCTGCATTAATTCCATATCCCTCTATGCCTTGCTCATTGAAGTACCTGTCCAGATGCCTCTTAAATGTCGCTACTGTTCCTACCTCCACTACCTCCTCACGCAGCTCATTCCAGATACCCACAACACTTTGGGTGAAAGATTTACCCCTTTGATGCCCTTTAAACCTCCTCCCTCTCACCTTAAATCTATGCCCTCTAGTTCTAGTCACCCCTACCATGGGAAACAGACTCTGGCTATCTACCCTATCTATGCCTCTCATAATTTTATATATCTTTATCATATCCCCTCTCAGCCTCCTTCTCTCCAAGGAAAACAGACCCAGCCTATCCAATCTCTCTTTCTAACTCAAGCTCTCCAAACCAGGCAACATCCTTGTGAATCTAGTCTGCATCCTCTCTGGCTTAATCACATATTCCCAGTAGTGCGGCGACTAGAACTGCACAGAATACTCCAAATGCGGCCTAACCAACGTGTTGTACAACTGTAACATGACGTCCCAACTCTTGTACTCAATGCCTTGGCCGTTGAAGGCAAGCATGCCATCCACATTCTTCACCATCCCATCTACCTGTGTTGCCACTGTCAGGGAACTATGTACTTGCACCCTAAGGTCTCACTGCTTAAGAACACTTCCCAGGGTCCTGCCATTCACTGTCTATGTCCTGCCCTGGTTTGCTTCCCAAAATGCATCACTTCACACTTGTCTCCGTTAAATTCCATTTGCCAATCCCTTGCCCACTTTCCCAGTTGATCTCTCTCCTGCTGTAATCTTAGACAACCTTATTCACTGTCCATCATACCACCAATATTGGTGTCATCTGCAAACTTACTAATCATGCCCCTTACATTTGAATTAACAATTTACAAAATCATTGATTTTATTCCAATTTTATTTTTTGTTCATTGGTTCTCGACATATGGGTGACATTGGCAGGATCTGCAACCCTTGCACATCCCTCGTTACCGTGAATAAATGGTGGTCCTTAATCTGGAGCCTCTGCAGTCCTTATGGGCAAGGAGCTCTCACAATACAGTCACAGAAGGAATATCAGAGGGCTAGAGTGGATGGTCCTTGAAATACGGTACGGAGATTATGAGAAACGATGAGCCTGTCCCTGCAAGCAGTGAACAAAATTGGTGCTGCTTGATCATTTGCATGATTGAGCTGTGCAGCCAGGGCTGAGCTTGCTGCTTCGTGACTGCAAACCTCAACAAGTTCGGACCAGACCAGCAGTATGTAAAGCTAACCTGCACTACTTAGAGCCAAACTTTACTTTTTAATGGTGATATATATTCGAGCGGCAGCAGGGGCTGGAATATTTTGGATAACATTTTGAAGAATGCAGGAAAGAACTGGCATGGTGCAATGGACAGGACGGCATGCTCCCAGTTTTTAGAATGTTGCACTGGAGTTGCTGGTGTTGGAGATGGACTGGAGGCGCATGGGGACGTGGCAGTTAATGCAGCTGTCTGGCACCGAGGATCGAGATGCAGTGCAACAAGAAGTTTGAAGACTCGCACAAGTGGTCAAGCTCACAGAATGCATCGACATATGTCACTACCTAGCAACTGCACAACCAGCCTCATGCACTACTCCACTCACCGCACCTCGTTCAGTCGCTTCTGAACAATCTATATCAAATATGACTCAAAGTAAAGCGCAGCTACCCGACGAGAACCCGATCAAACTCGACTACATGTGTCGGGTTTGATTTGGTTCGGGTCGGGTCTACATTCAGTGTCCAGCATTCGGGCTTGGGTCGGGTCGGTCTGCACTGCTCTGTTTCGCTTCGGCCGCCTTGGTGACTGGAACATTGGGACTGTCTCTGCGGGAGATGGGACCCGTGAAGGCTGGACGAGTTGCAACTGAACAGAGCTGGGACTGAGTTCCTTGCGGCACGTTTTGCTGGTGCTGTTGGGAAGGCTTTAAAACAGTTTGGCGGGGGATGGGGACCTGAGGGGATAAGAAAGTAGAGGGAGTGGCAATTTTGGACAAGAAAGCTATTACAGATGTGGGGAGGGATGATATGCTGGAAGGTTCATGAAATGAGGGCATATGGATTGAGCTAAGGACAAAACAAAAAGGGGCAATCACAGTGCTGGGAATGTACAACAGAACCCCAAACAGTCAGAGGGAGATAGAAGAGCAGATTTTGAGGCTACTCTCTGAGAAGTGTAAGAACAGCAGGGCAGTAACGGGTAGGGGATTTTAAGTACCTGCAAATAACTGAGATAGTTTACGCGTGAAAGGGGTTGAAGGAAGAGAATTCTTTCAGTGCATTCAGGAGAACGTTTCTGGCCAGTATGAAACAAGACCAATAAGAAAGGGTAAAGTTGCAGACTTAGTTTTAGTAAATAAAGATGGACAGGTGGAAGGAGTGGCAGTGGGGATTATTTTGTTGGTAGTGATCAAAATTCGGTCAGTTTTAACATAATTATCTAAAAGGACAGATATAGAACAGGGGTTAGATTTCTCAATTGCGGCAAGGTCAATTTTACTAAACTGAGGATTGATTTCGTGAATGTAGACTGGAAACAAGTACTTGAAGGTTCTTCAGTGTTAAAGCATTGGGAGGCATTCAAAGGGGAGATTTAAGGGGTTCAGAGTAATCATGTTCCCACAAAGAATAAAGGATGAGATGGCCAAATCTAGAGCTTACTGGTGAAGGTACGGGCAAAAAGAAAAGCAGATGTCTGGCACCGACAACTTAATATTACAGAAAGCCACGAGGAGCATACAAAGTGGAGGGGTGAAATCAAAAAGGAAATTAGGAAAGCAAAGAGAGGGCATGAAAAAATATTGGCCAGCAAAATCAAGGTGAACCCAAAGATGTATTGTCAATATATTAAGAGTAAGAGGATAACGAAGGAGAGAGTAGGGTCCAATACAATACCAAAAACGTAACCGCTGTGAAGAGGCAAAAAATGTTGGTATGATTCGGACTGAATACTTTGCGTCAGTCTTCACAAAAGATAGGGACGATGCAGATATTTTAGTTAAGGAGCAATAGAATGAAGTATTGATTGTGATAAACATAGGGAGAGAGGAGGTATTGATAAGATTAGCATCCTTGAAAGTTGATAAATCACCAGAGCTGGATGAAATGTACCTTAGGCTGTTAACAGAATCAAGAGGGAAAATAGTGGAAGGTCTGAGAATCATTTCCAGTCGTCTCTGGATACAGTTGTGGTGTCAGAGGATTGGAGAGCTGCTAATGTTGTACCTCTATCTAAAAAGGAAGTGAGGGATTGACCGAATAATTACAGGTTAGTCAATCTAACCTCAGTCGTGGACAAATTATTGGAATCTATTCTGAGAGACAGGATAAACTGTCATTTGAAAAGGCACAGGTTACACAAGGATAGGCAGCATGGATTTGTTATGGGAATATCTTGTTTGACCAACTCGATCGAATTTTTTGAAGAAGTAGCAAGGAAGCTTGATTAGGGCAATGCAGTTGATGTGGTCTACATGGCTCTTAGCAAAGCTTTTCATAAGGTGCCACATGGTAGACCGGTTAAAAGTAATAAAATCCCATGGGATCCAGGGAAATGCAGCAAGGTTGATACAAAATTAGCTCAGTGGCAGGAAACAAATGGTAACGTTTATGGTTGTTTTAATGACTGGAGGGCTGTTTCATGTGACATTCCTCAGGGCTCAGTACTGGGTGCCTTGCTTTTTGTGGTATATATAAACGATTTGGACGTAAATGTAGGGTGCATGATCAAAGGTTCGCAGATGACACCAAGATCTGCCGGGTTGTCGATAGCGAACAGGGCAGCTATAGGATGCAAGAAGATATTGATGGATAATTCAGATGAGTTGAAAATTGGCAAATGGAACTCAACCCGGAGAATTGCGAGATGATGCATTTGGGGAGGTCAAAGAAGGCAAAGGACTACATGATTAATGGGAAAATACTGAAAAGAATACAGGACGTGAGGGACCATGGGGTGAATGTTCACCGATGCCTGAAGGTAGCAGGACAGGTCGATTACCTGGTTAATGAGGCAGGTGGAATCATTTCCTTTAGATGCCAAGATATGGAAAGGTGCACAAGTAACAGGGTTGTTGTCATGGGTGACTTCAACTTCCCTAATATTGATTGGAACCTCCCTAGTGCAAATAGTTTGGATGGAGCAGTTTTTGTCAGGTGTGTCCAGGAAGGTTTCCTGACTCAATATGTAGATTGGCCGACTAGGGGGAAGCTATGTTGGACTTGGTGCTTGGCAACGAACCAGACCAGGTGGCAGATGTCTCGGTGGGAGAGCATTTCGGTGACAGTGATCACAACTCCCTGACCTTTACTATAGTCATGGAGTGGGACAGGAGCAGATGGAATGGCGAAAAAAAATAATTGGGGGAGGGGGAATTACAATGCTATTATGCAGGAACTGGGGAGCATAAACTGGGAACAGATGTTCTCAGGGAAATGCATGACAGAAATGTGGAGGTTGTTTAGGACGCACTTGCTGCGACTGCTGGATAGGTTTGTCCCGATGAGGCAAGGAGGGGATGGTAGGGTGAAGGAAACTTGGATGAAAAGAGATGTGTAACAGCTCTTCAAGAGGAAGAGGGAAGCTTACTTAAGGTTGAGGAAGCAAGGATCAGACAGGGCTCCAATGGGTTACAAGGTAGCCAGGAAGGAACTGGAGAATGGACTTAGGAGAGCTAGAAGGGGACATGAAAAAGTCTTGGCGGGTAGGATTAAGGAAAATCCCAAGGCATTCTACACTTATGTGAGGAGCAAGAGGATGGCCAGAGTGAGGGTAGGGCCGATCAGGGATAGTGGAGGGAACCTGTGCCTGGAGTCGGAGGAGGTGGGGGAGATCCTACATGAATACTTTGCTTCAGTATTCACCAGTGAGAGGGACCTGGTTGTTTGTGAGGACAGCGTGAAACAGGCTGATATGCTCGAACAGGTTGAGGTATTGAGGGAAGATGTGCTGGAAATTTTGAATGATATGAGGACAGATATGTCCCCGGGGCCAGACGGGATATAACCAAGGATATTACGGGAAGCGAGGGAAGAGATTGCTGCGCCTTTGGCGATAATCTTTGCCTCCTCACTGTCCACTGGAGTAGTACCGGATGATTGGAGGGTGGCAAGTGTTGTTCCCATGTTCAAGAAAGGGAATAGGGATAACCCTGGGAATTATCGACCAGTCAGTCCAACGTCGGTAGTGGGCAACTTATTGGGGAAAAAACTGAGAGACAGGATTTATGATTATTTGGAAAAGCATAGTTTGATTAGAGATAGTCATCATGGCTTTGTGAGGGGCAGGTCATGCCTCACAAGCCTTATTGAACTATTTGAAAATGTGACAAAACACATTGATGAAGGAAGAGCAGTGGATGTGGTGTATATGGATTTTAGCAAGGCGTTTGATAAGGCTCCCCATGGTAGACTCATTCAGAAAATGAGGAGGCATGGGATACAGGGAAAGTTGGCTGTCTGGATATAGAATTTGCTGGCCCATGGAAGACAGAGAGTTGTAGTCGATGGAAAGTATTCAGCATGGAGCTCGGTGATCAGTGGGGTTCCGCAGGGATCTGTTCTGGGACCTCTGCCCTTTGTGATCTTTATAAATGACTTGGATGAGGAAGTGGAAGGCTGGGTTAGCAAGTTTGCCGATAACACGAAGATTTCTGGAGTTGTGGATAGTGTGGAAGGCTGTTGTAGGTTGCAACGGGACGTTGACAGGATGCAGAGCTGGGCTGAAAAGTGGCAGATGGAGTTCAACCTGGAAAAGTGTGTAGTGATTCATTTTGGAAGGTTGAATTTGAAAGCAGAATACAGGCTAAAAGACAGGATTCTTGGTAGTGTGGAGGAACAGAGGGATCTTGGGGTCGATGTCCATAGATACCTCAAAGTTGCCACGCAAGTTGATCGGGTTGTTGAGAAGGCGTATGGTGTGTTGACTTTCATTAACAGGGGGACTGAGTTTAAGAGCCGCGAGGTTATGCTGCAGCTCTATCACGCCCTGGTTCGACCACACTTGGAACATTGTGTTCAGTTCTGGTCGCCTCATTATAGGAAGGATGTGGAAGCTTTAGAGAGGGTGCAGAGCAGATTTACCAGGATGCTGCCTGTACTGGAGGGCATGTCTTACGAAGAAAGATTGAGGGAGCTAGTGCTTTTGTCATTGGAGCGAAGAAGGATGAGAGGTGACTTGATAGAGGTGTACAAGAAATGAGAGGCATAGATAGAGTGGATAGCCATAGACTTTTTACCAGGGCGGGAAGGACTATCACAAGGGGGCATAATTTTAAGGTGATTGGAGGAAGGTTTCGTGGAGATGTCAGAGTTAGGTTCTTTACACAGAGAGTGGTGGGTGCGTGGAAAGCGCTGCCAGAGGTTGTAGTAGAAGCAGATACATTGGGAACATTTTAGCGACTCTTGTATACGTACATGGATGATCGTAGAATGAAGGGTAGGTAGCTAGTTTGATCTTAGAGAAGGTTAAAGGTTCGGCACAACATCGTGGGCCAAAAGGGCTGTACTGTCCTGTACTGTTCTATGTTCTATGTTCTATTTTCTATAGAGCAGAAAAGTGCAGGGAGCTTATGCTGGAGCTATATAACTCATTGCTGAGGCCACAACCTGTGTATTGTGTGCAGTTCTGGTCACCTCGTTACGGTAAGGATGCACTTGCACTCGAAATGTTACGGAGGAGATTTATCAGGATGTTGCGTACTGGAAAAAACTCAGCTACGAGGAATGGTTGGATAGGCAGGGCTGGTTCTTCTTGGAGCAGAGAAGTTTGAGGGATGATCTGGATAAAATGCATAAAATTGTGAGGGGCCTGCATAAAGTGGAGTTGTTCGGCCTTGCAGAGAGGGCAGTGACGAGGGGGCATAGATTTAAAGTGATTGTTAGAATAATTAGAGGGTAGATGAGGAAACTACTTTTCACTCAGTATGTGGTGGGGCTCTGGAATTCACTGCCTGAAAGTATAGTTGAGGCAGGAACCCTCAACGCATTCGAAATGAGTCTGCATATGCACCTCGAGTGTTGTAATCTGCAGGGCTACGGACTCAATAATGGAAGGTGGGATTTGAATGAGTGGATTGTTCTACAGCTGGCACTGACACGAAGGGCCAAGTGGCCTCTTTCTGTGCCTTAAACCCCCTATGATTCTATGATTCTCGACTCTCACGTGATCTTATCAAGAGATCGAAAAGTTGGAGGGTCGTGTGTCTGTCTTCAAACCATTGTCTATCTCCCCATGCATGATCCCAATGCCGCGGGTAGTGGCCCGACTATCAAACGTGGTTTTCTTGAAAAAAGACCTTTGTATTCAAGGATGCAAATAACTCCAAGAGAAACCAGGGATGGGGGTTCAGCGGGAGCCGAGCGGGATGGGTGTGGGTGGGAGCGAATCGGGCCGAGAAGGGTGCGAGCCAGTGGAGGAGCCAGAAAGAGCTGAGCGGCCAGAGAGAGCCGCCAGGGGGCAGTAGAACGCCGGAGATTGAGGCAAGCGGGAGGAGCAGAGCATCCGAAAGAGCGGAGCAGCGGGACAGAGCAACGATGTACACATCGGAGCAGCCAGAGAGTGTAGCGAGGGGGAGAGTGGAGCTTGAGGCCTGGGTGAATATCCATTGGCGTTGCATTGCTGTATGCGTAAAGTGCAGCGCAGTGTGCGACCAGGTGGGTTGCCTGAAGTTGCATACGTCACGCGATGATGAGTCCACTCATGAATTATTATGAGGATTAAGTAAAGTTGGTCAATTTCAGACACGATTCCAAGAACCTCCAATTCCCCAAAGGACAAAATCAACTTCCTTAATATCATTTTTGTTGTTGAGCACTCTTTCCATTCTATATCTAATGAATGGTGCGATCTGCACAAATTTTACATTTTCTTACCTTCTAAAATATCATAACCCCAAATGACTACTGATGATGAAGAATGCTATTATCTGTTGAAACTTCATTGACACTCCTCAGATTGAAGACAGTCACCCCACCTGCACATCACCTCACTCGATGACAGTCATTATCCTTTCACAGGAATGCTGTTAATTCCTAAACTATTATCATGTAATTACGTACAATTAAAACAGCAGATTATGCATGCTGGCTTATTATTTACCTCAGATACCCCTTTACTGTTGATAGGAAATGCACCAAATTATAATGATTTTTAAAAAATCTAAGCTTCTCAAATTCAAATAATGGTGTCGTCAGTTGACAATATCTTCCATTTATTTATCTTAAAAAAAGGTTTTCCTTCAATAGTGAGCAACCACCTAGACGGTATTTCCATCAACGTTTTTGAAAATTATGTATGTTTATACCCATTTAAACTCAGATAGATTTCCTTTTGGGTAATTGGAATAGCAACTCATAATATTTCTTTATTATTGATTTAAATGTCATAAACAATTATTTCCATGTTTAGTGGCTTCAGATGAATTCATCAGAGACAATAATGTCTACAGTTGTTATGGAAGTTGTCTGCAAATAATTGCAAAGACTTTCTCTAGAAAAATAATAAATAGAAACAAATGTATGAATGAATTAATGACAATTCCTGACTTTTTATAAAAAGAAGGCCAAGCCTTCAGATCAAAATATCACCATGCTGTCATAAATGTTGCAAAAGTCTTAAAGTGCTGAATCTCTGTGACCATATGGTCCACCTATTTAGAGAAACGAAGAACTCAAGGTCCATTCGGCTTGGAACCAGATGAGTTAATTCAATCCAGATATCTGTGGCAATTTAGAAACAGCAATTATCACAAAATCCTATTTATATCTCACAAAAATGCCATTCAGCAAATGGTTAAGTTGCTAGCGGTAAGGGTTAACCCTACTAGTTCTAAAGTGGTGAAGCAAAAGTTCTCTGGATGCAATGACATCCCACCTCTCGTTCTAAAAGCAAAGGACAAAGAAACACATGTTCAAACCAATTCCAACCACTTTTTAACGAGGGAGAATCCTTAAGAGACAACATGCTTTTTCCTTGAAAAAGCCGCTCTGAGACATCCTTGACCCCAGCACCACGGAGGGAACACACAATCCTGGAGCCTCGTTTGCGGCCAAAGACACGCCTGTCTGTTCGCCTTGCAATTGAATCTCCTATCACTATGGATCTCCCATTCTTTTTCCTGCCCTGCTGTACAGCAGAGCCATCTGTGATGCCACAAAATTGGCTGCTGCTACTATCCCTGAGAGACCATCCCGCCGACAGTATCCAAAACGGTATATCAATTTGACAGGGGATGGCTACAGGGGACTCCTGCACAACCTGCCTGCGCCTACTACTCCTGCTGGTGGACAGCCATCCCTCTTCTGCCTGTGCAGCCATTACCTGCGGTGTGACCACCTCGCTGAACATGCTATCCACTGCGTCCTCAGCACCATGGTCCTCACTGGATTCAGGGGTGCGGTGCTTAAGGATTGAAGAATTGCGAAATTGTACCTCTGATGAAAATGGGAGCGAAGGATAGACCTAATAATCACAGGTCAGTTAGCCTAACTTCAGTCGTGGGCAAATTATTGGAATCTATTCTGAGAGACAGGATAAACTGTCACTTAGATAGGCACAGGTTAATCAAGGATAGTCAGTATGGAATTGTTAAGGGAAAATCTTGTTGGACCAACTTGATCACATTTTTTGAAGCAGTAACAAGGAAGATAGATGAGGGTGGGCAGCTGATCTGGTCAACATAGAACTTAGCAAGGCTTTTGACAAGGTCCCACATGGCAAACTGGTTAAAAAAATAATATCCCCATGAGATTCAGGGAAATGCAGCAAGGTGGCTACAAAATTGGCTCAGCAGCAGGAATCAAATTGTAATTGTTGACGGATGCTTTAGCGACAGGAAGGCTCTTTCCAGTAGCGTCCCGCAGAGCTCAGTACTGTGTCCCCTGCTTTTTGTGGTGGATATTAATGATTGGACGTTAATGTACGGATCATGATCAATGTTTGCGTATGACACGAAGATTGGTCCTGTGGTAGATATCGAAGAGAGTAACTTTAGGCGGCAGGAAGATATTGATGGTCTGCTCAGATGGGCAAAAAAATAGGCAAATGGAATTCAACTTGAAGAAGTGTGAGGTGGTGTATTTAGTGAGGTCAAACAATGCAAAGGAATACATGATTAAAGAGAAAATACTGAGAAGTGTAGCGGAAGTGAGGGACCTTGGAGTCAATGTCCACAGGTCCCTGAAGGTAGCAGGACAGGATCGATAAGGTGGTTCAGAAGGCAAATGGAATCCCTTCCTTTATTAGCTGTGGTATAGAATATAAGAGCAGGGAGGTTATCCTGGAACTGTATAACTCATTGGTTATGCCACAACTTGAGAATTTTGTGCAGCTCAAGTCACCTCATTGCAGAAAGGATGTAATTGCACGAGACAGGGGACAGAGGAGATTTATGAGGATCTTTCCAGGACTGGAAAAATGCAGGTAGGAGGAAAGACTGGATAGGCTGTGGTTATTCTCCTTGGAACAGAGAAGGCTGAGAGGAGATCTAATTGAAATGTACAAAATCTTGAGGAGCCTGGATAGAGTGGAGGTGAAGGATGTATTCACCTTAGCTGAGAGGTCAGTGACGAGGGGGCATACCTTTAAACTGATTGCTCGAAAATAGAGGGGAGATTAAGGAAACAATCTTTTCACCCAGAGGGTGGTAGGGATCTGGACCTCACTGCCTGAAAGGGTAGTTGAGGCAGAGACTCTCGACTCATTGAAAATGAGTCTGGATATGCACCTCAGCTACCATTATCTGCAGGGCTAAGAACTAAATGTTGGAAGATGGGATTGGAATTGTTGGATCCTTTTCCGGCTGGCACAGACACGATGGGCCAAAGTGGCCTCTTTTTGTGCCTTAAACATTTTATGTTCCTATGATTCTATGGTTCTTGGAAACTTAAAATACTAAATTATTCCTCTTTTCCGCTGATATTAGTTCTATGCTTTTTACCAATAATTTACCTCGTAATTCAAATGACATCTTATTCACAGGTCTTGCGGATCTATGTCTGGTTGTTTCCCTTAGCAATTCCCTTCCCTGAATGTAAAACGTTGGTCAGACTAATCAGAGCAAGATTCCACTCAACTTCACTATCAGTCATTTCGTTTTAGCTTTTTTCAACGTCTGGCCCCAAGTTGCACCATTGTATGTTTTGGGGTTTTGAGGCATAAAACACTTTTATTTAAAAATTCTCAGTTCTGAATTTTCAACTTATTACAATGGGGTCCTCAGCTGTGCTTGACCTAAAAAGGTACTAATAACAGCTACTTATGAATCCAGTATAATTTATTAAGCAAGATGTTATAAATACTTAACAGAAAAACACTGAAGACAACATGGACGTTTCTTCCCCTTCAAGGCCAAGATTCCTTGAATGTTGCCAGCACAGGCGGTCCCTTTGTTCTCCTGTCTCTGAATTGACATTACGCTGAACTGTGTTTCTGAATAATTACACCACAAACACCATTGTAAACTGTACCAACAAAGACTCTGAGTTTCCATCTTTTGGGATTCCGATTCGTTATTATGATATCCTTTGAATTAACTCTTTCATTAGTTTAACGTGAGATTCATCTGCTGTCACTGCACCTCTGTAATTAGAGTGGAGGACGCGAAAAATATGTCTATCTCTTATTTCATAGGCTCCCAGAGGTAATATTACACTGTGTGAACAAATATCACATCCTTGCAGATACAAAGCAGTTATACATCAATCTTTCATCTTCTTATCAACAATGCCAACGACTGTAAACAATTCACCTCAACATTCCCAGGGTTTTTAAATATAAATGTTTTCTTCTACAGATATAGCTAATTGATCATGTCAGTTAGCATACTTATTAAACTGCATGGTTCTTGTTTAATGATAGGTGTCATATCCAGTTCAAGCTATTTTCACATCAGTTCCTTTCAGGCGAGCAATCACTCTCCCCCTGACCCCTTTACGAAGGTCATCTCTTTCCTTTTGCTCACTGCTCGTTATCCTTTTTAATTCCTTCTAATCTACTTCCGATCTTCCTGCTCTCGACCCGCTCTTCCCGTTGCTAACAACTCTAGTGTTTGTATTTACTCCTACAGGCCATTTTCATCTGGACCTCCAGCGGACTCCTCTTGTCCAAAAACCACTGGATCTTTAAGCTGGTCTCAGTTGCTTTGTTATTTAATTAATTTAATAATTGATGTAACTGGATATTTCACCGCGCTCTTTAACTGCTCTCTGAACTCGGACTGAGTGGCCACATAAATAAATGTGTTTGGACAGCAACTTAAATTCCGCAGCATATATGTAACATTTGCACAGATATAAGAAGAATCATCACCTAAGAAATGACCAACACGAAAAATATATAACATATACACCAGCCACAGAAATATGAAACTGCCAGATATGCTGAAGAGTAAAATCATAGACTTCCTTCTTCTCTCCAGTACAGAGTCACTGTGATTATCTTTCTTGCTCTGATCCCTCAGTCTCTGACGAACTCGACTGGTCAGTAAAATGTGTCTGAACGTCAGAGCGTTCAGCAACAGAATTAAAATGAAAGGCAATAATGGTGTTAAAGCTTTTTCAAACATTCTAAATCCAATCCATCGAGGGTCAGTAAAATAGCTTCGCTTATTCGAGCAACGCCATTCTACATTGTCCATTACCCGTCTAGGTTTAAATCTAAAGTAGATGGGAATATTTTTTAGACAGAGCAGAATGCCAGTTGTTGTTAGAACCACAGTTGCAGTTTTCCTGGTGCAATATTTCGATTTCAGCTTCAGGCAACAAATGGCAACAAATCGATCAAATGTGAACGCGATGGTGAACCAGACGGAACAGTCGAGGGCTGCACGGATCAGGACATAGCGAGAGTGACACACAAAGGTGAGGTCCAGGAAATCTAATGTGAAATAAAGCCTATTGATTCTCCGGAGTATGATCTCAGTGATAATGAACAGTGGATCCGCCGTTGACATGGCCACCAGGTAGCGGGTGGTGCAGGTGGAGAGTCCGCAATTTCCCTTGGACAGGATCACAATTGAGACTAAATTAACTGCAAAGGAGAGAAGGAAGAAGTGGCTGCAAATTACTGAAAAACATTCTCCGCTTCTCAACCCTGGCAAAAAGGATTTTAGCACCAAAACCGTGTTGATTGGGATCTGGTCATATCGGCTCCATGATCCCAACCTGCCTCCAACAGCAGTAGTTCCAGATTTAACAAATCCTGAACGAGGAGGTACAGCACCCCGCTCACCGGACGCTGGTCAACTAGTTAAATGTAGCAATGAGGAGCCAAAGGATGGGTAGACTGGAGAACTGCACCCGGTCTCCAAACACTCCCACTGTAGGAACCTATCCCGGACTCGAATCACTCCCTGGGTCGAAGAAATCTATCCCTGACTCGAACCATTCCCACTGATAGGAGACACTCATACATCTTGGACCACTCCCTCTGATGTATAATTGTATGAAAGTGAAAAGGGAGTTTCATGAGTCAATGCAAATGTGATCAAAGCACAGAGATTTATTTCTACTGGAATATCATTAAAAGAAAAGTGTCATAATAACGTATTAGAAAGGTGGTGATTGAACACATAAATACTGTGTACTCTTCTGGACTATACATGATATAAATATCCAGGGTAACCAGCAGGTGCACGTATTCTTCACAGAAATAATACCATAACTGGGAGATTATAATTATTGGGATATGTTGTGGCTCTATTATGTCGATAAGTGAAGGATGATTGGTGAACTAATAGAGGCCTTTAAAATTATAAAAGGGTTAAAGAGGGATAACGTGGAGCTGATATTTCCACTTTTGCTGGTGACCAGTTCTGCATTTCCTTAAAATAAGATAGTCATCAATAAATTCACGATGGAATTCAAGAGAGACCTATTTACTCAGAGTGATCGGAACGTGGACTTCAGACCTCTTGGAATAGCTACAATGGAAAAAAATAAGAAGAAGCGAGGTTAGTACATGAGGGAGACAGGATTGGAAGGATATACAGATAGGATTAGATGAGCTGGAATGAAGAGAGGCTCGTGCAGAGCAGGAAGACAGTCCTAATCTAGTGGTACCGAATGCCCATATTCTGTGCTGGAAAATCAGTAACTTGTCTATTAACAAGTCATAGTCATCAGTGTTTTTCGTCATATTGATGAGGATTATTTATTATTGCAGTGCACTTATGACCAAACGCTTCTCAAGACTGTGCTCGGGAAGTAAATTAATCAGCACCTGATAGTGCTGTCAACAACATTACTTCGAGTAAGAGTAAGATGGGGAACCGCATTGAATACAATGACAGATACTCCAGGAAATACGTGGTCCCTAGAGTTACGTGGTCCACATCATTTAGTCAGACACAATCAGTGCAATTCTGCAGTGACAGAGAGTGCCAGTTATACATGATCGCTGAGGTCAGGTGCTCCACTCCAGTAAGTGCACACACACACTGTATAATTCTACATTTACACATAATTCCGGTAATCCTTCCACTCTGAGATTTTCCTGCTTTGAACTGTGATTCCACAGAACACAACATTCCACATAATTCAATAACTTTACAATACAGAGTGTCTCGAGCTTGAAACAGTTGAGACAATAGATTAAAACTGCACAGATAAATCAGGAAATTAATGCAATTATATTATTGAGTTGTGTCTGTGTACCTGTAACCATTCGATCTCATGTAATATTATTATTCCCATGGTAATCGAAGAAACCAGCTCATACACAGATTTACAAATCTTCACTGTTTAGGGATACTTACCAGGAACGCCAATTACAGCAAGGATTATATCGAATATGTTCCTCACCCATTGAATTGGTCGGTGCATTTTTTGCTTGGAGTGATCGGTCTGTTCGTGCTGCAGGTAATATCTCTGAAATACATTCTGAGGTGACACATTCCCAGTGCATTAACTTTATACCCTCTCGGATCGCCAAGGGGATACTGAAGTAGCATAATTGTTCAAACAGTTTTTCTTAATTTTTGAACAAACAGATTACGGCAGCTGTGTTAATTCCCTGTTGATGGAATATATTTTCCAGTAAAATTGAATTGGACCCATCCCCACCCCCAAGTCTGGACAAATCTGATCACAATAACCAACTAATCATAACTGGAAGCTGTGTTCAAGGAAGTCCTGGAAAGATCATGAGTCCCATCTGTAGATTTCATATTGTTTTAGTGATGGCCTTCACTCTGCATGACTATTCAGAAATTAAATTCCTAACGTCAGAGAAGTCTCTAATGGATGTTCATCTCTAATTTGGATGCTCTCTTTAGCTGTGCAATTCCGTTCAACAATTCATATATTTAAACAAAACGGAGTATAGAATGGTTGCAACACAGCAGTTGGCCATTTTATCTGTCTTGCCCGTGTCAGCTCTCTGCACGGGCAGCTCAGCTAATCTCATTCCCACATCTGCTCATCACTAACCTGCATTGTTTTTCTCTTCAGTTGTTTATTCTATTCGCTTCTGATTGAATCTATCTTCACCACTCTCTCAGCCAGTTCATTTCATATCCTCAAAACGTGCTTTGGAAACATACGTTTTCCCTCATGTCGTTTTGATTCTATTGCCAATCCCTTAAACCTGTGTCCTTTAGTTTTCGCCAGGTTTGTCAATGAGAGCAGTTTCTCTCTATTTACTCTGTTGAAACAGCCCATGGTTTGGAACAACTCTATCAAACTCTCTCTCAATTTCCTCTTGAAGGAGAACAACTACGATTCTGTCATCTGTCGGCATAAAACATCTGTCACCCCTGGAATTTTCTCTTGAACATTTTCTACACCCGCTCTAAAGCCTATACATTGTTCCTCAAAGTGTGGTTCCTAGAACTGGACACAATGGCAGGATTTTCAATATTGTTCTCTCCCTCACATAGTCCGAGCTACTCCGTTTCCCTTTTCAACCTCTTTATCCGATACATCGATGATTGTGGCTGTGTCAAAGCCTTGTTCCCATCGAGCTTGAAAATTTAATCAAATTTGCATTGAAATATCTGTACCTCCCTCGCCTGAAAACGGTCCATCTGTGACTCCTCACTTCTCTTCCACGAATTCCTTCTCTCCATTTAATTGGACAGATTCTACATCAATATTTACTGTGATCCACCAACTTCCACTGTTATCTTGACCACACCTCCTCAAACTCCACTTTGCCGAAATAATAACTTCCATTCTCTCAGTTACCTCATCGACTTTAGTTTGTTTAAACGATGACATCTTCCACACCAGAGCTTCTGCAGTCTCTTAATTTCACATTAACCGTGTATTCCTCACATAGGTTTTGCAGAGGCCTCAGCTTTATCTGTTCCATCACCCGAGTGACTGTCCTCACCTCCTTCCCTACCTTCCAGAACAATGATATTAATTCACTTTCCATTGGAACCGCCTCCAGCTTCAACACATCATCCACCTCCATTTCCACCATGTCCACCTAAAATCGCGAACAAAATATCTTTCTTCACTCTTCCGTCACAACCAAGATCTGGTTTGCTTGCCCGAAGCTCCTTTCTATGCAAGTGCAAGATATGCAACAGATTACCTTTCACCTATGATCATAAGGTCATTAGAAATAAAAGCGGGAGTAGGCCATTCAGCCCATAGATCATGTTCTACCATTCAATACCACAATGGCTGATCTGACCATGGCCATAATTCCAATTTCCCGCGAGACAACAGTAATTCGTGAAAAGTCAGTCTGAACCGGCCTTGAATATATTCAATGAGCCAGACTCCACTGACTCTGGGTAAGTGAATTTTAAATGCGATGGAACTTTCAAGAGAAGAAAGTCCTCCACATCACCATTTTAATTTGGAGACTGCTTATTCATAAACTGTGGAGAATGTGCTGAGCACAACGCGGGGCAGGGCACCAATGTAACACACATCTGGGCTTAGTCGGATGTAGCAAGATGAGGGTTGTTCCTTCTTTTTCCTTGGATGTGGGTATTGCTGGCGAGGCTGGGATTTGTTATCCATCTTTCGTATCTCTTGGAAACGTGGTGGAGGGCCACCTTCTTGAAACGCTGGACTCCATCTGCTTTAGGTACACCCGCAGTGCAATTAGAAAGGAGGCTGCAAGATTTTGACCCAGCAATAATGAAGAAATGGCGATGTCGTTCCAACTCAGGATGTCTGTGTCTTGGAGGGAGCATTCAAGTGTTCATGTTTCCATGTGTCTGCCGCCCTTATCCTTTTAGGTATTAGCAGTCTCATGCTTGAAAGGAGCTGTCGAAATAAATTTAGTAACTTCCTGCGGTGTGATGTTATATATGGTGCACACGGCAGCCACTGTGTGCTGGTGGTGGAAAGCGTTAAGTGTTAGTATGGTGCATCGTATGCACATCAAGCAAGCCCATTTACTTGGATTTTTCTGAGGCGCTTGAGTTTTGTTGGCGTCGGCACAGATCCAGGAAAGTATAGTGTATTCCATTATTCCTGACTTATACCTTGTGGATTGCAGAAGTAAAAGTCAGTGAGTTATTTGTTGCATAAATCCCAAAGTCTGATCTTCTCTGGAGCAACAATATTTATTTGGCTGGCCCAGTTAAATTTCTGATCAAAGGTAACGCCTATGATATTAATAATGTGGTAATTGGGGAGTAACCACGACGATGAATGTCAGGGAAGGTGGTTAGAATCTCTCTTGTTGGACAAGGCCATTTCATGGTTAATTTGTGTTGCGATGTTTAGTTGCCTTTCATCAGCCCAAATCTGATGCAAACAATGCAAAAAATGCAATGCTTTTTGTGGGAGTGAAAGAAGACAGTTTCAGTTTGTCCGTCATTTTTCCAGAGTAAATTGCTTCTCAAACTGGCCTCAAACTTCGACCGTATAATAGAAAGAGGAAAATGACAGGGTAGTTGGGGGAAGTATAAACTCTCGTTGGTCTATTTGTTGAAACAAGACACTAGTTTCATGATTGGATGCGATAATTGTTAAAAGATACATTGTAATGATAAGGAGTACATGGAAAATATGCTGTACTGTGTCATATATGGACAAGAAGAGGGGTAATTGGATCTGATATAGGCTCTTCAATTCACCATCAATTTTAGAACATAGAACAGTACAGCACAGTAAAGGCCCTTCGGCCTACGATGTTGTCCCCAACCATAAACATACTCGAAGATCAGACTACCGACATACCCTTCACTCTACTATCATCCATGTTTTAAAGGGGAGGTCACAATATGGATAGTTATGATTGTGTGTATACGAACCTTGGGGCATTCAAGGCTTAATCTTGGAAATCTGAAGAACCATATCTTCCCATTGCTTGGAGAGACATCGTAGTAACGGGGGGAATGCAGAATGGGTGTGCGGGGGTTCGGGCTAATGGCAGGGCCAACCTTGCCTTCTTGTTCATGGAACTGTAGCTCGAGTGTCCAATTGGTAGGTGATGGAGGAAGCTGTTAGCAGCACAGCTCTTACTCAGAGTTCTGGAAAGGATTGACAACGGATTGCCGTGTTCCACGGAATGTAAGTAATACAATTCCGGCCCCAGGGTGTAATTGTATCTTCTGGGTTACCAAAACACAGCAGCAAGAAACATCTAACAACGAGGACTATGTCAGTTGGCTGTCAAGGCAAAGGTGCCACAGGTTTCACATTTGTAACAAACAGAAACGAAAGACGTGGATTCACTGGTGAATCAGATTCAATCCTTTGTCAGTACAAACATCTTCCGATTTCAATAATTTCGTTTTCTTTTCTCGAGAAAGTCTATTTTCCCTCCTAATTTTACATGCTGTTCCCAAATATTTATGTGCTTTTCTGTTCAATTTCGCACAATATCAGGATGGAATAGTTCTACACTTACTAACTTGACATTCAACAAACCCCCCTAAAGTCTTCAAGGCAAATCTGCCAACAAAATCATGGCCATGTTCTTCTGCCTCTCCCTCACATGAATTACAATGATTGCAGATTTTTACTTTGTGGTGAGTAGGTTCCTTGCTGGTTTGAATTATTCTGAGGGAGGGACTGATAATCTCAAGGAATATTTTCTTCACCTGCCCTGCACGGCCTGAGGTTAGTCAAATCCCACTCCCTGACAGCGATCAACAAAGGAGCATGAAACATGCCAATTACAAGATCTGATCCTGAGAAGGCGCAAAATGTAGGACCATTATGTTAATTTGATAAACATGCATCCGTCAAAGGATCAAGCAGGAACCGTTCTTACTTCCACATCGGCTTATTCACAATCATCCACACAGTATAAGTGCAGACTACATTTCCCTGCTCCAGACCAGCTCCCCTGTATCCCTCCCAGGGCGGAAACTGGTTCTCCCATAAGTACCCTAATATTTTCACAATTAGTATCAGCTGCTCTTAATCACAATTAGAGCAAGCAGCTATAGATAATCAATTGACAAATCATTTGCAACATTGGCTCATTTGCAGCATTTTATTACCAGTCCATCAATGTGTCCATTGTACATTATTATTTTTCTTGTGATTCCTGTTCTAATATATAAGCTACATGTGAGAATTTCAGCTCCTGTTTGAAGACCAGAACTGCTCTTCACATATCCTGCATTGCATGAATGCACAACCTGTGGACTGTTCATTCAAAACACACCATGAAATCTAATGCGGCGGCGCTCACTCACACAGCGACATACACAAACACAAATATTACATCCAGACATCTCAGAAGGCATGATAGAGCAGGTTAAAACAGCGTGACATCAAGCACGAGGGCAAACGTATGGAGAGTGCGAGATTGATGAGCACGTAGTGAGAGATATCGACTTCCAGACGGGTTTTGAAGGCAAGAAGAGTGTTGAAATGGTGTAGTGCTGGAATTTACGATGCCCTGGGTACAGTTTATTGGAGAAAACCCTGTTGACGATGCAGCAAAAACAGTGGTGCCTAACAATTACTGTTCGACAACAGATGATAATGGAGTAGTGGAGTGGGGTAAGTTCACAGCGATTTATAGCTTGGCAGATTGTTGTGATTGACACGGTGTCATTTGCAACAGGGTTGATATGTTCGTCCACGATTCCTCAAATTATTTCAGTGGAGAAATAAGGAAAAGGGAAATTTGATGAAACTGTGCTGGACAGGGATTGGGGTCTTATTCTTGGTCAGGATTTGAGCTGTGGCATTCAGCATACCTGCCGTTTCGGCTGCGCTCCTGATTTGTTCGTTGGTAGACAAAAACTGTGGTCGGCGACAGGGATAGTGAAACTGACCAAGAGCAGAGCCTGGTCATGTGGCCCTGTCTTACTGGAAGTTGGGGTAACTTGTGCTGGCTGCTGTTTGATTGGCTCCTGGCTTTGTGATCAGATTTCCTCCATGGCTACCATTCAAGAGCTTCAGTGAACTTGGGCAGCAGCTGGTTCTGACAGTGGACACAGTGAGTATGATTCTTTCATATAAATAGATGAAAAAATACGAGCGTAGAATGTGGGAGATCGGCCACGAGTGTGTTTGAACATTCAAAGCTGGAGCTGGCAAAGACACGGATGAATTTTCAGCAGCATTTGAGGTGAAACGGTGGAATACGAATGGGTCATTGTGATGGCGCAGCCTTGTCGCTGAAAGCTCATCTCGAGGTTACTATATGACCAAGATTGCGAAAAATATGGTTCAATCTCAGACAGTTTCCAGAAAAAGGAATTCTGGCTCGAGAGTAAAGTTTGTAAAAAGAAACAAAGTAAATGGCTTCAGCCTTCCCAATATTTAATTGGAGGACATTGCTGTTCAGCCAATACCAGATTTCTGACAAACCGTGTGACAATCTAGAGACCACTGAGGATCGAGAGATGTGAGTGTGAGGTAGAGTTTGGTGTCTTCAGCACCAATATTGAAACTGACATTCTGTTTTTGGATGATGTCACTGGCAGACAGAATGCAAGTGAGAAATAAACCCTTCGAGATAAACAGAGACACTGCTGCAGAAATTGTAAGAGAATCTATTGATGGTGATATTCTGGCAATGATTATAAAGATAAGAATGGAAGCAGGTGATTACTGTTCCAGACACGGGGACGATGGTGGAGAGATTTGGAGGATTGACTTATCAACTCAGTCAATTGCTGCAGACAGGTCGAGAACTCGAGGAGGAAATGTTAATGATTATTTCTGTCACACGGGATGACATTTGTGATTTTGATAATCGCTGATATGGTACTGTGGCAGTGACGGATGTCTGATTGGAGGACTTCAATCGTGGTGTTCTAGAAAAGATAGGCACAAATTAAGGAGGCAACAAGAGAAAGGCAAGAGGTTGGGTTGGAAACTGAGTTTGTAAATCGATTAAAGTAAGGGTTATAGAATAAAAACAAAAAGTGCTGGAAATCCTCAGCAAGTCTGGCAGCATCTGTGGGGACAGTAGCAGAGTGAACATTTAAGGTCAGTGAGCTTTCATCAGAAATGGCAAAGGTTAGGAATGTAATAGCTTTTATGTCTTTTCAATAACATACTGCTTTTTATTCTTCCTGCTAAAGTGGACAAGCTCACATTTCCCCACATCTGCCAATGTTTTGCTCACTCACTTTACCTCTGGAAATCTCTTTGTAGACGCTTTCTGTCCTCTTGACAGCTTACTATCCAACCTATCATTCGACAAACACATGGCAGGTTAACTTCAATGCTGAGAAATGTGAAATGATGCATTTTGCAAGGCAGGCTGCGTGATATAAACTAAATGGTACAATGTTAGAATGGGTGCCAGGACAGAGAGACCTGGGATTTCATCTATGTTAGCTTTTATACCGTAAAGCTCAATGTGGGGCTTGGAATCGGTGAGTTGAAACTAGCTCCTCATCCTGAAACGTGTTGGGAAATGTTTTAAAAGCTGTTTCCATTCAGACATGCCTGCATTGTGGAAGTGTGAGCGATTCAGAGACAGGAAATAGGAGTGTATGACTGGACTTGCAGGTTTTGATTGATTAGATAAGGTGAGAATTTGATTTGTGTCGCTTGCAAATAGGCAGCATTGAAGGTATTTACAATTCACCACATCAAGGCGACAAAAAACAAAACCTGAGACAGCTAGACAATAGCAGTAGGAAAGTGAATCTCTTTTTAATGGTTTTAATTTGAAGGCCTGAGCTGATGATTGAAAAAAGCAGGAGTTGAAATCCCACACGAACTGCTGGGAATTTGAATTCTGATTTTTTTCTCAAAGAAACATAAATCTGGAATTTAAAAAAACCTCCAGGATGCAATGAATCACTCTAATCTGCTAATACAAAGCCCGAGTGTGTCTCAGTTTTTCTGTATTTATGAATGATTGAAGATGATGGGGTAGAATGCCACAAACCCAATTTTGCCATTGACACAGAAATCGGCAGCATTGTAATCAGTGTGGATAGAGGCATAAATTTACAAAGAGATATCAATGTCCGAAGTGAATGAGCAAAACAGTGGGAGATAGATTTCAATGTCAGCAAAAAAGATGAGAACAGGAACACTGACCGACACTGTCCATCCCGATCTCTTGCTCTTTCTCTCTGGTACTCTCTCCCCAATGCTATCCTTCCCTCTCCCTGTTGTTCTCTCTCTATATCTATCCCTATCTTTCTCAATGCGACTCTCTCCATCTGGATGGAGGAGGAGAAAGAGACGCATATATCGTGTCAGCTTTACTCTGTATCTAACCCCACACTATACCTGCCCTGCGAGTGTTTGATAGAACAGAGAAGACGGAGATTTACTCTGTAGCTGACTCCAGGCTGTACTCGACTTGGCAGCATTTGATGGGACAGTGTGGACGGAGATTTACTCTGTATCCCTGGAATTTCGAAGGTTAAGGGGTGAATTAATCAAAGTTTACAAGATAATAATGTAACTAAGGGGTAGACAGAGAGAAACTCGTCTGACTGGTTCAGGGAGTCTCGCACGAGGGACGCAGTCGAAAAATCGAACATTAGTCTAAAACCCTTTCAAGAGTGAAATTAAGAAATATTTCTGCACACAAAGGGTGGTAGAAGTTTGGAATTGTCTCCCACAAATGACCCCTCCTATCTCTGCAATGTCCTCCAGCTCCACTATCCATCCAATATCTGCGATCCTGTCAATCTGGCCTCTTGCATATCCCCAATTTGAATCGTTCCACGATTGGTGGCCGTGCCTTCAAGCTACCAAGGCCCTAACTCTGGAATTCCATTCTGAAACCTCTGCCTCTCACTAACTCCAATTCCTCATTGAAGACGCTCCCTAAATCCAACCTCTTTGACCAAGAGTTTGGTCACCTAGCCTAATATCTCCTTAAGTGGCTCAGTGCCGAATTTTTAATTTTTTTTGAAAATTGATTCGAGTGACGTGCGTGTCGCTGGCAAGCTCAGCATTTATTGTCCATCCCTAATTGCCCATTGAGAAGGTGGTGCTGAGTCATGTTCTTGAACCACTGAAGTCCATGAGGGGTAGGTACACCCACAGTGCTGTTAGGAATGGAGTTCCAGGATTTTGACCCAGTGACAGTGAAGGAATTGCAATATACTTTAACGTCGGGATGGTGAGTGAATTTAGTTGTTGTGTTTGGCCATCTTTTTCAGTGCACAGTCCCTTTAAATTTTTTTGATATTTTTGACGTGGTTCGATGTAAAATTTCTACTCCAATCTGTCTGTCTTTCCCCATCTCTCCCCCCCCCTTTCTGCCTGTCTCTCCCTCCCTCTCTCTCACTTTGTCTCTCTGAAGACCAAGATCGCATCTGTTTTGCTAATTACTCTGTTAATATGTACTACCGCCTTCAAATATCACTGCTCATGAACCTCCAGGTCCCTCTGTACCTGCACACTCTTGAGAAATATGTCATTGTGTAATATGTGTGCCATAATGTCTTCCAACCAACTCGACATGGTTTCACAAAAGGGAAATCTCCTTTTAATCTTCCCTGTTCTGAGGAGAACAAGCCCAGCTTCTCCAGTCTATCAGTGTAATTGTAATAATCTCATCCCTGGAATCGTTCCAGTAATCTCTTCATTCACCAAAGCCTCCATGTCCTTTCTAAAGTGTGGTCCCAGAATTGGACACAATAATCCAGCTGGGGGAAAACTATTGTTTTATAAAGGTTTAGCATCACTTCCTGACTTATATACTCTACACCTGTTTATAAAGCTCAGGATCCCATCTGCTTTATTAACCCATCAGCAAAGAGGGAAATTCTACCAGGACCATTGAGTGGTTCCCTTAGAGGTGAATCAATGAGACGTTCCAAGGCTGGTGGGAGGGTTTGGGGAGACCCGAGAGAACCCTGACCTGGTCAGCTCTTTTCAAACAGAAAACCAACTATGCATAGGCAGTGATATTAATAAAACCCTTAGGAAGACAGGAGGAGGCCATTCTGCCACTCGAGCTTGTCCCGCCCATTCACTCAGGTCATGGATGAATTGCTCCTTATCCACATCGAGCTATCTCGGCTCCGTAAACATCAATACCCTTCCCTAACAAATCTCTACCGATAATCAGGAATGAATGTCACTGCCTGTTAACACTGGGGAATTCCTTCCCTCAACCTCTCTGCCTCTCTACCTCTCATACCTGCTTAAAGACATTCCTTAAGACCAACCTCTTTGACCAAGATTTTGGTCATTAGCCTTAATTTCTCCTTATTTGGTTTTGGTCATCAGCCTTAA